>NW_028324314.1:4895000-5612500 GCF_058129835.1 Hydra viridissima
AATCAATGCTTTATCTAAAAAAAAAAAAATTTAATTACTTGTTCCATTTGTCAGAGATAATTCAAAGCTGCCCCAGGTGTGTTCAAAGCTGCCTCAGGTTGGGGCAGTTTTGAACATTTTCGCGCATGCTGTAGAAATAAATATTCTGGCTTATCTTTTAGCTCAAAATTTATTTAAACACTGCAGTTTTATTCCTTAATTATTATTTTAACTATTCAGAAGAAAAAAAGTGGTTTGAATAACTAAAATATTTATTTATAAAAAAAAGTTTAAAAAAATGTTCAAAGCTGCCCCCCTCTCCCCTATATTGATTATGATTAATAAATGTAATTATCTATTTAATAGTAGTCACGTGTTCATTCTATTCTAATTTAAAAATTTAGAATAAGTATTTAAGTCTCATTGCGTTTCCTTTTCTTGTTTTTTTAAAAAAATTTTGCTTGAAATTTTGTAAATATCTACTTGAATTGCTTTATGCAATATTATCTTTTACTTTGCCTTTCAAAGAAATCACATCACTATGACGCATTGACTATTAATGCATCTCTCAGAGCTCAACAAGAACTTAAATGTATTATCGAGTTGGGATTTAATAATTTGTAATGTTTTTTTTAATTTTTCCATACTGAGTGGCCTTGTCGGCGAGTTGCAACTTGGTTTTTTGATTGCCTTTGCCCGCTACGTCTTTTCTCAGTTGTTTTTTACTTTCCTTCTTTCCACCTTATCTTATATTCATATGACAGGTTGAATAAGTCTCCGTGTGTACGTTTTTTCTCAGCTGTTGTTTTTAACATAATTATTTTCGCTTTATCGTTTATTTACAAGAAGAGTTTACGAGTCTTCTTGTGTACGCCTTTTTCGATCGCGATTTTTAATTTAGTTCTCCCTCCTCACACTTTTCATCGTTTTATTTGGCCGGTTGATAAGACTTCATGTTTACGTCTTTTCCCAGTTGCTGTTGTTTTTTTTAACTTTTCTTCTTTCCATTTTATCATTTACTTACGTGACAGGTTGATGATTAATCATGTGCACGTCTTCTCCGGTCGTTATTTTTAACTTTTCTTCTTTTCGCTTTATTATTTATTTACATAGCAGGTTAAAAAAGGTCTTCGTACGTACGTCTCTTCATAGCTGTTGTTTTTAACTTCATTCTTTTTGCTTTATCATTTATTTATGTGAAGGGTTGACGAGAAATTTTGTATACGTCTATTCTAATCTTTTTTTTTCCTTAATTTTCCCACCTCACAACAAAATGAAAGGATCATAGGGTAGACTGAGGTGAATTCGTTTTGAGGCAAAACCGTCACTTTTGCTATTCAACTTTAATATGTCGCAAACGAACTACAAAGTCTATTTGCTAGGCTTTTTATTCTTTAAAACTATAATTCTAAATTTATTTTTAAATTAGGATTAATTTTTTTTTGCTTTTATTTTCTAAATGTCCTAATTAATACTAATTAATACTAATTAATCGCTTTAAATAATGTCTAAAACGACGAAGTTGCGCCTAAATTTACCATAGGAATTCTATCATAGTATGATGATTCAAATGTAAAAATATCCCCTTCTTAGATAATGTCTAAAACGACCATGTTTTTATAGTTTTTATATTGGGTCCTGCACCATCACTGAGATATATGCAATTAGTTGATATTTGGTTGAAGTAAGGAGTTAGCACTTTTAAATATTTTAATAATTCGTTTATGAAGCAATAAACTGAGTTTGTAATGTAATGCAGATGGTCTGAGATGATGCTGACACGTAAATAGACATTTGTAGTTCGTTTGCTACATATTATTAAAATTGAGTAGCCGTTAGGCTTAAGAAGTTGCCGATTGGGTTATTCATACAAAGTAATATATCCAAGAAAGATGACGTATTTCTGACGTCGTGCATCAAGTACTGAACATTTCGGGACAGGTGCAAATCGCCACGGCTGAAAAAATGAGTTAAAAAGAAGTCGCAATTAGTTATTGACAGAGAGAAGCAGTTTAGAAAGCAAAGGGAAATGACTTCTTAAGGTCACATAATCAATCTTCGATATCGCACTAGTAAATGCTCAAAATTTGATCAATATTGAAGAAGAAAAAATTTTCCTTCTTGATCAACGATCAGAACACAAAATGGTTATGGGATGCGAAGGCAAAAACATTGATGAAGAAGAAACAGACCGCTCAAAAACGGAAAATAGGTTGTTGGAAAGAACTTGCACAAGAAAATGAGAGAGATCCCGTTACCACCCATATCAATCCTGAACTTTCACAACCAAGCAATAAGTGCCGTGGAAAGTGAAAACATCTTTGCGAAAACGACGAAAAAGGAAGATTTTTAAAAATTTTAACACCCAAGATTGCAACTTCTTTTAAATCCAACTTTAGCGTTCACCTGGCGTTCACCTAGCATTCGCCAGGATTCGGAAAGTAAAAAAACGCTAGAGAAAAACGCTAATCAAAAGATAACTGGTAAAACCTAATTCAGAGAGCCATCGCTAACAGGTCGAAATAAAATCACTAACGAACTTTAAAACTCATTGTTTATGTTCGAACAACATTTGATTTAAGAAACAATTGCGGACTTGTATAAAAAGAACGGTTGAGAAAATTTTGCAGAGAGAGAGAGAGGGATTTTCGGAAGATTTTATGGAAGATAGAAGATTTTTATGGGAGACTGAAGGTTTTTTGGGAAATTTTTAAAACAAGATTTTTGGAAAAAAAGAGAAAAGAGATTTTGAAAAAAGAGGTAAAGAAAGTTGGTAAGGTAATAATTTAGGGTGACTTTTGAGAAGCATTATTATTAAGGGAGAAGCATCATTATTAAGGTAGAAACATCTTTAGCAATTATCATTATTTTCTTTATATTTCGATTGAGGAATTTTATTTATTTAATTATTGTTATTAATTGTGTTAAGATTTTGTTTTCAAGTCTTAATCTAAATTGTTTGAAGTCTAGGAGTCTATTGTTAAACGAACCGTAAACGAAACACACATCTACACAACACTGAGGGCAACCCAACACCCAAACCAGGGCTGTGGAGTCGGTAAGCTGCTGTTCCGACTCCGACTCCTTGATTTTATCATGGACCGACTCCGACTCCGACTCCCGACTCCCGACTACGACTCCTTCATAGGTAACCAATTTGTAACAACAAATAGTTGTTTGTTTTACTACAGTTATTTGTTTGTAACAACAAATAACTGTAGTAAAATGTTAATATTGGCTATTTCATCACTATGCTACAAATAATCCAACCACTTAGTGCTTTAAACAATATTTATAAGAAAACAATTTCTGAACAAACAACTTTTCTGAACTCTTGTTATGCAATAAACTCTTATGCAGTCGCTAATAACATTATGAACTTGTCAAAATCATGTTTGAAATATTGTCAATTGGACAGTATTTCAAGCATGAAAGAACTTGTTCTTCTTTAAGTTCATATTCTTTAAGAAACTTTTCTACTAAGACCTGGAGAAATTCGCTGGTGTGATTAGTTTTGGCGTCTTTTACTGCCAATGTCTTGGTAACTGCTTCATTTTTTTCAAAAATGAATTAAACATTGATTGCAAAATAGTTCACTCTGTTAAGAAACACAAAGCGTCCCTTGAGACATTCATTAAGTTCTTCTTTTTTTTTAACAGCTTCTTCAATCACTAATTTTCTAATATTCTCTCTCTCCAGAGAAACAAAGTTAATTGAATACTTACAGTCTTTCTGTTTGTGGAGCAACTCTTTGGTGCTTGGTGGTGGCACGCCTAGCTTTCTACTAAGAATATGTAGCACAGTGCCAGACAATTTAAGTCGGGAGTTAGGGGATCATGAAGTTATATAGTTTAAGGGAAGGTAGAGGAGAGCGCAAGGGAGGTGATATATGATTCTCAGTGATAAGCAGCAAAATACCCTATTGCTTATCGCTGTTTTAAAGGCCTAAAAATAACATGTTAAACTCCTTGTCCTCCAGTTGTTGCAAACTACAATTCCCATTGTGTCTAGATATCCTACAGCTTTCAGACCATCCTGGGACTTGTAGTTTTGTAACATCTATAAAATCCTTATGAAAATTATGAAACTTTGAGAGATTTTTTTTAAACCGGAGTCGGAGTCGGTACAATTTTTCCGACTCCGACTCCGACTCCACGACTCCGACTCCGACTCCACAGCCCTGACCCAAACACCCTAACGTAATCAAATACAAAACATATTCCCTAAAGACTAAACATATCTCCGCGCCGAACAAACAACAGTGCTCAACAAACCACCCACCCCCCAACCCCCCTAAACACCGCGCTGCTCATAAACTAAAATTCCAGAAATCCCTACGCTCACAAATAGAGATGCTGGAGACGCTGGAGACGTTGGAGACGCTGGAGAACCCTGTTGTTCCATCGTTAGGATTCATTGAAACGAGTGGTGGGAGTTATAGCATTCCAAACAGCCAATACTGTTACGCCAACTTTAGTTTTTTGTAATTTTCTTATTGCTTTGTTTTTCTATTATGCTCAATAACATTTTAAAATTTAACAAAAAATACTTCATTATGACACCTTGGTGCAAAATTTATTTGAAGACGAATTTTCTTTCAAACACAAAAAAAATTTTTCAAAAAATTATTTGCATCGGTTAAAATCCAAACAATTTGATTTTTTTGCATCAAAAGTCCAAACGTTTTAAGGATTTTTATTCTGCGTTTACTTGTTTACTTATTTGCTGATTTAAACTATAACTTTCGAAATCACAAAGCATTTGAGCGTCATTTTGATGCGACTTAAAATTTGATTTTTTCTAACATTTTAGAAACACCATATCTAACACCAGATATTTCATAAATACCACATATTCAACACCAAATTTTTCATAAAAGGATTTTAGCGACTTAAAACTTGACGCTTTGAGTTGCTACATTAAGATTTTAAAATTATCTTTCTGTATTTTTGTAAAATATAAAACTAAACTAAACAGTTATTTTAAAAAAAAAAATTAAAATTTGTTTCTTTTCTGCGTTTGTTTGTTTTTGTTTTTGCTGTTGTTTTTTTTTGCGGTAATTTTATTCAGTTTGCAACTTTATTTCAGTTTGATTCTTAATGCAACTTTACGACGGTATTTGTAGTGTAATTATTACTTTTTCTTTCTTTAAAACCTTTTGGCGCCAATTAAAAAAACTATTTTTTCGATTGCTAAAAAGATCTCGGCGCTTTAAACACTCGTAAACATTCGCGTAGGCATTCTTCGGTTATTGACATTTAGTAGAAACATTGGGAATTATCATGACATATCAGCCGGCTGTCTCTTATATCATAAGAGTATCATAACATCTCAGGGTAGGAAAGCAAATTTGTAATAAATACTCTTCTTCTTCTTCTGACTTCTCAAAATACGCGCATGCTTGGGGAGCTTAAAAATTAACAACTTTTTTATTAAAAATTAATAATATTTTCGAAAAGTTGTCATTTTAAATAGCTGTAAAAGACTTAACTGAGTTTTATCTTTTTTATACTGCTTTCTTATCTAATTGACAACATATTGTCAATCGACACTTTCACTTTCACTGTTAATAGAAATTTGAATAAAAGTCAAAATAAAAAACGGTCTGCTTACTTTAGTAAAAGTTAAATCAAATATTTTGATGGAGTTTATTTTTCTATTTAGAAAACTCTGTGTGTATGCGCGTGTGTCTATATATCCATACTAATATATATATATATATATATATATATATATATATATATATATATATATATATATATATATATATATATATATATATATGATTTATTCACTTTAAACCATAAAGAAACGAGTCCACAAAGTAAACTTTATCTTGAGTAATGAGAGTAGCTTGTCAAAGATTCACATCGAAGACGGTAAAGTTCATTTTTCGTTTTTATTTTTTAAATTTGAATTTTATTAAAACTGTTTTTTTTTCTTTCATCCAAAAATTTATTGGCTTTTAAATTTGCTTTGAAAAATGGTTTTTGTTTAAAAAATCTAAATATAATATATGTAATACATAATCTACAACTAGCCATCAAACATAGTTGCTTGCAATCATAATCTCTGCTTTTTGTTGGTTAACTAATGCGTTTTGACGTTTGATTATGTTAGATATATAAAAACAATTAACCGGTGAATAGGACTGATTAATCACTTATGGTTGTAAGTGATTAATCAGCCTTGCTATATAAACTATTGAACTTTTTTGATTATTTTAGTTAACAAATTTTATTTCTAGATAATCCCACCCAACACGACTTCATTCTATCTTCCTTGATACCTTGTTTCCGTCACATGTTGAATATCCTGTTGTACCTTTTCTCCGTGCTCCTAACAAGCAGCACCAAGACTTAGGCGCAAAATCATGGTAGTGTAAAGAGCCCAATTTGAGTAACATTCTGCTGGTTATCTTCCAGTAATTGTCTAGCTATTCATCAATTAGTTCATTATATCTTTTGACCTCGTTATTTCCTTCGGAATTAATAACAACATGTTGAATGCAGTTAAGGTTCTTTTCGTTCTTTCATATTTTGTCTTCAAAATCTTCTTACATATTTTGTCTTCAAAACCTTCTTCCAAATTTCATTTATTTTTCTTCAAAACCTTCTTACATATTTTGGCCCAATGAGAATATCAGTTAAAAAATATCTATACCGTGGAGATGGAAGAATTCTTTTGGTTGAAGATTTGACATCGGTGCAACAAAAGAAGTTCAGTATAGATTTACTTCTTTTGCACTTTTAAAATACAAAAAGTCACTATGCAAAAGTAACAGGCATTAAGGGGGTTTGTCGCCTTTTTTCTATTTCTCGACACTGCAACTAACATACTTTACCTGGTACCTCTTAACAGTCCTTTCCGTATTGATTTGCAACAGCCACAAATAACATCCCAAAATATATATCAAAAGCTTGGTAATACTTTGAGTCTCTCCAAATCGCAGTTTTTACTTGCGCAGGTCCACAAACGTAACAAACACAGTTCACTGGTAATTTACGATGTTAATAATCCATTTAAATCATAGTCTATAAAAGTAAAATCTGTCCTGGCAATCTATTGTTCTCCACTATTATTATCTTTCTAATCTTTTTTTATTATCTTTCTTATCTTTTTTTATTATCTTTCTTATCTTTTTAAAAAAAAAACTAGTCACATGATCAATGTTGATGCAAGAAATTTATCTAAATGGCAATTTCTGAAGCGCTTCAGGAGAGTTTGAAGTTAAGTTTGATATTTTAGGAAATTTCGTTTATTACATGTGCAAAACTTGAATACCGAAAGAAGCTTTAAAAAGACACGTAAATTCAGCGCACATAGCGATTAATAATGCATCAAAGAAGAAATACTTATTTAACAATGACATGTTTTCAAACATTTTGTAGGAGCTGTAAAATCTTTATCCTGTGATACTTGTCACCCAAAAGAGATGAAACAAACAATTTAAGAGTATAAGTTTGATTTCAATTGCAATCTGTACAATGAAGTAATCCTGTTGTTGACTGAATCAGATCATCAAGAATTATAAGATATTTTTATCAAAGTTTTATTCAAGTATGTATGTCCATAAGTATATTTTAGACTTTGGCTTTTATAAAAAAACAACAAAACTCTGCTTATAATGAAACAAAAATAATAAACAAAATAAAACCAATAAGTGCATAAGAGCAGATAGATTGCAGTATTTAACTGGTTATGCTATGCACAAATTTATACAGAATTTTACACAAATTTTTAAAATGCTCAAGAAACAAAAATAAATTCAATAATAAATGCGGACGCAATGGAAATATTTCAAAACTTTACAGCAGATACATTAATTGCTTTCCAAAATGTCATCATAAGTTAATTTGATGCTACATTTTTAATAGCAAAATATTTCGTGCTAAGCTGTAAATCAGAAGCTACGCCTCTTAGATAATAAACAGTAACATGAGTTGTAAGTCTAGAAACTAATTAGATTTGTAGTTTATGAAGAAGTTTATACACCAAACATTGTTTTAATGGTATTTTTGTAATCTCTAAGTGTTCAGAGAATTGGAGAGTTTAATACTTTGGCAGATTCCATTTCGTGATAAACAGTTGCAGACTTCATTGTTAATGATAAACAAAATCTAATTATTATCGGATGATATCTTAGCTTTGAAACTGGATTAGAAAAAAAAGATTTTTACAAAAATTTTTATTCGTCATCAATTCTCATCATTTGTAACCATCAGTTATGCTAAATGGTTCAGCTGTTGATTTTGATGCAACTTAACTTATTTTTTCTACTGTTTCTGTCATAATATCAAACATAATATTGTTTGAATGAGTTTTTTCTTTTCTTTTCTGTGCTAACTGCCTAACTTTCTAAGTATTATTTTATGAAAAATGGTTATTCGGAAAAACCTAACCAAAAACAACTCAACATTTTATCACTTGCTCTGTCTTGTACAATGCTGTCGTTTACACATTCTGGCTGCTGTGAATGTTTATGAGATTTTCTAGGTAAGTTTTCAATTGGAACTGCAAGTAAACTTAAAAGTTTTTCTTTTGTTCTATAAAACCCGAAATTTTTATTAATCGTGAACTTTTTTTTGTAAAGTTTATATAAATACTCATATTGATTTTTAATTTGTGAATTTTTTGTTTCTTTATTTAAATACTTATTTAAATAAAGAAACAAAAAAAACTTATTAATTTTAATGTCTTTCGCAAATGCAAAGTTTTCCGGCAGCTACTCAATCTTTCAAATCTATATCTGCAACACGATCTTTAAACAGAGTTTCTTTTCTTCAGTTTGTGTGAAGTTCATCAATTCTTATCAGTAATTGAAATATGCTAACTCCCTTACACATATAAGAGCAAGAAACTCCTCATATAGGGACAAAGCACAGTTTTTTCCTGGCAAATGCTATTGTGAGAAAGCTCAGTTTTTTCCTGGCAAAAATTGTGAGGAAGTAAAATGAGAAAAAATAAAAACGTTTTACTTGACTCAAACGCATAACTTCACCGCTACTCACACCTCACCGCTACTCACACCTCAACGCTACTCAGATTCTTTTCTCATAACTCTCACTCTTCACACAAAGAGAACTCCGACTTCACATAATAGTAATAACTTTGAAAGAACTTTCTTTTATCATCATAAAAAAATAGTAATAACAGCAATGATATCTCAGATTTTAAGATTTTATTCTAAAATATATAAAACTTTTGTTTTGTATCTTCATTGATCACATAACCTAATTTATGGAAATTTAGATTCAATCAAAGACATTACCAGACCAGGGTTTACTTCTATAGACTATGATTATTAGAGGTGCTGTATTTGTGTTACTTTCAAAGAAAGCTTTTCTTAAAGCGAGGTGGAACTCCCATTTGTACCTAAACGTAAAGTAAATATTTTGGCAAATGAAAATCTTGAAACATGCTTCTTGCATCATAGAGAGAGTCCGACTCATTTTTGTGCATTCTTGCCAATATGATACTGATGTATACAAGCTAGCGTTGTATTACAGAAAACTAAAGCAGTTCTTGAGCGTCGTAGATCTTGATTTATAAAGTAGACATGCTTTTTAATAGTTTTATGTTGACGAGATTTTTGTGGGGTCTCCAAGTAAAATTTTCATTAATAAGTTCTCCATAAAATTTGGGTACGATGGCTCTTTTGATTGTTAAGTTTTCTATTTTTAATGATGGAAGAGTTATTTTTTTAATGATGGAAGAGTTATTTTTTTAATGATCGAAGAGTTATTAGTATTTTTCTTTTTTTTTTTCTTGATTAGAATGAAAGAGGATACTTTTTTTCTGCCCTTTATTTTTTTAATATTTTTATGAAAAGTTTTTTACAACGTTTTTTTAAGTTCAACATTAGAAGTTTTGAAGAGGCTTTCGATTGACGTAGTTGAGTAGAACAACTTTGTATTATCTGAATCATTAAATGATCGGAGCATCGGGTCATCGAAACTTTTTGCAAGATCCGATTAATGTAAATTAAGAAAAAAAGTGAACCGAGAATGGAAACTTGAGGAATTTTATAGCGCTGTTTGTAGATGGTTTGTAGATGGTAGGATTTATCCGTTTTTAAACATTCACTTTACATATTACCATTTGATAATTATTTATATACCCTATTGTAAAATATAGGTTCGAGAAGTTTTAAAAAAAAACAGGAAGACTTACAGGTTCGAGTTGCTTAATGAAGGCTCGTTAAGATCGGTGAACTTTTCATTCTTCAAAAATTAGTGGAAGCACATGAACAACTAACCATCGATGAAAGAAAAGATCCCTTTTCTTTAATAAGAGGTTAGTTGTTCATGTGCTATCACTAATTTTTAGGATGATGAATAATCTTTCAATTTTAATGATAATCGATAATCTTTTAATTTTTAGATGGAAAGTCTTTCATTAAAATCCAGTGAAATTGAACTTGATGATACAGAAGGTATTGTGATTCAAAAGAACAATTTACTACATTGTTTACAAAACCATTGTTTATATTTTATATAGGTTTATGCAATATTTTGTTAAGGTTTATGTAATATTTTATATAAGCTTATGCAATGATTTTTTAATATATAGTTGAAAGAATGCCAGAGATTGTCTTTCAATTGCTGGCCGATAAGTTGACATACGACTGGCCAAGAGTGGCAAGGCTGCTTTCGTTTAGTGAATCAGAGATTGAATCCTTATATGAAGATTTTTCCACAACGTACGAGAGAACATTTCAAATGCTAAGTAAATGGCGACGAGCTAACCCTAATAAACAATGGTGCCAACTTAGTGAAATATTATATGGAGTTGGAAGAAAAGACTTGGCAATTGAGTGTGAGAGAAGTAGGTTCTAGTTAAATTATAGGGGAGAAGTTTGTAAGTTGCCAGAGCAAGTGAATTGCCTCAACCATGTCTTCTGCTAATAGTGAGGTGGCGATACTAAAATTTTGTTAGTGAACGCCATAAAATTTTTTTTTTTCACTTTTCATGCTTTGTTGCGAATAGACGCATAACTCACAGCTGTTACAAACACAATGTCAATAAAGAAAATAAATAATACCAAATGGATTTTTAAAAAAAAAAGGGATATTTTGCCAAAGTCCCAAATATTTCAAAAGTTCCCGACGATAAATGATTAAAAGTCGTACGTCGCGTATTGTAAAGAAAAAATGAATCGCTTCTTTGCTCATGCGGAGAAACATAATTGTTTTCAGAAGAACCATTCTAACTCGACTGGGTAAGATTTTCTCATTAAAAGGGATAAGCACGTCGGTAAAATAACGTTAGGGGAGCGCAGAAGCATGGTTGCACTAAGATTTATGGTCAGCGCTGCCCTCCTACCGTTTTACCTGTTTCCTCAAAAGTAGATGCCCTCGAATTTAAAGAAAATAGATGAGTAGGCAAACGAAAACGGTTGGATACAACAGGTCAAAATCATTAGATTCATGTGCGACTACATCCATCACAGTTACTTGTCATTAATATTCCTACTGTACAATAGCAACGCGTCCCAATTATCAGTAAAGGCAGCTGCAAGTGGTGTCACTACACTATTGTTTGCGTCGCATTGTTGACGATGGCTGTAACCACTCAATAATTTGGCGTACATTCCACTTAAAGTGGCCTACAACAAACAGCATAATTTGTGGATGTATGAAAATGTTGGCCATAGAATTGACATTCTTTACATGCTTTTGCTCATAAAAGCTAAATAAAGATTGTAACCGGCTTTAAAGCCAACTATACTATTGTAACACAAATACAAATTCTAAAGGCGTAGATCAAGAAAATGAAGAAGCTGTTGCTTCTGAGAAGCAGTATGGAGAGGAAGACTTGATTTGAGCCATCAACATCTAGCATGTCTGGTGTTAGCAGTTACACCAAAATATTTTCATTGATTATCCCTTTGCAAACAGTGACACTGCAAAAAAACTTTGAATTGCGAATCAAAAGTGAGAGTCTGTAAAAGCGAAGAAAGAATCCACTGCTGAAAAGCGCAGACAAAGTGGGTCATAGAAAAAAGCCGGCAGAAGAAAGCCCCACCATCAATTAATAACAGCGGAGATTTTTACGTTGTTTGCAGCGACAAAATGCTAAACAAACTTATTGTCAAAAATTTATTATGTTAATTTTTTGAGTGCAACATCTTACATGCCAAAGTTTGAAATAGCCGATTTAAAAACTCTCAGGAAATTTACTAAATTGCTTTTATTTTATATTAAATCTACCTGTGTTCTTGAATAAGTTTTTAGCTATGAGGTGTTTTTTCTAACGGCAACTTAAAATTTTAACAATGTCTTAGATTTTTGACGAATTCTTAGCGAAAAAGCTGGCCCCCTAGAAATTTATAAACTTCACCCCTATTTATTATTATTACTACTTTTTAAGATTTGAAAGAGAACAAAAAATAAACGTTAACATTTGAAAGAAAACAAAAAGTTAACTAGGGTTTCTGAATTCTCTGGTTATTTAAAAAACCGGGAACCGGGAAAAATTCACCAAAAAGCGGGATTCTGGGGAAAAAACCCGAAAGTCTTTTAAAAAGATTTATGAATTTATTTATTTTTTTTTAATATAGTATAATAATAATAATATAGTTTTAATATAGTTTTTTTAATATAGTAACTGAGAAAATATGAAACGAAAAATAGCAACAGCAGAAACCAGTGTTGAATCTTGCCGACACAATGCTTCAACACCTAATTTCAGTGGTGCTAAAGAAAACTCGACTTTTTAAGAAGAAAAAAATTATCCTCTGTTAACTTTTGTCTCAACTGACAGGTCTACAAAAGCTTTGCTAACTGCTTTTTGCAAGAAAAGGAAGGTATCAATCATGGCTAACATTGAATTCCATCTTGTAATCTCTTATAAATGTTCTTTTTCATGTTTTAGTTTTACATATTTCTGCAGGACTTCATTTTTAATAGGACTCTTTCTAAATACTTTGACAAGTGAACGCACTTTTTTATAACACGTTCAAGCTCACGCACTTGGTTTTTAAATTTAAACTGAATAATATCAAAGTCATTATTGTATATATTTTCATCGCCATTATCAGTAATATTTGTGTTTTCTTCTTCCATATTATGAACATTTATGGGAGAATAAAGTACATCACACACTGCATGCTGAAGGGCATGAGCATAGTAAAGCTGATGTTCCAATTAAGATAATCGGCCCACGAAAAACAATTAAGTTTATACATCCAGACCAAACTCAGCCAAATGGTTTTTAAGAATGTAAAGACTTTTTACAATCTTGGCATAATCAGGCTGTCAGGACAACTTTCAGCAGAAAATTTACCTAACATCCTAATCGTACCAAGATTGTATTGGCTGTTTTGCTCATGAACATTAATGTTCATGAAGATTCGTAGATTCCGTGAAAAAGTAAACTCATCCAGTGAAATACTGAAACGCTCATTTTCTTCCCAAATCAAGTCAAGTTGATGATCGTCATGTTGCAAATTGAATGAATAGATATTCCATCTTTAGCAGCAAGTTTTTAAAACTTACTTCTGAAACTTTTAAATTTCTTCTAATATGTATGATTCTTTCTTGAAGAATAATGAAATATTTTGTTCAAATTTTCATTTTTTTTTTTTTTTTTTTTAGTTTTTTTTAGAGGTGGTTCTTCGCTTTCGCACTTATTTTCAAAAATTTCATGTTTTGCTTAGGGATGACAAGATGACCCACAAGTAGACCATCCTTTGTAAGCTAAAATCTTACTGCACTTAATTCACTTTGCAATACTGTCTGTCAATCGAATGTAGTATTGCTAAACATAAAAATGATTTTGTCCAAAAGATATTTTAATTCAATCTTCGAAGTGTTTTTTTTTTTACTTACACATTCAGTTGAATACTAATTACACACTAATTATTAAAATGGTTAATTAAAAAATCAACACAAAAATTAAAAACATTGCTTAAAAACAAAACACAACAATTAAAAGGCTAATAAACTTTTTTATCATTTAATTATCGCATAAGGTCACATTTTTGGATCAATTTCCCATTGATTTTTACAAATAAAAAACCATCACCGGAATGGGGTTTTATGACCAATTTTCCGGTTTGTCCCGGTTCCATAATGCCGGTTCCGAAACCCTAGATTAAGCATTAACAATTTTTAACATTTGAAAGAGAACTAAGTTGTTAATAAATTTAATTATTTTATTTATGACCTAATCCACGCTATTCAACATTTAATTCTAGACCTAATACCACGCTATTCAACATTTGGAGTTCAAGGACCATCAGCTACTTTTTTTGCACGAGAAGACGAACTTCTTAAAATCCATAGATGCTTAAGCGAATTTGAATCAATAAAATCGAAAAAGGCATTTTTGGTAGTTACTGGCATGACAGGGATTGGAAAGACCCAGCTCGTTCGCAAGTATACAGAGAATTATCGCAAGCACTATCATAATTTTGTATGGCTAGACGCAGCTCACGGCAAATTAAATACTTCTTTGATAACTCTATGTCATAAATTGGGCATAAATACTAAAGAATCTTACGACGTTTGCCTTTCTACCGAGATTATAATTTCAAAAGTTCATAACTATTTTAAAAAAGATAAGACGTTATACATTTACGATAATGTTGATGATGAAAGTGTTAAGAACTTTGAGAAATATCTATCAAATCTACCGAATTCATTTACATTAGTGACTTCACAATGGAAATGTTGGTCTCCTGAAGCAATAATAATTCAAATTGAACCCTTTTCACCCCAAGATGCATTTTTGTTTTTGAAAAAGTATATAAACACAGAAGACGATGAGAAACTAAGGGAAATAACGGAAATCAAAAGTTATCACCCGCTCGCGCTTTATCAAGCAATACTTTACATAAACAACACACGCGTCTCCCTGCAAGAGTATTTAGACCTATATAAATCTTATCCAGTAGATGTGCTTGAGGAATTTATACACACTGAAACAGAAGCTAAATCAGCAATAGCATCAATCAACATGATTTTAATGAAATTAGAAACAAACAAAGAACTGCTTTCCTTAGAAATTTTATATTGCTTATCTTACTGTGATGGTAAACACATAACAAAAGCATTTGTTAAGCAATTTTCACTTTATTTAAAACAAAATGATCCTTTTAAGATAAATCATGCAATTACTGTATTGACAAACTTTTCGCTCTTGAACAGCTCCACCCCTGAAAATTTTCATTTGGAGAATCTTTCTATGCATGATATAACTCAATTAGCGTGTCAGTATTTTCAAAAACAAAAAGAAATATCACTGGACTATATTAAGAAACTTATTAGTTTCATGAAAGAAAAATTAAATTCCGTAAAAGATCATTATGAATATGGTCTTGATTGGTACAAACATTTCTTACATATGTTTTGGAACAACAAAAAGGAAGTTGCAAGTGAATTTGCCGATTACACTGAAGAAATATTTTGTTTGTTACAGAATAAAGGTCTTTTTGAAGAAATTCTTGCTATTTTGGAAGAAGTTACAAACTTCCAAAAAAGTGAAAACGGAAAAAATCACCCTTCCACTATCGATACAATACATCTTAAAGCAAAATGCATTTATAGTATGGGTAAATATAAAGAAGCTTTTCTAGTATACATTAAAGTAGAAAAGTTACGATTAAAAAGTTTGGGAAAAAATCACCCGTTAACTTTAGATGTAAAACATGACAAGGCTCTTTGTATGGATAGCATGGGTAAATATGAAGGGGCTTTTCAAGTGTACAGTAAAGTTGAAAAGCACTACATTGAAATGTTTGGTATTGACCATCCAACAACATTACAAACAAAACACAACAAAGCAAATTGCTTGATTAATATGGGTAAATACACCAAAGCATATCAAGTATATACTGAAGTTGAAAAACTTAAAGTTGCACTTTTAGGTTGCAACCACCGATCGACATTGGATACAAAACAAAACATGGCTCTTTGCATGGATAAGATGGGTAAATACGAAAAAGCGTTTCAAACATACTGTGAAGTTGAAAAGCTACAAAGTAATTTTTTTGGAAACAGTCATCCATCGACACTACTTACAAAACACAACAAAGCAAATTGCATGATAAACATGGGTAAATATGAAGAAGCATTTCAAGCATACTGTGAAATTGAAAAGTTAAAGGTCGTAGTTTTAGGTAAGAACCACCCATCAACATTGGATACAAAACACAATATAGCACTTTGCATGGAAAAACTTAACAAATTCAAAGAAGCCTTTCATATATTCACTGAAGTAGAAAAACTAAGGGTTAAAATTTTAGGGAACAATCACCCATCCACATTAGATACAAAATATAGAGTAGCATTTTGCATGGATAGCATGGGTAAGCACGAAGAAGCTAATGAAGCATACTCTGAAGTTAAACAATTACGAGCTGCAATGTTACAAACTAATCACTATTCGGGATTAAAAAGAATTCTATGCTGTTATAGATGTTGTATACCAGAAAAAAATGGGCTAGAAGTTAATTCTGCTTAAGCATTTTCTTTCATGGAAATTATTTTCAATGTTATCAGGGAGGTTCAAGTTAAACCGAAGTGTTAACTTTTTATTACTATCAGTTGTTGTTGTTGCTGTTTTCTTTTTTTTTTTTTTTTCTTTTGTATTTTTTAGTTTTAAACTTTTTTTCCAAATATTTCCAATATTTAACTTAAAACAAAACTACTTCCAGGCCTTTTTTTAGAATGTAAATTTAAAACACACTTTTGCACCTAAATTAACCCGCGTCCACATTAAACCTAGATGTAATTTAGTCTCGGCCAGAGTTCACACCAAGCTATATATTATCCTAGGCCATGGAATAAATTGATATGTGAGTTGCCATCGCGAATAAAAAGAAGCAACAAACATTGTTACAATATTCGAAAAGTTCAACCCAATAAATCTTCCTCCTGCTAACATTGTTTCCTTCTGCAAATGGAGCTGATTTTTGGAGTGAAAAATCAATTGTTTTTTATGTGTATAATTTTTCAAAGAAAAGACTAGTTATTCAAAAGCAATTATGACGTGTCTTCCTAAAACTAATATGATTTTTTATAAAGATCTATTTTGATCCTATGCAAAAAAGTTGTATAAGTGTTCATTTTTTGGAATCCTCATCATAACCCAGGCTAACAGTTAACATTGTAATTTTAACAGCAGACTAGTTACTGACTGAGTTATTTGTGGTCTCCTTTTGTCCATTCATAATTTCCACGATGTTCGATTGCTAGTTACATTGGATTTTGGTGTGAGAGATCGACCATTTTAAGTACAATCTTTAAAATTCTTTCCTGTGTAATATTAGTAAACATGGTCAAAAGGTAGAAGAATGAAAGTGTGGCAGAAAAAGCTCTTAAATATTAGCAAAGTATGCGCAAGCCTAGTTGAGCCAACAGTTACAAAATTTTCTTTCGGGCAGCAGCTAAAAGAAAAGCCATTGAAAGATTAATGATCACTTTAAGATCATCAATTTGGCACTGAATAAAAGAGGTTTAAAAATTTTCCATGAAATTTTCCTTGTTTAAGTTGTCTTTTCTGAGTTTTGCTGAACTTCTAATATTCAGCAATTTGGAAAAAGTCACTAATCACCTACCATACTTTGTTCCCAAACTCCTAATAGTGCTTTTATATCAACCTTAAGTGTTAGTACAATCTCTTAGCAGTTCGCATTGAACAAAGCATTTCTAACTTTGCCCAGAGTTTTTAAGAAAATGTCTAAGTAGGAATGCAGTAAGTGAATTTTTAATCGTGCCATGTTTCTGATATTCATCAAGTAAACACCATTAGAATATGCAGAAGAGTTGTGGTTACACAGAAAGTTCTCATAGATTGAACGCCCTTCGAGTTAGAGACAAATATAGATAATATCAATTTGATTATTTACCCACAGTATTATGTAGTGTATAAAGTACATTCAGTAAAGTATAAAGTAAGGTTAAAGTATATTCAGCTCAGTATATAAACGAACCTTCAGTAAAGTATATTCAGTTCAGTAAATGAACCTGTAACAGTGAAAACATGAGTAAGCAAACAAAGTTCTACAAAAATCTGGTCAGCTTTTTATCTCAAAAATTAGATGCGCTGAAAAAAAATGTTTGAAATTAGTGTTCAAAATGTTACTATCATCATAAATGTTACATTGTCATACTTTTCTAATTTGAAAAGGATTTTTTACAGTAAGTTTGTGAATAAATCGAAGAGCAACCATTTTGATTAATATTGTCAAATGTATTCACTTGATATTCGAAACTCGAGTTAGGGCCTGTTTATATGGACAAGTGCTAGCCCGTTTGCTGAGCTAGCCCGTTTGCTGAGCTAGTCCGGAAAACAACCCAGTTTTAAAATTGCGTTTATATGAGTTTTTGCCAAAAAAAAAAAAAAAAAAATGATATCGAGGTCAGCCTGGCTTTTTCTAGCAGGGCTTGCCTCTTTATCGGTAAAATAATAACTTTAAAGATGGCGGCTGGCGACAAAAAAACATTTTAACAGTATGTTTAACTGGTATTATAACACAAATAATGCTTCTTAAAAGCCTAGTTGTGTTATATAAGCTTTACAAACTTAAATTTGATAATTTTTTCAATATTTTTTTTTTACGAAAGCTATCACAACCACTTCAAAAGATGAAACAAGCAAGAGAGAGGTGCCTTAAAAGAAAAAATCGTAGTTGCTAGTTTAAATTTATAACTTTACGCGGAAGCTTTCAAATTTAAAAAATGTAAGAGTTTATACGCATGCGTACAAATTTATATAAGAAATTAACCAGCCCGTTTGCCACTGATCTCTATAATAACTGGATAGCGCATCTCTAATATCAAAATTGACGCCAAAATCGCCATATTGGAAAGCCCCAGAACGCTGAAATCTGATACTGTGTATTTAAAGCCATTAGTCGAAAAACAGAACTTAAAGCTTGCGGGATTTAAACTTTTGGGGCTTTCCAATATGGCGATTTTGGTGTCAAAAAATTAGAAGTTTTGCTCGGAGTTGCGCTATCCAGTTATTATAGAGATCACTGCCGTTTGCCGAGATTTCGGCAGAAAACAATGAGATCTCGCTATCCGGACTAGCTCGTTTAGTCATATAAACGCAAAATAAAATTAAAATATTGATGACGTCGATATCTCGGTAAACGGGCTGGCTCGGCAAACAAGCCCGCCCGCTTTCCATATAAACTGGCCCTTAGAGATAAGTTCAAGCAGTAATCGAGTAAAAACTCGAATGAGTAAGTTAGTAAAACCTCGAGTGAGCAATTGAATTTATTAGACTCAAAATAATTTTTAAGACAAAAATAAACCTTTTTTAATAAACTGCTCGGAGATTTGATTGCATGGACTTTTTCGTGTGAATTCATAAATTACTAGTAAAAATTATTATATCAACTAAATCATAATAATAATTATTAATATAATGGTGTACCAACACATATTCAATAAATAATTTTAATCCACGTTATAAATACTCGAACGGAATTTTGGCGCTTGTAAGCAACACTAAAAAAACTTGAGGCTAAAAAAGACTTGAGACTACGTACTTGACGACACAAAAGCTAATAGCTTTTCTTAAGTAAAAAACAAAGCTAAAGTTTCACACAAATACCGGTACTCGAACATTGGTTAACTCGAACTTTTATTATCTCAAACTGTGTTTCTTCGGTCCCTTGAAAACTCAAATGTGGAAAAAACCGTTTAAATAGAGCATTCGTTAAGTCGAATCATTTCCTTTGCCCCTTAAAGGTTCGATTACCGGGATTTAACTGAAATTTTTGTACGATATATTTCCGGCAACCGTCACATATTCCCTATATTTTCTCACTTCAAAGCTTCGTAAGTGCACATGTATGATGGCCGGTTACTCTAGAAATGAACTAAAACAAATAGAGGTAAGTTTTTGCAACTTATCTTTTAAAGTAATTTATGTGTATTTATGTAAGTTTGGAGAAGCATATTTTTTTAAATTATCAAGCTATATAAAATCTTTCGTAGCACTTTAATACTGACATTATAAGAAAAATAACTAAATATTTTATTTGAGTTATTTTTTGTACATTTTAAAGAATTTTTAATGCTTCTGGTGTTATCTAATTTTATATAAAAAAATTTTCAGGAATCTTTTTTTAAATTTTTTACAAATATTTTTTAGAACATTGGCGACGAAGATATTGAAGATGAAACATTATATGAGAGGTTGTGGGGTCTAACAGAAATGTTTCCTGAAACTGTACGTAACTGCACAAACAAGATCACACAGTTGTCATACAAAGGTGTAGTCAAAGCTTATAAGTTTTCACGGTCAGCAATGTGGGTTTGTGGCACTTCTTTTGTTGTTTTAGCTCTTCCTGTATTGTTCGAAATAGAACGAGTACAAACTGAAGAAGCAGCATTGATGCAACAACGCCAGGTTAGTTTTAACAATTATACATTAACTAATTCATAAATGCATATATTTGTCAAAGTTTCCCTTAAAAGTGGTCACAATTCAGATTTTTTGGCTGCCTTATTTTATGTTATGTTCTGTTTAGACTGGTTTCTAAAATATGCAGTGTTTTCAGCTTTTGCATTAATAATGAAAATTTTTTTTAGCAATAATAGCCATATTATTTTTATAATCTTTAAGAAATAAGAATTTGATAATTCATTTTTTTAAGCAAAATACTGTAGCAAAGTCGTACTGTTTTAGAATATATTTTATTTCATTTAAAGAACAGTCTAATTCATTTTTTCTTTCTGATCTCTTTTCTCTTTTACTCTATTGCCATCAAATTAATTTCAGTTTGTAATTTGAGGGTAAGAGTGTCAGATTTTTCCCAGAGATGGTTTAAAATACTTCTAAAGTTTTACTTTAAAATTTCTGGCTTACCCAGTATAACCATCCCTGAAAGTGAAAGTTGTTTTTCAGAATTTTTCTTAAGAATTGTAACAATTTTTTTAACATGCTTTTTTAGTAATGCATTATTTTTGTATTAAAATTTGACTAAATTTAACTCATTGATCAGTTAGTTTTCTTGTCGTCTTTCAATCCAAGTAAAGAATTGAGCAATGTATAAGCATTATTTCTTTTAGTGGATTAGTTCTCTGATTTTTTCTCATTCCTGTATTAACTGCATTGGTATCAATATAAATTCTCTGATTTTATGCATCGTTGATTTGGAGAGCCCTTCTTAGAAAATGTCTACATTTTCTGAAAATAGTTTTTGAAAATTATTTTTAGAGTTTTTTATGAATTTACTTTTCAACTTATAGAGCAAAACTCTACCTTTACTAGAAAATCTGTCTGTATAAGATCTGATATAAATCTGTATTGATTCATTATATTCAGGTGATCTATTGATTGATTGATTAAAAATCTTCAGAAGGAGAAAAAGTTATTGATTCAGTAAAAATCTCAGGCTCATTTTGTGTTTTCCTCAATCTTGTCTTTTAAAAGTTTTTTATATCTTTATCTGATTTTCCAAACCTTTTGGCATCCTATTAAATAAGTTAGAAAGGTTTGTTTTGAATAAATCCCAGTTTTTTTGTTCATCTAAAGTCTTCAAATTGTTTCACTAGCTCAAAAGAATGTTGTTGTTTTTTTTAATTTTATGAACCTGGATCATTAATTGGCTATTTATTGATCTCATAAGCTTATTAGCAATTATTTTTTTCTCTTTGGTTTTGTATCTCACATGTATCTCACAATATCTCGTTATATTTGTTGTGCTCCTGTTCATCAAATGTCTTTCAATTTGACAGATCCCTAGAGTAATGAAAACAGCTCATTTCGATCGAAAAACTGGCTTGTGTTTTGATTTGAATGATTTTTTTGCCCGAATTTTAACGAGTATTGTTTTTTATCTAGAAAAAGGTGGCGTGCGCTTTTAACACAACTTTGTAAAATGTAAGTAGGTTGAAACGTTTTTCTGTTTTTAGATACTCTTGGGCCCTGGAGGTGGTGCCGGTCAGCAAGGAATGCAAACCAGACGATAACAAAATTAAAACTAACTTAATGTTTTTTTAATGCAAGTTATCTAGTGTAAAAGCACTTTGATGTATACTTATGAATTCCCACAAATCTAGTCTTAAAGGAATTTTCCAGGTTTTGTGGGAAATAAAATTAAATATTTTTATTTCACAGTTGTTTGGCTTATAATCTCCAATAACTTTCATCTTCAATTAAAAGGGCGACCAACAATTTAATGTAAAGATAGTTTAGATTCGTAATATTTTACCGGCAACGTTCAGAACCGCCTTAAACCTGTCCAGAACTTTTTCCCAGAGAGGGTCAAAGGTTACAGCGAAAACTCCAATCGCTAAAATGTTAATCGCATCGTTTTAGGTTGGTATATATAATCGGGTGCAGAGTCGTGGAGTCCGAGTTGGAGCTCATTAAAATATTATATGTCCTGTCAAGTCCAAAGCACAAGTGTCAAACTCAAGCTCTCCAGTTGTTACAAAACTGCAAGTCCTAGGATGCGCTGATAGCTGTAGGATACCCAGACATAATTGGAGTTGTAGTCTGCAACAACTGGAGGGCAAGGAGTTTGACATGTTAGTTTAAGACCTTTAAAACAGTGATAAACAATAGGGTATTTGTTGCTTATCACTGAGAATCATAAATCACCTCCCTTGTGCTCTCCTCTACTATCCCTTAAATTAGTAACTTCATGATGCCCCAACCCCCGACTTAAACTGTATGATACTGTGCTACATATTCTTTGTAAAAGCTAGGTGTGCCACCACCAAGCACAAAAGAGCTACTTGATAAAACAGAAAGACTAAGTATTCAATTAACTTTGCATTACAAAAACTCTAAGTATTCAATTTTGTTTCTCTAGAGAGAGAGTATTAGATAATTAACGATTGAAGAAGCTGTTAACCAAAAAGAAGAACTCAATCTCTCGAGGGACGCTTTGTGTTTCTTAACAGGGTGAACTATTTTGCAATCAATGTCCGATTTGTTTTTGAAACATATGAAGCAGTTACCAAGACATAGGCAGTAAAGGACATCAAAGCTAATCACACAAGCGAATTTCTCCAGGCCTTGGCGGAAAAGATTCTTCAAGAATATGAACTTAAAGAAGAACAAGTTCTTTCTGTCCAACTGAAAATATTTCAAACGTGATTTTGACAAATTCATAATTTCATTAGTGACTGCATTTGAGTTTATTACATAACAAGAGTTCAGAAAAGTTGTTTGTTCAGATATTGTTTTTAATAAATATTGTTTAAGGCACTAAGTTGTTGGTTTATTTATATCTTGGTGATGAAATAGCCAATGTTAACAATTTACTACAGTAAATTTGTTGTTACAAATTGGTTACTTATGAAGGAGTCGGAGTCACCCCGTGATAAAATCAAGGAGTTGGAGTCGGAACAGCGGCTTACCGACTCCACAACCCTTGTTACAATCAATTCGTTATAAGTTTTGGTGTTGTTTTTTAAAATTTGCTTTCGCTTTTCTAATGAACTACATGAAAACAACTAAAAAATATCGTCACCAGTCTTTTTAATTAGGACTATTTTCTAAGGTAAGTTTTTTTTATTAATTTGACGTCTTATTGAACTTAGTGCGTTTTGTGGTTATGGCGAAGAAGCTTTAATTGATTTAATGTCACGAATCTGCCATTCCACTTAATTAGTAAGAAAAATAGTTTGACCTTAAATTCTGTCAATGTTATTCTGTCAATTCTAACCGTGTTACACTAAAAACTTAACGTAATAATCTCATGATTCTCTGAAATTAAATACTCTTAACCTAACACCTAGAGCAGTGTTGCGTAAGCAATTTACATTTCCTTCTATTTTGTGTAAAATTTTGTCGCAATCCCTAAGATAAACATTATCGTTTTTTTAATTGTCAAAGTAGTTAAGCTGGTTTTTTTTAAAAGGACGTACCGTGGTGTGACCAAACAAAGTCCTATGCTTTCAGAAAGTCCTAAATTAAAAATTGACAAATTTCGTATATGTAAAAGAAACATTTGCGGAAAATAACTCTGTTGTTTTAACTAGATATCTAGTTAGATAAAATAACTAAATTTTTTTCTCTAAATGTTTATTTTATGTATACGAAATTTGTCATTTCTTAAATTAGGACTTTCTTAAAGCATAGGACTTTGTTAGGTCACACCACTGTATGTAAGCAAAATTTTTCAGGAATCAATAAAAATTTTTTCAAATAATGAATTTGTTTAAAATGTTCGTTTTATATTCACCAATTGACCAAATGGTAGCTTTATTATTATTTCTAAAAATTTCAAGTGAAATGCGTGATAAATGACGTTTTTTAGGCTAAATTTTGTACATATCCCCCAAAAAATAAAATTAGCATGTTAAAAAGTAAGAAAACTCTCTTAAGATTGGTAAAAAGATGATCGTTTACACGCACCAATATCTTCTTCCTCAAAAGGAATTAATCATTATCTTATCATTAACTTATCATCAATCAATGTCAATTCGGTTCCAATTGTTTTTGCTTGAAAAATGAAATTGGCTAACATCCTTTGTGAGTTTCAAGCTGACTTACTCTCGCAGCCTTGCAGTTGGTGTGATATGGATGCAATAAATTTGATAAGCCTTTGAACTATTGGGTCAATCAAAAGCAGCTTCAAAATTTACAGATATTCTGGCAGCATTGGCTTAAAAGTAAAATTGTTTGGTAAAAAGTAAAGTTGTTTGGTGCTGCTGTTCATGAGCTAATCATCATGGTATCAGATAGCTCTCTTGTTCTAGAAATGCTTTCTCCCATGGAACTTCACCTCATGCTTGGGTTGTTAACCATTTGTTCAAAATTCTAAAATAAGTTTGGTCAGAAGCAAACAAAAGCATCCCTTCGCATTCAGCAAACTCATTACCATAGCAGTCAGTTTGAAGAAAATGACTCTCGGAAACTGCTGAAAAATGAGGATTGTTTTCAGCAGCTTGCTGAAAGTCATTCTGCCTTTCAGGTTTTTGGAATCATTCACATACTCAGGTCCCAGCAAGCACACAACGTTGAAACAACGTTGAAATAACGTTGATCGACGTTAATCAATGTTATTTCAACGTTGTTTCAACGTTGTGTGCTTGCTGGGGTACTTCAATGCTTTTGTAAAATCATTTTTTGGATGAAATTTATTCTCAAAATATTGAACGCTTCAGAACCTTTTATTATCAATATTATATACAGTTTTTTATCACAGAAAAAATTGATCGTAAAAAACTCCTCTTGGTATTTACTGCGAGCAACTCATAGAGGCATCAACCACTGGCAACAAATCAAGGGTGATTTTTTTTTATTGAAATATTCATTTAAGTTTATTTCCCATTCACTTGTTAATACAATCACAAGATATATATATATATATATATATATATATATATATATATATATATATATATATATATATATATATATATATAAATAAAATAAAATAATATTTTTTTTGCAATAACTTTTTTCTCGCCTTTGCCATCATAGCTGTTAATTAAAATAAGTCATTTTAAAACAATTTTTTAAAAGTCGATTTTTTTTCTTGAATGAAATAATTTGATTTATAAAATAATATTTTTAGTGTCTGGGCTGGATTAAGTTTCATCCCATGTAGATGGTTTTCTTGGAATAAGCCGAGTAAGCTACTTTGCATTTTTTTAATCTGCGCCGTTCAATTTGCATCATTTTTTTTTTTTTTTTCTGGCCATATTTGGATTGAAAAAACAAGTTTGGATGGTGGAAGAGCTGGAGTTTTAGTTTTACACTTAGATAACTAAAAAACTTGTTGTTTTAGAAAACTTTTATTAAAAATATGTGGAAAAGTAAAGTGATTGGTATAAATATTTGAAAAAGAAACTTGAAGAAGAAATCATAAGAATTCAATGTGAAGTAAGTCATTCTCTGAACCCAATTGAAATCGATATTTTTCTTTGATGGTAATAATTTTGAAAAGTCAGATTCACTTAAGAAGGTGCAAACTCCATCAAAAAAAACTGCCATTTTTTTTTTCAAATCAGCTTTTAAATAAAATGGGAACATCGAGAAAAACTTTCTTTTAAAAAAAACATTTTCTTTATTTTTACTTTTGTTTAATCTCAACTTTTTCCATAAAACTATATTAATATTTATATTTATATATTTATTAATAGTATTTTTTACATTAAAATTCCTTATTAGTTGAATAACTACGATGTTTTCAACCCCAAAGTTGAAAATAATTTTGCACATCAAGAATTAAGTCGACATTTTAATGGTTGTCAGATGAAAACGGAGCGGTTAAAATTAAATAAAATCTAACCATTTAAAATGGAATTTAAAGAAGTAGTGATATGTAAGAAAACAGCCACGTTCCGCTTAATACATGCATAGCAGCCGAGAGAAATTTCGGGCCCCGAGGAAGTTTTCTTAAGAGGCCCACATTATGATCAATTATATACCCAGGACCAAAAGAAGCGTGCTCTGGTCATTGAAAATTAAAAATAAAAGTTAATCAAACCTTTTAAAAGTCAAAACTACTTAAATCTTTTAAAAATTACTTTAAAAAATTATTTGTAGACACACGGGGCCCCCCCCTCTCGGCGGCCATGAATACATGGCATTAAGATAAATTTACTAGTCACTAAATAACTGCAAAATAACGATGATGGATTCATAGTTATTGTAGCATAGTTGCTCAAGACTTTCAAATCTCGTGATTAAGTCATACGTTTTGTTCATTAAACGATTTATAAGCGTGAACTTATGAAGCGCAACATTTACATTTATTAACAACAGAGAAATATTTGCAGGGTGAGAAAAAAACCAAGAATTTTTGTGTTTAATAAGCTAACCTTAATTGCAGCAATAATTATGCATCATCATTATATTGGAGCTTCAACTGCTCAAGGTTATTGAAAACTCCATTTACTCTATAACTTTGGTTTCGCTCGTAAGGTATAAATGCTAAATTATCGTTATTTTAACATTGTGTTAGATTTATAAGTCATTTCAAATACAAAAAAAAACAACCGATAATCACTTTCGTAAAGATAAACTAGTATCTTCGCAATTTGTTTATCGTTACGAATTTTTCGATAAAGATAAACACACTTATTATTTTGTTATTGTGTTTCTGAAAATAAATAATTAAAATGACATGTTTTGAATTCACTTTCCAGTTTTAAACCACTTAGGCGCTGCTTTCGGTATAGTTGCGGAAGATGTAGTTGAGACAAATGTAGCTGACGCAGATGAAATACGAGGTGTGTTTACTAGGTCAAGTTCAGGCTCCGCATTTGATTGCTCAGCATGCCTAAAAATAAAAAGAATAATGTAAACAGACACGTTTGAGATAAATTCCAAAGTTTATGAAATACCTTCTGAATGCGAACAAAGAAAACAAATAATCACTACCTTCGAATAGAAGACACCAGATCATCGGCATCTGCCAACGAACGCATGTTTTCCAAGCATACCGTCCTCAAATAAGAATCTAAAGAAAAAAGAAGCCCTAGCCTCTTCTTATTAAGCGCGGCATTTTTTTTTTTTTTTTTGTCATTAATATATTTATCATGTTAAATTACTTTTCACGAAAAAAGCTTACGATGTTCACTTGTTGTAGATATGTGAATAATAGCGGATGGAAGGAGTTTAGCCTAAAATTAACACAATGAATCTCTATTTAAACAAAGTACAGAAATTTTTTTTTTAGCAGAGCGGACAAGATTTTTCACAAAAATCTTGATAGAAATTAAAAAACTAAAAACCTGGTGAAGGGTTGCGTTCATATCATTAAGGAAAACACGAGGAGGTGTAGTGACTAAAACACATGCATAGAATCTTTTTTAAAATAGACGCAAAGAATCTTGTTTATGAAAACTATTCCAACTACATAAAAAACCAATTTCAGCAGAACTCATAAAAACAGCTTACAGATTTCAGCAGATTTCATAAAAACAGCTTTGAAATTAGAGGGACTTACACATTTCGTATTTTGAGATATCTTCAGAAACGTAGAAATCAAGAAATTCTTTTAAGCTTTTAACTACAAACAAATTTAACATTTAATTTTCTTAAAAGATTATATTGCTTTCAATCATATCTTTATTTCTTTTTGAAATGATAGTGTATAATTTTCTATATAAATATATAGGCAATAAATATATACATGGCGTCCACTAGATGTTCATTTCATATTCCAGTTTTGTTTTCTAAAGTCTGTTCAAATTAGATTTTTAAGAAAAGCAAAACATTCTAGTCTCGATAAGAAATATAAAAAATCCAAACTTTACCAATATAGGTACAGTTTAATCTATGCTCACTATTACGCTAAGAATCTTTGTTTAGCATAATTAGAAATGCAGAAACTATTCATTTATTACAAAATAATTAAATTCTGATCAAAGTCGTGCCACACGCTCTTTTTATAACATTTGCAATGTTTAGGGTATTTACAATAGAATTCTGAACAAAGCAAATGTCAGTAATATCTTAAGTTAAGATAAATCGGTAGCGTAATAGTTATTTTTCTATTTTTCCAGGGCATGTGTACACCATGTGTATAGACAATAGATAAAACTTTAAAATGCACTATGTATGTAGTGTTTTCCAGAATCATAAATCGCTCACCTGTTTCTAATGGTCGGAAAAATGCTTGAACAACTGTCTTGTCGGGAAATTGGAATCTAATCGGAACCTTAAAAAAGGATCAGAAATTTTGATTTAGATACACTGAACCCTCTGAACTCACTGAACTCACTGCATTGAATTGTACGGATTGCACTCGTTAATCTATTAAATTTTATTAAATTTTATTACTACTTTCAGAATAGAATATCAAAAAACTATCTTTAAATGTCTTGAATGTGATTGGTTATCTTTGTAAAACTCCAATACCTTCTAACAAGTCTGATTTTCTTTTCATTTATTTTATTGAGCCTCTCTCAAGCTACTTAATGATTTCATGCTTAGTACTCATTTTAACCATCATTTATAAATAAATTTGCAAAACTTAAAATTCTGACTTTTCTAATTGAAGATATCTTTTCCATTTCTTTCTTGTCACGCATGGCTTTTGTCATCAATCTACCCTCATCTTTTCCAGCCCTGTTAGACAAACCATGTAAATAATTATAAGAATATTTTAATCAAAAAATTGAGCATTACAGATGATATTTACATTAAAAAAATACAAAATTATGACATTTTCATTAAATTTATTGATGAAAATGCAGACAGACAAAACAGAAAGCAGCTAAATACTGATTAATGTGCTTACTAATTTTAAAGTTCAATTGAAAAAATAAAAATACAGATTGAAAAGCATTTAAATTGTGTTTTTCAATAACCAAAGAAAAAAAACCTTCAACCTACAGTTCTGCTTTGAGATCTTTGAGTCTGGAGCGTAAATCGTCTACAGTTAGTTTGAAAAAGTTCTCATCGCATTCTAAAAAAATTTTCTCGTTATAAAGAAAATGAAAATTCATTTTGAAAAGATAAGCAAAATAATTGTAAGTAATATCAACCTTTAAAATTTTGTAAATAAAAAAAATCTTACCAGCCTGCTCATTTCCTCTGCTTTCACATTCTGCAGTGTTAGCAAATGGCAATGTTGAAAAAACAATTGCCTCGCGATCACAAGGCATGGACATTTGTACTTCCCATCGCCTATAAAAAAAAAAGCAGTAAGAAATTTAGTTAATTTCATTTTTGATTCCAAATCAAAACACTTAGATAACTAAAAAATTTGTTATTTTAGAAAAATTTCATTTCAAAAACTGTATAAAAATATCAATAGCCAGCAATAATAATGAAAGCATTAACAATAAAGATATTCTGAAGTTTTATGGAAACAACAAGTCATTTCATTATTCTTTGTTGATCCTTTAAAATCCAATTTTCTTGAATCTGTATTATCTTAACATTTCATCTTATGTTTAAGATTATGTTAATCTTGAATTTATCAAATGTTTTTCAAATACTTTATTCTTCGAAATTATGTTTATTGCTTTTCTTTTTATCTCATGAAATTAAGAACAATAGAGATTTACTTGAAAGTAATGGTTATTAAAGTCTTATGTTCTCCTTTACCTCTCCACAATAGACACCCAGTTAAACATGGATATCCCCACTTTACTCTCACCCCTTTAGTGTCTGTCTACACATAGCCAATAGTAAGAAAAATATAAAAAGCACATTTTGAAGAATGAATTTTTGATCTTATTGTATTAAGATTATGATTAACTTTAGGCTCCACTCGGCTCCATCATTGAACACTGTAAAGTTTCTAAGGATTTTGATGAAATCTTGGAATTGAGTGCTAGTAGACTTCATCACCCAACTTTCATTGTTTTTCTCACAAGCATCAAAATCTTTGAAAATCTAATAACTGTTCTCATCAACTTGTTCATTCTGTGCTTTTAGAAGTAAACACAGCTTCTGATTTTGAGCAACCAAAATCCTCAGCAACATCAAAAGCTCAAATAGTTGGTTCAAAATATTTTTTACTCCCTAATGACATCACTACTAAGTGAGTTGTTAAATACCAGTTATAACTTTCAAAGTGCTGAGGTAAAGCTTGCCCCATTTACCATCCTTACAGCATAGGAAGTTTTAATAGCATTTACACCAACAAAGCTTTTCAGGAACCAAGTCATATAGCAGATAGCAATAAAAGTGGTGGCTTCTTCATTTTAAGCTTTTCTTGTTTAGCCATTATGTTAAGGATATTTAGGGTCATGTAAAGGGTTAGCATATAAATTACATCTTTAAAAAATCTTGCTTCATGACAACATGCTGGTTGGTGAAATCTAAAGTCAGGAAAATATCTGCTCTTAGAAAGAATGCAGTAAGTTCACAAACTATTCCACAGTCATTCCTTGGAAAGTTCTTGAGTTTGGAGGCTCTCAAGCAAAAATCCAAGGATTCTTTGGCAATATCATGGAGAATTGAACCAACCTGAAGCCTTTGAGATATCCAATCAAATTTGGTGATATGTTCTCCCTTATTTATCTCCTTACAGATAATACATCATTTTTCCTTCATTTTGACATAGACCTTTCTCTTCTCTGTTCAATCAATTCTTTTTCCAGTTTTAAAAGTTTCTCAAAACAGTTGCTTTTTAAAAGGTATTTTCATAAAATGTTTGTATTGATTGTGAAGTTTTAACAAACTTCCTTGACTTAAAGCAACATTAGAGCAATCTATGGCTATGGTTGTTATGCTTTAGTTTGCACCTAATGTTGTCCAAAGAAGCATTAAATTTGTTGCTGCTCCTACTTATAATGAAGGGATAGTACCATAATACATCACCATTTATAGGAAGTTGTCTATTAAGTAACTCTTTCAGTGGATACTTTAACAAATGAAAGAAATGTCTGCACTTTTAATTTTAGGTTGAATTTTTTTCTGCTTACTGTCATTTTTTTTCTTTGTTCTCCCTATTTACTCTGAAATGATTTAAAATATATATTTTTAACTGTTGTAGTTTCTAAATAATAAATTGAAATTAAGTACTTAGACCAAATGCTTTACTACAGGTGGTAAACAAACTAAATTAGAAAATAATATTATAATCATAGATTCACAATTCAACATGTGAAGACATATAATTGAATACTGAAGTGCAGTGTACATAACAGTGTACAGTAGCAACGAAGATAGAAAAGAAAGAACTGGTTCTACAATTCTGGTCCTGCAAGTAAATGAGTTTACTCTATAGTTTAACACTCAAAAAATTAAAATTGACATCAATCATTTCTAATCAAACATTAATATGCCTACCTATTGCTATCTGGTTTGGTGTGAAAAATTGTTAAATTTAGGACCTACCCTACAGGTGTGCTACTAAAGGTGTGATATTGTGAATACTTTGTAATTAATAATTTTCAAAAATAGTTTTTTGCTTTGATGTCAAGTTTATCTTAAACAAATCTGCTCACTGTGCAAAGTTCCTGCTGTTGTAACTAATTGTTAGTTCAAGCTACTACTTATAGAACTATATTTGCTGAAAGCAATAAAACATATACTGTATTACATTTTGGTTTGTTGGAATCAACATGGCAGAATCAATTAAATCTTCAAATTGAAGTATAGACAAGTTTTGGCTAATTGCAACCAAAAACTTATCTATATTTCAAAAATTGTCACTCAACATCAAACTGTTGGGGTACTAAAGCTAACTTCAAGATCAGGTCAAAGGCCAGCTGATGCAGTGCTAACACTTGCTTAAATCAGTTGCTTAAATCTTAGAAGACTCTTTAATCATCAGCATGTGCTTTGACATAATGATATCCAGACCTTTGAGATTTACATGGGTTGTAATCTTTTGGGTAACCTGCCATCATGATAATCATTATAAGTTTGAAATACTTTTATCTAATTTTTTAGTATCCATTTTAAAAATTTGGTATTGTTGTGATATTAGCAGTATGAATATTATACCCACTGTAATGATATATCCACTGTAATGATATGACTTGGGGAACCTTTAAATGTTATCCAAATGAGCTGAAATTTTTTTTAAAAAGTTTTTTTCAAATAATTTCTTTGTATAAAATGATAAAGATGGTTCAAAAGATTTCTACAAAAATAAAATCGTAAAAATTGAAAACAAAGTAACATTGTTTAAATTAACTTTTTTTTTTTTTTGAAGGTTGCCACAAAAAGTTCCTAATGGAAGTGCAGCAATCATTTCATTATAAAAAATTTCCAAACAAGTACAAAATTCCTGTCATTCAGCCTGTCTCCCAAGTGTATGTTACACATCACTTCATGGGATGAATATAATTAAACAAGTATGTTCTTGTCACCTCCACATTTAGGTTTCTCTTCAAATTTATGATTTTAAAAATTTTTGATTTACCCTTTTTCCATCAGTAATAATTTATAACAGTTTTGCATTGTGATATTTGTTAATTGTTTCAATAATTGGTTTGTATTTTTTAATAAGAAATTTAAAATCTAAAGAACTGATTGGAATTATTTTTACTAGAAACTCTGGTCCACCAAATAAACATTTTACCATTATAGCCAACATGGTTCTGGTAAAGACACCAGTGCCCAAACAATGTACCTTTATGATAAGTTAATCTAGATTTGATATAAACTTTATTAACCAGCATGCATCATTACAGCAATCCATAAACAAAGTTTGACGTTCTAACAAAATTGCTTTCAGCTTGAATATTAAATGCGTCCAATCTTGATTTTCTATAATGTATGGGTTATTTTGCTTTACTGCATTAATGAGCTTTTGGTTGTGATGATTTCTTTAGCTACCCATTATCGAATTTCTTGGAAAATAAAAATTTAGTAATTTCTTGGAAAAGTAATAAAACTTTAATAATTTCAAGTTTTTAATTACAGGAAAGATGCAAAACAAAATTTCCAGAGAATTATGACTATCATCTTTTTCATTTCAAGGAAAGACTTTTAAAGACCAACTTCAATAAAAAATCATTGAGATTTTTATCAATTTTTTGTTTATTATGGATAATGTTATTTAATAAGAATATGAACAATAGTGCTATTTGTCATATTTATTTAGTTAACACATCCTACCCAATGGTTTTGAAAACAGTTAGCAATTCACTGGTTCACATTTTGCACAATTACAACTTATCCTCTAATACCATACTTGATTCACCATCAAGTACAATAGTGGATAATCTTTCCTAAATACTCACATCTGGTTTGAATCAATTGCTATACAATCACACATTAAATACTCACATCTGGTTTGGATCAATTGTTGTATATTCTTCAGTTGTAGGTTCAGGAAACTGCAAAAAAGATATCAAGATGAAATCATGACAAAAAGAAAAATATTTTCTTGATTCAGTTAAAATTTTTTGGGTTTTTAATGCTACTTAAAATTTACTAAGCTCAAGAAATAATCTTACTTTAAAATTTGAGAATTCAGAAAAACTTGTTATTGTTTCTTCAGCATTGCAATCCTCCTCCTTTTTATCCTCTATACTTTCAGGAAAAATATGGCTTGATTTTGGTTCAACAGCATCTGGAAATATTTGAAAGGGAGGTGGACCAGATAAAACCAAATTTGGAGATTCCAGATTAGAATTATGCTCATCACTAACTACTGTAGACAAAGATGCCGAAACAGATGAATCAGATCGTTTCACTTTCTTTGGATTGGGTTCTTATAAAAAAAAAAAAAACTTTTCAGAATCTATAAAAAAAAAAAAAAAAAAAAAAAATAGAAAAAAATTAAAAAATAATTTTACTAAGATTAACAACATTTTACCTACAATTTGATGATTAATTTGATGATCAATTTGAGATGCAACTTCAGAAACTGTATCATCACGAAAAAGTAATCTAAAAAATAGCAAATGTTTCAAGAAACAAAAAAAACAATTAACTTATGGAACATTAAAAAAAAAATTTCTTTGGAAAAAGGAGAAATAATGTGATCTCATGGACCAACAGATACAATTTATTGTACAAGACAAAAAAAAAATTAAAACCTACCTGATAATCGCTCTTCCACTAACAATTCCCATTGATTTTAATGTGGTTCTGGCTAAATGATTCAACCCTTTGTACTAAGACAATACAGATAAAAAAAAAAAATTTTGAACATAATCATAAATCAAAATAAGATTTACTGATTATATCTTTTAATTAAATTTTAAAGATTGTTTTTTTGCTTCAGTTGCTTATTATGCTCATAACATTTTCTTGAATATACACTTAACTGATATCAAATGCATAATTACTGATTTAATTGTTATGACAACTGTGATGAACCAAACTTAATGCAAAAAAAGTATTCAGCCAATTGTAAATTTATGAATATTTTATTTTCATTAACGTCGCATTCTTAATAACCATAAAAAATTATTCAGCTAATTGTAAATTTATGAATATTTTATTTTTATTAACATCACATTTTTAACAATTATAAAAAATTCACAAGAAATAAAAAATGGTTATAGAAGCAGTAAACATTTAACATTTTGTTGGATTTTCTTTCATTTCTCAAATAACCTGCAATTGTGAATTGAAAAACTTTTGAACTTAATCTAGATATTTATTCAATCATTTTCAAGAGCCAACTTGGCACCAATTTCAATGGCCAACTTAAAATCACTTTCATTAGCCAACTTGATGACACTTTAAAATAACATTTTAACTGTGAATTACAATTCATTTTTCATTAATATAAAATCAAATGGGCCAAATAAAAAATAATAGGAAAATAGAATTTAGTGATAGCCAACAGTATACTTTTTTGGGATCAATTGGATGCATTTCTGATGTTATAATATGTTATGATGTTATGATGATGTTATGATGATGTCATAATGATGTCACAACATCATTATAGCATCAGCTATGAATGAAGAACAAACAAAATTAAAAGCTTTTAACTTTAATTATCATCCTTTTCAAGCAAATTTATTTGTGAGAATAAAAAGTTAAAAAGCAAAATGAAATATTCAAAAAACAGAAATATTTTTTAGTAGTTAAGTAAACAAAAGAGAAAGCAATTTATACATTTTTTTATCACTAAAATAATTTTTATCAAATGTTTGTATTTGAGAACTAAGTAATAAAGTATACACATGGTATAATAAATTGACTTAAAAAACTATCAAAATATTTGTAGATTTATAAAAGTTTTTTTTTTTGAGAATAAAAACATTCCTCACATTGCATGTAGATTTACAAAAATCGTTTTTTTTTTTGTTTTTTTTTGAGGATAACAACATACCTCACATTGCATATAGATGCACACTGCTTCTGGTTTAACCAATTCTAATCCACTAAAGTGAGAAAAGAATTTGTAAGCATTGTTAGCTGGACATATTTATGTTTATAATAAAAAATTGAATATCATTTTTAGTTTTTAGACAAAAAGAAACATCAAAAAATGAAAACTAAAAACAATTTGGCATCTTAGTTATGATCAAAATATTTGTACTTTTTATGAGGAAATAATGACTTAAATGCCACATCTATTAATAATGATTTGAAGAAGATTTACATTTTTTATGTAACAAAATTCTAATTTAATAACATATAGTGCATGTGTTTTTCTGAATTTCAAGGTTTTACTTGACTCAACCAAACTTTCATAATTTAACTGTTAAATGTGTGTTAAAGTAAGTATAGCTCACACACCTCTGAGCTTTTGTAATTAACAAAAAGCATTTGATTTATGATTTTCTTTCTTAAAAAATAACAGCTTCAACTATCAAAGCTCACTAAATATGGTTCTTAGAATCGGTTAGTGTTAATTAGCTTTATATAAACTACTCATTTTCTACAATTCCTTGCATGATCACACATGAATCCATCATGATACCACAAATATGTGCTTTTTATCTTTGTTCTAAATAAAATCTAAAAGTAGTATTAGTAAATTTTTCAACTATCTAATATTGCTTCTAAACACCTAGCTTGTTCAGTATGCTTGAGAACATCCATTAATGTTTGACTAACAGTGAAATTATGATGGTATCTGGTCCCATCTTCCATCTGCAATGCAATAACAATTTCTTCAAGAGATCCTAAAAAGAAATAGTATATATTCTTACAGTTATAGCAGCAGCACAGTACATAACATGCTACAGATGTTTAAGGGAGACATTGAAAAAACAACCTTGTCTTGGATTTAAACATTTCACCATTTCAATCTTTGCATTGTTTGCAAAGTTTAGAAAGCGCACCATCGATGATACAGGAATAACTTTATTTTGATGTCTATGATAAAAAAATGAATTCAAATTAAACCATAGATATTTTCTATTAACAAAAAACATTTTCTATTGTTAGAAATAGTTTCTGTTAAAAAACATTTTCTTCTTATGAAAATATTGAATTTGCAAAAACGTAGAGTAAAAATATTAACAAATAAGACTTACTTTAACTCATATTCTTCCTCTTTGTATTCTTTTTCTTTTTCGCAAACAGTTTGTAGAATCTATAAATTTTTAGTATAAATACAGCAAGGTTTTTTTAAATTTTGCTATATTTTTTTTATTATTTAAACTTTTGATTGTCAATATTCATAGTTCAGTAAATTTTAACAACTTTAAAGAAAGTTTTAAAAAAACTCCATCAATATATCAAAGAATATCTAATGATTATAAAATTGATAAAAGGCTCCTTAGAAAATAGTTACCTGCAATGCAGTCATTTGAGGTTGTGTCTTAACTTTAACTCTTCTCCCATTTGGACACAATACTTCAACAGATTTATTGCTCATTTTGTGTTCTTATTTAAACTATTCAGCTGAAAACAAAACAAATCTTATGAAGCAATATTAAGTTATGTATTAAGTTAAAACTAGGGATTCTGAAATACAAGTAACAAATATTTACGAATAAAAGTCATAGCATCCTTAAAAAATGTTTTTAAAACTAATTAAGAAAAAAAAGTATGATTCCAGGGTATTAAAACATACATAGTAAATAAAGAATATTTTAAGATTATGATTTTAAGCTTGATAAATTTTTCAAATTTTCATGAAAATCAATTTTTTTTTAACTCCCATGAAAACAAATTTGTTAAATATTCATAAGCTTTGTAAATACTCATGAGTTTTATAAATATTTGGGGGAAAAAAATAAGAAAACACAATTCAAAAAATTCTGTTAAGTCCAATAAGTAATTTCTGAAACAGTTAATTCACAAACTGTGATATTAAACTCGGGGTAGTAAACCCAGAGTAGTAAACCGAGATTTGAAAAGGTAGCTTTAATTGTGGTTAATCAAAACTTAAAAAAAGTTTAAATCTTTTTTTGCCATATGTAACAAAAAATTTGCAGCTGAGATGGAGAAGATTTTGTAGTGGAAGATTATAATATAAAAAACAACTCACTTGAGCATGCTTTACTTTTTTTTTTTTGTATACTTAAAAGTATACAAAAACGTTTATACAAATCTATTAAGTAAAAAAATGATGATAAAATTATTTCAACACTAAGATTAAAAACAATTAAAAAGATTATTCTTATTTTTATAATATCATTTTCAAAAACCACTTGAAGGCTCATAGACATTTTTTGCACTAAATAATATCAGACTTTTTTTCTCTCTCTTTTTTTAATATTAAAACTAAAGAATATTGAAAATGTCACAACCCTCAAATTCTACATTCATTTTACATTCATTTTTCAAATTCTACATTTATTCTACATTCTACATTTTCATCAATAAACATACCAGATAAAATAAATTTCAAACTTTCTTAATTTAACTTTCTCCCTGGACCTGTGAAATTGGCTGTTTTTGATGGTTTTTAAGATTTTTTTTTCTAATCACAAATTAGGTAACTAAACTAAATGTTAATAAGAAAAAGATTTTAAAAATTATATATGATAAGTATTTCTTATCAACAAACTCCAAAATTTTGCATTACTTAATAATCTATGTTAGCACATATGGATTGGAAATTCATTGGATATATTAGGATGATAGCTTATCACTTGTGGAGTTAATTTTGTGGAGTTAACGTAGTGAACTCAATAATTTGTTTGTATAACTTAATAATCTATGTTAGCTCATATGAATTGGAAACTGGATGAAAGTCTATCACTTTGTGGAGTTAAACCAACTTAGTGAACTCAATAGTTTGTTTGCTCTATAAATATTTTGTTTTGCTGTCCTTATGAATTCAAATTTAAAATCTTCATACTTTTTTTGGAATTTGGCACAGATGTTCATACCAACCTTTCAATTTTTTTTCTGTAACTCTCTTTTTTGAAGTTAAGGATCCTTAATGTAACTTGCTGAATAGTTTTTTGATATTCAGAGGCTACTCAATAGGGGTAAAACTTAGCAGTTCAGATGTGTTGTTTTGCAATTATATGCATATGCTAAATGTACACAAATCAGTAAATATATCAAAGGAAACAAATTTAAATGTATTAGACTAAATATCAAATTACAATTTCATATCTTATTATGAACACAATACATTCCATGTTGGGGCTATTCGTGTTCAATTAAATACCATCAAAGAAAACTACAGCAATTTATAACATAATTATTATAAATTACTGTTATTGTCTTTGATAGAATGTTAAATATTCAAAATAAATATTTTAAAATTAATTTTTTGAGCTTGTGATTTTACCAACCATCAAGGTATCAAAAGTGTCATACACTTCAAGGCGACTTTTGCAATAAACAGGTATGCTCTTCCTAAAAAACCTTGACACCTTGGAAAAGTTTTTGCATTTCAGGCTTGGATAAAAGCAATAATTTTTTTTTGTTTGTTTTTTCAAAATGAAGCAACTTTACACCATGTCAAGGATTCATGTCCAGACAAGATGACTACAACAAGTTCAAATGACTATAAGACACCCCTTGATGATGATGAAACCAGGTCATGGGTTTTTTTTTTCAATTTATTACATGCAGTCATCCATCTAAACATCTCCACTAAAAGCCATGGTTTTCACAACTGACTATTCTTCATCAGATACCTTTCCTAGAAAATAATGAAAGTGGAGCAACTTCTGAGCTACCACATGTTATTGTGCAATTTTTCGAACTTTTTTGAGAGTTAACTAAATATTGAAAAATCCTAAACTATTACGTAAACCAATCAGAAGTGTTATGCCCAGGAAAACAATGCTATTTTTTCTGTTATTAGTATTAATTGGAAGCATTCATAAAAAGATGTGTTTGCTGAATATAAAACTTCAAAAATGGTGATGCATTAGCAATAATTTTATATAACAAAAGTATTTTTACTACTTTTAAAAGTTATGCAGGAGAAATTGCAATGCAAGAGTAAATTGCTCTGTTGTTGTTTTTAATGAGTAGTTATTGGCAACCTGAGAAATGTTTATAGCTGCTATTTTCAAATGATTTATTGCATAGATTTTATATTATTTTATATATAATGAACTTGCACACTTTGCTTTTGAAAGTTAGCAGTAACAATTTTACTGCTAACTGTTAAAAAGTTTTAAACCAAAATTTGAAACTTTTTTAAAACAACCAGCCAAGGTGTAAGCTGAAACAAAATCTAGAATAACCTCAAGAGCCTGCTGAAACTGTAAGATCAACATTGCAGCAACAAATCAGTGTTTTTACAATTTCCACCAATGATAATAAAAATTGAAACATCAACAAGTCCTGGTTGTAAAAAAAACATTCAGTTCCACTGGTCAAATATACCGAAAAGGTTCAAATTAAAGAGCATTATGTGATAAGTGTACAATATATTTCAACAGAGGTCAAGAAGATGAAGAAACAGCTGTTTCTAGATGTAGTAAACATAAAGAAAAAAGCCTACATTGTCTATACTGAGTGGTTTGCAAAAGCCACTTGAGAGAGAACTTGAACTTGAGAGAGAACTATAACCAAGGTAAAAAAAAAATAAGAGCAAAGTTGTTGACAAATCTTAAGATAAAAAAAAGGACACATACTCAGTTCATAAGAAGTACAATCTGAATAGCAGTACTACTGGTGAATGAAAAACAGAGGTATTAGAAAAATACTATAAACATCTACAAAAATTCAAAACTAAAGTACAAGATCATAGATGGAAAAGACTGTGAATCAGAAGACAGATACAAAAAATTTTTTAATTGTAAAAGAGATGTCTGGTAATATTACACATATTTAAGTAAAATAATATTATGCCATATGAAAAAAAACATATATATCACATCATGATATTTCACAAGTAGTGGATGTTTGAAAACTGCAATTGCTATAACTCTTAAACTACACTGTGAAACTCAATCAAATAATAAATAAAACACTTAGTATACATAGCTGGTTTTAGACAAAATATCCAATTAATATGTTAATAGGGTATGCTTTGTATCATCTTTAAAAAATCATTCAAATGCTGTTGGTAAACAAAATGTTCTTAATTTTATTGGTAATAATTTGATTGGTACTAAATAATTGAGCTATAACTGAGTAAATTTTAGTCAATCCAATTGATAAAAACAATAAAGGACCAGTAAAAAAATAAATATTTAAATTTTATTTAAACTTTGCCTACTGCTTTGAGGAACTACTTCTTGGTAAAAAAAACTGGCCAGCTCAAACTTCTGAAATTAATTCAATCAAATTTTTTTGGGAACTGGGATAGGTGAGATTAATTACAAGGAAAAATATGTGAAAATGTCTTGAGCAACTTTCTAAAACATTACAAAAAATTTGTAAAGTAGTTATTAAATCACAAGGTGAACATCAAAAAAAAAAATGTCCAAATTAACACTGGCAACTAACAACTTGTAATGAGTGTGTTTTGAGATCAATTTTTATTAAATAATTCATAAAATTTGCTGACAAAAACCTGCTACTATTGAATATACAGAATTAAGCAAAAAAAAAAAAGTTGTTTTGAAGTGATTTTGATGGCAATTTTATCACTGGAAAGTTTTTTCATTAATCAAATTTTTTATAAAATTTTTCTAAAAAGAAAACATTTTTATTACTTTTTTTTGATAAAAACTTTTTGAATCTAATTTATAAAATACCAATCGATCCTCATCCTAGATCATTTCAAATCAAATTGTTTCAGATAATAGGAGATCATACTTTTTAAGTTTTCAAGTTTTTTTCAAGGAACTAAAAAAAATAAAAGATCACTTGTTTCATAATTATTATAATTAATGTGTAAGTCCTGGTAAAGTTTAATTTGAATAAGTAAAAGTTCCCATTTATATACTAATATATATATATATATATATATATATATATATATATATATATATATATATATATATATATATATATATATATATATATATATATTATATTAAATGACGACATCTTGTATGAGAGTTGAATAAATTTAATATATGAACTTCAATAAATACGAATTCTCTCAATACTAATTTTTTGTTTTATCTAAGAAATTTTCGCTAGATTATTGATACTAGCATCTTCAGCTTTAATTACAAATATTATTAAATTAAATTACAAACAAACATTAACGGTAATGTCACTTTTTAATGGCTTCTTTAAACTTCGCTTTAGTTTGGCTTCTTTAATATTTCGTAGGTATAAAAAGTATGGCGTCCAGAATTGCGTTTTTACATATTGACCGTCATCTAAATTCATACCTCCATTTTTAGGCCCGCATTTGTTGAACTGAATTTCGATTGCCTCTCGAACTTTTCTTTCAAATTTTTTGGGTTCTACTTTTAGCGTCTTTACTTGATCCCATTTTATATTACCTGAACATTTAATTTTATGATGGCCAATTGCATATTGTTCTAATTTTTCTTCAAAAACATTTTTTTGGTGTTGTTTTGTTCTTGTTGCTATTTTCATTTTTGTTTCACCGATGTATTTTTGTTTACACTCGCATTCTATTAGGTATACTCCGGGATGGCTATTTGATGGTAGTTTTGTTTTGTTGCGCGAAGTTAGTAAAGATTTAAGATTTGCACTGGATTTAAAGACTGCCCTGTAACCTGCTTTCCTAAAGATTTTTCGAAGTTTTGGTGATAATACTGGGATCCACGGTAGTGATATAGTTGGCATAGTTGCTTTGTTGTTAGATAAAACTATTTCATTATTTGAGTGTCGTTTTTTTATAACAATATTTGCAAGGTCTTGTAATTTCTTCTTTTCGTATCCATTTTCAGCAAACACATTTATTAGGAAATCGATTTCTTTATTTAAAAATTTTTCAGAGCAAATTGATAAAGCTCTATGAATAAATCCTTTAAATATTCCTTCCAAGATTTTTGGATCGTGGTTTGAATTGGGCTTAACCTGAATATTTGTTATTGCTTTTTTTCGATGTATGTTAAAATCATATTTACCTTTTTGATTATTCGTTATTTGGATGTCTAAAAAATTTAATCTTTTATTTTCATCTTCCAATTCAATTGTGTATTTGATGGCATGATGTTGACTGTTTAATATTTGTTGAAAACGGATGGCATTATCTTTATTTGTAAATCTTGCGTGGCTATCATCTACGTACCTGAAAAACGATTTTATTTCTAACGGTGGATTAGAATGAAGCGCAATATTGATTGCTTTATTTTCAAAAAATCCCAGTACCGCCACGTATGTATGGTGTAATTAAAGCGCACAAACCGGAAAAATCATACCCTATGCGATTAGTAGTTTCAACCATCGGGACACCAAGTTATGGAATATCACAATATCTAGTAAATATATTTTTATCAATCTTAGATAAAAACATAACAAAGTTAAAAAATTCGTCAACTTTTGTAAAAACAGCTAAACTTTGGAATATATCAAATGATGAAATACAAGTATCTTATGACGTTGTCAATTTATATCCATCAATTCCTCTGGGAGAGGCTACAAAAATTCTTCTTGATATGTTAGAGCACTTCTCAAATTTAAATAAACTAACAAAACTAAGCGTTTCAGAAATAAAATCACTAATAGAACTGTGTTTATATAAATGTTATTTTTTATGGAATGAAGAAATTCATGAACTTGTAGATTCAGGTCCAATAGGACTTTCACTCATGGTAGTACTTGCGGAAGGTTTCCTGCATTTTTTTGAAAATAAAGCAATCAATATTGCGCTTCATTCTAATCCACCGTTAGAAATAAAATCGTTTTTCAGGTACGTAGATGATAGCCACGCAAGATTTACAAATAAAGATAATGCCATCCGTTTTCAACAAATATTAAACAGTCAACATCATGCCATCAAATACACAATTGAATTGGAAGATGAAAATAAAAGATTAAATTTTTTAGACATCCAAATAACGAATAATCAAAAAGGTAAATATGATTTTAACATACATCGAAAAAAAGCAATAACAAATATTCAGGTTAAGCCCAATTCAAACCACGATCCAAAAATCTTGGAAGGAATATTTAAAGGATTTATTCATAGAGCTTTATCAATTTGCTCTGAAAAATTTTTAAATAAAGAAATCGATTTCCTAATAAATGTGTTTGCTGAAAATGGATACGAAAAGAAGAAATTACAAGACCTTGCAAATATTGTTATAAAAAAACGACACTCAAATAATGAAATAGTTTTATCTAACAACAAAGCAACTATGCCAACTATATCACTACCGTGGATCCCAGTATTATCACCAAAACTTCGAAAAATCTTTAGGAAAGCAGGTTACAGGGCAGTCTTTAAATCCAGTGCAAATCTTAAATCTTTACTAACTTCGCGCAACAAAACAAAACTACCATCAAATAGCCATCCCGGAGTATACCTAATAGAATGCGAGTGTAAACAAAAATACATCGGTGAAACAAAAATGAAAATAGCAACAAGAACAAAACAACACCAAAAAAATGTTTTTGAAGAAAAATTAGAACAATATGCAATTGGCCATCATAAAATTAAATGTTCAGGTAATATAAAATGGGATCAAGTAAAGACGCTAAAAGTAGAACCCAAAAAATTTGAAAGAAAAGTTCGAGAGGCAATCGAAATTCAGTTCAACAAATGCGGGCCTAAAAATGGAGGTATGAATTTAGATGACGGTCAATATGTAAAAACGCAATTCTGGACGCCATACTTTTTATACCTACGAAATATTAAAGAAGCCAAACTAAAGCGAAGTTTAAAGAAGCCATTAAAAAGTGACATTACCGTTAATGTTTGTTTGTAATTTAATTTAATAATATTTGTAATTAAAGCTGAAGATGCTAGTATCAATAATCTAGCGAAAATTTCTTAGATAAAACAAAAAATTAGTATTGAGAGAATTCGTATTTATTGAAGTTCATATATTAAATATATATATATATATATATATATATATATATATATATATATATATATATATATATATATATATATATATATATATATATATATATATATATTAGGGCTGTTCATGTGAACACAGGAAAAAAAATTTTTTCTCGGATTTGAATGCATAGTTGTTTATTTTGTGCCATTTGACATAGTAATTGACTGTGCAAAAAATCTTTCCAATCAGATAATGTTTATGGGGTGCTCAATGACCATAAAGTTTTACGAAAAACGTCAAAAACGTGTAAAAAGTTCCAAAGTTCCAAAAATTTCTAGAACCTGGTTAGTTAGATTTTTTCCACTGAAATATTGTCTGATTGCGTGCTATATAGATTAATTAAAGTGCAGCAGATTAACTGTCATCAGGGCACCAGACTAAAAAATGTCTGCTAGTGTTTAAAACAACTGTGTTTATATCATTTTGTTAAAATTTGTATTCATAATTTTAATACTATTATTTAACTCAATTTAGAATTTGTTCAAACAGAATAAAAAGGTTTACAAGTATAAGTATTATTTTTATTTGGAATTTCAGTTTGACAACAAATGTATTAATATTTTGATAGTACCTAACCTTAGTAACCTATTACAGAAAACTAGCATGGTAGTCTGGTAGTGTATTGTTTGTTATTAAGTGCAGATAATAATAATTTCTAATTTGAAAATATTTATTTAATTTCTTTAGTAATAATTATTATAATATATTGCTGCAGCTGCATAAACCAACAACTGAATGATAAGTTTGTATAATATGGTATTGAGTTTTGATTTTCTCATAATATTTCAGTTATCATTGAAATGGCAGCATCATCTCGTGTTGCTATCTCTACACGACTTCAAACCAAAATCTTTTTAATTGGACAACCAGAGCCAAATCTTCCAGATAAAGTTCTTCCCTTAACATCTGATGTTTTAAAAACATTTTTTTATCATCTTTATTCAACCAAAAAGTCAGTGCCTGAAAGTCTTAAAACAACTGTTGATGAACTGATTTTTATTTGGAATAAAGCCCGTATTCCGACAGCATTTCATCCGAATGTAGTCTTAAAGTTGAAAACTTTAGTCCAGGAATTTAAATTAATAAAAAAAAAAAAATCCAGATAATGTCAGATTCTCAGAAATCGAGAGAGAAATCATTTACAGACACCATTGGCCTACTTTTTGACATTGCCCACAAAGATGCTGAAACCATGATCAGAATTGAAGAAGATAAAGAATTTTTATTGGATCAGAGATGTCAGAGAAAAATGGTGATGTTTGGAGAGGACAAAGAACTTTCAAAATTAGAAGAAAGAAATGAAGCAAGGAAACAAGTAGAGAGAGAACGAAAGCTAAAAGAAGAGCAAAGACAATCTGGTGCGAGTGCAATAGTTCCTGTTATTGAACCTTTAACATGACGAAAGTTATAGTGATGACAACGATAACGATGCTGTTGATAATGACAAAATGGTTGATAGAGATTTTGAGATAGAAATCCCTGTTTATTACAGACAACAAGTCAGTAAAGCAAGTTCTTCAGGGTCAGCTGAATCAAGTTTAGCAAGTACTCCAAAACGACAATGTATCTTAGATACAATTCTTGACTCGCCTGATGTTTCATCAACATTAGACAGAATTAATCTATCTGACACAAAATTTACTATACTAGCAGCAGCAATTGCAAGGGCTGGTGGACAGAACCTTGATGATGGATCATTGTCACGTTCTACAGTCCGTAGAAAACGAACCTATCATCGATCAAATATTGAAGCCACTGTTCGAACTGAATTCTGCGATTTGGACAAACCACCATTAATCGTCCACTGGGATGGCAAACTGATGATAGATTGTACAAATTCTGCAGCCCCTAAAGCAAATGTTGACCGGCTATCTGTAGGTGTGACAGGTCACAATGTTGACAAAATACTTGGAATAGCAAAACTGTCAGCTGGAACTGGAGAAGCCCAAGCAAAAGCAGTTATTCATCTGCTTAATTTCTGGGACATAATTGGTGATGTTATTGGAATGAGTTTTGATACTACAGCCTCTAACACTGGCTCCAAAAATGGTGCATGTGTAGTTCTAGAGAAACATATAGGCAGAAATTTGTTATATTTCGCTTGCAGACACCATGTTCATGAGATCATTGTAGCAGGAGTGTTTGGATCACTATTTGGACCATCATCTGGTCCCAACATACCTCTTTTCCAGAGATTTCAGCAATATTGGCCCAAAGTTAATCAAGGAAATTTTAAACCTCTGGATGACATTCGAATGAAAATACCCCTGGTGCAAGAACTACAAAATGAAGTGATTGCATTCCTCAAAGAAAACCTGCATGTTAAAATGCCAAGGGATGACTACAAAGAAATCATGGATCTCTGTCTGTTAATACTTGGAAAACTGCCTGATCAAGAAGAGAAAAATTATCATTTCAAGATCCCTGGTGCTTATCACATGGCTCGCTGGATGGCCAAGGTTATTTATTGTTTTAAGATTTATTTATTTCGTGAAGAGTTCAAGTTGACCACAAAAGAGGAAAAAAATCTCTGTGAATTTTGCTTATTTGCTAGTCTGGTTTATGTAAAATCTTGGATATCATGCACAAATGCCAGCGATGCTCCAGTTAATGACTTGTTTCTGTTTCAGCAACTTAAACAGTTTGCAGTTGTGAATAAAACGATTTCCGAAGCAGCAGTCAAGAACTTTCAAAACCATTTGTGGTACCTTTCACCAGAATTGGTCCCACTAGCTTTGTTTTCAAACAAACTTCAAACGGAAGAGAAGCGAAAAATGATTTCCAACATGAAATTTCACGGTGAGAACTGGTCTGAAAGGTTGATCAAATTAAAGAACATTGAAAGTCTAGAGAAGAAATCTCTGGACATGCTGGTGACATCAGTTTCAGCAAGTGCGTTGCGGTCAATGAAGGTTGATATTGATTTTCTGTTCAACAACGATCCCGCTACCTGGAATGATTCCCCAGAATACCAAGAAGGAAAAAATTTAGTATATTCATTGAAAGTAGTAAATGATGCTGCCGAACGATCTGTGGCTTTAATGTCGATGTTTAATGAATCGATTACAAGGAATGAATCTGAAATGCAGAGGTTAATTCAGGTGGTTGAGGATCACAGAAAGCGAGTGCCAGATGCCAGAAAGTGTACTCTGAAGAGTTATAGTCCTCGCTAGCATTAACATTGCACGAACTATAACATTACGATAATTAAATGTTAATTGCTCATATGTTTTTTTGTTTATAATTCGTATTTTAATCAATGACAAAGAGTCAAAAATCCTAGTGTTTTATTTTGGAAAAATTCTGATATAACAAAAACCGCAGAACTTTAGTCGTATTGCAGTATTTTATTTCATTAATTTCTCTGCTAATAAACCAGTCTAAAGTGGATGTGGATTGTAATTTGTATTCAGAATTTAATATTTAGAGATAATTAAAACTGATCAAATCTGAAAAATCTAATTAACCGGGTTTTAGAAATTTTTGGAACTTTGTTACTTTTTCCATGTTTTTCACATTTTTCGTAAAACTTTATGGTCATTGAGCACCCCCTAAACATTATCTGATTGGAAAGATTTTTTGCACAGTCAATTACTATGTCAAATGGCACAAAATAAACAACTATGCAATCAAATCTGAAAAAAAAATTTTTTTTGGACAGCCCTAATATATATATATATATATATATATATATATATATATATATATATATATATATATATATATATATATATATATATATATATATATATATATATATTATTGACCTATTGATGATATTATGTTTCAGTGGTTTTTGTAAAAGAACACAAATAAAAAGTATTTAAATCTCCAAACTAATTTAAAAACAAATTTTTAAAAATTTTTAAAAATTTTCTTTTAACAAAAAAGAACAACTTGTTTTGCTTTTACATTTATGCAGTTTATGCAATAAACAATTCTGATAATAAAAATCAAAAAGTTCTGTAAATTAGCAAATAAACCAGAATAGTGATAATATCTGAAACTATCATTTTTAAAAGACTATAAACAATATTCTGCTTTCGTGAGTATTTTAAGAATCTTACACCACCTCACAATAAAATCTATGAAAATCTTCCCGCCAATTAAAAGTCCTCTAGCATTACTTTTGACTGCTTTTAATTGAGCATCGATCAACAACTTCTAAAAGAAAAGTAAAAAGATTTTTTTAATCCAATTTTTTTGTAATATTTCTTTAACTTAATTATATAAACATAAAAAAATTAAAAATCATGTACCAACACTTGAAAATAAATCTTTACTAAATATAATCACCACAAAAGTATAGATCTTATGCTTTTAAAAACATTAGACACTTAAAGAAATTAAACAAATCTATTTTACACAAAATTTTTTTTTTACACATTTTATTTCTAAAATATTGATATAATTAAGAAAATAGTTAAAATAATTTTTCTGTGTTTCATAAGAAATTATTAAAAAATAGATTTACTTTTGATTATCTGATGGTAAGCTCGAGCAGCAGGACTGTGAGGAAATTGAGTTAAAAAAGATTTTCCTTCATCGCAACTTTGACCTATATTAAAAAGTTATGCAAAATAAAGTAATAGAAAACTTGTTTTCACCAAAACCATGTAAATATATTTCAATGACAAAATTTCAATGTTGTTTGCATAGTCTTATAGCAGTCTTAATATATTAATTTCAATTTTTGATTTGATTTTTTCAAATGACTGATGTAAAAGTAAATCATTATTAAAATCCAAAAAACCAAATCCTGATGCTAAGTTAAATTTCAAAAAGGCAACAATGTGCAAACTTAAATTGCACAAAACTCTTTTCTTCCCTTTCATTGGCAAATTCAGGTGCCTCTATTGAACTTTACAATGAAAATTGATAATGACAGATAATGACAATGATAACTGTATAATAATAATAGTAATAATAATAATAATAATAGTAATAATAACAATAATAATAATAATAATAATAATAATAATAACAATAATAATAATAACAATAATAATAATAATAATAATGATGATGATGATGATGATGATGATGATGATGATGATGATGATGATGATGATGATGATGATGATGATGATGATGATGATGATGATGATAACTGGACAACAACAACCATTACTAGACATAAACATGAATAAACAACTATTATAATTCAAAATAGAGATGAAAGTACTAGAACAATCATCAGAATGTAAATGGTCTTTTTTAAACTACTTTGATATAATTAGAGCTGGCTTTTAAAAAGTTTTTTTTTAGTAAACTCTTAAGTTTCAAATCTCAGAAATCACAAAAATGAATATTAATTAAACAAACCTATTCTTGGGTCAAGTGGCAGACGGCCAAGAAATTCAAGATCTAATTCATTTGCTAGAGCTTCTCCACCACCTGTTGTTGGCGGAAAAATTTGTGACTCAGTCTAAGGTAAACAAACCAAATTAAATGAAACCAAAATAATATAAAATTCATAAAATATTTAAAATATAATCTTTGTTCAATAACAATTATAATTTACCTGACATTTTGGACAAACAAAGCCACTCATATTTTCTACAACCCCAAGAATTGGTAATTTAACTTTATTGCAAAAATTAATTTCCTTTCTCACATCAAGTATTGCAACATCCTACAAAGTTTGTTAGCTTTTTCAGTATTAATGGTTTGATTTAAGTTAAATTCAATTAACAATAATTACATAACTAGTACAAATAAAAAAATATATAAATAAATATATATATACACACATACCTGTGGAGTAGTAATGATAACAGCTCCATCTATGTTTGCTTGACTAAGATATTGAACCAGTGATAAATGCTCATCTGATGTTCCAGGGGGTGTATCAATAATTAAATAGTCAACATCACCCCAATCAACATCTTTTAGAAACTGCTTAATAATACCTAAAAAATAAAGAAAATAAAAAAATAACTTTCTAACAAAACTGTGTAGAGCACAGTTGTTATTATAAATCCACCATTTTAAAGGAAGCTATGAAATAGAAGAGAGGAGCTTCTTCTTATACTTGATGTCACTTAAGAAACAATGGACAGTGGACAGTGCAAACTTTTACCATTTTTTCTTGGTCCTCTCCATATTACAGCTTCATCAACAGATTGAAGTAGAAAACCAATCGACATGACTGACAAATTATCTTCAACAAACTAAATGAAGCTATTATCTCAAAAACTATTTCATCTTCAATTAACAAAGTAACAAAAGTCATTTTGTTATTACCAAAAAAAAACACACACAAAAAATTTTTGGCAGATGTTTACATTTTTTCTCTGATTTTAAACAGTTTTGTGTGTTCATTATCAATTAAATCAATACCAAAGACATTATTCTGTACAATAAAAAGCTCCTTTTAGAAAAAAAGCTCCTTAGTTATTCCAGCGTTCAAACTTATTTATTTTAGCATTTAAACTTCTATCTATAACAGCATTCAAACTAACTTAAATAAAGATAAAGTAAACTATTTATGATATTCTTTAAACATGGCTTTAAAAAACCTTATAAAGCTAAATACTATAAAAAAATATATAAACAGGCAACTTTCTGTATAAAATTTATGCCTCTTAGAAATATCTTGTAATAAAAACATAGTTGATATACCGTTTATAGCCTACTTTATAATCTACTTGTATGTATGTATGCATGTGCCTATGAATGTATGTGTGTGTGTGTGTGTTTATACACACACACACACACACACACACACACACACACACACACACACACACACACACACACACACACACACACACACATACATACATATACTGGGTGCTTCAGTCAAATTTATACCAGCTAGTATGCTAACCATAAGATATTGACAAGGAGTAACAAACATTAGTTGAAAATACAAGAAAAACATAATACATGGATAAATTATAGCAAGCATTCAATCAAACCACCCTTCTCTTTAATGAATAGATTCAGTCTTTTTGTCTCCAAACATTGCTTTTGCACATGGCAGGACTGTATCACAAAGAGCTGCTACCCAGTTGTAATATTGATTGATTTTTTACATCTGAATCCACAAATTCAAATCACAGACTCCTCAATTAGATGTGGCTGCAAAAACCATTTCTGATGCTGGCTTCTGAGAGTGAGAAATGTAAAGATGGTCTGTGTTGATATTCTTAGTTACAGCGGTTTTAGGAGTTAAATTTCTCCTAAACAAGCTGGATTTCAAAAATTTTTCTCCTTAATCAGCTTGAGTGCCTTTTTTTCTAGTTTCTGATGCACAAGAAGTTCCCTTTTTTTTTCTTTCAATAGATCCATTCTTGAGGATTCTGTGGTAAGTGTTAAACACAGCTTTGCATTGGTTTGTTGTAAGCCCCAGCTTCTATATGATAGCTAAAGGTTGATCAATTGGTAACAATCCAACAATCATAATATAATGGTCTCTCATTTATTGCTGCAGTCTGAGGAAGAGAGAATAAAGAAAATAAGACTGAAATTAATCTCTTTAGCCTTGGCAGACATTTAAATCATTAAATGAATACGATTGGTACATATGCAGCACCTGTAAATAGCATATTATGCTGGTGTAAATTTAACTGAATAACCCTGTACATATACATACATATATATTGTTTAGATGTTCATTGGTTTGTGTTTTTTAACAGAAAATATTTTTATTAGAGTTAAATTGAATGCTGCTATGATATCAAATTAAAAGTAGCAACAAAGCATAGTATTTAAGTTTATAAACTGGATTTCAACATTTTGAAAAGTAACAATCACATTTTAAGAACTTACTACTGGTGACCAACCAGATCCACTCTGATGAACCTAATTTTACAAAAAGATTATAAAAATTTATTTACAATTAATCAAGTATTATATACATTTATCTAATACATAACTTAAGATTTAAAACTCATTAAAAAAATTTAACAACAAAAAGAATTAAATCTGAATTTTAGAAGAACTATAAAAGAGGAAGTGACAAGCACAAAGTTATTCTATATTACAACCCCATAACTATTACCAAACAAATCTATAAGCAGATGAAATCAGTTTAACAAAAGAAAAAATTAAACCTGCTCATCATGAACTCCAAATATTCCTGGAATGGATGGTCCACAAATATCCACATCTAATACTGCAACCTAACAACAAAAAAGTTTATTTATGGAATGAGAAAAATTTTCTTGAGTAACCTAATGATATTTTGAGAAAGGAATGCATATACATAGATTGCTTAAATTTCTGCCACAGTTACAATTGATATAAAAGATTTTTGTATTTTGAATAAAATTGCATTTGTTTCCTGTGTTTTTAAACAGGGTTTCAATTGAAAGCCAGATAGTCACAATGAATCAAATGAAAAAAATAGATGACTTATTTCAAACTGTTTATAATTCATATATTTTTTATTTTATTAAAAAAGCCAAGTCATTTACTATTAGTATTAACAATAATATAGATATTTATTGTTGATATTAATAGTAAACACTTTTACTACTTTAATAAAAAAAAAATTTTATTGTTACTGCAATAACAAAAACTGCTGGCTGCACAAACCTCACGCTCTTATAGATGGTATAATCTATAAACAGTTTTTTTACCACAAATAGTTACACAAAGAAGTCACATTTTCAAAATGAGTCAGTAAACTTTTCAAATATCTCTTAAATACATTAAATATTATAGAGATTTTTGAATAACTGCTATAATTTTCAACAGTAACTGAAACCAGGCTGTTGCCAATAAACAAACTCTGCCTTAAGATTTCATTTAGTTGTACCAAATAATAAACAGAAAATCTTTCCAACATATTCTAACCCCTTATGTTGTGAGACCATTTATGTTGCTGCAGTAAATCAGAGTATCCCACCAAAAAATTTCTCAACATAGTTTATAGATTAAAGTCCCAGAAAAAAGTAAATAAAGCATCATAATTTATCATGAGTGTCCTAAACCAAAGTATCCTAAACTTAATCAGGTAAACAAATTTAAGTCATTAGTATAATTAGCATAAACTATCAGGTAAACAAAGTTAAGTCATTAGCATGAATAGCATAAGAAATTATGCTTTTTGTAACAACTGAATACCACTAATTGGAATGCGTCAAAATGATGCTTACAATAATTAAATACCATTAAACAGTTACAAAACTTTTTTTTTAAATACCTGCCTTTTAAATACCATCACTTCTTTAAACATCTGCTTAAGCAATTAAATGTAAAGATGAAAAGTCAAGAATAATACTAAACCTAAACATACTTGCTTTTCTTCATCTAGTGCCAAACCTCTTGCTAAAGTAGATGAAAAAGTGCTTTTACCAACACCACCTTTTCCAGAGAGTACAACAATTATATGTTTTACTGATGCTAGTCGCCATTTCACCTCCTGTATACCTATAAAAGGCAGTAGTTTTTTAGAATACTTTATTAGTAAACTTTATCTTTATAAGATGAAATAATGAAAGAATCATCATAAACTATCAATGCCATAAATTAACTAAGAGAACAAAAACTAAATAACTTAAGCTTTATCTTGTTAAATCAAAAAAAACAAATTATTTTATTACTAGTCAAATTAAAATAAAGGGAAAAATCAAAGTAACAGAAAAGTAAAAATTTTCTCTTACAACTTTTAACTCTTTCATTACAAATGGAACAAGGAATAATTACTCTAATATTAAGTTAAAGTTTGTTAGTAAGACACTGAACTTGTTTATACGTAGATCATTTTCAAAAAGTTTTGCAAAATAAATGTTCTGTTTTTAAACTGCCTCATTTTTATGTCAGTGTATACTAGGGTACGTCACTTAAAAAAAAAGTGAGCAAAGAAACTTCTAGCATCAATATTATAGTGCCAATATGTATAATAAATAAAAATTTGAAAAAAAATTTGAAAAAAATTTTTTTTCCTACCGGGGAACTGGTTCTTTTGTCACCGTAAAATCGTAAATTATCCTTATATCAGAACGCAAAGTTTTCGAATTAAAAAAAATTATATCTCAGTGAACATCTGTGAACTTTTCATTTTATTTGTGTATAACACATGAAAAAAACTAGGGAAATGATTGGCATCGAAAAACCAAGTTTAAACTAGGGCCGACAAGCTGGGAGCCCGGGGAGTTACCAGGTCTTTTTTTTATTTTTTAGAAATTTCAAGTAATATTAAGTAATAAAAAAATTAGAAAGAAAAAAAAATTCTCTACCTACCAGGGAATTTGTTTATTTTTAAGATGTTAGATATGAAAAAGAAAAAAATAAAGTTAAAAAACATTAATATTAACCATTTGTTTGGCATAGTGACATATTCATATTAAAACATATTTACTGTATATATAATCAAATTCAAGTGTCTGTTAAAAAAATGTTTCTTAGATCTTTTTTAGAGTGCAGCTTAGGCATTAAAAGTCTATGAGCCAACCTAGCCCTGACAAATCCATCTCTTCTCTCAAATCCACAAACGGATGCAGATGCATCTGTCACCTCTTTTATCGCTCTTTCGCAAGATTGTGTGTGTAGGGGAAAGTAGGGTGCTTCAAAAGGTATCTCTAAGAAAGTGTCAAGATCTTTTGTAGGTATTTGACATGTAAATACAGGTTCTGATTTATCTTCTTTGTCCCAGTTGATCAGTTGTTGTATGGATATAGCTCCCAGATTGAGTTGGACCTTCTTCCTCATCCTGAATCGAGTGTCTCCATACTCCGAACTTTTCCGTATCTCTTTGATGGTTTTAGTGGCAAACCTCCTAGATTCTTTATCTGAGCTTGCTATAAGGGAAAGAATCAAAGATTCAGAATGAGCAAATTAAGCTCCATTTGTTATGTAGGGAGTAACAATTTCTTTTATCTCATCCTCCTGTTTTCTTAGCAGCCTTAACAGTGTAACTATGTGTTCCGGGGCCTCAACAATACTGTGTTTCACTTTGATTTTATACCACATGTGAAAATACACATGAACTACCCATTTTAAAATTAAGTGAAATCTTCTTAGCACATCATCAGTAAAGCCATGGTTACTCATATGGAGAAAAATAATCGTTTCGCCAATAGTAAGCCATCTGCTATGAGAAAAATTGCCACACTTAGCCATTTTAAGATTTGGTTCCATCTTGCCTGTAGTCAAACATGTAATCAGTTTATAGTAGAGAGCTGAATCTGTTGACATTGAACTTAGAATTTTTTCAGGGATCTGGATTAATGGTTCCAACTGCGCAATAGGTTTAAATGTATCAAATCTTTCCATACTGTTTACTTTTAAAAGAGCTTTTCGAATTGGTCCAGTGAAACCAACATTTGAATTGGTGCGTCCATCCAGAGTGACAATAATGTGCCTCAAAGGAAGCTCATTGCAATGTAGCATACAAATAGACCAGAAACACTTTCTACTTAACAATTGTTCAAGATTTGTCAACAAACCTCCATCTTTCCCTGAACCAGTTACAGCGTTTGTTGAATCTCCTCCTATTACTTCTAGAGATTTATGTACTCCCCGAGGAACCATCCAGTTAAATAGTCCAATAGCTGCTTGTTTAGCAGGCTTATTAGGAGGTATTGCCTTCATGGGTGTAAAATGTGTAATATAGTGACCGTCAGGCTCAGAAGTAACAGTAATGTGTTCTTCTTTTACAACCCTTTGATGAAATCGTTTTGTTACAGGGTTGTGCTTTAAAACTCTGGTAAAATCTTTTCTGCTATCAGCAAATATACCTTTGATAGATTGTAATTGAAACTTCATTTCTTCAGATGTCTTTGCTTTAGTCATTACTGCTTTCCTAGCCCTAATAACTTTCTTAGGATCTACAGCCAAATAGGACATTTCAGGTGTTAAAAAGTTATCAAGAATAAGGTCTTGAAGAAAAGCTGAAACTACTGCTGATGTTGCGCTGGTGAAATATCAAATCTCAAAGAAGCTTCAGCAGTATTACTAATGGACATAAAATTTAGTTTCCATTTATCTGTTGAAGCAGGTTCATCTTCCATTTCTATTCTATTTGAATTATCATCACGTATGAAAGAATCAACATAATCTTTACTTTTTGAAGTTTCTTCCTCTTCTTTTTTTCTGATTTGTTTTTCTAGACTTGACTTTCTTTTCAGCTTCCTCTTTTCTAAAGAAACCTGTCTAGCTTTTTCCTTAGTATCTTTACAAGTCATTTAATATTTTGATAGTGACCCCGTTTTTTCTCTTTCAGCTTTTAACCAAATAAGTTCACTTTTTGGAATCTTATTTTCCCTCAGACAAGTACACTGAATATGTGCAAATCTAGACAACTATTTAATTTTGAGCACTTTTCATTACATAAAGTGATTTCACATTTACAAGATTTAATGTCAAGCAATTGATCTAATTTAATTTCCCATGTAGCAACAGTTTTTTGGGCTGCTTTTCCTGTAGAAATTTGACTAAACTTATTCTAGGCTAATTCTATTTTTTGTACCAAAGATATCTTGTTTATTACCACAGGAAACTTGAAAAGAGCATTCGATCTTGTCCACTGTTGAAGAACCAAGTCTGCTAATTGTACACTAAGTTCTCTTACAGACACAAGCCTCCTTAAAAATAAAACAAAGTGAATACAAGTAAATACAAACAATATTTCTGCAATCTTTAAATTTAACTTTTCATTACATACTTTTCAATATCTTTTTCAATGAGCATACTTTCTTGTATTAAAAGACCCTTTCTCAGGATATCTCTAAAAGTAGGCACTTCTGAAGGATTAAGATCATTACTTCCACCAAGGACGTATTAATAGATGGACGTTCAACGCATTGTTATAGATCAAAGGTGCCGCCAATTAGCCAAAAACTATGCATGTTACCGTCAATTTTCTAAATTCATGATACAGATACTCCGACTTCTACCCGTCAAATTTCCGTCAAAAAACCTCCCTCAGTAAACCCATTATAATTATGCATTTACTGAAGCTTATGGTTATAAAAGACAAAAAGATTAATCAAGAATAGTTCACAAATCTGAAAAAAGTTGATTTGAGCTATGAACTTTGCTTAATAAAAATTTAGCTGTGTTTAAACTTTGACGTCTAAAACTAGGCTTTTGCAAAAAGGCTATGTTTGGTTTACTAGAATGGATAGAGTAAAGTGAAACAAATTTTCCTTATTAAATTGAAGCTGCTATGATATAGTTTAAAGGTCGAAAAAGATATTTTTAGTGTTCTTTTCACCCCACTCTCAGAATATGCTTCTCACTTTAAGGTTCAAATCAGAGAGTATTTCTTATTTTTGTCGGAAATGTCGAACTTATTTGCCTTGCTTTTTTTTTTCTCTTGAATTTGTGATTTTTTTTTTCGTGAACAACCTAGTTAAAAAATTTCTTAATTTCGATACCTAAACTGCATTTTGTCTAAATGATATAAATAGTATATATTATAACTAAAAGCATCTTAAATTTCATAAAATACTATTCGTTTCAGGAGTTGGAAAGATGTATTTTTAATGAGCATTTTTGTTTAAGCATTTTTAAACTGCCATGTAGAGCTACTTTAAGTTATAATAATCTTATTTTTTTAATTATTACTGTTGTTACTAATAGTAACAACAGAAATAATAAAAATGATAAGACCATACTTTTAGTTGCATATTCTTGAGCCTTCTACAAGTGATGCATAGCCTTATTTTTAACCTTTTCTAGATATTATATCAAAAGAAGTAATTTTGTATTCATATTTATTATCTCATTACAGGATAAATAATGAGTCTTCATGAGGAATATTTAAAACATTTATGTAGAAAGTGTGGCTGCATAATAAAGCAGGATAGTCACTATCAAATAAAACCTGTTGTTATCTATAAACAAGCAATTCTTAGCTTTTACAAGCTGGATACCTTAGACTATCAAAAAGTTCATCCTGAATATTTATGCAAATCATGTTATATGGTCTTATACAGGTTAGATTTAAAATCAAAAAAAGGCTTTGAAGTTGAGAGGAATGATAAATTCTTTACTTTTTCTGAACACACAAAAACCTGTTATGTACGTAACTCACAAGAGTTGGAAGAAAAAAAAAGCACATGTGATAAGTATTCATCAACAGTTAAAAGCATTTGCATCAAAACATGGTTTTGACTGTTACAATGAAAATAACAAAAATTATTTTGTAATAGTTAAAATCAATAGTTATCGCCAATCAAATGGCATGTATTGACTAATTGTTTTAAATCGTGAAGTGCCATTATCCATTAATATTAACAAATCTCTTCCAGATCAACTAAATCTTCAATCTGCTAATATTATATTCTCCAACATTTCATGCATGAACATCTGTAAATGTAATAATGACTTCCACTATCATTTTTTCTAATCAGAAATAAATTTTCTGATTTTAAAAACTTCCGAAGCACATCAAACGAGGATGTTGGAATAATTGAAACGAAAGAAGGCAATACATTTGAAAACTTATTAGACATAAAGGTTGTTCATTAATATGTTTAGAAGTCTGTTGTGGTTTTAGTACCATCTACCATACTAACTTGGATGTAATGGAACCCAGGTTAAAGAGAAATGTCAATCATCTATTACCTTTAACTAGCCATTTTTTAACTGTGTACATTTTCTTACACCAGTATATGTAAAAAATGTAATAAAGACAACTTGCATTCTTCTATATGGAAGTTCAATAGTACATTACAACAATTTACAGTTTTGAATAATTTCTAAAATCAAAATTAAGAGTTATTACAATATTTTCATAATCTGGGAGTATTTGCAAATATAAATTAGCACCCGTTTAGGCGTTAAGCTCCACAACATGTGAGTATAAGCACACCTTTAGTGGCAATGTAACATTTCTTTTCATGCTTTTTAAAATTCGATTCTCTAAGATACTTATTGTAACATTTCAGACAGGTAAATTTAGTTATTAAGCGTTCTTCTGTTTTTTTCAGCATTTTGGTTTCTTCTGCAATCAGCTTCTCTGTAGGAATTGCTGGTGGTGTGAGCTCCAATTCAAAATCCTCTGATAACAATTCCGCTAACTCTTCAAGATCTATCTCAATAAAATCATCCACAACTAATTCAATTTGGTTATCAATACTTTCAAGCAAAAAAGAATAATCTTGATTAATAGCAAAGTTTTCTGTCATACTCATTTTATGTATCGATGCTCAGTAAAATACTTTTAAAAATATTTTTATTGGATAGTCGAGACCATCTTTTCCCGACGTCGAAAAAAATAAAAATACTCCCCGGTTTTGCAATTATTACCTATTGTTTCGCTTTTGTTATCTAAACAATAGCGTAACACGCATATCTTTTTTAAAAAACAATGCGTTGAACGTCCATCTATTAATACGTCCTTGCTTCCACCCAAATACAGTGAAAATTTTGACTCTTTTTTATCCAAATTGAATCTAGTAATTTTAGGAGCACTCATTCTTCCTATTAATATTAAATAAATACTAGCAATTAACAAAACTGGAAATCAACCAAACCGGAAGTAAAGTACTTTTGTACTATTGTACCGCATTTTCTTGTATGAGGTACATAAATGCACTAATGGAAGTAATTTATTTCCAGTTTTATTGATTGCTAGTATGAATAAACAAAAACATATGGTTAAAAAAAAATATTTCAGAATGTGATGTATTGTATTTTTTCCAGAGCACATACAGAATAGTACATTAGTACAGAAGTGTGTATTATGTACATTGTGCGCAAACTACACTTTTGTTTTAATGTAATAAACGTAGAAAATAATGTGCACTTCTGTACAATGCAATAAATGTAGAGATAACTGGTGAATACAAGTAAATACAAACAATATTTCTGTACAATGTAATAAATGTAGAAATAAATATTTAAAAATAACCTACAACTTTTCCGAACTTTGCATTTCTAAATATACAGGGCAGACGACACAGTTCTCAAAGTTGGGGGAGTTGTGGGGAGCACAATCATCAACTACTAAAAAAGGTCCTCCATATCTAAAAACTTCAAAACCTTTGTTAAAAAAAAATTTTTTATAGAAAAAGTGAGGGGGCTTTATAGAAAAAGTGAGGGGAGGGGGCAGTGACCCCTTGATCCTCTGGCGTCATCAGCCCTGGTATAATCTCAATTTTTCAACGCCAATCATGTTACCTTTTTTTAATTATTTGTTAGACACAAAGAACATCAAAATCGAACTAAACTCACTGAGATATGACTTTTTTGAATTTGTGATTTTTTACAATCTGACATCTTCCTAAAAGAATGAGTTCCCCGGTAGGTAAAAAAAAATTTTTTCAAATTTTTTTTTTCAAATTTTTATTTATTATACATATTGGCACTATAATATTGATGCTAGAAGTTTCTTTGCTCACTTTTTTTTTAAGTGACGTACCCTAGTGTATACCCTTAAAATTACACCAAACTCTGGGTTAATTATGCTCCATTGTTTTGTCATTTTTTAAGACTGACTGGTTGCAGTTAGTAATAAACAAATGTATTAACACTTGGAGGAAGCAAATTCATCAAAGGTTTATTAATTTCATCACAACCTACTCCTTTTGGCAATATTAAACAAACTTATTGATCAAGTTTAGAGACAAAGTATATGTTTTTAAAAAACTGTAATTAGTGATGAACAAAGACAAGAATTTTGATGATGAACTGCTATTGATGATGAACAAAGACAAAAACTAAAAATATGGTAATACCTGGGTCAGGAGCCTTTGGCTGGCCAGATGAACAAACTTTTTGATTAGGACAACCTTGACAGGCTGATGCTTTTCCAGCTGAAGTGCTATCTGTGCCTGGACAACCTACAAAAAAATTAATCTAGATAGCTTTACAAGAAGGTAATGGCTTTTAGCAGTGACTTGGTGTGTTTTAGCAGTGCATAAAATTGAGTACTTCATGTTGTTCTGCATTTTTAAATAAAACTTTTAACAATATATATAAAACAAAATATATAAATTAAGGATTTTTAACAATATATATAAAACAGAATATTTAAATTAAGGGTGTGAAACCTTGACAGCATCTACTTTTAAAAAATCATACTTTCAGGAGCATTTTCTGGTATATCTGACATGACTGGCCAATATTTAGTTTCTGCTTGCTTTTTATTTATCTAAAGTATAAAAACTATTTTTTTTTTTTTTTTTTTTTTTTTTTTTTTTTTTTTTAGTAAGGACTGCTTTTATTGTTTTTACAACAGGAAAAGTAGTGTTAAGGTAATAATCTTTGTTATCTCAGCATACTACTTTTCCTGTTGGGCAGTCTATAAAGATGAGTAGGATATAGCTGATTTATTTACATAGATGACTTTATTTACAAAGGCTATAATGTAGCAACCTTTGTTTTGAATGTAACTTATTTGCAACTCATAAAATTAATATTATTAACAACAATTAATGTTAAAAAATATCCTTCTACTTGAATTATACTACCCCTTCAAATACAGTAATTGCAAGTAATTTTTGTACACTCAAAAAAACAACTTTTAAAATAAAGAGGAATTATGTAAAAAGGCATCTTGCTAAATATTTTTAAAATGAACTATAACTTAAGAAATTCCTCGCTATGTAAAACTTAAGATAAATATCCAACCCAATCTGCTTTTTGTAATACATGTTTAGAATTTTAATTTGTTGGCATATAGAAAGCAGCATTATTTTATTTTTTTTTTTTTTTTAGATGTACATGTGCAGTATAATTTGAAGTTACTTGATCATGTTTATCAAATCCAAATTGAGCTGTTTCGGACCTTACATTTGGAGCAGTAATTTTAGTTGTGTGGTAATTGAATGCCGCCTATTTGAGAGCGGAAAGGACGAAAATTTGACGGGTAAGGTGGGGACTTCAAGTTTAAGATTCCCCATTTCTTTATAATTGTATACAGTGATTTAAAAAAAGAAAGAAAGAGAAAAAGTTACATAGAAACATATTTCATTTTTTCTTCATTTCCATGTTTTAAGAGAAATGATCAAATAAGGCTCTTAAAAGATATTTACATTTTAACTTTGTAAAATTTTAATAAAATTGATAAACTGACACCTTCAAATTAGATTTATAAAAACTCTTAACTAAATAGTTAAAAATTCATTGTTTTTATAGGTATATTATACAGATGTAGAATTGGTAAACAGCGGAAATCTTCTCGCCTCTATTTTACTTTGATTGCAATTTGTGGCCGCCTCCTAAAAATTTTTGGTGGCTGAGTTTTTTTGCCTCCGCCTCCAGTAGTTTCCACCTTCCAATTGACAGCCCCCATCAGAAGATATTTTGGAGCCACGATAATTTGGAGGTCGCTTCCAGTGACTTATCGCGGCGGAAGTTTTGCTTTCCGTTGCCAATTTTTAATTTAAGTAGGTACAAATATTGAAAAAATGACATAAAAATTGCGCTTTTTATAACTATTTGCTAAATTTTGACTTTTTTAAAAAATTATGATTTTATGAGAGAATTATGCAACTTAGAAAACGGAAGGATACTCAAGAAAAAGTAAAAGTGTTTAAATATTTTTCAGTGACCTTTAAACTCAACACCTGCTGCAATTGTTTTTATTGCAATTATTTTTCAATATTATGTTGGTAAGGATTGGAATAAATTTTTTTCTATAAATCAAAGGCCTGTCAAAAAAAAACGCGGTAGAAAAGCGCTAATATGGAAAGGCCACCCTGTTATCGCTTTTCTATCGCAGTTTACCTCTAATTTTTCCCCTATTTTGCTGGCAATTACTATTTTAGTCCCTAAAAAGAAACACACAAAATATGGTATTTTTTTAAAATCAGGTTTAATTTTTAAATTTCCGTTTTAATATTTATTCAAATTTTTATTTTAAAAAATTTCTTTTTACGATAATTCGAAATTTTCTGCACTTTGACCTTAAATCAATTTGCACATACAATTTTGTTGCATAAAATAATATCCTTAAAGAATGCTTAGAAAGATTATCTAAGTTTATGGATGTCATAACATAGTAATAAATTTATGGATGTCATAACATAGTAATAAATTATTGTCCTATGTAAAAAAAATAAATTTATTTTAATTTTATAAACTTAGAGCGATTTTATAAAATAAGCGTCCATTTTGATAAATTAAAGATTTTAGCTCAGTACTCTAAACAGTTTTTGGGTCGAAATATTATTACCACAAAACAATGTTCCAACAAAACCTTCCTTTAGGGGGCTCTGATTGGAACCAATATCACAATTTTTCACACAAAGTGTAAGAAAAAAGATAACTTTAATTTTGAAGAATAAGAAATTATTTGAGATCGATTATGACTAAAAGAGTTTTAATTATGCGATAACTTTTTTATCATAATGGTAACCAACATTCAAAAGTGTTGCCATGAAATGAATGAACTTGCACTTTTGACGTTAACAATCTGACCTTTAGAGAAAATCTCTTTTGCAGGGGAAGTTAAAAGTTATTTGTAGAACAGAGTATACGACAATAATCTGTTTAACATCTTTTATTATAAATATTTATATTACTCTTTATATTGTTTTACATCAGTTGAAGTTTATCATATCATGATCATGATCATGATCATCATCATCATGATCATCATCATCATGATCATCATCATCATGATCATCATCATCATGATTATCATGATCATCATCATCATCATCATTATCATCATCATCATTATCATCATCATTATCATCATTGTTATTATTATTATCGCTATTACTATTATTATTATTATTATTATTATTATTATTATTATTATTATTGTTATTATTATTATTATTATTATTATTATTATTATTATTATTATTATTATTATTATTATTATTATTATTATTATTATTATTATTATTATTATTATTATTATTATTATTATTATTATTATTGTTATCATTATATAACTTATTTATCTTTCATCAAATCTTAAAAAAAGGGACTAATATTTATGGAAACAGCGTTTTTAGTATCTAAATATAATTACAGAATATTGTGGCGCAAAAGGCGTATAATAAGGTGCGTATTGCATTTTTTATGTGTAGTTTAACTCGTTAAAGTTCTACATTCTCGTTATAAAATCTTAAAACACACCCCTTCCACATCACCTCCAAGTTTTTCCAGTATTTATTTTTACACTTTTTTCAATACAAATTGGATCTATTAAAAAAATTTTAATCAGAAATATTTATGGCGTTTCTTTTTTCTCATTTCGCTGTTTCAGGCTTTGCCTAAACAATTCAGTGAATATACAGTGTCCCAAAAGTCACTATCTGGTTTGTTTATAGCTTCTAAACTAATCACCTTTTCTGCATTTTATTTTCAGATAATTGAAGATAACTCCAAAAACTTAAAATAGATAATTATACTCCACAACAACACGCTGGAATTGGGTTGAGGTATGCACGAAGTAATAATCTAATTATTGCAACTCAACATGAATTTCGACGAAAATTTTCGGAACAAATTTAAAATTTTCCACTAACAGTTTGATGATTGGTGGCTCGATTACGTCCGATAACTTACGAATAGAAAGACCACGGGGACAGCATTCATTAGAAAATATAAAGCGTGTAGCCGAAAGTGTGCAACAAGGTCCAGAAAAATCAACAAGATGATTAGCATAGACGATTAGGTATTTCACGATCATCACTGTACAAATCTTGTGGTCAAACCTACACTCATTTCCTTAAAAGAAAGAGTTAACTCAAAAACTGATGTTAAATAGCAAACAAAAACTTCTGGAACTTTTATAATTAAATTCCAGATTTTGTTTCAAAACTGTTATTGTCAGAAGAAACTCATTTTAAGCTAAATGGAACCGTAAATCAAGAAAATTTTAGGTTCTGGGGCATGGAACAGTCAAATGATTGGATAATTTTTGGTACCCGAAATAAATCGATTTGAACTGCATAGTATATAGTTTCAAAAGAACGGTGTTACGGTCCATAATGCTGAAGAAACAACTGATGTATTATGAAAGATTTTTCCTGACCGCATCATCTTAAAATAAGGTGATTTTAATTGGAAAAACACTCGCGGTGCAATTTTTCTCTGACTTACATCCGTTTCGAAATATTCCTATTCTGACATTCTCTCGTTTAATCATTTTGTATTTTTTAATGGCTATAATTTTTTCGCTCTTACATGTTACCGTACTTCGTAAGATTCATTATTACGTTTTGTTAATAAACAGTTTGAAAGTGGATTTTTCAAGATCGCTAGATTTGTAGATCTTTAGATTTCAATAGTTGTAGTTTGACCTTGTATAATTCTGTTTACCTTGTAAAACTGTAGTGTGACACTAGACTTATAAAAACAATTAAAATGTTGAAAATTATTACAAATAACTTTTAATATTTTAAAGAACGAGAGAAAGTTATTTTTTGAAAAAAATAAAATAAAATAAACAAAACTTGTGCCGATGAATAAATTATAATATGGTTTTCTTACCTATTTGTATTTTAATTTTGTAAGTCAAAACAGTATAAATCTAAAAGTAAAATTTGGAGCTTTCTCTTCTTTTTTTTTTTTTTTTTTTTTCCTTTTTCTTCTTTTCCTATTCTATAAATGAATTTTAAATTACTGTAGCAATTGCTAGTCCTGCACCAGGGGGTTTTTGAACTCAAATTAAACTCTCTGCTGCATGCTCTGTGACAAGAACAGGCAAACGTTCATCGTCTACTTTTTCATTGAAAACTCGGAAGTAATCAACTATTACAATCAACTGTTATTTTCTTTTTCCTCAAAATATTTTCTTGGTCTGTTTTCGTTTTTTTTAAGTAAAAAGATTTTAAAATAAGAACAACGGCAAAGAATATAAAAAGTAAGTTATAAGTGCATCAACAAGTAAATCGGCTTTTTCATAAACTCATATACATTCCGTTTTCAATGACTTTTCCTTCCGTTTCTCCAGATAAAATCTTGTAAAATTTTATACTTGGCTCATCTATATTCAAACATAGCAATTTATTCGTCGAATATCAATAACAGGGGGAAATAAAAATTGGTTGCTTCAGACAAAAATATAAGTAGGTTGCACAGTTCATTGACTCTCTCTAGATAATGTGGAGTGCAAAGCATAAATCTCTTTTTTGTCTTTTTTTTTATAATAAAAACTCTCTTTTCAATTATGGTACATTAATTGGAACACAGTTTTTGTACCAAGTTAAACATAAGAAAAGCGTATTTTCAGAAAAATTTAATCAATAGTAAGTTGCATGAAAACTAAAGCATTCAGAAAAAAATAACTTCAAGATTGAAATCAACTAAAAAAATATAAAACCCCATAGCGACAACTCTTGCAACTGGAACAAAAAGAAAATTGTTCTCTTATTCTACAGTGGTGTTGTTTTCTAAAAAGGGTTCTTGTTTATTGAGGTATATATTTATCCGCAAAAATGGCAACTCGTCAAAATATCATATTTGCTTTCAGATTTTTTTTTTTTACAAAGATAACAACTTGGAACCCGTCTCTCTCGCAATTGTTTTTGCAACATCGTCATTAAAAAGAAGGAAAAAGACCTCACTGTCAAAGTAAGAATTTCTCTATTGTAATTCCGGAATGATATGAATCCCGATATGAATATTTAAAAGGTTTTATCTGATTATGTCGCGAAGAATTTAAATTTTCTAATATATATGTATATAAAAATATGTAATTGAACTTGACTACCAAAGTAGATATATTTACGTGCTCAAGTACCAATTACCTATCAACATACCTTAATAGTTACCAGTAACACACAAATCTCTATTTACATTCAGAAAATACCAACAGAAGTAAAAAAAAGTCATTGCATGATAGAATGATGACGAGGTCATGGTATATATTTCTATATATTATCCTAGTTTATATAGCTACTTGATAGATTAAGAGGATTTAGTTATGAGTATGTTAACGCAATAAATTTTACTTAATTAAATGAGGTTGTCATTTAATCTTTAATTTGTACTGTCTGTATGATTAGAAAAAAAACAATACAGCAGAGGGAGGTAATTGTTTATCGTGCCTAAAATGTAAAACAACAAATTTCCAGGTATATAACTATTTAAGAAAACAGATCTTGGGTGAGCAATAGATTTTTAAGTGTGTGAAAATGAGTACTATTATTTGACTGCACTCTAATTCATTTTTATTTACTGCTTAATTTTTTTAGCGATGGTTCATTGCTGTGTTCCTGGTTGTAAGAATACACATCATCATAAGAATAGAGGATCAAAGGATGAATGGGGTTGTCAAACATCTGATTCTCGCAGTTTTTCTCTTCATGACTTACCTAATGAAGATAGAATGGACATTCGGGAACTTTGGATAATGGCAATTAATCGCACAAGTTTACCAAAAGATGTGGCTGTTTGTTCTGACCATTTTACAGAAGACTGTTTTGATGAAAAATGGGAGGAATACAAACGTAAATATGGTCCTACAAAAGTCAAACGTAAGTTAAAAGCTGATGCTATACCAACAATATTTCCCGGAAGGATTTTTGTAAATGAAAAAGTCCAACTTATCAAAAATAACTGGAAAAATAAAGTATTGCAAAAAAGGTTGGAGATGGAAAAAATGCGTCTTGATCGGGAATTTAAAGATCGTTTTAAGTATACTCAAACAGACTGTGAGTGTAAATGCAGATGCAAGTTGAAGCGAAAACACTTTTCACAGCAGGTCAACTTTCAATTCAAGTTTATGGAAGATGTTGGTGTTCAATTTCCTGTTGATGTGCATGAGACTGTTAAAGAAGATCATTCATACACACATGGAAAAGGAAAGATTGTAAACAAAGAAACTGGAAAGGTCACAACTGCCACTTTCACTATTGGCGGAGTAACCTTATTGAAAACAAAAACTCCTTTAAAAAATAATGATAAAAACTTCATGATTTCTGAAACAGCTGAAATAAATGATTCTGTTAATGCACTAAATGAAAATAGTGATGATGCCTTAGAATTATCATTTACCCACTCAATAGAATCAAGAAAACATAAGATGGCATTAGATTTGGATAACGATATTGGTAATAGAAAATCAAAGTTGTATATTGAAAGTAGGAGTGTAGGCACAGGAGACTGAGAGAATTTATTCAATTCAAAATAATATGCAATTCAGAAGATGTAAACTCCAAGTTCAAGATTTTAAGAATTTATCAAATTGATTTTTAGAACTTATCAAATATCAAATTTTCTTATTTTCTTTTAACTGTTCTCAGGACTATAAGTTGTCTCAAATGGTTGGTTGTTTGTTTTTTTTTTTTAATGCAAATATGAAGTGTTTTTATTTTTTAATTTTTGAATGAGTTGCTGTCATCTACTTTTTGGATTAATACCAATAAATTAAGTCCAAATAAGTGAATTTGTTCATTGTTTTCATTAAATAATAATAAAATTATGGTATAAAAGCTTTTAGGGTATTCATAGAAATTAATTTTGATAACTAATAATACCAAGTACTGAGGGGGAAAAGAAAACTGTTTTAATTTAAAGTTCTTGTGAACTTTCCAATATTTTTTTGCAACTTTAGAAATATTTTTGTAAAATTTTTGTTTATTTCTAATTGTTTGAGTTAAATTTTCTTTTTAAATATTCTTGTTTGATTAATGAGCACAATTGGTCAAATTTAGTATAACCATGACAAAACATTCAATTAGAAAACTCAATGAGTATTTACTATCTAGTAATTTTAGTAATCTAAGTTGCAACGGATTTTATTCTCCTATTTTACGTTATAAATTGTTGCAAGTTGACAAAGTAGCAAAAAAAGTAATCAAAACCATCAACAGCTTTAAAATTTTGGATAGGTATTTTGTGTAATGTGGCACACTAGTGATTAATCCAAAATAATGAATTGTTTTCGCGTTACCTAAACATCGACTGATGTAATACGAGATGTCTTTAAATTTTTGGACTTCAATTGCCTTAGAAGAGTATTCGTCGATCGCCTCTGTTCTGGAACACTTATCCATGCTTTATTTTGAGCGGTAAATTTGGTTTATAAAGCTACTAAAATGGAAAAGGCTTTTCATCAACAATCAAAATAACCTATTTGTACCCCCTCCCCTCTAAAATTAACACCGTCACATGTTTCTGATTAGTTACCAACTGTAAGTTTTACTTTAATTTAATGACATGTTCAATTTTCTCTTTCATAAGAGTAGTTTGTTTTTTTTTCTGTCAAAAATGGATAAGCTTGATGTTGTGACCCAAGAAAATCTTTTTGGGGACTGATAGGCTTATACCCATATGACACTTGGGTATAAGTCCCAAAATCTGGTTACGCCATCTGAGGAAGAAAATGCTTTTTCCAATAAAGTCAACTTACTACGAGAAATTTTAATATCTTTTCTTGTTTTTTCATTTTAAACTGAATATGAGATTTTTAGGTCAAGGAAAATACTTTACGAGCAATTATATTTTGGAAATTACAATTTGGATTTTTAAATATCGGTCTCGATATCATTTCTAAAGAATGTACTTTTTATTCTCCTCCTTCAAAATGGCTTCTTACAGAATCTTGCTGCGAAAGATTCTGGTATGAAACAGCAACTGCTAAATGTCGTTTCAGAAAATATTCAAAAGAAAAAGTGGCGGACTAAACGGTTGCGGGGGCTCCGAGATTTTAAAGGACTCCACAAAAGGCCTACTGTATTATTAAACTATTTTTTTTAACAATTTCTTATAGCAATTGTTTTCAATTTTAGAAACGTAATTTTTTGAGAAACAGACACACAGAAAGCCAAAAATTTTTTAAAAGCTTACTAAAAAACTTCAATAGGTTTTTTTTACAGTTTTTTGGAGTTTTTAAATGTACGATAACAAATCTCTAACATCCTTATACTCGCCTTGAAGCAAGAAAACTTAGCTTGTTATGATAATGTTATTGGATACTTTCTATGCTGAGAAAATTGATCAATTCAAGTTGTCCTATAAACAACTTCAGAGCTCAAGCATAACTCCGGCAGCGCATGCAGTTTTTTTCATATTCAACAATTTATTCAACGCCAAAATAGCTCTCTTAGAACCCATTGAGATAAAAAAACAAATAATAATAAAATAACCATAAAGTGAATGGTGACAGTTAGCAAAGGTGTGTTACAGAAATTAACAGTAAAAGCTTTAAATAGCCTCAAAATTTATTGCTGCATGTGTAAAGATAAGAATTTTTTTAGAAGTTGCCATGGATGCCAATAATTGTAAATTAAAAGGAAGTTATGTTCAATTTTTTATTTATGTTAATTTTTTGCAAACAAAAGTACAAAACTATCAGGGCACTGAAGGTCTGCGTCTCGGAATCGTTTTCTCGAAATGAACCGGGAAAAGCGTAACGAGACGAGAAATTTCCCGGAAAAAAATAACGAGACAAAGGAAACGATTATCCCGGAATAAAGTTATAAATCGGGACATAAATTTTTTCTAGGAATTTAAAAACTGTGTCCCGGATAATTACCAAACGTTACGAGACAGAGCAATTATATTAACTAGATATTAAGGGTCTGCGTCTCGGAATCGTTTTCTCGAAATGAACCGGGAAAAGCATAACGGGACTTAGCAATACTAAACTATTTTAAGATTTTTTCCAGGCGAAAAATCTCCTCAAGTTCTCAACCACTCCATTAAGAAAAGACGACTTTCCATCCCAGATTGTCTAATAAAGCGCAAGTCAAGCCAGGCAAGACTGAGTCAGTGTTTGAAGTACAAATCCAGAGATCCAAAGCAACTTCGAGGTGACTTGGAAATTATGAAACTTCTGGCAAGGATGAATCTTCCATTCAGCTTTGTTGAGCAAGCCCTTTCAAGGAGTTTATGCACTACTTAGATCCAAAGCTGAAAATTAAGGCTGCCACAACTTATTCTAGGTACAAGCTGCCTTTGTTGTATGACAATGTCAAGACGGCTGTGGATAAAGTTTTGGAAACTGATCTACTGGAAAGTCCGGGAATGGCTCTGAGCACGGACATTTGGGCTTCAAGGAACTTTGATCCATACCAATCATTGTCTGTTCGTTATATTGACAAGGAGTGGACTCTGAACAAGTTTGTCGTTTCTGTCAGTCCGTTCAGGGAGAGGCACACAGCAGACAACATTGCCAAAAAAATCGACAAGTAAGTTAAATTACAAAATGTACTTTTTTACATGAGTTAAGTTAATTATGTTCAACAGTTAAAGTGATATGCCTGATCTCGCCGTTATGCACGTTTTTAATCAGTGCAAAGAAAAGTTAGTTATTTTAGTGTTTGTATAAGACATAAATTACCATACTGTGACAATACTAGACATTTCAGTTTGCTGTAATTTTTTGTTACTTTTTTAGGGTTGTTGCCGATATACCTGCATCAGGAGCTGTTTCAGTTGTCGTAACTCATGACAATGCTGCCAATGTCCAAGCTGCAATTCCAAAGTGCACCTTTATTGATGAGTCTTTGCTTTGTGTGGACCATACCTTGACTTTGGCCATCAAGGACACTATTGATGCCACCACACTACTATAAAAAGCGGGTTCTGGCGCATTGATACCCCTTAAGTATGGGAGTATTTTTCAAGATGGCGTCTTTTCTTATCAGTGTTTTCCAAGAAGATGAATATAAAATACTGTTGTTATTTCTATATTTGATTATTTTCCAAGATTTTTACTTACCTTTTTATTCAATTTCTTAACATATGCAATGATTTAAAAAATATTTTCTTATTTAAAAAAAATGTTTTTAGCGAGAACAAAGCATGCAGGTGAAGTGAAAGCGTTGTTTGATCTTTTGTTCAATAACATGAGGATGGTGTGTTTGCGAATAAGTAAAGAAGGGATAAGTGTGAGAACAAAAACAACGATAAATTTAATGTTTGAGGTGGATATTTTTGCAGATCGTTTTGAGGAGTACGTGTTTGATTTTGAGGAATCGTTGCATGTGGGTGTTGAGAGTTATGTGAGTAAGGTGTTTAAAACGGTGAAATGTGGTAGCGAGTTGACTTTGTCGATTTTGAGTGCGGGAAGTTTAGAAATCGCCGTGAGATCTTTGGACCAGTTTGCGTATAATATTAAGGTGGCGACGGAAAGCGTTCAAAACGTGAATTTCAGTGAGCGCTATTCTTTTTGTTCAAAGAGAAGAGTTTCGGCTTCGAGGTTTAGTGAAATGTGTAAGATGATAAAGCCGACATCGGAATTTAGAGTGTGTTTAGAGAAAGGGGTGTTGATATTTTCAATGGAGACAATCGGTGTTTTTAGTGAGAGTTTTAAGTTTGGTGAAGAGAGTGATGATAAGAAATTTGATTTGGTGCGTAAGTCTGATCAGCTGTATCGGGTTTCAAAAATCGTTTCTTTTTCGAGCGTGTTGGATGTGTATGTGGGAGAGACGTTAATGATTTTGTCTGAAGGAGAAATAGGAATGATAAAGGTGTATTTTCTATGATTTTTTATTCTTGTTGGATAAAAAATTTTGGTTGTGATTACAAAATGGAGCCTAAAATGGGTATGCTATTGAAGGGTGAATTAGGACCGAGAAGTAAACCAAGACCAGAGAATTGTTCTTCTTCTCCAGAGCCAATACGATCGTATGCTTTTTTATTTTTTATGTAAAGCCCATCGCCTTGAGTATTTCCAGCCCAATGGTTTAGGTATATACCGGATCCTAATCTGGATATTTTTAGCCCTTTTCCGTCTTTTCTTAAGTAAACTATTCCGCGCCCAGCGATTTTGTCGACCATGGCAGAACCGGCAGAGGCTCCAACACCAGAGAGTAGTCCAGTGACAAGAGCAGGGACGACGTTTGTGGCGATGGTACTTCCGATCATTCCTAGTAAAGGTAAAAGGGCACCGATGAATCCTCCTTCTACTTTTGCGTTGTGCATGAGTTGTTTTTTGCTGAGTTTGAGGGTGGTACCTTTTCCGTGGTCGTATGCTTTTGCAATTTTGTTCAATTGGGTTTTAGTGACAGCAAGAACATGTTCACCGTTCAAATCTTGATGAGTGAGTTTTATGCTGACTTCGGTTTCGTTTTGAATGACTTTTTTAATTTTGTCAGCTTGTCCTTTTGAAATGTTGATTTTGATCTTTTGGTACATTTTTAATAGAGTAGGAAATTTTTTTTTCACCGACTGAAAGCGCTTCCGGAGAAAAGATCGTGTAGAGTGGATGAGATTTTTTCTCTGGTATCTGACAATGATGTCTTCTCCTCTAAAATCGATCAAGTAATCATCTTGATCAACGATTTGTGTTTCCATTCTTGAAATTTTGCTGACAACGATGGGAAGGTAAATCAAGTGAAAAGGTTTTTCAACAATTTTGGTTCCAGGTTCAACTTGTGGGTAAAAGGAGTAAATGTCGTTTGTTGTTTTTCCGTCTAAATAAGACGAGCCGATAATGTCGTTGGTGACTCGGATCACTGCAGTTTCTTCAATTCTCACGATGTTTTCAGACTCGTAAGTGTCGATGACGCTTGTGACTTTTTTAGGATCAACAGGGTCTTCTTTTTTTTCGACGTAGGTGTATTCGTTTTTATCGAATCCGAGGAGCGATCCTATGCTGTTATTGACGTTGAAATCAACCCAGTATCTTGTCGTTGCTGTAGGCTTTCCAAATTTTAATACGGCTTTTAACGAAGACTCGTTTGCTGTAATGGTGACTCCGTCTACTCTGTACAAGCTTCCTGTTTGTTTTTGCATTTCATTTTGAAGGTATTCGTTGAGCTGGTTGATTTCGTAGGATCCTTCTTGAATGTAGATGGTGTAGCTGTTCGATCCAGCGTTTGGGCTGTATCTGAAAACGTTATTTTTAGAGGTGATGTTGGGGTAGCTTCGATAGGTTTCGAGTCCTACAAGAGCCATTTCGTACTGTTTGTTTAAATCCAGCTCGATGGGTCTTTCAAAGTATGTTTTGATGGAGCTGTTTGATACGGTGGGAAGATCTTTTTTAGATTTGGCAAGCAAATAAAATCCAGACATGTTTTTTAGACGTTTGGAAAATAAAAATCGTCCAACCCGCTTCTGTATTTTCCATGGTCTTTTTTGGAGGATAAGTCGATAACAGCAAATCCGTGGGGTTGAGACCAGCAGTACTTGCAAAACTTTTTAAATTCTTCTTTTTTCATGTCACTGGAAACGTGATCTTGATAAATGTGGTTGATATTTTTATCGTCCTGAGGAAAGAGGCAAATAAAATTGGCAATTTCTCTGATGGTTTGTCTTGGGAGTAAGAAATAGTTTTGAGAGAGGTAAAAGCAGTCAACGTTGGAGTGTCTTCCTCGGATGTAATATTTTTCGCATTTGTTTTGTTTCGTGAGTTGCAAGTCGTCAAAGATCATCAAATTGTTTTTGGTCGAGTCTAAGGATTCAGGTTCAGGCACGTCTTCTTCACTTTCGAAAAATTGACATTCCATGTCTGTTTCTCCGTCCCATTCTTTTTATATTTCATCAATGACGGCTTCAGGACTGGAGTTTAGCTTTTCAATTTGGCTTTGAATGTTGAATAATTGTAGAATGAGTTCTTTTGGTAGTTTCTTCTCAAAGGCTTTTTTGAGTATTTTGTATTCGGGTTGGAAAAGGGATTTGCCAAAGACTTGCAAGTGGTTATAATCCAGCCATCCAGGTCTAAGCAGTAAATTGAGCAGCAAGGTTGTTTTTCCGCAACCGGACTTTCCGACGATGATTCCTCGAATGCTTCTTGGCAAAAGCTTGTTGTTGTATCTTTTGGTTTTTCCGATATTCCATGACAAATCAATGACTTCCATTTTTTACAGTTAAAAAAATATTTTTCTTGTATTTAAAAATGTACTGCGTTAAATGCAAAAGGAAAACTGAAACCATTCACTTGAAAAATGAGATGACAAAAAACAATAGGCTTATGTTGAAAGGAACTTGTGACTCTTGCGGAACGACCAAATGCAAGTTTGTTTCTTCGCATGCGCTCAATGGATCATCTTCTACAAAAGGAGGTGATTTGGTGGAATCAATCAATAAGCTGTCGAGCAAAGTGAAGCTTCCATGGGCAAAATTTCCAGGAGAAATGCATATTCCTGGGATGAACTTTGCAGGGCCTGGCACAAACCTGGATAAGAGGTTGACTTCTATGGACATGTATCAAGATTGGAGCAAGCCGGTAGACAGAGTTGACAATGCAGCGTATCACCATGATTTGGCGTATAAATATTTTAACGACCGACAAAACAGGAATGTGGCAGATCAAATGATGCTTGAAGAAATGAACTCCATTCCAAACCCCACTCAAAGAGAGATTAATGAGAGAAAGCTTATTACGCCGGTGATTAAAGCCAAAGCTAAATTTGGATTGGGTGTAGGATCTGAAAGATCTAAAAAAAAAAAAATGCCTCTGAAATGGACGGATCAGCTTGCAGAGGAGCTTCATAAACCGGTTATTCGTCATTTTAAAAGAAGAAGGGTGATTGTGAACGACATTGATGAGATATGGGCTTCCGATTTGGTAGACATGCAATCGTTTTCAAAATTCAACAACGGTGTAAAATATTTGCTCATGGTGATTGATGTGTTTTCAAAGTATGGATGGATTGTTCCGTTAAAAAGCAAAACAGGCTTTGAAGTAGCTGAAGCGTTGAAAAAGATTTTCGAAGAAAGAAAATGCGTCAAATTGTGGGTGGATAAAGGAAAAGAATTTTACAACAAGCATGTGAAAGCGTTGGGTGTGCAATTGTATTCCACTGAAAACGAGGAAAAAAGTTGTGTCGTTGAGCGATGGAACAGAACGATGAAAGAGAGAATGTTTAAATATTTTTCAGCCAACAATACCAATAAATACATTGATGTATTAGATAAGATGGTGAAAAATTACAACTGCACAAAGCACTCTTCCATCAAAATGACTCCAGTGGAAGCTAGTGATGAAAAGAATAAAAATAAGGTCTAAATGAACCTGAATGGTAAACAGAGAGAAAGAGCAAAACCGAAATTTTCTATGGGTGACAAAGTGCGGATCACAAAAAAGAAGTCTCATTTTGAAAAGGGGTATACACCGAGATGGACTGAAGAGGTTTTTACCGTGTCAAAAGTTCAGTATACGGATCCTCCCACGTATAAAATCGCTGATGCTAACGGTGAAGAAATTCAAGGCACTTTTTACGAGCAGGAGATGCAAAAGACGCATCAGGATATATTCAGTATTGAAAAAATTGTTCGCAAAACCAAGAGCAGATCATTGGTCAAATGGTTGGGGTATCTAGACTCGTTTAATTCATGGGTAGACAATAAAGAATTAATCAGTTTGCTTTCGAGCGACATTTCCTTTCCAAAAAAAAATTTTCAGGTTCATTAAAAAATGAGCAAGATGATGGTTTTGTTTGAGCCCTTTATAGAAGAGTACCTTAAGACGGAAGATTACGAGGAGTCGTATTATTATTCGCCTTATGAAGAAAAGTACCATTACAAGATTTACAGCTTTAAAAATTCGAAGAATTTCCACGGATTCAAAGAATCTGAAAATGATTTGGATTTCACCATTATTCGTCGATGTGAAGAATTTGAGTTGAAAATAAAGTGTGGAGGGATTCGTTTTGAAAAAAGTGGCATGCGGCTGGAGGATATGTTTGAATATGCTAGAAAAAAAATAAATAAAGTCAAGAAGCAAGTCAAAGTGTCGGATCCAAAAATGATATAAAAAATCGAAGATTTCCCAGGATCATGAAATGATCTAAAAAATTTCTTTTCCATTAAAAAAAGATGAATTTCGTGACGATTGAGAATTTTGACGAGAGTAAATTAATAGCTGGGGAGATTTACGCAGCCACAAGACCTATTAAGTATCAAAAGATTCCTTTGTATTACGAGTATGACAATGGAAAAGGTCCTTTTATTTTAAGAACCCCCATTTTGTATTCTTTGGGTGTGTTTGAGAGTTTTGATCCAAAGACAAAAGAGCTGACTGGATATTCCATGTCTTTTGTTGCTCATGAAAAAGGGATCAGAAGAAGAAAAGTTTATGGAGGTGACTGAAAAAATAACAAAATTTCTTCGCGAGCAAGTCATTCTTAAGACAGCCTTGTTGAAAAAAGGAGGAAGAACCAAAAAAATAATGGCTGAGGATTTATCCATTTTTAAGAAAAAGTCAGAAAGTTCATCTTCCATTTTTTTCGGAAAGCTGTATAGAAAAGAAAAGAACATCACTTCCTTGTTTAGTAAAAGGGAGAACAAAAAGATGGTAAAGGCAGATCCATTGGAGTATATTCTTCAAAGGTGTTTTGCCATTGCGTCTTTAAAAATTGAAGGCGTTTTCATTGGATCACAGGTAGAATCCATTTAAGTCAAGCTTCCAGAAGTATTTGTTACTAAAAATGCTCCTGTTTTGATCCAAAGCATTATGAGTGATTTGGATTTAGGTGAAATGGAATCTGATGAAGAAAAATAAAATGATTTAAAGAAATTCTTTTTTCATATAAAATGAGTATCGTAAAAATTTTAATTGAATACGGAGCCGATGTTAACGCGCGAGATATTAACGTTCAAACGCCTTTACATTTGGCAGCTAAAAACGGTGATCCCAAAGCTGTTGAATTGTTAGTGGAAAACGGAGCCGATGTTAACGCGCAAGATAAAGAAAATCTGAAACCGTTGAATTTGGCATTTCAAAGACATAATAGCGAAGTTATAAAAGTTTTAATTGAAAACGGAGCCGATGTCATGTAGATTCTTCGAATTTTTAAGATCTTTTAGATCCATGGAAATCATAAATGATTTTTAAATTTTGCACGAATTTAAAAATGATCAACGTCGAAGGAATAAAATTGCCAAATGAGGCTTTGACCAACTTTCAATTGGAAAAGGCTGCTAAACAGTTAAAATTAAAAAACTTTCGAGGTGTTTTTGAAAGAGACACATTGCCGAAAAAACCGAGAAGAAAAGAATGTGGCATTGTGAAAACGGGAGACTCTGATACAGGAGGGTTTCATTGGGTGTGCTGGTTCAAAGACGGTAATAAGAAATGCAGTTTTGACTCATACGCTCAACCTCCTCTTGTCGAACTGGTTGACTATTTGAAGAGTCCTGTTTATTACAACAGCGAAAGGGTTCAGTTTGGTAATACCTCTTATTGCGGTCACTTGTGTTTTTACGTCTTGAAAAAATGGGATGAAGGAAACGACTTTCAAAGCATTATTAACACCTTGTGGTGATTTTCACGGATCTGAGGGATCTAATCTAAAGCCAAAAATAAAATCTGAGGTATATAAAAAATGATTGACAAATTTGGTAGATCAGAATTGGGTCGTTATTTATACAACCCTTATTCAACCTCTCTTTCAAGCGATCTGTATGTCAGGACAGATGGAAACAGCACCATCATTGCAGACTTGGATTTCAACTCTCACAAAATCATCAACCTGGCAGAACCAACCAACTCGCACGACGCCGCCACTAAAAATTACGTCGACGTCAGCTCGAGTATGAATGGTAAAGTGGATGGATCCAGCACGATCACAGGAAGTTTGGATTTAAATTCCCACAAGTTGATCAACGTCTCTGATCCAACCGCTTTAAAAGACGCAGCAACAAAAGGGTATGTGGACACAAAAGTGGCATACAACAATATCTTTTACACAGACGTCAACATGACATCACACAAATTGACCAATTTGGCCGAACCCATTTCAGCTTCAGATTCAGCCACAAAAAATTAAGTGGACACGCACGCGTCAGGAGCTGTTGGAACCGCGGATTTGGATTTGAATTCTCATAAACTGATCAATGTGCTCGATCCTTCAAACGCGCAAGACGCTGCGACAAAAAGTTATGTGTACGCTTTGTCACAAAAATCCAACTTTTTAGGATTTGTTCCCAATTCAGGATTTTCATCCTTGGGGTTAAAATCACAAATTGTGGCAGGATCAACCACCGCACCGGTTTTCAGCTACATTGACGGTCCTGGTGTTCTGAGAAGATTATGGCTGGCTTTTAGTGGAACCGGAACAAACGTCCCTGGAAATGTTTTTATTCGGATATTGGCAGACGGAGAAATCAGAGTGGGAAATTATTCAACAACCACTGACGCTGTTGGTGTGGACGCCGCTGCTCTTGCCTGTGACTTGCTCTTTTCTCCTCTCGGCGGTCCTTTTTACGCCAACTCTTTGCAAGGATGCAACATGTTTAGTACCACTTCCTTGGGAGGATATTTTACAGTCGACTTGCCGTTTACATCAAGCTTAACCATCCAATTGGTCAATAATAATGCTGCAGCCATCACGTATTGGATTCAACCATTCATTTCCACATTCACTTCCATTCCTCCTCTACTTTCCCCCGTTAAATTGTACGGCAGGACGTTCAGATATTTTCAAACGACTTACGGAAACGAATATGTTTTGATGAACACCCATGGAAATGGAAATGGAATTTTTTTAAAATACATTAGGATGCATGTCATTGGAGCCTCTGGAAACTGGTGGGAATCCAGAGTCAGAATGTACGACGGAAATTTACCTCCAGGAAACGGCACCGTTCTCACTCCTTGGACACCTTACAATGCAAACGATTACAACACTTTTCCTGGATATGACGGTGACAGTAAATGCATCTTTTTCTCTTTAGGATTGGAGAATTTTTACTTGTCTTCGTGGAACGGATCAAATTAACCTCGTTCAACAACAAATCGACGGGACTGCTTTACCAATCCACTGCATCCATCGGTTCCACCACCACCATCTCCTTTTACAGAAATTTCGGAGAAGCAGATTCCATGCCCAGCGTCGCAGCCGGCAGAAGACTCGTCGTCACGCTCAACTCCGGAGACGCGCAAGTCGGTCAATCCGGAAGCTTTTTCCTTCTTCTCGGACAAGTGTTTTATTATGCTTAGCTGAACCATGAAAAAATATTATGCAAAATAAAATAAATAAACTTCAACACAAATGAAAATGTCTGAGATCTTAAGAACCTGTGATAAACTTTTGCAAATAGCAGAAACTAAAGAAAAATGTCGATATTTTCATGAATGTAAAAAAGAAGAGGAGGAAAACGATATCATCGCAAAAGAGAGAAGAGAAAGATTAAGAAAAAAGTTTCCTTTACTGTTAAAAAGATGAGAAGAATCATTTGTATTGACGAGAATAAGTTGAAAGGCACCGTTTATTTTAACGATTATTTGGATCATCCTCCTAGACGGCTTTGTCGACGTTCCAGATGTGAAATATTTGCTCAAAGAGACATTGAAAAAAGCTTATGATAGGAGAAAGAAAGGTTTAGGAGTGATTGTTCTTCCTAGCGATCCGAATGCGTTGGTGGAAAAGCTTGAATTGAGCGTAGCTTCTTTTCGTGCTGGGAATACGGGATCGAGAAATGAGGCTGTGAGCATTTGCGATGAGCTGTTGAGGCAAAAAGTGATTAATAAAAACCAGTACAAATCGATAATGAAGACCATCGAGGTAAAATAATTTTTTTTCGCGTATTTAAAAATGATCATTTACAGAAACAGATATGTTTCTGTAAATGATCATTTTTAAATCATGGACACGTTGCGTCATTTTTTAAAAAGAGCAGCAGCATCGGGCGCGTCAAGAGCAGCGTCTAATTTGGCTGGCAAGATTGCAAAAAGCGAGTTGGGAAGAGAGACGATTACAGCTGCAAAATCTCCAGGGAGAGAGTTGACTTCTTCGGCGATTGCGACAGCGAAAGATGTGGCCATTGACCAAGGCAAAAAGGCGCTAGAAAAGGTGTATGCCAAGACTGGAACTCCTAAAAATTTCCATGGATCTGAAGGATCTCAAAAGGTTCCTCTTACTCAAAAAAGCAAAGACATTATTTCCGGAATGGTTGGACCTCCAAAGGTGAGCAGCGATTATTCCTCTCTTGGAGGGTCTCTGTCCATGAAAAACGCCATCCGAATCCAAGACCTGGTAAAACATTCAAAAGTGGGAAGAGGACTGAAGATTGCATAAAGGATCTTGAAAAATTTTTTTCTTTGGTATAGAAAAATGGCAAATTCAGATGTTTTAGACATTACAGAAGAAATCATCGTTGATGAAGATATTGAGAGATATGAATTTCACGAATATGAACCGGTTAGCACCAATTTAAACACGTCCGGTGAGATAAGAATCAACATTGAGCAGCAAGATTTGTTCACGCGTCCCTGTGATGCATACCTTTTGGTGGAAGGAAGACTGACAAAAGCAGACGGTACTTCTTATGCGAATGCGGATGTGGTTACTCTTGTTAACAACGGCATCATGCACCTGTTCAGTCAGATTTCTTATCAGTTGTCGAATCAAGAAATTGAGACCATATACAGTCCAGGTCAAGCCACTACCATGTTGGGTTTCCTGAAATATCCTGTAGAGTTCCAAGTGTCGGAAGGAATGAATCAGCTGTGGAATAGAGATAACACTGCCCTTGCCGATCTTGTAGGCAATAGCGGTTTTAGCGCATGACAGGATTTCATCATTAAGCAGCCTGCTGATAAAGGAAGCTTTTCATTTTGCATTCCTTTGAAGCATATTTTTGGTTTATGTGAAGATTACGAAAAAGTTCTTTACGGATTCAAGCACACAATAACCCTTGTAAGAAAGAGCGACGTTGATGCGATTTTTAAGAGCGAAGCAACAGTCGCAGGAAAAGTAACCTTGAGCAAACTGTCTTTGTTTATGCCTCATGTCACTCCCTCTGTTATGGCAAACAACCGTCTTTACAAACTCATCGAGTCCAAAGTGGACGTTCCGTTGTCGTTTAGATCTAGACAGTGCGACACCATTTCCGTGCCAGTGTCCAATACGTTCAGTTGGAGGTTAAGTGCTAGATCAGCCAGTGAACGACCGAGGTACATCATTGTTGGATTTCAGACCAATAAAGACGGCAGTCAAGATCTAAACCCTTCCGTATTCAACCACTGCGATTTAAAAAACATGTATGTGACCTTAAACAGCGAAAGGTATCCTGCTGTGGATTACGTCTTGGCCTTTACAAACAAAAAATTTTCTAGGGCTTACAGAGACGCATGCAAGTTTGACAACAAGATTTTTGGAGTAAGCGAAATTGTCGCCCAGCCGAATATAACAGCGCTGAACTACAGACACATTTGTCCTATTTTCGTTTTTGACGTGAGCAAGCAGGCTGAGAGGTTAAAATCGACCGTGTTGGACTTGCAAATTAAAGCCACCTTTAACGCAAACGTTCCTGCAGACACTCAAGCCTTTGCTGAGTTGATCTCTGAAAAGCTGCTCAGAATCAAATCCGACGGAAACAAAATGAACGTTGTCTACTAAGAGAAAAAATAAATCCTTAATAAAAGGGATGATTTATACGAAAAAGGATTTGAAAAATTTACTTATCGAAAACGGCGTTTCCAAAACGTCGAAAAGCAAAATGGGTTTGGCGATGATTGCGCTGGAGAACCATCTGATCGACAAAAATGCGATGATGGAGGATGTCAAGCCGATAGATTCCAAATACGAAAGGCTCCGTTTGATCCGAAACAATTCCGTGGCTGTAAAAATGACGCACGCTGAAACAGGAGAAGTGATCGAATACGGCTCTCTTTACAAAGCGATGAAAGAGACGGGACATGGCAACAATTATTTTGAGAAGCGAAACGGAAAAATAGATGAAAAAGGAATTAAGATTGAGATCATTAAATAAAATGACGTTTCACCCGTTTTTTCTGGAGTGCAGCAAAAGAGAGCCTGATGTGAAAAAGAAAAGACAGCTCGAGGCTCTTGCGTTCAAGGATGAGAGTGGCTCGTTCAAAATTCCTGAAATGTACAGCGATGAAAAAAGAGACGAGCTTTACGCGATGTTGTGGGAAGAAAAAGAGGATGACTTTTCGAGGATGGAGAAAAAAATCAAAGAGCGCAACAGAGAGTGGGTTCATTTGAACAAGCAAGAAAAGCTGAGAGCGATCGACAAACGCGTTCTTGAATTGGACTGCGATTGGGAAGAAAAGAAAAAAATGTCGGCAAAACTGAAAATGGACACGATGCTCCAAAAACACGAATATTTTCCCTTTGCTGAAAAAAATTGAATTCGAGTAAAATAATTGACGACGATTAAAAAAGATGGGTAACAATCAAAGCAAATTTTATAAAGATGAATTTTTTGGAGGGTATGAATTATACAGGCCGGGTGATGAAAAAATAAAAGTTAAACATAATGGGTTACACTTAATCCGTTATGGCGTGAATTTATATGTAAATAGAGATGGTAAGTTGGTAGAATACTTAACAGGTCCTTCAGGCAATCATCCAATTTCATAGTTTCTTTGAAATCACTGGAAAATCTTTGATTTTTTAGTTTCATTGAAACCGTGGAAATCTTTGATTATTAAGATCTTTGATTTTTTAAGATCTTTTTTAATTCTTTTCGAAGAATTGAAAAACCTCAAACAATTTCTGTTGATGCTCGCGGCTGAAAATAACTTGATCAGCCAAGAAAAATTTTTTGAAAATAAAAAAAATTGAATTCGAGTAAAATAATTGACAGCGATTAAAAAAGATGGATAACAATCAAAGCACACTTGACATGCTCAGACAGTCTGGAAAAATGCTTGAAAAAATTTACAAGCTTGAACTTAAAGTTTATTTGAAACTGAAAAGACTGTTGATGAAAGATGCGTTTGAAAAGAACTACATGCCAATTCACAAAATGATTAAAGGCCTCTGCTTTCTCAGAAGTCAGCTGTTTGATGAAATCGTGAGGAGTGATTTGAGTAAAACAGACATATACAAAATAAAAAGGCTTTTTGAACACGATATTTATGAACTAAAATATATCTTAGGTAAACACAGTGAAATGTTTAATGATGAGGTTTATGAAGATGATATAGTCCATGCTCTTGATGGAGAACATTACCGAATGATCCAATTCTTTGGTGAAGAAAAATTGCTGATGAGAGACTATGCCTCTCTAAAAGAGATGAAAAATCAAATCGACTTCGCCATTTTATTAATCGAGTTGGATGAAATAAGGCTTTCTTAGTTTCTTTGAAACAGTTTTTTTAATTCTTTTTTAAGAATTAAAAATCGCAGATTTCCATGAATCTAAAAGATCCTGAAAAATTGAACTCGCTTTAAAAAATCATGACATTAAAAAAAGATGGAAAGGAAGTATGTGATTGAATTTGATACCATGGGACGTGCACATCTGTTTGATGAAGACAAAGAAATTCATGCGGCTGGATGCGAATTTACTGCACATGACGAGTGGGGAAGAAAGTATACGATTAGATTTGATGAAATGGGTCAAGCGCATGTATACGATTCAATAAGCGAAATTTTTGCCAATTATGCTTTTTGAAGAATTAAAAAATTGAATTCGAGATAAATAATTTACAGCATTTAAAAAAGATGGAGGTTATTGACGAAACAATTGTATTTGATGAATTGGGCGACAAGCTAATCATGGAATATGTTGAAGAACCACTTGTTGTTTTGAAAGCATCATCTGAAGAACCAACTGTTGTTAATAAAGATACTCCAAAGAGTAAATATTCGTCTGAATTTGGATCCAACAAGTGTTTGAGTAATGAGTACATAGAGTGTGAACATTTTTTCTGCATTGGCGGATGTCAAAAATTTTAAGATCATTTTTAGTTTCTTTGAAACCGTGGAAATCACAAGTGATTTTTAATTCTTTTTAAAGAATTGAAAAAAATTGAATTAAGACAAATAAAAATCTTTCAGTAATAAAAATGCATTATACAAAAAAAGGCTTTAAAAGAGATGCTGAGTGAAAATGGTGTTAACAAAACATCAATCAATTTGTTGGCTTTGACACTGATCGCGTATGAAAACAATTTACTCGATAAAGACGAATTAATGAAAAAGGTGAAAGAAAGAAAACCTGTGGGAAGGCCGAAAAAGCATGAAAAAAAGGAGAAAAAGCCTGTCGATCCTAAATGGGCAAGACTTGTTGAAATTAGAAATCATCCCTTCACTTATAAAATAACCCATGTTAAAACGGGGGAAGTGACTGAATACAAGTCTCATTACCAATTAAGAAAAGAAACAGGTCACTACTGGAAATACTTTGACAATAAACACGGTTATCAATTAAAAGTGATTAAGTCGTAACAAAATTTTAATTTGCTGAAAATTAAAATTTTTGATCACGGCAGAAATTGAAATGGGTTAAAGATTTTTTTTTCTCCTTTAAAAAATGGATAAGATGACTGTGAAAAATCTAAAAGAGATGGCTGATGACCGAGGAGTCAAAGGCATCTCAAGAATGAGAAAAGCCGAGCTCATTAAAGCTATACAAAATACAAAACCCATCATTGGGTATGGTCCTGCTCCTAAACATGTAGTCAGGATTGCTCATCCAGTTTCTGTGAAACCTGCTCCTCGTCCTGTTTCAAATGACTTGATTTCGTTTGGTCCTGCTCGCTTGCAAAATCGAGTGACAAGAGACATTGTATCCATCCTTGACACACCTGTTATCGATTCAACAAACGTTATTACACCCAAACCTGTTCCTGCACCGAGATGGCTTTCAAGAATTGCAACGACTGTCTACAACGGTTTCAACAAAATAAATGCTCTCGTTGATCCATTCATTCCGAATAAGGTGAAAAATGCAGTGAGCAGCGTGAAAAATGGATTGGAAGAAACCATCCATTCTCTCAAAGACGTTGTATTTGGTGTTCCGAGACCTGTTACAGTAAAATTTAATATGACCAAACATGCAATGGAGCGTGCTGTTAGACAATTTTCGTACACGCCTTCTTCTCAATACCAAGACCTTGAAACCTTTTTTAATAGGGTGAGAGAGTCTGCTATTCAAACCATGGAAGGAGAAAGAAACACAAAGGTAAGGATTATTTTAACCTGCGAAATGAAATCTGTAAGCATCTTGACTGGTGAAGAAATTACCAGAACAGCAAACTTCTCATCCAACTCGGAAATTATTCTAGCAGCTACAGATGTAAGAGAGTTGATAAGTAAAATGGAAGAAAAAATCTTGGAAAATAGTGTCAAATACAACAAGTTGGGATCCAATGGTGTCATGTCCAAGATTTTAAAAATGGATATCAACTTTATTGATTACAAACCTCTCAGCGGTTCTTCCTACATGGAGCTGTCTACCAAGTTAAAAAACAAAAAAGCCATCATCAACATGGTAAACAACGACAATGAATGCTTCAAGTGGTGTGTCACCAGAGCGTTGAATCTTAAAAATAGAGACAACGAAAGAATTGATGACTTGACTCTAAAATCAGAAGAGCTCGATTGGGATGGAATAAAATTTCCTGTTGATTACCATAAAATCGACAAGTTTGAAGTGAATAATCCAACCATAAGCATCAACGTCTATGAATATGAAGAAAAAGCACCTCAACCTTTGCGAGTATCTGATTTTGTGGACAGAAAGCAATGTGTTGATTTGCTGTATATTTCAAACGAAGACAACAGCCATTACTGTCTCATTAAAAATTTCAGTCGGTTTGCTAGCTCTTCAGCATCAAAAGGAAAAAGAAAACTACATTTTTGCAGAAGGTGCATGCAAGGTTTTGACCAAGAAGAAAAGCTCCAATTTTATCGAGAAGACTGTTATGATAACGCTCCAATGAGAATCGATCTTCCAAAAGAAGGGTCGACTGTTGAATTTCAAAACTATCAAAAGGGTATGAGACATCCGTTTATGGTCTATGCCGACTTTGAAAGTTTCATCAAGCCCATCGATGACAGCACTGAATATGATAGTAAGGAGTCGTACACCAAAAAATACCAAAAGCATGTTCCAAGCTCCATCGTCTATTATATCAAATGCTTCGACGAAACCATTTACAAGGGAAAGCTTGAAACGTACACAGCTGAAAGCGATGAGGACGATGTTGCTCAAAAGTTTATTACCATGCTTGAAGAAGACCTTAAAAAGATTTGGAACGACAGCGATTTTCTACAACAACAATGGAAGAAAAAGAGAGAGGTTACTGATGAAGATGAAAAAAAGTTTAAAGATGCAACCGAATGCCACATTTGCAATAAAGATCTTAACGATGATAAAGTGTGGGACCACTGCCCTTTGACTGGAAAGTACCGTGGAGCTGCTCATGATGCTTGCAATAAAAAATATCAAATTCCAAAATTTATTCCCGTTGTCTTCCATAACTTGTCTGGCTATGACAGCCATTTGTTCATCAAAAAATTAGGTGGAAAGCTCAATTGCATCCCATGCAATGAAGAAAAGTATATCAGCTTCTCAAAAAGAATCAAAGTAAGAGACTTTATCGATAAGAAAGGTAAACATCGAGAAGTATGGAAAGAAATGAGGTTTCTTGACAGCGCTAGGTTCATGTCTGACAAACTGGCTAAAAATCTAACCAATCAACAATGCATAAACGTTAGATAATATTTTCCTGAAGATAAACAGTTCAACTTGATAAGAAAAAAAGGCGTTTACCCTTACGAATGGGTAGACTCCATTAAAAAGTTTTCCGAAACGCAATTACCTCCTATCAAAGCCTTTGATTCCAAACTGGACGATGAACCAGCAAAAGAGGAAGACTACGCGCATGCCCAAAACGTTTATAAAGAATTTGGATGCAAAACCTTTAAAGATTACCACGAGCTATACAACAAGCCAGATGTGCTGATTCTTGCAGATGTCTTTGAAAATTTTAGAGACGTGAGCATAAAATGTTACTGTCTTGATCCCGCCTGGTATTATACCTCCCCTGGTTTAGCCTGGGACGCCATGTTAAAGAAAACTAAAATTAAATTGGAATTGGTAACCGATATCGATATGCTCAACATGATCTCGAACTGACTTGGAAATGCTAACAACAAATACATGGACAAATACGATCCTTCTAAACCATCCAAATTCCTCCAATACCTGGACGCCAACAATTTGTACGGATGAGCTATGAGCAAACCTCTTCCCGTTGGAGGATTCAGATGGATGACTGATCTTAAAAATTGGCGTTTCATGCCGTGCATTTTGGAAGTCGATTTAGATTATCCTGAAGAGCTTCACGATTTACACAATGATTACCCTTTGGCTCCTGAAAGATTAACCATTGGAAAAGTTGACAAACTCGTTCCCAATTTAAACAATAAAATAAAATACGTCGTTCATCATGAAAACCTAAAACTTTATGAACAATTAGGTTTAATCATCACCAAAATTCACAGAGGGATCACCTTTAGAGAAGAACCTTTCATGAAAAAATACATTGACCTCAACACCAAGGAGAGAACAAGAGCTACCAACGAATCTGATAAGGAATTTTTCAAACTCATGAACAACTCCGTCTTTGGGAAAACCGTGGAAAATATTCTAAAGCGCGTTGACGTCAGACTTATCACCACAAAAAAAGAAGCCTTAAAATTATCCAAAGTCCCTCGCTATAAACGAAACACCATTTTTGATGAAAACTTAATCGCGGTTCACATGAAAAAAACAAAATGCTTTTATGATAAACCTGTTTACCTAGGAATGAGCATCCTAGACATCAGCAAGACTCTCATGTTTGAACACCACTACGGCTACATGAGACATAAATACGGTGATCGCGCAAAATTACTCATGACCGATACCGACTCGCACTTTTACGAAATCGAAACAGAAGATTTTTACAAAGACATTGCTGATGATGTACTTGAAAAATTTGACACGAGCGAATTTCCAAAAGACCATCCCGCTATTCAAAACGCTGGATTTGAAGTAGGCTTAAATAAAAAGATTATCGGAAAGTTCAAAGACGAGGCCGGTGGCAAGCAAATCACACAATTTGTTGGACTTCGACCCAAGCTATACTCTTACTACATCCCTGAAGAAGTTGAAAAAGAAGATAAAGAACGCAAAAAATGCAAAGGGGTTAAAAAGAACGTGGTTAAAAATAAAATAAGACATCAAGATTTCTACGACTGCTTATTGAGCGGAAATGAACAGCTTAAAACCATGAACGTTTTCAGATCTCATCTTCACGACGTTTACAGCGAAGAAATTAACAAAGTTGCACTCAGCTCAAAAGATGATAAAAGAATCCTATTGAATGATCACAGCACCTTGGCCATTGGACACTACAAAACACGCTAAATAATCCAATTACATCGACGGTAAGAAATTGAATAAAAAGGTAAGTAAAAATCTTGGAAAATAATCAAATATAGAAATAACAACATTATTTTATATTCATCTTCTTGGAAAACACTGATAAGAAAAGACGCCATCTTGAAAAACACTCCCATACTTAAGGGGTATCAATGCGCCAGAACCCGCTTTTTATAGTAGTCACCACAACAGTAGATCATGCAATCACTTGTGCTCAAAGGCTAGCAGAAAAGATGCACAAGAGTCATTTGGCGAATGAAAAAATCAAGGCCGAAATTGCAGCTATGAACAGGGACATTCATCTTGCCATGGAAACCGATTTAAAGGAAAATGTTACAGAGTTGGTCTACAAAAAGTTTATCACTGCCTACAACACTCGCTGGAATTCTATATACATGTTTTTGCAGAGTGTCTTTGACATGAAAGAACCTCTTTTGGCAATAAAAGCAAGGTTAGGCATTGACCCAGTAGATGTTGCAACTCTTGTGCCCTCTGAATCGGAGTTTAAAATCTTTGAGGAACTGTTGCCTACTCTCAAACTGTTGGCAAAGACATCTGAGAGACTTTGTGCAGATAAAAAGCCAACTCTACACATCGTTGTTGGTGGTCTCCACAATTTACAGCACCACATCAACAGGGTTGAATTAGTCAGACACAAGCAAATCTTTTTTAAGAACTTTTTCAGCCAAGCTTGATAAAAGGTTTCCCAATGCTGGCGCTCATACCATGTTTCTTGGTGTTGGTCATCTCCTTAATCCTTACTACAAAGGTGTGGCATCCAAAATATTTAGGCATCCAAAAAAACATCCAAAAAGCTGCCTTGTTGATATATATTATGCTTTTTTATACAAAATCCTAAACATTTATTGTTAATGTATCAATAGTAGAAATCATACTATTTTTAGAAAAGTATCATTTCTTTAAATGTAGAACAGATGAAAAATTATGTTCTTTTTTACGGGCACATCGCGATGAGAATTTCGGACAAGTCCGACATTGCCAAGGAATGGGATGTCTACAAGAATATGGATCCCTGGCCAAGGAAAGAGGCCCAGGAAAATATTCTTGGGTTTTGGAAAAAACATGAATTGACTTTACCTCTTTTGGCTGAAGCAGCACGGCGTTACCTAGCAATTCCAGCATCTTCGGCCACTTCCAAGAGGGCCTTCTCCGCAGGAGGAAACATAGTCACAGACAAAAGGAGGAAACATAGTCACAGCCGGAAAATGTTGAAAAGTTGCTCTATATCCAACATAACTATGACTTTGTTCAAATCAAGTCTGGAAACTGACCTCAGAAGATGACAAAGATCCTGGTAGGGCATTCACAAAAATTCTAAAGAGAGATCTTAACTTTATCTTAGCATTTAGTAAAATCTTAAGTTTTGCCACTTCCATTTATTGTATCTATGTTTTTTGTTTTAACTTTAAACTTTTAAATTCTTTTCAAACTGAAATTTTGCTCAGTTTAAAAAAATTTTGTAAATTTCCTTCCAGATTTGTTGTCTCAAGAGAGTGATCAAGCCAATTTGTTGAATCTGATGATGTGGTTGAGATTCACCTTAATCCAAGACTGCCAAGTCAGCCGATGTCAACGAGCAAGTAAGGCCTCCTCTAGAATCTCTACTGCTACAACATCTCATGTACCAGGTATTACACCACTGATCACCAGTTCAAGGGGTTCTGCTCCAGCTCCTTTAGCTGGACCATCCAAAGTTCCAACTGATGCACCTTCAACTAGTGACACAAGTAAATGAATTGTTTGACAAAGTTTGTAATTAAAAACTTTTATTTATTGCCAATAAAATTTAGTTAATGTGCATTATAGTACAACAATCACAAATAAAATTAATGAAACACATGCAAATTTTCACTTTAATTTTTATTTGTCTTGTTAAGTCTTGGTAAATAGTTTAATTACGATAAAGTAACCAAAACAATTGTAATGGCCGAGCCCCCCAGCAGAATACTAAATTTCACAATAAGGATTAAGTAGTATGTCTCGTTATGTCTCGTTATGTCTCGTTATGTCCCGTTAAAAAGATGTAAATTCCGGGAACTTGTGAAGCTCCTATTTTGTCTGGGAAATCTCGCCTCGTCTCGGTATCGTCCCGGATTTCGACTGAAAATTTAAAATTTTCTCGATTTTTATCGCTAATCGGGACAGAGCTTTTAGGATCGTCTCGTCTCGTCTCGATTTAGAGAAATAACGAGACGCAAACCCTTACAGGGCACATGCTATCCACCATAATCCATTACTCAATTCAAACCGATATGCAGTAATAAGATAAACACATATTGAGTAATATAACGATGGCTTAGAGTTGAAATATTGCAACTTCAACAAATCATGAGTAGTATATAAAAAAACAAACTTCTGACTGAAAATCCCAAAGGTTAACATCATATAAAATACCTATCGTTATTAAAAAAATTTCTTATAAAAAAAGGTAAATTTTTGTTAAATAAATAAATTTTGTGTTAAATATAAACTTTTGAAGATTTTGTTGTATTGCCTTTAAGAAATAGCTTTAGAGAGATATGCCTTACCCAAAAAACCAAAAAGAAGATCTGTTTTATCAATAACCAGGCAAATAATAGCCGTTTAAACAAATATTATGTTAGTTTAAAGTAACACTCTAACAATCATTTGTATTTTTTATGTGAGTTATGAATGTCTTTTTTTTTTTAAAAAAAATATATATATATAATCAATGCTTCTGTGTTTCTATTTAATGAATTTCGTTTGTTAAACTTCCTAAAACTAAAATCCGTTTAACCAAGGGGAATCACCTTTTCTAATAAAACACGTCGCTCGTATAATACATTAGAACTTAGTCTACTTTTTTGAAATAGCAAATAAATCATGGCTATACGATTAAGTTTTGTTAAAATAATTTTATCGATTGCTCTGTTAATAGCCATTGTGCAAGTTTTAACAATTTACCTTTTCTCCTCAAATTATACTTCCGCCTTAGACGAAAGGACCAGAAAAAGTCAGTATACATTCGATGAAACAGATTTTAATGATGACACAGAAAAACAGCAATTCCACAAGGTTAGCCTGTTTTCTTGTTAACAATCATGTTTTCTATTTTTGCGATTGCTTGTTAGTTTTGTTAGCTTTGTAAATAATCTAACATTTTTATCTTAGAAATGCCTGGACGGTATAATGAATAAGTAAATTTTCTTTTTTAAACTTTTTTAATTTTTTCAATTTTTCAATTTTTGCAATTAAATAGGTTCAAAAACAAAAGTGTTAGCAAAGTCTAAATAATAATCCATATCTTAGTAGAAAATAGTATTCATAGTGAATGCATAGGGTATTTCCTGTGTTTAATTATGCTTTAAAAAAAAAAAAATAACAGTTTAAGAATTGGCAACTTTTCTTTTTTTCTTTTCATTTTTGTACAAAGGTTTTCCAAGCGATCAAGTTACTTTTGTAATCCAGAAAGCATCTAAAGATCTTATTTGGTTTTAAAGTCTAATTCTCCATTTATTAAGAAAACCCATAGTAATTCTCCTTGTATTAGGGAAAAGCATAGTAGTTCTCCTTGTATTAGGGAAAAGCATAATAGTTCTCTTTGTATTAGGGAAAAGCATAGTAGCTCTCCTTATACTAGGGAAAAGCATAGTAGTTCTCTTTGTATTAAGGAAAACCATAGTAATTCTCCTTGTATTAGGGAAAAGCTTAAGAAATTCAATCAAATGCAGTTAGTATATCAGTATAAAAAAAATTTTTATTTTTACTTTTTATTTATACATGTAAAGTAATAGTGACAACATAAATTTTATGTTACTAGATAGTAGATGAAGAAATAACGGAATCTAGAAGTTTACAAGAAAAGTCAACTGGTGGCAAATGTGTTGTAAAGCATAAAGATGCATTATCTGCAATTAAGCGAGCTAAAACAGAAAGTTGTCGAAATGAAATAAATACTATTGCATGTTTAGCTGAGGATGAGAACCTATACTGGACTAATATTACACGACTTTGTCCAGTGGATCGTTCAAAAGGAAGGCCTGCACATAGTGTGGAGCCAAAGGAAGAAGTTGGTCCTCCAATACGTATTATGTATGCAATGGTTGTTCATGGTCGTGCATTTCGGCAAGTTCAGCGATTATTTAAAGCTTTGTTTCACACAAATCACTATTTTTATTTTCATGTAGACTCAGTAAGTTGTTTTTTTGTTTTTTGTTTATCAATAGATAAAAACTAAGATAAAGTTGTTTACTTTATTGTAAGATCCATTTGTTAATAGAAACATTTTTTTTAAGAGATCAGATTACCTTCATCAACAAGTTAAAAAGCTTGCATCACAATTTAAAAATGTAGCTGTAGCACCATGGAGAATGGCTACCATTTGGGGTGGTGCAAGTTTGTTGTCAATGTTACTCAAAATGATGGAGGATACTCTGAAGATCAAGGAATGGAAATGGGACTTTTTTATTAATTTAAGTGCTTCTGACTATCCTGTACAGTACGTTATCTTCTGACTACCTTGTTTATATATATTATGCTTTTTTATACAAAATCCTAAACATTTATTGTTAATGTATCAATAGTAGAAATCATACTATTTTTAGAAGTATCATACTGTTTTTAGAAGTATCATTTTTTTTTAATGTAGAACAGATGAAAAATTATGTTCTTTTTTACGGGCACATCGCGATGAGAATTTTCTAAAGCCACATGGTGGAGCAGTTGAAAAGTAAGTGAGGAATTTTTTTGCAAATAAGTTCACTAGAATTGTCAGTCAATTCAAATAAACCCCAACAGTGCTTTTAACTTTAAAAACATAATGTGTATTGCTGTAAATTTGTAGATGATAGTTTTTTTGCCTAAACCTTTTGTTGAAGAAAACTTAAAAAGTAAACTGTTTTTAGTTGATGTTCATTGATCATTTGTTCACATGATCATAAGATCGTTTAACCTTTCTTAGGCATTTTATTACCATCATTGTATTGAATGATGATTTGATGATTTTTATTTTTTTAAATATAGATTTATTCGTAAGCAAGGTATTTCAAGAACTTTTCTTGAGTGTGATGAGCACATGTGGCGGCTAGGAGAAAGAAAACTTCCAGATTCTATTGATTTTGATGGAGGAAGTGATTGGATAGCTTTAAACAGAAAATTTGTAAACTATGTTACTTTCAGTAAAGATACATTAGTGGAAGGTTTAAAGCATTTTTATCGTTATGCTCTTCTTCCAGCAGAGGTAAAATATTTACTTCAAAATGATATTCTTAAGCATCATTGTCACAATTTTTGTTTTACATGCACTGTAAAATTCATTCTTGTTAAAATTTTTATTATCAGCATTTGTTATTCAAATTTGTTTGTATAAAATTTAAAGCAAGTTTCAAATACTAAGACTGGACTATTTTACATTTTTTAAATGTAATCAACTTAATTGATTGTATAGTAAAGATTTTCTAAGTTATTCTTATGGGGTCAAAACTTAAAATGATTTTTTTTACTGAATAAATGGATGTGATTATGTTTTTGCATTTAGCTCTAGATTCTTTTTACTTTGAAAGCTTTTCCTCAAACCAGGCCCATACTGAATTTCTTTTTATTATACAGCAACTAATTTATTGATTGATAAATTTATTAGTAAATTTAGTTTTAGTAATAAACTAAAAGATTGAATAAGATAAAAATGGATCAAATTAGACAAATTAAGTTATTTAAAGGAAGAAGTTTAAAGTTACTTAAATATTAGAAAAATTATTTAAATACTTTTTAATCCATGTTTTTATTTGATTGTTTTGAAAAACTAGGTAATATTTAATCATAATTTGACAATTTTTATTAAAATAAAAATATTTAATATGTAGAATATTTATTGTTAAAATTCACTGTTTATTTTGATGAAAATAATTTACTACAATTAAAAATGAAAAGTCAATCTCCAGTAAAACAAATGCACATGTGTGTGTATTTTTTTCTGTGGGAGCTCCTGTAGGTGAAGAATTTTCTGATATCCTTTGGCATGAAAAACTCCATCACAAAGTTTTCTTTTCCATGTTTAATTGAGAAACAACATTAAATGAGAAAGCTCCCCAGACTATAACAGTTCCATTTTTAAAGATAGGAGCTATACAGTCTGACACCATTTTTTCATGCAGTAAGCATCACACATTCTATCTTCTGGTACTGAAGATCTTAAATTTGGACTCCATCTATCCACAGCACTTTTTTAAAGTCTTAAATACTTCAATTTTTATGTTACTTAGCCAATTGTAGTCAGTTTTTTTAAAGACATTTTTTTGTTGTAACTCAATTGTAAAGAACATTTTCTCAGAGTCTTCTTTTTACAGTCAGGAGGAAATAAATTTTTCTTTGTCCAGAATTGAAATTTATTTTGATTCAAAGCAAAATAATTCACTTGTCTTCAACTTTCAATGTTATGCAAGGTCTTCCAATTTTTAGTTTTGTTCCTATTAAAATTCACTTCTTTTTATCACATGATTGCATCATGTACAGTAGATCTTGGTATTTTTAGTTTTGTGGCAATTGTACAGACAGAAAGGCTGTCTTGGGAGAGGTTTGCTTTTAGTTTCATTAAGTCTGTAATTGTAAGGTACTATTACATAAAATGTAACTAATATATACACTTAGGTTTAATGAATGTATGTACTCACCTTGATGTTTTCAATAGAAACCAATGTACACAATAAGAGATTATGGCTTATAATATCTTAGAAAAAAGGATCTGAAACCTTGAAAATTCAAGTTGTAACATTTTAAGAAAATCCTAAAAACTAAACTTACAGATGGCAAATTTTTATGATGTCTACTTTGAATTCCAGTAATCAGATTTCAATAATTTTTTTTTTTCTACAAAAATTTCTAAGAACTTTTAAAAAAATTTATGATTTATTTTAAAACATGGTAGAAACTCTTATTATGTTTGTTTGCAAATTTTGTTTTGATTGCTCAAGTATGTGTGTATATGTAAATTGCATGTGTCTATTTAGCATTTAAAAATTGTTAATTATACAATAATCTATTTAAATCAAAAATTTTACTTAAAAAAAATATATTGGTTGGTTGGTTTTTTTGTTTGTTTGTTTGTTTGTTTGTTTGTTTTTTTTAAAAAAAAAGCAAAAAAAAAACAAGACTGTTTTATTTTAAACATCATTAGAAAATACTGAATAAAATAAAGATAAAAATTAAAGTAGATGTTTTTAGAATATTTCTTTAAATGTAAATAGATAAAAACTAATTAGATGATTAGATAATTAAATGTAAATTATAGGAAAAATATAGTTTTTAGTTTAATAAGTTAAAAAAATAAATCTGTTTGAATTTTTATTGATTAATTAAGTCAAAAGAATCCTGAAGAAAGATGATAAGACACCTCTTCCACTTACTTAGATTTTAGAATATGCAGAGAGAAGAAGTTTATTTCTATTTGTAAGTTTTAGTAATGTTTAGGGAAATCAACAGGATTTTATTTAAAATGGCTGAAGTTAAGACTCAATTTAGTCCACAAGAGATAAAAATAGTTTATAAAAATTTAATGCAAAATCTTTTTAGGTAAAGGAAAGTTTCTAAAAATTCGATTGTGAAAACTTTTAAGTATATTTTGAAATTAAGTTATGGTCAAGTCTCCTAAGTGTTATGGCATTTTAAAAGTTCTTTTCTCAATTAGTTTTATTAAGAGTTGGTAACTAAGCATTTTAGACATTATGCCTAGCGTTGCCTTCTATAAAAATAGCAAAAAAGGATTGATTTCTAACCAACTAGAGCTAAAGGAAATCAAACATCTGAAAATTCTTGAGAGATCATTTCTGTTTAAAAAAAAAAGCATTTTTTTGCTTATGCATCTTCAGGTTTTAAAGCAAAATTGAAATTATGTTAACCATATAAAATACACAAATAAAATTTATTTATACAATTAAAATCATAAATCAGAATTGGAACAACCTTTATGCATGCTCTTAGTTAATTAATTGCCCATCACTACTTTGTCATGAATGAGTTTATATGTTTAATTATTTATATGATTACCTATTTCTGCAGATTGATGTTTTTGCCTTTTTCTTTCTGCTTTATTTTGCCTTAACTTCTAGTTTTTCCAACTCTTCCAAGTATTCATTATTAGTTATTACATTTGTATTAATAATTTTTTTTTAGATAGGTCTTTAGTTTCACAAACATATTATGTTCTTCAGTCCAAAATCTTTTTAATTGATATGCAAATGTTCAAGAGTTGAAGTTTTATTGGTTGCATGAAGATTAGGGTTGACTCAAAGAACTTGTAAAATGGACTGTAAAAATGCTTTGCCCCTCCTAAGTGATTGCTAATCTATTGCAACTAAAGTCTGTCTATTAAAAAATCAAAAAAAAAAGTTTGATCTAAAAAAAATAAATGCATAGTACTTTAATTGGATTGCAGTCTTTTCTAGTAGGGCATTAAGTTTGATGTTTTTTTTTGCTTGTACATAATTTTCAAGGGAGTCTTTGATGTATAATTTTTGAAACTTATTTATATATAGCTTCATTTTCTTACTTTAAAAAAAATGCAACTCTTAATGAGGACAAAAGTAATTTTTTATTAATATCTTCATAAAAAGAGTTTTCTTCCAATAGAAAAACTTTGAAGAAGTTTTTAAAAGTTTTTATTGATTTCTTGATAATCTGGTCTTTTAAGGTTTTATGTAGATTTTTTAGGTTTTATGTAGATTTTTTAGGTTTTATGTAGATTTTTAGGTTTTATGTAGATTTTTTAGGTTTTATGTAGATTTTTTAGGTTTTATGTAGATTTTTTAGGTTTTATGTAGATTTTTTAGGTTTTATGTAGATTTTTAGTTAAAATTTTCATTGTAAATGAGCATACATTTGCATGTGTAGAATAAAAATGATTAAGTTGTCTTAGTACTGGCATAAAGTCTTTGTATCTGATTTTAAAATTTTGAAATGGTTAAAATGCAGGTTATGATAAATTACTAATACAAAAATAGGTTTTTGAGGGCATAGCTTTAGTTGTTTTAGTTTCTTTACATTTGAAGTTTGGAAGCACAACTCATCCCTTGAGAGCAAAATGTTAGTAAGTGAGACACAGTTATAGAGATAGTATTAAAAGTTAACTGAAATGTGTTCATCAAAAAGCTTTTTATGTGCCTACAGTATCCAAGTTCTCAGGATTAATTTATTCTATCAAAAATATTTTTGAATGCTGTAAAAATATATACACATTTACTAATCTCAATATTACTTATTTATTTTATAAAATACAAAAAGTTTTTTAACTTATAAAATAACAGTAGGTAATATTGAGATAAGGAAAAAATATGGATTTAGAATTTTACGAGTTTTAAAATAGTATATCTCTATAATTTAATTCTATAATATTTTTTTCTTACTAAATCTGACTCTCAAGGGACAAACCAAAATCTTTTTTTTTTTTTTTTTTTTTTTTTTTGCACATATTTTTTTTCTGTACGTATAGCATTTGTCAAAGCAAAGGTAAAATGGCAGCAGTAGTATTTTTCCTCATTTTAAAATGTTTTTTTTAGTCTTTTTTCCATTCTGTGCTGAGAAACAGTCCTCACTGTGAAACTTATGCAAAAGGAAATCTTCGTTTAACAAATTGGAAGCGCAAACTTGGTTGTCGTTGTCAATATAAACACATTGTTGACTGGTGTGGTTGTTCTCCTAATAATTTTAAAACAGAAGATTTTGTCAGGCTAAAAGTACTTTTTATATATATATTTTTTATCATATTTTCACATCAAAGTAAGAACGCACCATCTTGATTTTACCATTTAAAAAAATCTTTTTATGTTTGTATCTATCTTTTTATATGACTTTATGTTAGTTAGTTACATGACGTTAAATTTAGAGTCAAACATTGAATCATTTTGCACGAAAGTTTGAGCCAATCATTAATCAAGAAATCATCAATTTGCTTGACCAATGGTTGTATGGAGAACTGCAGCATGATTATAAAGGTTTAAATTCTTATTGGGAAAGTTTGTATGATGAAAAAATTGATAAAGTCTCAAAATTTGATATTCCAATGACCTTTTTACAATCATTTGCACGAATTGCTTCAAAATCTTTGTCTGAATTGAGTCAATGTCGCTATACACCCATTTGGAAACCAAAAGAAGCTACCTTGTATAATTTGAATGATAACTTTGAGGGTGTCTTGACAATATTTGATATTAAAGTTGCATCAAGTGCTATTAAAAGAGATTTCATGTCATTAGAGGCATTCTTCAAGCCTAAAAACACAATGATTCTCTTTAATGGAAATCGAACTGAACCAGCTAATAGGTTAAAAGGACTTAGTGTAAGTTGAACTAAAATTTTCTTTATCAATCTGATATCTCTTGTCTTCATTTTCTTGATGCAATTGAATTTTAATTAAAAAAACTTGTTTAGATTGGGACGTCTTGGGATCAAAAAGAGCGCATCTTTCGTAATATAGCTGGTATGATAGGTCCAGATGACAATCCCACGCTTGTGCATCGGTGGGTACATGGTGAGGAATTCCATGTTCGAATTGTTTGGCAAGATCCTTTGAATGTTATTGCTGGTGTGTACATTATCTTAAGTTTTACGATTTTTATTCTCTCTTGAGAATAATTACCCTCTGTAAATTATATAAATGAGGGTAATTATTCTTAAGAAAGAATAAAAATCTGATATGAATATGATATAAATTATGATGTGATGTAAATTTAAATGAAAGTTAGAAAAGGACACATAATGAAGAAATGCACAATAAAATCTATCGCTTATTGTAACTTTCTTTTCCAATGTTATAAAACTTAACTATTTTATTTGTTAGGTATGTACCAAATGAAAGTGGAAAAGAATTGGGTGATTTCGTTTCATAAGCCAACATTTAATAAGCCTCTTAGACCTGGGACATGGGTGGTAAAGATCATGTATAACGATGACGATGTTTTAGGAGAAGTGAAATTTCTTGTGATACCGCAAGCCTTTTTTGATGGCAAATCGGCGCAACTAGAAGATGTGATTGCTACTAATAATGGACCTCCTGCGGGGCTTTACTCAAACGATTTTGTTATAGAGTTTGATCGAGAGGCGAACAATACGTTAGAACGCGTGAAAGAATTTAGCGAGAAAGCTACAAGTACGAGCTTTGAGTTAGACAGTTGGATCGATAAAAATATTCTAAACCATTGGGAACTTATAGCCGTGTGCTCTTTAAACGATAAACAGTTTAAAACATGCGGAGGCATCGAAATATGTTCAGGAACTACTTGGAGTTCAAAATCACCGGATCCGAAATCTGAGATTGGTAAGATAAATCTAAATGGGCGTCTAAGATGAAAATGAAGTGATTAGCTTAGTTTTTGCTTAGGTATGCAATATTTTCGTAGGCTTTTTATACCATTATTTAAGTAAATCAAATATCTAGGTTTATTTTTTAATATGTTGGAAAATAACCGAAGGATTTTTTTTGTTAAAGAGTTTTAAGTTCGAATCTGTTTTGACGTTTTGATGCCATATATATGATTTCAACTTTTAAAACGTTGAATATTTTTATAATGAGTAAGATCTGTTGTGCGTGTGTGCAGAACCGTCAAGTCATATGTATATTGTATTAGCTGCGCGCGATTGCGAGCATGCTAAGTTAGTTTAACTTTACATATAATGATAAAAGAAATATTGTATTGTATGCATTTTAAAGCCGCAACCTAATCTGTTTTTCTGTTGTAGCTTTCTTACAAATTTAAAAGAGAAAATTCGATTTGAAATCTTTATAAGAAAAAAGTTCTTTCACTATTTTTTGTATTTTTGGAAAGAAATTGAATTTAAAAAATCAGTTTTTTCCAATTCTACCTGGCGGTTCGTTGCCGTTTTTTAGCAGTCAATTATCTTATAGTGGGATTATATTTTATAAAATGTTCGACAAATTAATATTTTAGTTAATATTTTCTTATTTATAGTTGTATAAAGACGGTGAACTTTATGAATATTTACCTGAATTATTTATTAAGCTATTTAATTGTATACAATTTAAAAATGAAATTTTTTCATAATATTTATATTTTCCTATCATTCTGAATTGATTTTTGAAAATTAAATGAAATAGCAGTTTATTAAGAATGAACCATTTCAATAGACTGCTGTTTCATTTTTTTTTGCCAAAATAGTTTTACTGATTTTCGCCTTGATTGGCTAAGAAAGACAAAAAAACGAATATGCGTTTAACATAATTGCTTGATATCGCTTGCTGAGTATTAGTTTATTCCATGTCCACTTTTCTGGTCATTTGAATTTGAACCTACGCCAGATGAATGAACATACTTCTCTGTTCCATGTTCCGCTCAAACCCATGGCGTTCTCTACTGCCTATTCATCGTGCAACCGGAATTTTTTGTGGGGGCCTATTTTTTACCGTTGTAAAGAATTATTTCTCCACCTTCATACTTTTAGCTTTTAAAGGTGAAAATATAATGTTGAATATGATATATTGTAAATTATTGTTACATATAATGTAAATAAACCTATTTAATTTAAACGTGGATTTTTAGAATTAATTTAAAGCAAATAATATTTTTTTAAATTTCAGATTAAATCCTTATATCATACCAAGAAATGTTGTGTGTATGCTTGTGATACTAATTATTAAAATGAAAAAAAAAAGGTATATCGAGTGAAGCTTATAAAAAATCTGTATCGATTTCCAAGTGATAGTGTTGAGCGTGAAAAATGGATAAAAGTCCAATTTCTAATTTAGTTGTTACCAATAATACTGTTATCTGTGAGTTACACTGGCCTCCAAATTTTGAAACAATTACAGTACGTGGAGGAAAACGTCGATTAAAAATGTTCCATCTGTTAGGCTGGGAGTATCCTTATCTTAGATTCCGACTGCTAATCCAACTCAAAGAATCGTATCATAAGATTTTTAAGTGGCTTCCATAAGAAGTTTAAGTTTTAAGCATTAGAAATACATTAAATGATGAGTGAGATGAAAATCTTAGCTTTGAAACATTTCAAATTCGGGTTAAGTGTCTCTAGTTTTTAACAGTCAATCGAATGATAACTGTTGACAATTTGTCTAACTTTCATAAGATACTTTGGTTTTTAAGTTCCATAAAAATAGACAATAAAAAAGAAGAAGTTATGCAACGTATTTCAGTTATGGGACCAAAAATAATTAGAGATTTAATTTATACATCAGACATAGTTAAATGCTCTTTTGTATATTTTTCATCATCAAGAGCATTATATAATCGTATGAGAATGATTTTGTGGTATGGCTCGTAAAATGGCAGGTTCACAAGGTAAATGTTTTAAACAGCTTTCTAAAGATACTGCAACTTATACACATCAAACTTGTTATGACATGGTAGATTTATGTAGACATTTACTTAACACTACTCAAAATTATATTCTTCTTTGTTAATTTACATTACCATGGAAATTACCATAATCACCATGGAAATCACCAGGAAAAAGAGTAGTATACTTCATCATGCTTGATTTTCAACATTGAAAAATTACTTATCAAACATGCATCTTTACTTTTGACAATTTTAATGTGATCATCATTGTGCATAATGCCAATGTAAATTGTCTGAAGACAGTTGTGAAGTTCTTGATAACTTGCAAGATCTGAAATCTTCTATTACTAAAGATGTTAAAATGTCACTTGTTCAAAATGCTGGCACGATGTTACACGAAATTATGAAGAAAGAAGTGAATTTGAACTTTTAGATCAAACAACATTCTAATATTAGAAATATGGTCAATTTTTTAAATTTTTTGGATTGTGGTGGATCAAAAATAATTCTTGCCAACGGACATTCTTTTATTTCATGATTTTTCAAATAATTAAAGATCATGTCTGCAGAAATTTTTTAAATAATTTTTTTATGATAATATCAGAATGCTATTTATTGGATATGGAAAAATATAATTGTATGATACTCACGGTCGTTCATAAGCGACAAGTTATTATACGCAAGCGCAGTAGTAACTTTAAAAATAGTCAAATTTTAATAATGGCTACGGTCCATAGCAACGAATTTTTTTATTTAGTTGACTGATCACTTATATATGTTTCCATATAAATCAACATTTTAAACTCTTTTTAAAACTGAAATCATAATAAGCATATCTCAGTTGCATAAGATAATGATTCAAATAAGATAAAGATTATATCAAAAAGTTTAAAGTTGCGCTTTTCGAAATAAATTAACATTCTTGAATATGCTGATTTGTTCACACTTTTAAAAACACATAATCTAATTTTCTGAGCGTAGAAATAAAGTAATTATTTTTTTAAAATTTAGATGAGTTTTTATAGCATTTAACACTTTTATCAGATCTTAGCACTCCATTTTTTCTTCTTGTAAATAAACATATAAACACCCACACAGATATATATGTACACACAGATACATTACATACATACATTACATTACATACATACATTTTTTCTTTTACATTTTGATACTTTTTACCTTCTGAATTGGGTTTGATTGCTACTCGTTTGCTTAGGCAAACCAATAGCAAGAATTGTTAAGTTTTTCATGTGTTTTTTTTTTTTTTTAATTTTAATTACTTCTCTTCTCACTCCTTACTCTTGCAGGTTTATTTACTTTTGCTTTGTATTCATATTTGGTTTCTTTATTGTTTACTATTACAATAAAAATTTGTGTGCTGTTTTAGGATCAAGGACATATATTGATGCAATGTTTTCAGCTGTTTGGCAATTTTTTACTGATCAACTCTAAAGATTTAATTTTTTAAAATTAGCTTGAAGCTTCCTTGAGTTGAAATTTTGTTCAAATTAGATTAAAAATGTGCTGTAAACAGAGTGGTTAGTTTTTTCTTTAACACTTTCAACATTTTTCACTGTATTATGTGATTAGCCTATATATATATATATATATATATATATATATATATATATATATATATATATATATATATATATATATATATATATACATAAATGGCTAATAGATAAAATTTTGGCTTATATCTATTGTGTTAAAAGATAAACTTGTTTTATCATGTTTATATATACAAATATATTTTAGAAATATTCATTCTGTTACGAAGGTCCGTAGCCATTTTGAAAGTTCTAAAATTTTCATAATCCAATTGCGCTTGCGCACAATAACCTGTCTCTTATTAAGAGAGTTTGAACGACCGTGTACTGAGCATCATTTTTTTATGATAATAATCTAGGGAGCAACATTTTTTTTAAAAAAAATTATGTGCTACTGTCACACAAAGATCTGGCAAAGAACCTGCGTTAAATGATATGGTTGTAAAAATATTACAATAGTTTATAAAAGTTTCATTTAGTTGTAGTGCTTTTTTTTCTATTTTTAAACAAAATTCAACTTATGTTTTTTGTTTGGTTACCATTTTCAAATCATTGTAAGAAAATATCAATTTTGTTGTTTCAGACAGTAAATTCTAATATGGGTGAAATTATAATTATATAAACGTTAAGTTTTAAACTAAAAAATTTTTCAATGCATTTTATCTACTTTTTTCATTACTTTAGGTAATTCCTTTTTTTTTTATTTCATATAAAAAAAAAATTAATAGGTTATACATTTAAAATACGTTTTAGTTTTTAAAAATTAATTTTTGTTAAAGTTATTTCTTTTTTGGCGTAAAAAAGTAGGCCCTCGCAAAAAAATCTGGTTGTGTGATGAATAGGCCTGTAATAGAGAACGCCATGACTGAAACCTCTTCACTAAATTTGAAAGATGGAAAAGCTCGTTTTATTTGCTAGATTACTTTATCTCTTGTTATTACATATATCTTATCAATCTCTTGAAATATTAAAAGTGTTGTGACCAAAACTAAAAATTGTAACTAACTTAACTGAAAAAACCGTACTTAAAATTAGTAGACTAACTTTTTAGCTTAGCTAAATTTAGTCGACTAACATTTCAGTCAAACTAAATATAATTGGCTAACTTTTTAGTCTAACTAAATTTAGTCGACTAACAATTTAGTTTAACTAAGATTAGTCGACTGACATTTTAGCGCAACTAATATTAGACAACTAACTTTGTAGTCCAACTAAATCTTGTTTTATTCAACTAATTTTAGTTTGACTAAAAAGTTAGTCGACTAAATTTAATTAGATTAAATTCTCAGTTGACTAATTTTAGTTCGACTAAAACTAACCTTAACTCCTATTCCTAAATACTAATCAAAATGATAAGATAAAAATATAAAAATTCAGAAAAAATCAGTAAATTATTATAAGGTTGTTAGTCGCTTTAATATGATATCCAGCAACAAAAGTAGTATGTGTAAATTGCTGAATCCATGATGGCATCATGTAATTTAATTATCATTCTTTACCAAACTTTAGAATTCTACGTGGTCTTGGTATTACATTGTAAATAACAGTTCACATAATTGTATGGTGTTATGCAACGATGTCGTTAATCCAAAGCATCGTTTGGAAATATTTATAGTTCAAGTTGAGCGCTGTATTAACAAATATTTATATTTGCTATTATATTAAAGTATTCACTATAAAATAGTGACCTAATGGAATATTTTACAGGACCAGACCCTAAAAGTTCATTTTGTAATATGTTAAATTTGCCGCTTGATTCATTTTTGAAATACATTTATTAAAATAAAATAACATACAAAGGCATTTTTAAAAGTGTGTTTACATAGGGAATTTTATTTGGCAACACCACTAAGCGATGTAATTTCATTTGGCAACACCACTAATATCTAAGATTGGACCCAGTATCTCTCCCCTCAGATACTGGGTCCAATCTTAGATATTGGGTCTCTACCTTAAATATTTTCCTATCTTTCTATTTCCTATCTTAGATACTGGGTCACTTGGTGAAGATCCAAGCTTTAACTTTAATTTCAAAACTGCAAAGTTGCCATATTTTAAGAATTCAAAAAAAACTAAAACAACTTTTAAAATTGTTGGTTCATAAAAAATAAACTGACACAACTGACACAATCGCAAGAGAACTGACACAATCGCATAAGGTGGATAGAGGCACAACAAGCTTCATAAAACAAAGCATTAAATAAAAATGTTTCTTTTTTTTTTATAGTTTTTATGGTTTTTATCGTAGAGCCTTTTTAGGTTCAAAAATGAAGAGTCCGTGGAAAAAAAGGGCAGGATAACCAGCTCTGATAGAGAAAGGCCGGTTTACAATCCAGTTTTTCAATGCGATACTTTATTCTGTTACTTAATCAATTGAGATTTTTTGCCAATGATTGCATTACTTTTCCTTTTAGTAAAATACCAAGCACTTTCAATTTGACAATTTTCATCCAAGATTGTATATTTAAAGTAAATGTTAGGGTGTGTATGTGTGAGTGTGTGTGTGTTGTGTGTGTATATATATATATTGAATTGCTAAAATGAGGAGAGTGACCTTTTACAAAATAATTTAATAAATATAGTACAAATGAAGATACAATCAAGGTCACTTAAAAATAGTTTAAAACTAATCTTAACTAAATAATTATATATATATATGCATATATATATTGAATGTATTTAAATATTATAATTTAAAAAATTGTTTATTTATAAACTTGATTATCTTATAGTTATTGTGATTAAAACTTTTGATTTATCTTCTAACCTTTAAATAGCCTTTTCTTTTCACCATTTCTGTTTTATTATTAAATCAATATCTTGCATGAATGTTTTCAAGCTGTTTAACGTAAAAACCTTTATACGAAATTACTGTAATGATGTGTGCTAAAATAAGTGAAATTTACATTATTTATATTATACTGCATCCAAACCTTATACAGTAGAAATTGCTACTGTAAGAGTTAGGTTGTAGCAAATGCAATTCTAATTGCACCATATTTATTGATGTTTTTACAAAAACATCAACATAATTTGTTGTAATAGCAAACGTACGTTTGCTATTACAACAATTATTTTAACTATACGTATTGTAATAGTAGCACAATAAAAAACTACCATAAACGCAAGAAATTTGCGAAAATATATCTTGTAAACCTTTGGTTTCGCTTCTAAAATCATTATGAAAAAATCATTATGAAAAAATCATTATGAAAAACGCAGAAAACAGTCAAAGACGTAATGATTATGGCAAAACGACATTCGGCCAAAACTCTGTAGCCACCACAATCGGGCAAGTGTTAGCCCAATAACAAATGCTGTCGCAGTGGCATACAACTACTCGCCAGAAGCTTGCCTGACTCGCGTCAGTACTGGCCTTTTACTAACATAGACAAAATGGCGTGCGAAGATTCGCCGGAATTCTGGCCCAGAGTCGTGTGCTGTCTAGGATCCTCGAGGATGTATGAATACAAGAAATTTTCATGTAAAACTCCTATCTGAAAAATATGGCCACAAAGCTTTTAAAGCAACTTTGCCACGTACTCGATTTCTTCTTCTTTGCAGAAGAAGAATCACACAAAGAAGAAAACCGTTATTTATCATCAACTCTTCATAAAGCTGCTAAACAAAGTGATGGGAAGAAAAAGTCAGAGGAGATTTTTTGCTGCAATCCAAATAAATGTGGAGTTGATATGTTAGATTCAATGTGTCGACAAATGTGAACAAAATCTGCGTGCAGACGTTGGCCGCTGTTTTGGACTTGAACGGAGTAAATGGATCATTTTTAAGAAAGCTAATAGAACAAAAAAATTATAGACAAAAGTTTCTTTACACTTTATTTGAACAGCTAAGAGAATCAAATATTTCTTAAATCAGTTTACAATCATCAACGCGTTTGAGATGTCAGATCAAAACAGACTGCAAACATAAACTCATATCAACAGTATGTGCAAGCTGTAAGAAACCTGTTAGTGGAAATTGTTTGTCAAATATATGCACACAGTGCAAATAACCTGTCTGCTAGTGACAAAACTTTCAGTTACTAAACTACGTAAAGGCAAACTAGCACAGCAGATTTTGGGTTAGAAACGAATTTAAAACGAGCTTGGTTTTCTTAAAAAACTCATTTCATACCAATATGTAAAGGAAAATACTTACCTACGAAAAACTTACCTACGAAAAAATTAAGAATTAATTTTTACTTTTCAGTTCCTAATTCTTCGATAGAAGATGTCGAATAGGAGTTTAGCCGACAAAGTACATGCTTAACTAGTTTAAAAAACAAAAAGTGGATTAGTCATGTTGTTACATAGTATCATGCAAAAATCTGTTGATCGAGACAAAATATTTGCTTTGTTTAATATTAAATTTACAATTTATATATTTTGTAATCATGATTCATGTATGCATTGTTGGTTCAGTGGTAGAATTCTCGCCTGCCACGCGGGAGACCGGGGTTCGATTCCCCGACAATGCAGCTCTATTTTGTTTCTAAAATTTTGTTGGGAGAAAAGATATATTTTTAAACTGAAAAGAAAACATGCGTGGAATTTTTATTTTCCGAATATCACATAAGAAAAGTCAAAAAACTTACATTTGGGGGAACAATAGAGGTTTAATGCAAAACTTTTGTGTGTAGTTTTATTGATTCTGTACCACTCTATTACTAAAAGTTTCTCAAGATCAAAAGAGAGAAAAAGTACATAAAATGCAATTTGGAAACATGTTTACAAGTAAGCTAAAATGTTTTACAGTCAACTAAAATTATTTGAATTTCATCAACATCATTCAATGTAATAAAATCTTCAGATTCGTCCCTGAACTCTTTGTAAAAATAAGTTTCTTATCGAAAAATAATAGTACGAATAGTTTCTTCAGATTTTGAGGCTTCTAATACACAAGTTTCTTATAAAAAAAAGTTTCTTATAAAAAAAAAAAAAAACGTGTATAGCGCACGGTACTGAAAAGCTCTACGATAGTTCAACCAACATAATTAGCTCTGACTGACTATGATTTGGTGCCTTCATTTTAAACTCTAACAAGCTCTTACATGGTCCTCAGATTTTTTTGTCATCCAGGAAATTACTCATAACCAAAACAAATGAGTTCTAAGCTTTGGATTCGGCTTCAGCCATTGATTCGAATTCAGTCATTTATTTGACAAAATAAGGATCTTTCAGGAGTTGCTTAACCCTTTCATGCGCTGGGTTGTTATATAACAACAAATTAATCTAAGCTTCCCCAATTCAAATGGTGCATTCTAACCGATTGAAAACACTATTATTTTAAAAATGAGAGTTGAAAAAGGCTGTAGAAAAAGTCTACTTTAACATTTCATAGCACCGCTGTCATTTTGTAGATGATTTTTTATGAGTTATGTTAGTTGTGGAAAAATAATTGGTGCATGAAAGGTTTAATCTGTGATCCATAAAAAAAACCGGCTTGTAATTCCAGTCTCGGTTAAATGAGTATGATGCGGTCTCGGCTAAATAAAGTTTGTAACATTTTTTTTGAACCGACTTTCAGCTCTTCCCGCACTGGCTAAACGTTTTGTGATCAATGGTCTTGCTTGTCACAACTGTCCCAGAGACAAATAAAACCAGGGAACTTTGTTTACTCTCCTTGTTGACCTAGAAGAAAGTCAATCATTTTCAAAGCAACACAAATGACCAAGTTGTGGTCTTGATAATTGATTTTTTCCATGACCTTAGAAACATCTGTTTTTTTTTCTTTTAAGCTGTAGAATGTGCAATAGGAATAGATCCGTACTTGTTACCGTTTTGAAGCGAAATAGACTTTAAACTTGAGTCTACAAAAAGGCTCCAATCACTTGGTGGTAGTTTTTTAAACCCATCTGTTACAAAATACCACTAACCTCGTTACAAAAAAATCCTTCTCTTGAGAAAAATACAGTAGCAGATTCTTTTCTCGGGTACGATAGAAAGTGATATTGGTTTCTGAAATAAACAAATTTTATTCTAAATTTTATTCAATATGCTAAATTTCCAGACGCTTCTTTCGGTAAGTTCAGATCTCTAACTAAGTCATTTAGTTCTATATGATTAAATGGTTGAGGTTCTGAAAGGCTACATTTGTAGTCTGGATCAGAGTATTCAACTAAAGTATTTTGTGCAGGTTCACAGAGATTTAGATTATCAGAGGATTTAGATGTGCTGGGTAGCACCATACATAGTAGCCGAGAGAAATTTCGAGCCCCGGGGAAGTTTTCTTAAGAGGCCCACATTATGATCAATTATATACCCAGGACCAAAAGAAGCGTGCTCTGGTCATTGAAAATTAAAAATAAAAGTTAATTAAATCTTTTAAAAGTCAAAACTATTTAAATCTTTTGAGAATTATTTAAAAAAATTTTTTTGTACACACGGGGCCCCGGGAATCTTCCCCGTCCACCCCCCCTCTCGGCGGCCATGGGTAGCACACTGCGTCAAGATTTTAATTGAGGTCGTTGTGCAGAAGACGGACCATAGCCGTAGACATACAACCCATTTCTGGCATACAATATGAGGAACCCATGGCTTGTTTGATTACACAATTTTATTTTAAAGTAAAAATTTAGATTAAAACAAAAAAAATCATAGAAAACAAACTTTTTTTCTTTTTCTTTTGTTGACCAGCGTAATTATCAACATTACCAGGAAAGTTGTTCTAACGGTGTGCATGAAAGTTGTTTACAAAGTTTAATTACTTAAGTTTTTTTGTTTTTTTTTTTACTTGTAAATAAGGATACGACAAATAGGTTTTTTTTATATACTATAAATCTCTTTGTTATTTAATGATTTTTTTATATTTACTTGTTTTTTATATTTACTTTTGTTTGACCTCCCTAAAGGTAGGATAATTCATTCTCATATGGCCATGTTTTAGCAATGAAAAATGAACGGCCATATTATTTAAAGTTACTAATAAAGAAAAACTAGTTTACTTCTGGAATAAAATATTTCATAGGTAAAATTTTTGCATGTAAGAAAATTAACTTTCAATAAAACTATATTAAAAATATGAAACTTCTCAGGTCTCATCTACATGATTTAATATGGTCTCTAATTGAACTAAAATTTTCTATACAATTCAAGACATCTGTTATGCCTACATCTTTCTATTTTGAAAACTTACCACTGCTTCTACTGAAATCTTTTCATTAAAAATTCTCAAGTTATATGAGTTGAAAGACTAACCTGTAAACGACAAATCACTACCCTGTGCGTTACCCTTTAAGTATTGCGATTAACTAATTGAAACTAATAATTGATTCATCAAATTATCTAACACATAACCATTTTAATTAACTCATAGCAATTCTGCTCATTTTATGATCATCGCCATTCATTTATATCCATCATAGCTAATTGCTATCACAACTAATAATGCAAACAAATAATACAGTAACAAAATAGATCTTAGATTAATAAAAATGGTTTACAAAAAACCATTGAGGTTATTTTTTAAAAAAGTAAATTTTTATGAAAGAATTCTTACAAATAAAATTTAACAAATTTTTTCTATTTAAAATTTTTTTATTACTCCAATTAAAAGTCCTTAGGGAGTTCCTTTCCTTTTTTATTGGGTAAAATATTTTTGTAATTTGTTTGTATAGTTTTTAAAGCGTGACAATTTTTCCAATTAAAGTAAGGCTTTATGCTCTTCTATATCTGACTTTGACATGGATAGAATCAGCAAGTTAGACGAAGACTTTGTTTCAATATACAGCCCAAGGGTAGTTATTTAAAGGTTTTATTTCAAAGTGAATGTTTTTGGCGTTTATTTCAGTTGTAAACCTGTGTTAAAATTACCAATTTCGCTGTCATTTTCAAATATTCAAAAAAAGGTTTATTTTTTTAAATCGTTTTAAATATCTTTCAAATTAAGACCAAAGAGAGGAAAGATATACTACGAACAACCTTAAGCCAAGCTTTGATAGACGCAGTAAAGGAAAACGATATTGGGCTAGTAAAGCAACTATTACAATACGGTGCCAACATCAACGCTAAGGATGAGGTTTTTCCAGCTACTTTTTTCTTTTTTTTCTCATCTTTGCTTTTAAATTGAATTTTAAATTTTGTTTCCTTGGTGCCACAACTCATTATCATAACAATAAGCTATACTTAGTGTGGATGCACCCCCCTGCATTGGGCAACTATTTATAACAAACCTGAGTTGGTCCACTCTTTGTTGAATGATGGAAATTGCAACATCAACTCTGTAGACAAGGTCAGTTCAATTGCAGATAAACTCATGGGGTTTAATCATCTTCTCCAGAGAGAGTGAAATGAACTTTGTTTTTAGAACCAGTATACCTCTCTACATTTATCAATTAAGTATGGTCACAAGCAAGTACTTCAGCTTTTGCTAAATTATGGAGCGGATCTTGATTTCAAAACAAAGGTGTTCTGTTATTAAAATATTTAAATTTTAACAACAACATGAAACAAAATTTTAATCTAGTCTTGGTAAAATTTTAGGGAGGGCGTATCGCTGAAGATATTGCCATTTCTGGAGATAGTTGGGATATTGTTGCAATGCTTCAAGCCGCTCGCAAGGTAAAACTCAATTTTTTGAAGAAAAAAAAAAGACAACGAAAATTGGCTTAAATGGTAAGATTAGTTTGGTTAACATTATTTATGATTAATTATTATTAATTATTATTTATCATTATTAATTACTTACATAAAATTACTCATGATTTTGATTACTTTTAAAGTGAAGATCAGTAACATTATAGTGTGCGTTACGTTTATAATGTTATTTTTAGTAATATTTAAAGATTTGCTAACAGTTTTCAATAAGTTTTGCTTAATGACGTAAATCACTACGAGTTCATCTCATTTGCAGGGTGGCGCCGGTAAATTAGAACAAATACAATACGAAACAAAACATCATTTTATAAAACAAATACTTACTTTATTTATATTTTCAAACATGTAAAACAAAGTTTACCCATAGCTCAACATGACCATTCTCAGCAGTTATGACGGTTTTTAAACAGGATCTTTATTCGCCACCGGTCTTAATGTGTTCTTGATCATATGACTCATCTCGTCAACAGCAGTTATCTTGACTACATTTATGGTAATACAAAAATTTATGGTAATAAAAAAAAAAGTAGCTGGCATGGTTGACCTCTGCCTCAACTACTTCCATCATGTAATAGTCGAGCGGGTTGCTGTCTGGTTAGCTAGGGGACAACAATTTAGGTGGCTAGTCGAATGAAAAAATTCTTCATAACCCAGGCCTTACATCACAGCAATTAAGGCCTTAAATCGCAGCGAAGGGCATATTTTTGTGTGAGGTTTTAAACGTCTCAGGAGCGTCTTAAACCTTCTTTACTTAGTAAACCATGCTCTTTTGTAGCTATAGGAACTCGATAATTTTCTTAGGTGTTCTTCCGTCACGAAGTGCGACAATAATGACAGCTCTCTTATCATATTCAATGGAAATTCTTATGTTTACGTTTATATATATATATATATATATATATATATATATATATATATATATAAAATCAATATCACATACAGATCTCAATATAAGATTTTATTTGATCTATTTGATAACAAAGTTCGTCCTTACTTACTAGTGCTACTCAGTACTTTATGGGTGTTGTAAATTATGATACCTTTTAAGACAATCTTCGTTAATTATACACCCAAGGTAAGTTAGACAGCATAGGAAAGTTATTATGGGACATTTTTAGAAATTAAAATTTTTACGGGAAAAAATCTATTTTAAAAAAGAATAAAGTTGGGCATTGTTGACATTGCAATTTTAAAATGTTCTCATGTTTAATTTTAGGCACTTTTCTATACTTTGAATTTTTACTCCACTGACCATACATGAATTAAATTCCAAAAAATTGATTTTGGCAAAAAATGATAAGTACTGTTATTTTCGTCGATCAAACAAATGAAGCAGTCCTAAATATATAATGGTATGAGTATCCTAAGCATCAAAAAGTCAAAATAAATTAGGATCTTATAGCTGAAAGGTAGAAAAATTGTATAACAACCCCTAAGTCTTATTAGACAAAGTTTAGTGTAAGTCTTATTGAACGAAATTTAGTATAAGTCTTATTAAAAGAAATTTAGTATAAATTTTTGGGCTGATATTTGTATATTAACATCAACTTCTCTTTCATTTATTTTTGTTTTTGCTACGCAGTGCTCTTTAATATTTATGAATCTTAAACAAACTTCCTACAGAATATAAAGAATAAACATCATGATATACCTCGTAAATGGGAACTTGGGAAGTTGCTCGGTTGCGGTGCATTTGGTCAGGTAATTACAATTCTCTCTCAAGTTGCATAAAAATGATGGACTATTTTTCATAAATATATATGTTTTTATGCGTAATTGATTACACCTCTAATTTAGGTTTACCTTGGTAAAAACAAGGGGAATGGTAAAGAGCTTGCTGTTAAGAGAATTTACACACGTTATGAACAAGGACTTAATGTTGTTCATAAGGTACTTTGTTTTTATTCTGTTTCTATAGCAGGAATTAAATTACTAAAACTGCTACATATTACTACAACTGTCATTACTACAACCTAATAGAACTACGTGAATCATTTTACACTATTCAATGAAACCATGAAAGTAACTTCACCACTACCCCGCATCTTTCCTTCCCCCCGTATAAATGCAAAAGGCTGAAGTTTTAAAAATCAAAATTTCTTTAAAATTTGCAAGAGTGTAATGTTTGAAAAAGAAATAAGTGTAAAATTTGTTAAACATTTTTAATTCAACTTTTAAAGATATATTTCTATTTAGCAAATAGAAGAGCTTGACAATGAGATCGGAGTCTTAAGTAACTTAAATCATGTGAATATTTTAAGATACTATGGATTCGAGAAATCCAACTACTCTTCTATGTTTATTTTCATGGAGTACCTTCCTGGAGTAAGTTAACATTAGTATTTGATTAACGATGACGTAGTTCATGATAACATAGTTTCAAGGAGAAACTCTTTAAGCTGCAGTCTTTTTATTGCAACAAATTTTATAACGACAATATCTCTAACAAAAAAGATGAATAAAATAAACTACACTTTGATTATAGGGAAGTATGCGGGATCTCGTCCAAAGTGCTGGCGGCTTGTGTGAGGCTCGATTGCGGCTGTATACCCATCAAATTTTAGAAGGTTTATCGTATCTCCATAAAAATATGGTCATACATCGAGATATAAAAGGAGCAAATATCTTACTTGATGCAAAACAAACAACCATTAAACTTGCTGATTTTGGGCTATCAATGAAGATTGAGGCATTGATTATAGTTTTTTTAAACCGGTTCATAAAAAAATCGATAATAATGTAAAAGCGATATCGATTTACTCCATAAACTGTTGAAGATTTTAATTTATAAATTTATAACTTTTTTATCTTTAGAGATGCAGTACATTATCCAGCAATCTAAAAACTGTAATTGGAAGTCCGTATTGGATGGCTCCAGAAGTCATTAAAGCAACCCCGTGTAAAAAAGGATATGGTAGAAGAGCTGATATTTGGTCAGCGTTACTCAAAAAATAATTTGATTTTAAAATTTCTTACTTTAGTAAGGACAAACGGACAGTTTAGTAAAAATGCCCCATCAGGCTGCTTCATAAAAGTTATCAGTCTTATAAAATAAATAGTTTCTGATAAAAAAGTTTAAGAAATAAATGTTCTGATAAAAAAATGAATAAAATAAATGTTGCGATAAAAAAAATTTATAAAATGTTCTTCTTCTGATAAAAGTGTATCCTAGGTTTTTCACAATAGTTAAATACGTTCATCGGCATCGACTAAAAGTATTATTAATGTAATTTTGCAAATACTAAGATTTATCTATTAAAAACAGTAAAATACTAAGAGATTTATCTATTAAAACTATCGTATAAAACTATCGTATAAAACGGCGACGAATGGACATCGATGGACTGTAAATGTTCCAACTTTTGTTTGACAATGTTATTTTCTTTTTAATGTAAAAAAAATGCCTTGAGAAAAATTATTAAACAACAACAAAAAATGGTTTCAAATAAAACGTTACACAAAAAAATACAAAACAGTGTAAAATGTATCTTCTTTGATTTTGATTGCTTTTGACAAAATATTTAGAAATGTTTTTTTTCCTGTTTCTTCGCCTAAATTAAACTCTAGTGAAATTTCTTTTATTCTTTGTGTTATTCCTTTTGCTATTAAGTGTTATTCTTCTTACTATTTACAATTTTTGTAATACAATTTTAAACTATTTCAGGAGTCTCGGCTGTACTGTAATTGAAATGTATACAACTGCGCCCCCATTCAGCTGGATGGAGCCGATGTCAGCCCTTTATAATATAGGCTCAGGAAGGAAGGAACCAGATATTCCTGAAAACATGTCTCCTCTGTTGAAAGATTTTCTCGTTCAATGTTTTAAAAGGTCTTCCTTATAAAACAAATCTTTTTAATTCTGTAAAACAAATTTGTAAACAACAAAAGTTTTTCATAAAGATAAAAATTACCATAAAGAATTATCCAGTGAAAAAAACGACATTGATTTTTTAATTTAGAGATCCCAGAAGTCGACCGTCCGCAGATGATCTACTGAATCATCCGTTTATCAAAGCTGCGAGGAAAACCTCTGATAGTGACTCTGTGTGCTCAAGATTAAATAGGATGAGAAGAAATAAAATAATTCGACTGATTGCGAATCCGATCAATTCAGTTTCAGTGTATATTTCAAGCTGTTGGAAAACAAGCAATCTTGGATTTCAAACAAATCATGGATTTCAAACATTTTGAACTTTAAAAAAGCATTCAAAATCCATAGGGTCTTCTTCGAAAGATTTTTTTTGTTTATTCCTAGATTTGTAAATAGCCAAATATTTCAAAACACCGTTCATTGTATATATTTGCATTGTAAATTGATCGCTATATACATTGTTGGTATTTCGTTTGTAAACAAAACCAAATAAAAAAGATAAAATTTAATAGAATTTTTTATTCATATCAATATTTTATTCATAATCATTTTATTGCTAAAAGTTTTGAATGCCATTATGCAAATGCTATTATGTTAAAAAAGATAAATAATTACAAACATAACTATAAACATAGTTAAAAAATGTAAAATTTCATAATGGTCAGTAAATTTAAAAGCATTATCTTAAAATATTATTTGTAAAAAATATACATTTGAAATATATATATATTGCTAATGAGCAACTACCAAAAAATAATCACTTTCCGCTTATGAAGGCCAGAACTTCAAGGGAAACCTTAATAAGGATTATACACAGACCTAGAAAATTACGAAAAAGTGCATTTGGTTACCCGATTTTGTTTCTAACAAGAACAAAAAAATTTTTTTGACAGTTTTTTTTTTAATGATATTTTTCAAGCAAATTTTCTGAACAAATTTTTAAAAATTATTTAAGTTTTTTAAATTTTATGAAATTTATAAATTTGTAAATTTTACCCTGCAAAAAACATTTTTCGTTTTGTAGTTCTTTTACTGTTTTTAAACTCAGAATATATTTAAAAAACAACATTTTTTTCTTTTTAAAAGCGCACTCGACTTTAAAAGAAGATTGCGTCAATTAAAACCTATTGACAAACAATAATAAATGTCAGCATATATATAAAACATTATATAAGTGTTTTTAACATATCGATCACAAAGTTACAATGGGTGTACGGACTTTTCAAAAATTGAAGATTATTTTTATCGCTATATATTTCGCGTATGACCAAGCTGGTATATACTTTTTTCTTTTTAACTTTACTATTTGATTTTTTACTTACAACAACTTTTAGTGAAAGAAAAGCTATTTACCGATATCAAAAATAAATAGAAAGAATATTGATAAGCCATCGATTCAGGAGAGTGAAAATCTTCACTGTGTAAAATAAAGGATTTAGCTTTTATTAACCACTAGAATCATGGCGGAGATTTTTAAGTAATGGGTAAATAACGATTATAGAAATCTAAGTTTTTTTCTGAATTTTTCTCTTTTTTTTCTAAGCTTTTGACTTTCTAAAAAAACTTTAATTGGTCACAAAATTTTTATAAATTTAGGAGACAAAATTCCAGGAAGGAGGAAATCAGGGTTCGTGGTGGGGTTGGGTTAGTATTCATTACCCTAAATCATTACCAGTCAACATATTAGAAATTTGAGTATGCCTCATGCCTTTTAGTCACCTATCTACCTTGAACAAAAAAAGTTCCTGAATACTTCGCTAAAATACGTGATTTCTCCCAAGGTACCGTGAAAATCACGGTATAATTTTGGAAAAAAAAATTTTTGAATCCATTTTTTTTAAGACCCATCGGCCAGGACTTTACGAATGGCACTGCCCAGCAAGCACACAACGTTGAAACAACGTTTAAATAACGTCGATCAACGTTATTTCAACGTTGTTTTAACGTTGTGTGCTTGCTGGGTAAATGGTATTTAAATCTAGAAATACCCATCTGTAAATATGTTAAAATACATTTAACTATTATCTTTTATTTCTATAATTTTTGCTTTACAAAGCTTCTTTAAAATATTCCTAAATAAAAACTGTAGTTGCGATTTAAAGAAAAGAAAAAAAAAAAAGAAAAAAGAAAAAAAAGCACTTTTGAGGAATTTTTTAAAACCTACATTTTTCACCTTTTATAAAAGCTGTTTACCTCGTGTCTAACCATACACTAGTAATCTTGGTCTAAATTCTGAGGTATCTTTTAAGGAAATTTAACTCCATATTTTACAAGGTGTAGGTTGAAGATCGAAACTACTAAACCATTTCTTCATAATTTAGGTTGCAATAGGCTTCAGAAATGTGTTGACAATGATCCAGCAGCCTGTGAAAAACTGACATCCCAAAAATGCGCTTTTGAACGCCCTTTTATGACTGCTAACTGCTCGAAAACATGCAATATGTGTGGAACAAACAATGAAAACTTTGATTTGGACTCTGCTTGTTTGTACTGGAGAGACAATAAACAATACTGTAACCCTGGATTTTATTGCAGCGGAGTTGTTAACAAATGTCAATACTCGTGTAATTATGACCCTGTGAAAAGATGTGAAGAACAGATACCTAAAATAGTTGAAGTGGTTGATTTAAAATGCGAAGACAAGAAGCCAGAAGAATGTAAATTGTTGACACAAAGTAAATGCAGTTTTCGAAGCGAGTTTATGTCGATAAATTGTAAGAAAACTTGTCAGATGTGTGGACCTAAGAATCCCAACTTTGATTATTCTTCTCTTTGCCAGTATTGGGAAAAACAGGGTTACTGTAAGAAGAATAGTTCCTATTGTTCTGGTACAGTTAAAGTGTGCAAGTATACTTGCAACGAAGACCCAACAACTTGGTGTAACCCACTTGTTGTTTGAAATTAAATTTTAAAGAGTGTGGAATTTTGTTTTTACAAGTAAATAAAAATAGAAGCTATCCATTTTTTTACGAGTTTTTCCATAAACGTTAAGTTACAATAAGTAAAATTTGTTTTAATGAACTTCATTATGAGGTAAAAAAAAAAAGTAAAATTTCATTTTTTTGGTTTATACGTTGGCGTTTGGAATTTAAATTTTTTACAAAACTTTATTAGTGAAGTTTTACTTAAATTACTTTTTCGTTGTACTTTTCATAATTTTTTTTTTTTTTATAAACTTTTTTTTTTTATAAATTTTTTTTTTTTACAAACTTGAAACTTTAAAAAATTAATTGAAAAACTCTTCAGTAAAATTTTATTTTAGTAAATGTTATTATTATTAAAAATGGAGAAATTTTGGAAAAAAGTTTTTAAAAAAATACAAAGGTGTAATACTTAAGATGGTTGATGATTTTCCACTTTTTTTTTTGAATTTGCTCCTTTAATAAAAATAAAATAAAATAGGAAAATAAAAAAAAAAAAGGAAGAACTTGTCAGAAAAGTAAAAAGAGAGATAAAGTTGAAAAAAATCCAGTGATGTGAATAATGCTATTTACAATGATGCTGATTTTAAGTCTAATACAGCGTTTGTATTGAGATGAGCGTTGTTTCCTCTAAACAGGATCTTCCTCGGATTAGAAGGCTACAATCAGCTCGTTCACACAAAAATATTGTGCGGGTATGGGAGTAAATTGATTCTTAAAAGTTTAGAACTCCCCAAGGCAATTTGAGATGCAGACTTTCAAATGTTTACATATTAGTTCCAATTAGTATATGATCTAAAGCCTATGGATCATCAAGCACCACCGCAGTTAAACTATTGAGGCTGTATTTTAAAGGAAGTCCTGAGGAGATGACAACTTTGTTGATAAACTTTGCTAATAAACTGAATGTCACGATTATTGCTGAAAGATATCGCTAAATGTTAAAAACATTAGGTTTCAAGCTGCTAGTAGTAAGATAGGGCGCTGTGAAGACTAATATTCAAAGGAATAATAACTTCCTTCAGATTTCCTTTTCTGGCGGTATTTGAAAGAACAAGTGTTTATTAGGAAACCCCGAACTCTTTTTAAACTAAAGAAAAGTGTTTGCTAGAAAACTCAAATGATAAAGAGTATCACTTTCCGAACAGTTAGAAAGTGCCACATAAAGAGCTCAACTTTGTCTTTGTCCGTTTTCCTTTGTGAAGGAAAACGGACATCATTTGAAAGATGTTTAAAGATCTTTAATATTTGAACCGTAAAGGAAAAGAACTTCAAAACAAATTATTTTTTAAACGGTGAAGCCCACCCAGTAGTATGTCACTTTTTTTTTTTTTCACTTATGACGTAAATATATAAAAATTCCATAACAATTTTGAAATGAGTACATTTTAATTTTGCCAATTATTCTGTACAAACTAAGAAAGAAAAAGCTAAATGATAATTATTCACTGTAAAAGTTTTTCCCTGCCTTTTTTCCGAACTTCTTTTATTTTAGACTATACACGGAGTTAGTGGAAGTCTGGAAATCAATTTCTAGACCTCCTCTAACTACTTTTAATGTTGAGCAAAGGTCGAATCTTAAGCGTTAAACTCGTGCAGACACTCAAGTTAAGTGTCTAATGCACGCATAAGATCGTCTTTCAAACTTATTCGACCTATTAATGCTTACACGAGTTTTTCTTTTGAGCTTATTCGATCTTCTAATGCTTGAGTAAGCTTGTCTCTTGAACTTATTTAACTAATGCTCACTCTTTTATAAATCCTTTATACTTTTGTCTCGCGATATTGTCCTACCCTTTTGAGGTTTAATACAAAAAAATTTTTCTACAAAAATTGAACAACCTCAAAAAAGACTAACAATTTAAACCTATACATCATTGCTGGCTGCTCCCATGAAATAAGTCATTGCTGGCTGTTCCCATGAAATATGTCATTGCTGGTTATTCCCATGAAATATCTCTTTAGATTTTATTACTACGCCCTCATAGTAATTAAAAATGAAAAAATGAAAACCGTTGTGTCTGGGCAAAGAGTCATAAAAGTCATGGCGGAGGATTTTCTGGAAACACACAAGAATGCTTTTTAGAAATGTCACTTTCCTTCAATTTGTCATGCATCTGCGATCAATAATTTCAACAGTGGCTCCTTTCTATGCACTTATCGTATTTCTCGGATACCATTTATTTCAAGCTTGATTATTTGGCTCTTTTTATCAAAGTGACCAAAGGTTCACACAATAATTCACTTTTTGAATTTCGCTACTTGGACGTGGGTCGGCACTTTTATCTGAGAAAACTTGAGAAGCAGTTATGGCTTTTTTTTTTTTTTTTTTTTGCAGAACTGTAAAGCTAAATCCAATAAAAATCAGTTCCCAGAAAAACGCCTTAAAGACAATTAAGTATCAGTTTTTATGGCAGATTGTAATGATTTTTGTATTTTATGGTGACAAAAGAGTTTTTTTTCGTTAACTCTACAATGACGTCATGGTAATCATAATTTCGTGCATTTATCACCCTCATCCTACTCTCCCTTGGCCTTCACATTTCGATGAATTCAAAATTAACAGCATACTTTGGAGTTCTCTGCAGCTAATTTGGCTTTGTTTTTTATGACTGATTCCTGAGTCCCTAAATGATTGGTTATTAATTATTCAGGGATTCAGGAATCATCAATCAGGTATTCATTTATCAATCATTCAGTATAATACTTTACATCCAAATGCCAGATATTAAAATACATTTGAAGCAAGGATGTCGGTTGAAAAAAAACCGTCCTCCTACTCCTTAGTCAGTTTTCCGGCTACCGGCTACTTGACTCTCTACTCGAATCTTTTTGATTTTGCAACAGTTGTTGCATGAGTAGAAAAAAAAGTCAAAAATATAGAAATAAAATAGAAATAAAACAATAAGTTTTTGACATTAGGTTTAATGCAGTTTTAATGATATGCAAAAATGAAAGATTTACAAGAAAATTTTAGTTCTCAATTAAAATGTATATATAACTCTAAAACCAGATTTGTAACAAAAAAAGTATTAATTGGATTCACATGCACACAAACACATGTTTACAATCACGTGGCTGTGCATAAGAAGTAATAATAAAATTGCCTTTGAATTTAAACTTTAAATCTTTTGAGGTTAATAACTAATTAGTCTTAAAACTAAATTTGCAAAAAGAGTTAGTGATATGCAACTCCTTAATTTATTTTATCTTGTATTAACCTGCTAAATATATCATACGCTTCATATGTAAAGTAGTTACAAGCCAAAAAATACTTTTTTTCCAAAAAAAATAAAAAAATTTATAAGAATACATGGCGCACAGATTTCCTCTATTCGCTCTAATTATGTTGGAGATGACCAGTAGAAGAAAGTTGAAAGGCGGATTTAAAGACTAAAATCTAAATAAATACTTTAAGCACTATATCGTTTATTTGCGGCAGCAGATTCAATTGATTCGAAAAATCTCAAACAAAAACTATAATTAGTTCAATAAAGGCTGTGCATACCGTATTTCAAACATTGAATTTATAACTTGGTTATTGAAACTTGTTCTTAAGAAAAGAATTGCCCTCAACTCTTTCAAATTAAGTCACAAATGGGATTTAAAGAAAAAAAGGCAGAGCATTCGCTGAGTTGAAAAATATGCGATCTACACTGATTTGTGTATTGGTGGCAAGCCAGTAACTGTCGTGGCTGTAACTTGGACCATTTTTGGATTTTTTGAAATGGCATCATTCACTTTTGACTTTGATTTTATATCAAATTTCTCAACTTGAGCTAAAGCTTGTATAAATTTCTTTCAAATTTTGTCACTGGGGTTACTTTTGGAAGCATAGACTTCTTTACGTCATCATTCCCACCTTTATCCAAACGAATTCGTTTGATTTTTGTCTTCATATTTTCTTTTATTATTCTTTTGTTTTTTTTTTCTTTTTCTTTAATTTTAAGTAACTTATAATTGGTCATTTCTCCAACAGAACTTGAACAAGAATCTTGACGAACAAGAAAACACCCGCTTTCACTATTTGAATCTCGAAAATCTTTTTTAATATTTAAATTTGCGAACCAACATCGCACAAAGCTTTTTTTTTTCTTTGACGCTGTTAAAAATATCCTATTGATTTGATTTACATAAATTGCTGCCAGTGACACATACATGTATTTGGCTTTTAGTTAAAAGCACGAGTTAAAAATATTTCGCTAAACATAAAATGATAACACGAGTTAAAACTTTCAGCGTTAAACATAAAATATAGTTTTGTTGTAAAAATTCTGCTATAGATGATCTTTTTTTTCAGAATTGAATTCGCTAGTTCCGGAAGAAAGTTATGAAAAAATAATAAAATAAAAAATTTCCTGTTTTATTGAACACACTTCTTATTTATTTTACATATTTATATAAATATTTCACACTTGTTAACTAAATTTAATTACGCACCTAGTCCTTATATAAATAAGAGTCACCCACATAAATTAAAAACTTAAAAAAAAACAATTATTCACACTATCTCAACCAATAAAGAAAAACAAAATGACAAACAAAAAAGCAAGGAATTACACTGACAAGTAATTCAATGCTGCAATTGCACAAATAAAATATGCTGACTTATCGTTATGTAAAGCATCATTTATGCTTTGGATTCCAAAGGGAACTTTATCGATCAGGATAAAGCACCCTACAAACTCTATTGGCACAGTCACCATTTTAAGTACTTTTACTCAATTAACATTAGTTGAAATGCTTAAACTTGTCAATTGGGGTTTCGGTAGAACCCGCAAACAAGTACTTGAACTTTTTGCTAGTTATTTGTAAAATATTAAACAAACTAACTTATTTACGAAAGGTAATCCAGGTAAAGCTTGATACAAAACTTTCATCAAAGTTGGAAACATAAAGTAAGCGAGAGAACTGCAGGTAAAATTGAAACGCTCAGAGCAGCTTCTTGTACTGGAGATAATATAAGTAAATATTTCAATACATACAAGGCTCATTTTTTTGAAGCAAATATCAATGAATACTCTGTGTCAAATGTCTGGAACTTTGACGAAATCGGCTTCAATGGTGACAAGGGTAATCAAAAACTTCTCTAAAAACATGGTTCCAAACGTCCTCTTAAAACTAAAACGTTAAAGCTGGATGTGTTTTGCATGCTTGCCAAAAAAATATACGCTTGGAGATGAGTACTTTTGTACCGAAAAATGTAGAGAGTGATATTTTTTACTTTAATTCCTCATCTTTGTGTTTGATTGTATCAACTTAAATATTTAATTGGTTTATTTTTATTAATTGTATAATTTTAATTGTAACATGTGACAACTAAAAATCCGGACAAAATTTGTAACTTCAATAATTGTTATGTCTAACAATGTTTTATAATTTTTTAATCCTAATTATTATGTTACAAATTTAATCCTCTACAAAATACTCGAGCTTTATTTTTTCCGAACTTAATTAAACATGTTTAAAAGCTTGAATAATCAAGAGGCATTCCGTGAAGGAGTGTACGCTTTTTCAGATTTGCGTTCAAAAGAGAACAAAATGTTTATTGTTAATCACTTTCCCTTGGAAAATGTCCTAAAATCGACCATTTACGATATACTGCAAAAAAAGGAGAATAATATAGTACCAGAACGAAAGGTCGGAAGTGATTGGATAGCAAGAAAAATGCCTGAAAAACAGATAAAACTCGTGGATTAATTGATTGATAGGAAGGATGGTGTTTCACACTGTAGCTTAGCCAACTGATTTAATGTTTCTCAGCAGTATATATCCAAAATTATCAAAGAAAATACGAGCATTCATTGTCGTATAAAAGATTAAAGCGCTAAAAAGAACAACGACTCAGAAAGCGGCTGTGTGTCTTAAGTACCGAAAATTGGTTGCACTTTTTCTGGAAAAATTGTGATCATTGACAGTAAGTCATATTTTCTTTTAAGCAACGGTGATCTTTCTGGCAACGCAGGGTATTATACTTTTGATCCCAACGCAACGCCTATTTAGGTCCAGCTCAAAAGAAAAAGCAATTATGAACCAAAATTATTTGTTTGGATAACCTTGTATGAGAAAGGAGTCACAAAGCATTACATCGCTCCTTCGGGCCTAGCAGTCGACAAGAATGTGTACATTTCAACATGTATGTTTAAGTTAAACAAGTTCATCAACGAGGTTCGCTAAGACGAAATTGTGTTCTGGCCTGATCTAACAAAGTGCAAGATTACCTAAAAAGCGAAATTGTCGAATATGTACCAAAAGACAAAAGCCCTGCTAAATTGCCCGAATTGCGTCCGATCCAGAGTTTTTGGACTGAAATTAAAAGATTGGTGTATGCAGATAATTGGCAAGCTGAAAATCTCAGCCAACTAAGAAATCGAAATGAGTATTTATAAAAAAAATTGATCAAAATCGAGTACATAGGCTTGGGGCGAGTACTTTTACAAGAGTTGACCGTGCTCGCCGAAATAGACTGATATACAAAAAAAAAAATTATTTGTAGTATACAAGCTCCTTGTTATTATGCTTTTTTTTTACTTTAAATGCTTGTAACTTGAAAAGTAAATAAAATAAAATTTATATCTTCTTGTTAAAAGAATGTTTCTTAATAGATCCATGTATATAGATAATTTATATAGATCTATATATATAGATATTTATATATATAAAAAAGTATGTCAGGATGTTTGAGTGCTAAATTTATTCTGGAGTCGGATTCATAACTTCTGGAACTGGATTGTGTTGTCGAAGTGAAACTAATTTGCAAAAGATACTTTTTACCATCTTTTTCAACTTGACATATATATATTTAAAACAATGATATATTATATATACTAGATGTCTAACTTCGATCCGAAAAGTGAAGCCGTGGAAGCCATTTCTAATTCGGGCAAAAACATGCATTTTTAACTTTGATTTCGCACGTCGGATATAGCTTTTGCCCTTATTACAAATGGCGGATTCAATTTGTAAACAAAAAAAGCGGCTTTTCTTTTCGTCCAATAAAATCCTGCAAATTAGACTTCTAGCATATATAATATATCATTGATTTAAAATGAGTTAAAATATTTTTTTCATCTTTATAACTTTTCACTTAAAACTTAAAACTTGAATTAACAGCGCCATGAAAATATTTTTATAATTTTCATTTTTTCGCTTTAAAATTAACTTTATTTATATTTTTCATATACATCGAAGTACATCGAAAATCACATGAAAGCCACGTGCTTTATTCCGCTTAAAACTATTCGACGATATAAAACGCAAGTGTGTACCAAAAATAATGTTATTAGAAATATACAAGTTTATACAAATATTTAAGGCTTAAATTTATACAAAAATATATAAAATATGAATTTTTACAAAAAGATAATATAGAGGGATAAAAATAGGTTTAAGACGATATCAAAGTTTTTACTACATAGCAAAAACTGATGGATTCGATGAAAATCTAATAATGCGCTCTGCTTCCATTCTTTCCCTCCTGGCTGCTTCAATTTCACGCTCATTCTCGATTATGCTATTCTGGTATTGTAAGCGAATTTCACGCAACTCTTTTGTTGTCTCTTTTTTAAGCTGATCGGCTTTGCTGTTTCCAATATCGACTTCATACTGCCTAAACAAGTTTTGGGTTCTGCTGGAAATTCGGTTCCCTATAGTTGCAGTAGGAGGGTCGATGTTCTTAAGACGATACATAGAAAGATTTTGTGAGCGCTCTCTAGAAGAATTACCTTCCTGAGCACTTTTATTTTCGAGTAGTTCATCGTCAGATGTCGGCGACGTGGCAGCTTTTTGTTTTTTTTCTAATATACATATATACACATATATATATACACACACACACACACACACACACACACACACACACACACACACACACACACACACACACACACACACACACACACACATTAGTAATTCTAAAAAACAACTTTAAAAAGCAACTTCTTACTGATTTCTGGAGATTCGTTTGAAACTTTCTCAGGAGTTCTTTTGAGAAGGGAATCATTTTTTTCGTCTTCCGTAATATTAGATGCGGTGTTAAGAGATTGCTCTAATAACTTTTCCGCAGTAGACTTTTTTGAGCTCAATGAAGTCCTTCGCAAACCTGCTGATTCTATAAAGTCATCGTCTTGTAAATGTTTTACAGGTCTGTCGTTTGATTTTGATGCTTCCATCGCTGTTTGAGGAAATGTTATTTGGCGAGTAATTTTATTTGTCTGAAGTGGTTGCGCGGTCTTCAATAAATTTTCTATTGAATGGAAGTTTAAGAAATAAAAAATAAGAAATAAAAAATAATAAAACCCATTAATAAAGCCACTGTTGATAAAACTATTTGTAAATACAATGAGCTAGAATACGAAAAAACTTCAACGCCTACCTAACTTTTTCTCCGTCGATGATTTCCTTTGACTTGCTTCAAGTTTCTGCAGACCAGCGTCTTCAACAAGGTTATAGTTGCGATGAAAATCCATATTAGTAATTTTTTTAATAGCCTTCTAACTAAAAGAAATAAAAAAATTCAATTTTCACAAAACTTCCTGTCACGCGAGGTTTTCACCAAACATTTACAGATTCGTTTTATCAACTTTGTATGGATTTTGTCGGAACCTCAACAGTTAATAAAATAGTTAAATTTGAAACCATCATTTCAGCCAAAGTTTTAAAACCATTAAAAAAAAAAAACTCTCATTGCCAGAAAAACTGAGTGCTACTCAATCATTTTTCCTTTTTGCTTCTCTGAGTGACAAACTCATCCTTTTATCTAAAGTGTCTCTTGACTCATCAATCAGGCATTAGCGGATGTATGTTAACTTGTCTTACGTCATTTTCAGACAAAAACATTGCCTTTAGATGTGCCAACTGGCGAGAGAAAAAACTGCAACAATAAAATTTAGAATGAATTGAACAAGATGATTAATATGTCATTGTAAAGTTAATGCTTACCAAGTTGGCATTTGCTAAGAAATTAGAATAAATGAAGTTTATTTAAAAGTGGCAGTAAAAAAAAGCGGAATTTAAAATATTTGTGACGTCAAAGAAGTTTCTCGAAATCAATGACAAATTATCTCAATATATAACTAAAAAAAGATATAGTAACTGTCTGAGGACCTTTCAAAATTTTTCTTTCTTTGCCGGACGTCTTTTTCATTGTTAATTAAACGGTACGTTTAATATCCATAAATGAAAAGAAAAGATTAACGAAAAATATTTACAACCTTGCCCTAAATGTTTGTTTTAAAATTTTTTCAGGAAAACGTTATTTCTCGAACTCTAGAACTGAAACTTAACGAAAAAAGAATATTAGTGTATTACTTTATTGCAGAACTGTTTAAGCGATTTCTAAACGGGCTTTTTATTGTCATTTTGATTAACCGTTTTTTAACCTCACCGGTCCAAAATATTAACCTTACCGATGTAAAATATCAACCTCACTGGTTCAAAGTATTACTTCAAGTCGTATTTTATGACGTAAATCTTATCGCATTATTCGGTTCAATCTATTATGACGTAATAAACTCCAACTATTTAAAGCCTAATTTAGATGTCTTACCGTCGTTTGATTATAAACTTTAATCATTAAGTTTAATCTTAAGTTTCAATATTGATATTTTTTTTCAACTGAAATAAAAGTGCTTTCTAAAATCTGTTCTAAAAATATTCGATAGAGTCATGTTACCAATTTACTAAGAAACGGAATCTTTGAGAAAACGAGATTGCGAAAGCTGATTAAAGTAGGATGTGTTCGAGATCATGTTTTACTCTCTCAGAGTTTCATTTGTTCGTTCCATAACTAATCTTTTTTTATTATTATTTTGACAACTTAGACTCAACCTAAATTTTGTACAATTCGTAAATTTTATGTACAATTCGTAAATTTTTTGTACAATTAATCATTATTAATCATCATTAGCGTGTTAACGTTAATTACGTATAAAAAAAAAAGTTACGCATACTTCAAACGCAAGTACAAAAAAAAAAGTACAAAAGTATTTTTAATTGGCGTTTCCCTGACATCATACAAAGTCATTATAGAAAATATTTATGCGTAATACGCGTGTCTTCCTAATTACGCCAGTTGAGTATTGATAAAAAATCTCGTAGAAGGATTTTTAAATTCTTATTTGATAAACATTCACGTTGTAAATAGCGTTTTATTTTGAATTTATTTTAAACACTATATAAATTAAGCGTTAATCTTTCACGCGAGTATTACATCACCTTCGACTTCAAGTTACGTTAATATTTTTGCAGAGGTTTGATTTTTTTTCCTCTGAAGAACATAGTCCTTCTAAAGTGTTTTAATGCTTTGCAATCACTACGATAAAAAGTATATAAATACCTTTTATGCTAGGTTATTTTTATTATAAATAAAATATGTAAAATAAATTGTTGAATGCTAATTTTCAGACGGCGTAGGAAAAACTAAATAATAATTCTATAAATCAGACTCTTTTAAGCCATACATCTTTATTTTGATTATCAGATGTTTGTAACTTTTACAGATCATCTATATATCTTTTATAGATCTTGTTCATCCCTAATTTAGGGAAAAACTTCTAATAAAACATTTGATCTTGAAATTTAATCACAATTGAACTTAAATACACTAAAACTTAATAATTGGAAAAATTAAAACTAAAGATTTTTAAAAATATCTATCGATTCTTCAGCAGCACTAAACACGCAACAAAAATAATAACAAAAATAATAATAAAAATAATAATAATAAAAATAATAATAATATTAATAATAACAATAACAATAACAATAATAGCAATAGTAATAATAATAACAACAACAACAACAACAATAATGATAATAATAAATAAATAAATGAAGAAATAAATGAAGAAACAAATGAAGAAATAAATGAAGAAATAAATAAATAAAAGAAGAAGAATAGAATATTTCAACAGTTTCATTCCAACGAATTTCAAAGTTTCATTTAATGAATTTTTTAGCTTTAAGTAGAATTATGCTTTTAATCAGTTAAAACGCTAAAATCACTATTCGCTGAATCTTTAGAAAAAAATTAAGAAACTAAGTTGATAATAAACAAATATAATTATAAAAAAAATTAAAAATTTTCCCTAAAGTAATAATTTAGTAAGCATCTAATTACATGAGCGAATTTAAGTAACAAAAAACAGCAAAGGTATTGCCATTTATTTGATTTTCCTTGAAACTTACATGAATCACACCATTGTGCTCTTCTGGATTAAAAAAAATCTCTGTTGTGCATTTAACTAAATAATAAGTGACTGATCATTTCTGAACTTGAAAGTGAAAGAAACAGATTGATGAAATGTTTTATAGGTTTTTTAAGCTTTTAGGAAGGTTGGTAATAAAAAAAAACCACGTGAAAATGTCACGTCTAGATTTCTAAAATTAGAAGATAAAAGTTCACACCAGGTGTTTAACACATTTAATGCGACAACATAATGTCAGCCCTATGGAACTATTTACGGTGATAAAATCCATGTTTGCGTTTTTCCTAATAAATAGCTTTCTCAAAAAGGCTTACTAAAGATCGGTGCCCTTCTACTTCTTTGTGCAGTCGGAAACTTAAATAGTGTGATCAATTTCTAAAACAAGAAGCCGCCTTTAGTCATTAAAACAAGATATACTTATCTGTTTTAAACTAAAATATCTTTTTCTCTAAACTATTTTAAGATCTATGGAAAAAAGGATTATCACATCTTGGTTCTTATCACAATCAAGTTAATTACTATCAAATTACATTCAGGTTAATTACAATCAAGTCAATTCAATATCAAGTTATCGAATCAAATAATCCCAACGCTATCTTATTAGACTGACGCACAAGATTAATTTAGGAGTAAATCCTTAGATTTATCTGGAACCTGAAGTATTAAATATAAAATAATAAGTAGTAGATCTTTTAAAATCATTTTTTGAAGTATTTTTTGTAGAGCAGAAAAACAAATATAGGATTTGTTTTTTGGATTGCTGCTACAGTTTTAATTCAAAGTATACAAACACATTTTTCTCGCATGTATAAGTTAAACATTGTGTTTACACTTTACTTGACATTATAACGAGAAAAAATAAGCAAATTCTAAACTCTATTTGCTCAAGCAACTGATGGGATCGTTTTACCATTTTTTCCGACGTTTTGATAACATTATTTAATTGATTGTGATTGCACACCGCACAAGACCAACTCTGTTTGTTCGCACCTTTCCACACTTGAGCTGAACACTAGGCTGAATAAACAAAGCGCAGCATAACAAAAATACACTTGTACTCCCCGGAGACAGAACAATAAACAAACGTTTAAACAAGAAGCAAAAAAATAGAATCAAACCAAAAAAAAACTTAAATTATTAAAAAAATAAAAATTATGCTTTGTAGAAAGAGTAAGAGTTTTTTTTTATGATAAAACCTGGTTTACATTTAATTTATAATAAAGTGCAAATGGTTTTTGTTTTTTTTGTTTTTTTGTATCTTTTATTTGTAAGAAATGCTATCTCGGAATACCATAATTATCTCTAAATACTATATAAAACCTGGTAGGATGTTGAGGTTTACACAACCAAGTTAATTATCGATAAGTCAATCTGCAAATTGGCCAATTCCGTTTTATGTTATTTTACAGGAAGGTAAAAAAGCTAAATAAAAAGATCAAAATATTTACAATATCTATATTCAAAAACTCTATTTGGTGCTTTTTCATTTTGCATACAGAGTTAACTGAAACGTATGTAAAAAACTGAAAAGTATGAAAAAGCATATTGATCACTTTCCTATATAATTTTTTTTTTTAAAATTGGTCAATTTCAAAAATTAAAAATGTAAAAAATACAGGATTGATGTCCGGCTTACGTGCTGGCGATACTCTCGGTAACTTTGAACGGCTTAAGTTTGGATCCTGCAGGTGACGAACCCGCTTATTTTGTATACTACATGTGACAAACCCAACGTATTCAACGACGTCAAAACTAGATTTTGCGTCAAAATTGGAGTTAGTAACAAATTTTTAGGTCAGGCCATCGTTATCTCGTTTACTTCACCAAAGATAGATACGAAGGTTTCCCCTAAAGTTTAATAACTTTTAAGTATAACGCAGACCATCTGCTTTTGATTGAGAGGAAAAATGCATTTTCCAACGATAAACATTTCAAATTTATTAGGAGCTCTCAATTCAAAATAGACGAAGAGATTTTTAGAAAATAGTTATAAAATTTTATAAAATGAGATCATGGTCTTAACTTAATTATCACTTAGAACGGATGCTAAAGGAACAAGTTACAGCACTAATGACTAAAGAAGTACAATATACACTTAAAAAAACACAACTCAACTTCGTTAACTTATTAAATTAAAGAAAAAAATCGGGTTATCATTTTGTAAAACTTAAAATTGCACGACGTGTTTCAAAAAAATCTCTTCGAGTTTGTTTTAAGATTTTTTGGAGAACATATACAACAATAGAATTCTATTTTTTCAATATCTTTTTAATTAAATATGTTCAAATTAGGGATGAATCTTTCAATTTGACCAATTAGAAAACAATTAGCTTTTCACTTAAGATAACTAAAGATTCCAACTATTGCTCAATATATTAGCAAATATATTACAGCAATTAATAAGGAACCGCCTGCTTAACCGTTCTAAAAAATAAATTGCGTATAGCCAGCTAAGTTTGTGTGGCGTTCAATTTTAGAGCAATTTGGGCGGAGAGATGGACGGTAGTAATATAGACAGAAACCGGCCTAAAAGGGCCCCTAAAATATAGCTTGGTGTGGGTGGTGGTAATCTATAAAAGTTCTTGATGATTGGTTTGTAGTAATTTTTCTGTACTTCAAGTCTCCCTAGGCTAGTGGTTTTCTGTACTTCAAGGCTAGTGGTTTTGAATATTCTCTAAATATTTTTTGAACTCTGAAATAAAAAGAATTTTCAATAGTTCAATAGATTTTGATCTGATGATAATCATTTAAAAATATATTCGTTTATAATACGTTTTAAGCTTCTTAATTTTGGAGACCTCTTTGAGTTATATCCAATACTTTGAGTTATCTCTGATTCTTTGAGTTATCTCCGATTCTTTCTATTATTTCTTCTGCGAAAATTCATCTGATTTTAACTTTTAAATTTAAACAGCTGACTTGCAAGTTAGTATATGTGAACTTATGCGCCACATGGTTTTTTTAGATTTCTGAAGCTGCAAAAAGTTTTTTTTAAACATGTAAAAATGTAAATGCTCAGATGAGGTAAGATTTCGTCAATGATTAACTAGATGTCTTACTTAACATAAAATCGGAAAGAAAATGTGAAGCAAATTTATTCTAGTTTGTCGGCAGCCGGCAATTTAAAAAATGATTCATGCAAATTTGTAGCTCAACATTTAAAATCAAGTTGTTGTTATAAACGCTCATGAACAAATTTATTTATTAAATATAATTCGTGAACTGTTTTACTTTTTATTTAAAAGCATTGGTACGCAGTAAAAAGAATCTGTTACATAATACCCAGAGATTACAAAAATTAGTTGTCAATTAAACGGATGTTTTTGAGTTTTACAAATGTAACTTAAAAGATGCCTGTTAGAAACCTTTAAGTGTTGTAAAAAATATATATCTTTTGAATTATGGAAAGAAGCATAAATATATCTTTTGAATTATGGAAAGAAGAACAAATATATCTTTTGAATTATGGAAAGAAGCATAAATATATCTTTTGAATTATGGAAAGAAGCATAATTATAGCGGATTAGTGAAATACTCTTATTTTAACTAATTTTCATAAATAAAACAAAAGATGTACTCAATAATAAAAAGCTTTAAAAAATTTTAATGACAAACAGCATTGAAGTTAAGATGTGGTTGAAATGTGTCATTGGATTGCCGATGTTACAATGTGGTTAAAATGGGTCATTGTGTGACCAGTGTTTGACAGATGAATGAATAAAGAATGTGCTAAATTAATAAAAATGTTGCATAAAGTGATGCCAAATTTATTATTCTCTAATTCATGAAAATGAACATAAAAAACTGCCAAAACTTTGAAATTTGGCATTAAAAATTGGCTATTGGCAAACCAGGGTCTGGCGAAAAAAATACTTAACTTAGTGATAAATACATCTTTACTGCAAATTGACGTTAAATCTGGAAAAATTTTATTAGATTTAAAATAAATTCTTTTAGCGCTTTCGAGGTAATTAAAGCATGTTATTTGAAACATGGTATTCAATACATCGATTGAAGCGTTACATTTCAGTAAATACCGCCACAAAGCATGACTGTATTTACTAAAACCTTAAAATGAAATTTGTACAGAGATAAATTTTTCATTGATATCTAAAAACTCCCAAATTTACAAAAAAATGTAATGATAGAAAATGAGTGCTCAGTACTAAACAAGGTTAGCCTAACTTTTTTCTCTAAATTTTTAAAAGAAAGAAAGTAGAAATGCATAGAAATATAAGATAAAAACTTTATATGTAAAAAGTTTACGTATTTTACTTAGGGAAAGTTTGTAAAAATTGCATTAATTTTGGACAATTAATCTAAAACAAAATTATAAAAACCAAAATAGACAAAAAAGACGTGGAAAATATATTAAAAGTTGGCAAGCGCAATTCTGTCAGGAGTCATCAAATTGGCCGTCAACTACAGAAAAAGAATTTATAGGTGTGGCCTTAATCTTTTCTTCACATTTCTTGTATAAGAAAGAGTCATAATAAGCAACCGAAGTGTATGCTTGGCAAGCTGGCGGATATCGGTTTACTGTGTTTTGAAAATCATCAATAAAGACCGAGTTCATTTTTTCACTACACACTTTAATAGTATTACTATAACTAATATTTTGTTCAATTTCTGTATCCCAGTCCTCTACATCAGGATTTGAAATTTTTTGTTTAGGTTTTTTTGCAAACGGAATATTAAAATTCATAGCAATCCATTCGTCGTTGTTCACTTCTTTATTTTGGTTGAAGATTTTTCTTGGTTCAACATCTTAAAAGTAATAGACAATTTAAAAAAAGAAAAATAAATTTAAAAAATGTGAAATACTTTCAGCAAAAAAGTCTTTTAAAATTCAAATCAAACTACAATTTTTAATATTAAAAGATGATAAATAATTTAAACTTTCCTTTTCCTTCATCACATAAAAAGGTAAAACATTACAAAATATACAAAATAAAAATAGTTGGTTCAGTATAAAACCACCAATCAGTATAAAAATAGCTGGTTCAGTATAAACTTAAGAGAAAAAAAAAAACAAAAACCAAGATGCTTTTTCTGATAGCAGGTTTCATATTACCTGAATGAGATCTCCACATTGCTGACCCTTGTTTCATTGCATTTTGCAAAACATTTAAGTTCCAATCAACATCATAATGAAGATTAATTTCATTCAACTCTTTTTCAGGAAGATTAAAACTATTTATATTCTCATTTGGATTTCCATAGCGCCCCTTACCCCGCCAGTTATCTTTTAAAGAAGGATCACGTTTTGGATAGGTGCTGCCTAAAAATATTTAAACATACGGAATTCTTTACAATTTGTTTTCACATAATCTGAATTTATTTTTGTAGAACTATTTATTATACAACTAGAAATATAAAGAATACTTGTACCCAAAGAAGTTTTCTGAAATTAGATATAAATATCATCATAAAATAAATATTACTAAATCAAATATTGCTATCATCATAAAATAGGTATTATTATTATAAATTAAGTGTCATTATTTTATTAAATCAAATTATTATCTTAAATTAACTTCATTCTTAACCTCTATAATCATCTTATGAATTCATATATATGACATGTAAGTCTTTATTTTACATATAGTTATCTCTTAAAAATCCAATTCATTTGTATTGTTATTTTTTGAAATTTTTGAAACTCTTTTTTTTTTTATGTGATTACTTTAAACTTTTTTTTTTTGAACTTTACCTATGAAGATTATTAATTTAAACTTAAGTATATCCTTAAAAATCCTTGAATATGCAAATAGTGGTTGACTAATAAAACAAAATGACCTAAATATTTCCTTTACAATAAAAATGATTAAGAAAATATTTTACAATAAAAATGATTAAGAAAATATTTTACAATAAAAATGATTAAGAAAATATTTTACAATAAAAATGATTAAGAAAATATTTTACAAAAAAAATGATTAAGAAAATATTTTACAATAAAAATGATTAAGAAAATATTTTACAATAAAAATGATTAAGAAAATATTTTGGTAATTTCGTTTTACTAGTGAATCACTATTTGCAACTTGTGATTTGTAACAACTTTATAAACACAAAAAATATTAGCACTGATAGGTGTTAACTTTTAAATAATCAATTTCAATTGAAAATTTTCAGAAAACAAACAAAATTGAGCTAAACATTACCAGTTGGTAGAATCTTAGGTATGTCAGCAATGCTAAGTTGAAATGAATTTTGGTCCAAATCTAACCGAATTAAATTCTTCAACTTAAAAATAAAAAAAGGTATTTCTTTAAGATTATTGTGGAAAAGATCTAAGCTTTGGAGGCCTAAAATGTTTTCAAGAGACAGAGGTAATTGTTCAAGGCAGTTATTATCTAAACGTAGATCTTTGAGATTTTTTAAGTTTCCAAAATCTTTAGGTAACTCAATTAACATATTTTTTGACAATTGCAAAAACTCTAAATTGGTAAGATCACAAAATGAGGGTGGAAGCACTCTAAGCATATTCTGACCCAAATCTAACCAACTTAAGGAAACAAGTGAACCAAATTGTGAAGGAAGACAAGAAATTTGATTTTCATTTACATTCAATTTTTTCAACTTTGTAAGAGCACAAAATGAATCAGGCAATATAGATATCCAATTTCCATTTTGAAAATTACTGCGTTCAAGTTCATTCATTGTGCTTCCTAAGTGCAAGTATTCTAAATTTTTTAAAGAACCAAATTGTGAAGATAATGAACTCATAAAATTTGCTCCAGCTTCTAACTTCTTTAATTTTAAGCAGGTGCTACAAAACAAACTGTTAAAAGGTTCCTTTTGTAATCCATTATCATGTATTGACAGTTCTTCTAAGTTTTGTAAATCATGAAACCATAATGGCACTTCTTTCAATAAATTATTTTCTAAGAAAAGTTTTTCAATAATGGCAGCACAAGCTAGTGTTTCAGGAAGCTGTTCTATTTGATTGTTTGCAAGATCAAGAAATTTAAGTGATTTCAAATCAGAAAAACTCTTAGGGACTGACTGCAGTAAATTACCATTACAATTCAAAATCTGCAATGTCTCAATTTTTCCAATATCAGAAGGAAGTTCTTCTAAGCAGTTGTTAAGCACATCTAATACACGTAAAGATTTTAAGCTAGAGAATCCGGAAGGAAAGATTGAGATTTTATTTTCATCAAGATGTAACTCTTTTAAATTGGAAAGCTGTGTTATGCTAGGTGGTAGTGTTCTTAGTTGATTTCCAATTGCAGAGAACACTTGAAGAGATTGCAATTTGCCAATATCAGGTGGAAGGACTTTTAACAAATTTTCATTTAAATTTAGTTCTTCCAGATATATAAGGGACGAAAAACTATGACTTATTTGAGTCAACTCATTACCAACAATACTTAACTTTCTTAGCATTATCAAGCTATTTATTTCAAAAGGTAATGACATCAAGTTATTATGATCTAGAATAAGAGATTTAAGTCTGTCAACCGGTAATTGAAATAAAGTATATGGGATTTCTTCCATGTCATAGGATGAAACATCAATTTCAAAACAACTTTCATCTTCTTTAAATGAATCAAGTAAACTTAAGACTTCGTCCATTTTCTGCAGTTAGTCTTTTCTATGGAAAAAAAATGTTAGTGAATAAAGAGTTAATAAATATTGCTATCATGAAATTATAAAATCCAGTTCAATTCATATTCAGTTGAAATTTAGCTATTAAGCTACCAAGTATAAAAAACATATATATTTGGGATACTTAAAGACTTAATTGCCACTTTTGATTTTGACTTAAAAGATTAATGTTTATATATGTATATGCATATGTATATATATATATATATATATATATATATATATATATATATATATATATATATATATATATATATATATATATATATATATATATATATATATCTGTGTCTGTGTCTGTGTCTGTGTCTGTGTGTGTGTGTCTGTGTGTGTGTGTGTGTGTGTGTGTGTGTGTGTGTGTGTGTGTGTTAATGTCATCCAAGTGTTGTTTTTAAGATAAAGTTAATTAACTAATTGCAGAAGAACAAAAAAAAAAATCAAGAATGATGGAAGAAGGATGATTTTTTTAGGGATTACTTAGGTTAGAACTATTTATGTTTTATAGATATTCAGAAGTTTATCTCTTTATATATTTATATACATTTAAATACATTTTATAAACATTTCTTATAATTGATATAATTAGCGCATACTTGCATTAAATAATATTTCCTTCAAATCCAAACCCTATATCCGTAAACCATAAACGAGTTCATACGACAGATTAAAAATATTTTTGGAATGAGCCTAATGATTATTTTTATTGATATTTCCAGTTTTTTCAAAATTTCTTCGCAACATGCAGATAGTAAGCATTTAATTGCAAAGCACGCCAAACTTCGGGACATCAGCTTGCGTTTAGATTGGTAAATTAAAGTCTTTCAAAGAGGATTAGATTGTAGGGTTTTTAGTGAAATTGAGAATGATTGGGAGAAAGTCTCATAAACTCTTCAAAAAATTTCTTTGCAGGAAACTCTTCCTGGAAGCCATATTACTTTCAATAAATGAGCAATTTATGCTAGAACTGAGAATATCCATCAAGGGATATATGCTCGTGAAGTAATTATCTATCAGCATAACTTTGGTAGACCGTATCGATAAGAGTATAACACACAAAGTATTGAAGGTCTGTGGTATGCTTGAAGTCCAAATTGAGGCAACAGTATGGAGCCCCAAACATTTATTTCAATCCTTTCTGCAAAAATGCGTAGATGAAAGTTTTATAATGGAGTTTTCGATGTTTATTTATTGTTTAAACATACATACATACATACAAACATACATACATACATACATACATACATACATACATACATACATACATACATACATACATACATACATACATACATACATACATACATACATACATACATACATACATACATTCATACATAGATACATAGATACATATATATATATATATATATATATATATATATATATATATATATATATATATATATATATATATATATATATATATATATATATATATATATATATATATATATATATATATATATGTATATGTATCTATGTATCTATGTATCTATGTATATATACATGCATAAATATAAATAAAAAAATATATAAATGTGTATTGGAAAAAAATTTGTAAAAGGTTGGCAAATGGTAAATGAAACAGTCACTGCAATTTCTTCCATGTAGAGGAATAGAAGACTTCTGTCATCTTACTATCTTCAATGTTACTTCTGTCATCTTACTATCTTCAATGTTACTTCTGTCATCTTAATGATTATTTCTATTAAGATCTGGGAACTGGCTGAGGTTTTTTTTCTTCCTACAGGGTTCAGGGTGGGGGGATACAAGTCGAAGTTCATTAAACCCGGTAAAGTCAATTATAGTTTGACCGCGAAAATTTTCTAGAACAAATATCATCATTATTGTACAATATGTACAATTGAAACACCAAATAGAGGAGTTATGTTAACATGTCATTGGAAACATAATAAAATAAATCATTTCATTTGAATTTTAGCTGCTTCAATAGAAAGACTCGACACAGGGTTAGCAAAGATCAGAAACTTTTATTAGTCAGGGCACGTTAGAGGCTCTGGAAATTTTAGAAAAAGTTTGAGATATTACTAAATTGATAACATTCCGAACAGCACCCACATTTTAATAGACTTGATTGTTTTTGTTACACTCAGTGAAATTAATAATTTTTGACTTAAGTTTAATCAAATATTCATTCACTGTAATTATTCAAGAATTGATTTAGGAGTTTTATTTCTTTAAACTTGCACGAACAAGTGTAATTAAGTGTTGTTTAACTCTTGAAAGCATTAAGGTTTGGTTGGAATATCTTTAGCAGGGCTGCCCTGTGGGGGTGCGGGGGTGGGGGTGAGGGTTGTTGTTTTACGTAAATTTAGTTTGATAAAAGTTTTATAATAAATATAAAAATAGGTAAATGGCATCAAATCATAGAATGATAAAAATGGATCAAGGTCTCTGGAAAAACATTTAACGATAATGCTGCTTTTCTTTATCGAAGTGCAAACAGAACTTTACCATGTCTGCATGACGTCAAAGGGTGCATAATGAAAGATGCATCCTAATGAGTTCCTTTTTATCAACCTGAGTTGTATCAATATTCTAATGCTTCTTGTTTTAAACACTTGTTACTTCTGGACTTTTAAAGTACAATGTTTGCGTTATGTTTCCTTTTCTTGAACTTTTGCAAATTAAATTGATAGCAAAGACGCTATTTTAACAGAATATCTGCGGTAATTTAAAAACAAGGAAATATTTTTCCATTTCTCAGGTGAGTTCATGATGAACTTGTTAGGATGTTATTAGATAAAATATTACAGCAGATTCAAAAATCTACGAAATGTTCTATCATACTGGACTATACTCCCAACATATTTGTCAACAAATCTGCTACACAAAGTTTAACAGAATCTTTACTAATTTATGTAATCTTTTCTAGTAAATAACAATATTTCCGTTGGTGGTTGCATAGGACAAGTTTAAGGTAATAGCAGCAACATGAAAGCCAAAAAAATGTTTAATAACGATTTTCAGAGAAATAATCAACGAGCATTGTAAATGCCATGTAGATGCCAAAATTTATACCTGGTAGTTTCAGATGACAACAAATATTCTGTAACGGCGATTTCATTTTAAGACGCCTACAAAAAGAACAGAATTTCTTTTCTGCTTAATGAGAAAACTTTAAACGACTGACAATATTTTTCAGTTTAAACACGTCATAATTATTTTAATTAAATTCATGAATATAAATTTAAAGACATCAGCTAAATTCTTTACATTAGAGTCACACATTGCATGAGACTTGCATCATTTATTATATTGTTCTAGGAAGATATGATAAATGATTCAAGTCTTATGCAATGCGTTTAGCTAACTGTGGTTGTAAAAATTTTCCTAAAAGTTTTTGTTATAAGTGTGGCGAGTTTGTAAAAACATGGTGCATATGCATTTGGTTGAAAAATTTTCACGACATATTTTTATGTTGACCCATGCTATAAGTCACCTTATAAATCGCTTTATAAACTATAAAATGTCTTCATAAAAAATAAACTTCATAAAAACTATGGAAACTTTACTAATTTTGTTATTAAAAATTACAAACAAAAAAGTTATCAAAATTTTTCTCAGGCTGCAATGAGAACTTTAGCAAATGTGCTCTAATATTTTCATTATCCAAAAAAGGACTAAAAAGCAGTGATCTATCAACATTATTTTAGACAAAGCTAGAGTTTGGCTGGATACTTAGTTTGCAAAGAGGATGTTCTTTTTTATGAATCTAGCGCCAGGTAAAAGAGCCCAAGTGTGTAGCATAAATGTAAGATGTCAATAATAACTTCGCAAAGTTTGGGAAATTAGAAATGAAATGAAAATGTTTAAAAACTTTTTTTGTAATAAATCATAATAAAAGTGGTCAACTGATCAAACCAGTATAAAACCCCAACAACAAAAAAATTCTATTCTCCTTTAAACCAAAAATAATTTTTTGCTTTATAAATTACTGAAATGAAATATTTCATACTTGTAAATTACAAAGATGAAATATTTCATGTTTATGAGTTGTTAACTAGTAAACTTTTGTATTTGATGAAAATATGTTTATTGACACCATTTGTCTGGATCATAGTTGCAGGTATATTTACATTCTTTTACAACTCCACGACAATTCAAATGAGACCTATCGCAGTATCCTTGTTCTTTCCAATATCTACATATCGAATCCCGATCGTAATTGGAGTTTTGATTGCCACACATTTGACATGTTTTCATGCAGTTCAGTGACATAAATTCGCGTTTAAACTTGCATTGAACTAGGTTAAGTTTCTGACATTCTTTGGGTTGTTTATCTTCACACAAATAAGGTGAAGGCGGGATTGTTGGCATTGTACATCTTTTGTCTGGATTATAATTGCAAGAGTACTGACATTTTTTAACAACACCATAACAATAATACCCTGGGTTACAATATTGTTTATTGTCTCTCCAATAGTTACAAGCAGAATCTTGATCGATATTGTCGTTATTTGACCCACACATCAGACATGTTTTTTTACAGTTGGCTGTCATGAACGCGCGATTATTTTCAAGATGGCAACTTTTAAACGAAAGTTCTTTACATTTTGGGTTAATGTCTTCACATTTTTGACTCGTTGCTAATTCGAAAATAAACAAGTTAATTAAGTAGAGCCTATTAAAAGTTAAAAACTTGTACTTTAAGTATTTTTATGTTATAAAAAATATTGAGATATGTTTTCTTTAATAACATCATAGAAATGAAAAATAAATTTACCCGAGCAGAAGCAAAAAAAAAGGAGAGAACTGTAGAATAAAGTTCCACCCATCTATCGCAGCAGTTTAGAATGAACAAGTATTTTTTATAAAAAAAATTTAATGAATTTTTTTTCGCGCAACAGCTGATGAAACTATATTCTTACTTCCTCTGAAAACAAAAATGTTAATTTTATTACAAAATTGTAACGCTGTATAAATATTTTTCAAGCGAAGAAAAATAGAAGCTATCAGTTTAGAAGGTGTATCAGGGTGACAAGTAAATATAGTTCGCAGGATTGAAAATTTTAAGTATTTTTTCCAAATTTTTGCTTTTCAGACTATAATCAAGTAATTAGAAGCACCTTCACGTTTTATACTCCAGCAAGATGTTTTGGAAGTAAGTATTAGCTTCAACTAATACTTACTTCCAAAACATCTTGCTGGAGTATAAAACGGTGTTTAATGCAGAATTTGCAGCTTCAATTGCCTAAAAAATAACAGGTGGGTTCTTTCTTCCATTATGACGTAATACACGTTTTCGACGTTTTAAAAAGGATTAAAAAGAAAGTTTGTAAGTTTTTTATGTCAAAGTTGCTTGCAATTGAATGTAACTTGCAATTCAATGTTACTTGAAATTCAATGTTGCTTGCAATTTACTTTGCTACGCTATGGTTTTGCTACCAGAAGTGACAGCATTCAACTGCAGTCCAAAGAAGGTTGAAGAGGGCAAAGAGGGCTGCTGTTTATATCTAACAAAAGTTTAGTGCAAATTAGACGGCGGATGGTTCTTTCTATTGTTGGAAGTTTTAAAAATGGTAACTGAGATTTAAAAACATTTGTTTTTAGATTGGGTAGCAAATTTTCAGAGAAATCTTTGAGATTTTGGGTAGAGTCTCTTAAACTCAATGCTATTTAGTTTGTCATTTATTTGATGATTGGACAGATACCATGTTTAAAAAGCTCTTCATTTGGTATTTTTTATAGAATTCTACAAATAGTTTTAAATTTGAAAACTATTTTCAGAGTTTAGAAAAATTCTGTTTAATCTTTATTAATTCGTAATATTCGTAGAAATTGCCAAGATTGCCATTTGATCCTTTACTCACTAAACACTGTTACAGGCAACTACAGCCCGAGGCAAAAAGTTGCTAAATTACGGCTAAAAAATACAGTTGTGTGAAATAGCCGGCTGGCAATAAGAATTTTCAGCTTATACTAGCAGTGTTATCCATAAACAATTTTATTAAAAATTTTTGAATTGAAAAACTCCATTCTTAACTTAACATTGCAATCAAAACCCTAGACTTATGAAATACAACACAAATTACTCCATACCGTTGTAAGTTTTATTAGGTTTCTTTTGAAGTTTTGCCTTACTTTTACTACTACTGCCTGGTTTCAGAAATACAGTAATATTCCTATATGGGAACGTTAGGATGTTGACACAACTTTTAGGATTTTCAGGAAAAAAAAAACAAAGCCGCTTTTACGTGTTTATTACTTAACAAACAGTTACTGCAAACAGTAAGTAGTAGTAGTAGTAGTAGTAGTAGTAGTAGTAGTAGTAGTAGTAGTAGTAGTAGTAGTAGTAGTAGTAGTAGTAGTAGTAGTAGTAGTAGTAGTAGTAGTAGTAGTAGTAGTAGTAGTAGTAGTAGTAGTAGTAGTAGTAGTAGTAGTAGTAGTAGTAGTAGTAGTAGTAGTAGTAGTAGTAGTAGTAGTAGTAGTAGTAGTAGTAGTAGTAGTAGTAGTAGTAGTAGTAGTAGTAGTAGTAGTTGCCTGCCAATATGACGCTTCCTGAAGCTGATAAATGCTGTCCTGAGTTAATTCAATGCGGATGTAAGACAAGTTGTATAACACGCCGCTGTAAATGTGTGCGTAACAGCTTAAAATGTACTGCTCTTTGCAGTTGTCAAGGAGAGTGTACCAGAGATTGAAATGTAACAGTTAGCGATTGCAATCCCGGGATCCCAGCCTTTTTTATGATCCCGAAATCCCGGGATTGTCTAACATCAATCCCGGGATTTCCTATAAGATCAAAAAAAATAAAGCGTTATGAAAGAATATATAAAAATAACAACAATTTTGCGTATCAATAAAATAATATTTATTAATTATAAAATTGTAAAAAGTATTGTATTTTCAGTTGTATAATAAAATACGATATCGAAAAGGATTGATTTAGAGAAAAACAAAAGAGAAAATCTTCGCACTATGTCATGTTGGTTAGCATATAGATTATTTAAAAATTGAATACGATCTGATTTAAATAATAGATTTGTAAGCAATGAAAAATATTATGATAATATGCTTGCTTGCGATACCCAGACTTTGTATCATTTTATATTACGGTTTATATTTATTTTATAATAATTCGTTATGTAATACAAATTTACGTTGTAAAAAGTTATTTATGTAAACACTTTTAAAATATTCGCGTTAAATTAGTTAAATTTTTTAATACCTTAGTTACTATTATTAATAATTTTTAATAGCTTATTTAGTATTGTCAGTTTTTTCAAACTGAAGAAAAGCGCTTTTCTTATAAGGTAGAATCTTAAAATTAAAAATTAAATTAGCATGTCGTATTTTGATTTTACAATTTAAAGTAACTCAGCTGTTAGGAAATATTTTCTACGGGATGAAAAAGGCCAAACACCGATGCGTAAATTGCCAAACTGCAAGAAGATTTTAAAAGTTGGTGGTGACAAAAAGACTTTATACACACATGTTGTCGGTGCATAATGTAAAGGTCGAAATTCCAACCCAACCTCTTATTACCAGAGAATGCATACCAAATAAACCACCAAAAAAGAAATCTAAGCCACTAACAGAATACTTTTCGATTTATGAAAGGGAAGATAAAACACTTTGTGCTACACTTGCTCGTTTACGTCGTCTGACGGGCTTTCATTTAATGTGATTTGTTCTTCAACAGACTTACGTGCCGCTCTAACTGCTATGGGATTCAGAAGTCTACCAATTTCAGTAAACACAATTCGTAATCATGCAGTAGAGTACAGCAAAAAAATAAGATTAGGTTTTGTTGGTTTAGTTCATCAAATTGAAGAGCGCAAGAAAACGGAATTCTGTGTGGGGGAGAGTTTTCTTTGCCTTTTGATGAATGGACGTCACTTCGAAATCGTCGCTACATGAATATTAACGTTCATGGACAAAACTCTCAGTTCTGGAGTTTAGGTTTAGTGCGAATAACAGATTCAATACCAGAAAAGTGCATTGAACTATTAGAAAAAAGACTTAAAGACCATAGTCTTGATCTATACAGCGACATTGTGGCTATAATGACCAACAGAGCTAGTGTTATGAAAAAAGTTGGCAGGTTGCTGCCTAATAACCAACAATTATGTTTTGCTCATGGCATACACTGTAAAAAAAAAGGGTTTTTTAAATAGCTCTAAAAGGTTTTTTACTTTGTCCCGAGGGTGGAACCCTTTAAGGGTTTTCTAGAAAACCCTTTTTTTAAAAACCTTTAATCCGAAACTGGAAAACCCTTTTTTAACTTGTACTTTCGTTTTTAATTTGAATTATAACTTATTCAATAATTTTTCATATTACGCAATAAGGATTTCAAGCACGTTTAAAGTTGGTTCAGTAATATTATACTTAGGAGAGATTGAATATACACTTTAGTTGAAACATTTAATTTATACATAATATTGCTTATATGCAAATGTTTAGATTCTATAACTCCACTGTAATTTTGCATGCAATATGAAAACTCAATAAAGAAAATTCTGTAATAATGTCTAAAATCTTATAACATCAAAGTAATATACAGTAAAGTTTAAATTAAATAAAAAAACCTTTACAATAACCAGAGACAGGTCCGTAAATGTTGTACAAAAACAAACAAGTTGTACAAAACGAAACAAATTGGAAAATAAAGTTAAAACTATTACATGTAATAGTTCATAATAGTTTCATAAATAAAACTATTATTAACAAATTGATACAAATTTTCTGCTACAAATTGAACTATTACAACTATTATATTCCTAAGTTAAAAGTATTTTTCTATTTATGTATATTTATTACTCCTACGTTAAGAAGTTTATTTACCGTTAAGACCTATTTTCAAAAATTAAATCAAGAAATCGCCTAGTAGCACAAAATATAATAAAATTTAGAAATATTGCAAATATTCAAATATGAGTTTATTCGAATTTAGTGACAAAAAAACATAAATTAATTATAAAGATTAACAACAAAAACATACAAAAAACAAAAGTCATAAATGTCAGTGCAAAAGGCGGTTGCCCCATTTGCTGACAACATTTGGCACTTTTCCTTTACCACCAAGAGCACTTAGGCACTTTTCCTTTACCACCAAGAGCACTAGCACTTAGGCACTAGACAAAATTGACATGTATTGGTCAATCCTTTTGGGAATTCAATGCTGAATATCCAAAATGCTGCAAACCATGCTTGAAAAGCCTTGGAAAATGTGCAAATAGTTTTAGGAAACAAAACTTCCTTATCGACTGATATATTCCACTCGTCGTCTTGTGGCAATATGACTGGACTGAGTGGTATTTCCTGTATAAATAAAGAAATAAATACAATAATTCATTTAATCAAAAAAACGAACCTGAAACAACTTAAAATCCCTCTAATACAAAGCTCTTAAAACCATTCAATTTTAAAATTTCTTATTTGATAACATTTCAATATAATAGAAATTATTGCAGACTCCTCACCTAAAGGACATCATCAGTTTTTTAAATTGTGTCCTTAGTATGAGAGTATTTACATGGACTTAAAATATTCAATAACTTATTTCCTCAAACCAGTAAATTTTTGCATTTCCTTAGATCTCCTTCTTAATATTTATTATTACTTCTCAGATCTTCTTGTTATTAAATATATATTAGTTTATACAGTTAAATATATAATAAATATATTAGTTTTTATAGTTTAATATATAATAAATAAATTAGTTTTTATGGTTAAATATGTAATAAACATAATTCGAAATGGACTATAAACAATAGGCTATAAAAAAATATGATCAAGTGCAATTTTTTTAAATAATGTACAATGTACCAATAAACATCCTACCTGCTTTGGTAAGGGAAAAAACAATTCTTCCTTCTCCCCAAATAATGAGGGTAAGAGCAATGTAACAAACATCACCATCCAATCTAAAATTATTTATATCTTTAATTGTAAATACATGCATAACAATACATTTGATAAAACTAGTAAATATAAAATAGCAGTATTAGCATACATGTGTAATGTATTAAAAAATGATCAAATGTTTTTGAGTTAATCAATATTTGCTAGAGTTACTAAACTCATGTAATTTATTGCCTTCTATGACTAGTTGTATCTACTTTAGGATGTCTGCTTATGGATACCTGGCATGAATTTGATGACTGGCTGAAAACTAAAAATGTTCTTCAGAGAGGGTACCAAGGTAGAGGTTGGGATGGAAATAATTCCAACAAGATCTTGAAAAACCTGTATGATCTTGATAAAGTTGTTACATCTCAGGTTTCTCAACTTAGACCTATAGTTCAGTGTATAAAAGACTTTAAAAAAGTAAAGGATTCTTGTTTTGGTCGAACTCTTGTGTCAGATTATAAGTTAGCATTTGCTCATTTAAAAAACTCCTTCCTATCCACCCAAGATCTTGCACAGGTTCTATGGAAAAAAATTTCAGTAAGTTGGAAGTTTCACATTTTGCTGTGTCATGTTCAGCCCTTTGTTGAATACCATAACTGTTGCCTATCCAAGTTTGCTGAACAGTGTGGAGAAGCCATTCATTCAAATTTAAGCCTACATGGAGTAAATTTAAACGTAAAGAAGAGCATACTCGACATGGAGAGCAACTGCTATCCTCTGTAGTTGATTTTAATGGAAGAAGAATTTAACATTAACTTTGATATGCAGCCCTAGAAGCAAAAAGAAGTCAACAAGTCCAGGACAGTGACTATAATCCTGTCAAAACGGCTATTTTCATAGCCACAAAATTTGTTTAAAAACATTACAAATGGCTTGTTTTGTAATATCTCAAGAGCTCTAATTTACAAGAACAACTTTCATTTTAGGCATGTATGTTTTTATAGTGTGCTACAAGATTCAGTGAAAAGTTAGGGGGGCGGGAAAAAAAAAATCAATTTGCTCCTATTACATGTTTGAAAAGCTTTTTCAAATTCAATTGAAAAGGTTGCTAATAGTATTACCTACAATAGAATCTTGAAATAGTTTAGAAATCAACAAATGATTTTAATGGAAGAAGTGTTTAATTTGGTTATGATAATTATACGTGATAAATATATGTAGAAACTTAAAAATTGATTTTTCCAACCTTAGCACATAAACCAGATTTTAAAAATATTTTTAATGATCAATATAAACTAATACTAAACTAATAAAAAAGGTTTTGGTTGAGTGACACGACATAAAACCTGGCGGTCTCTCTGGCTCACAGTGAACTGTACATATAGAAGTATATTATCTTATATCAATCAGCTGCAACTTGTGAGCAGTAACAAAAATATACATTTTTGACATTTAAATAACACCATATTACAATAATTTTATGAGGTTATAGCAAATAGTATCTATATGCATTATTACATATTTTAACTCGAGCTGTTTTTGAGAGAGTGCTGTTGTCAGATTGATCAATTTCAACTTGATCTTCTTTTCATTTTCTTCCTGAAACACCAGGCCTTCCAAATTTTTCTCTTGTTACAGCAATTGAATTTTCACTACAAAGAGGTTGTCTGTATTTTTTAAATTTCCTTCAAAGAGCTACTCTAATAGCATTCTAATTCTTTGAAGAACTACTCTAATAGTATTCTAAACTCAAAATACCCATTTAAAATGTGAAATAGACAATAAATTATATTCTAAAATATAATTTTCTTATAAAATAGATGATGACAAGTAAAAGTATAACCAATAATATATAAAATGCTAATTGCATTACACTACTTCCATCATAATCAGCCAAAAAAGGATATTTTAATGTAACTGCTAAGCTAACAGCAAAATATATTCTTCTGGTTGAATACCTGTATAAACAGTTTGTGATAAAACATTACAAAATAATTAACACTAATATTATAATATAAATGTAACAAAGTAAAGAACAAACTATTTTAAAAAATTAAAAATCAATGTAATAGAAATTGAGAAATGGCAAACTCAGAGTCAGCAAAGTATAAAACAAGAACAATAATTTTCAACTTACAAAATGTCACGTCTTTTTAAGTCATCAAATAGTGCATCAATTAAGAGCACTTTGCTTTTTGAGCCTAAACCAAATCTAGCCTTGTCTTGACATTGTAGCTTAGCTATAACATTATCCGGAAAATGTGGCAACTGATATACAAAAGGACATTCTTGCACCTGGCTAAATAAGTAAAATAAACTATCACAGATATTCAAGCAAACCAGAATAATTTCCTTAAATTACTCTGATTTGAAATATCTCATTCAACTGTAATTTAATATGGGTAAAAATATAATTTATAATAAAATTCATCATTAAATGCATAATAGTTCTTAAACACAAGTATTATACAAACATTAAAGTATTAAAGTTAAGTAAAAGCAAATTCTCTCTTAAATTCAAATCAATGATAGAGAGTTATTATTTTAAAAAAATATGTATATAAAGTAAAAATACTATAACAAACCTATGTACACATTCTGCTTCTTCAATTTCTGAAAAACTACCACTATTTGTTGTTTCGCCCTTTTCATTATTTACACTAATAACACTTGATACAACTGCAGTATAGGTAGATTTAGAATTATCTAATGTTGCTGAAACAGATTGTTTTGTTGTTTTCAAAAGACAAATAAATCTTCTCTGATCTTTTATTAAAGGTAAAAGCTCTGTTAGCATTTGCTCTGTAAGGTCACATAAATAGTCACTGGTTAATTCATGCTCTATTGCAAATAAACAATAAGAACAATAATTTTACTAAACATACATAATTTTCAAACAAACAAACCACGTAAAAAAGAGGCTGATTTTCATGTAACAAGATAAGATGTCGCAAATACTTTCCAAATAAAAAATAGTTATTGCCACATTCATAAAGAAATTGGGGCATGCTTGGCTATTGTATATTGTAAGGAATCTGCAATGTAAACAGTACAATTAAAACATTTACTATAAAATGCATAATAATAAAAAAATTACTTTCAGATTCAGACATAATTCCTTAACTTTATTATTATTTCTACTTTAAATTTTAATAACTCTTCTTTAAAAATTTAAAAGAATTACATTGACCTATAGGAACCTCATAGATAAATCGGTTAACTTAAAAAATATACTCTTTTGCGTATTCTACTTGAAAAATTTTAACTAAATACAATTTAAATATAATACAATAAATTAAATACTATTTATTTTATTTAAAATATCATATTGCTAAGCGACTGTAATTCTATTTTAAACCCTTTCTATTTTTATCCTTCTTTAATTATGCCTCGATATCAATAAACGACACTCGGTATTTATTGGCTTCTTATTTTTCACCACGAAAAACCCTTTGCTAAAAGGTTTTCTAATAGAACCCTTTCAAAAAACCTTTTTTTACACACCAAAGGGTTTTCTAGTGGTAGAAAACCTTATGCGAGTGTAAAAAAACCTTTTGCGAAACCTTTTTTTTTACAGTGTACAACTTGCTGTAATTGATGTTCTTTATAAAAAAAGAGAATTCGATGCAAATCAGCCAGATTTTAACAATGAATTTTCTGACAGTGATTCATCCGAGAATGAGGACATTGAGGAAGATTTGTTGGAATACAATCATGAAAGTGTAAGACCTAAAATTAAACTAAATGAAGTTCATTATGGGCCAGTCATTAAAAAAGTACGCAAACTAATGCTAAAATTTAGACGATCACCTACCAAGAACGACATCGTACAAAAATATATTAAGGCTAAATTTGGAAAACAGCTGTCTTTAATAATGGACTGCAAGACATGGTGGAGCAGCCTTCTGTTAATGCTTAAACAATTTTACAAAGTAAAAAATTATATACAAAAATCATTAATTGATATTTACCTAGTGCAAGATAATTCTATAGCTCTGTCACATGATGAAGAGACATTATTATCAGAGACTATTACAACTTTAGTTCCCATTAAAGTAATGGATGAAGCAATATGTCGTCGAGACTCTAACCTATTTACAAGCAAAGAAATGCGTAGAGCTTTAATGACTCACATGCATGAACGCCGAGCCGACATGAGTGGACTTCTGCAATACCTGCATGACGGTCGTAACTCCGTTGAAGTCGATGAAGAAATAATTACAGTGCCTTCTTCATTTAAATGTCGAAAACTTTCGGCAGAATTGCTGGATAGATTAAATGCTTCCAATCCTGCTCTAGTAAGAGCATCAGTTGAGTCTGACATGCTGGATTTGATCGAGGAACCTGAAATGGTACCTGAGTCTTAAAGTAATACTTTAAGTATTGAAGAGGAACTTGATCGTGTTATTAAAGAAGGACAATCACCAATACAATCAATTAGACGTGAAACATTTTCATCAAAAATTCAAAAAGAAATCACACTGCTTGAAAATGGGGGTACACGTGGCGATTATCTAGAAAGAGTTTATTCTTTTCTAATGACCGTGAAACCGACAAGTATCGAGGCTGAGCGGGCATTTTCTTCCGCTGGACTGTTCAGTACAAAAATTTGTAACCGTTTGGGCGATGAAACTTTGGACGCGTTATGTTTCCTGAAGTCGCATTTCGAAGCACAAAAAACATAACATATCTCCTTATTTCTAACATAATTTTTTAACATTAATTAACATGTGAAATTTAATCAACATGTTAAATTAAATTTAATAAATATATTTTTAGTTAAATGTAATGTTTTTATTCTACTTAATACTATATAGATGTTGTATCTGCTTTTCAATCCCGGGATTGATGTTTTTCAATCCCGAAATCCCGGGATTGAAAAAGACCTCCGGGATTGCAATCCCTAGTAACAGTGTATAGATTAATATTAACTAATATGCTTATTAAAAGTTGTTTTGGCTTCTTAGCTGCTTTAAACTTTTTTATTGAGTAACAAGTTTTTTAGAAAAATTTATTAAAAAAATTAAAAATTTTTTTAATAAATATTTCTAAAAAACTTGTTATTAAAAATGATCAGCATAATTTTCAGCGTTATTGGTGAAAATTTCATGCTTTTATCCACTTTTGCACAATTTTAGTCATTTTTAATGCTAATCTGCTGCACTATATAGTATGATCGGCCATAAAATATATTTTAACCGCGCCGAAATTAGGCAAGTAACTTCTATAGTGAGTTTTATTCCTAAATTTGTCTTAATTTCTTGTATTTGATTTGAAATATATTACTGTAGAGATGTCTAATAAAGTATGTAGCGAGCGAAGTTGACGACGTCACATCCGTTCTAGGGCAGATGAGAATTTTTGGAGTAGGTACAAACGGCGGGGCGGAGCGGATCAGCGGGGCGGATCATTTAAATGGTACAAACGGCGGGGCGGATCATTTAAACGTTACTAAAGCGAGTTATAATTCATTTAAAAAAACGATTCAGATATAGTTTAAATTCACTAACGATATAATATTTAGAAGGAATTTGCATATTACAATTTAATTAAACGACAAAAAAAAAGTATATAAGTTTATAATGTTTTATAAAATTTATGAACTCAAAAAACAACGTGATCCGCCAACTTATATCAAGTGATCCGCCTAACATTTTGATTATTTGAATCAAACTCCTTCAATTTTAACCATTGTTTTACGAAAAAACAAGGTGATCCGCCAACTTATATCAAGTGATCCGCCTAACATTTTGATTATTTGAATCAAACTCCTTCAATTTTAACGATTGTTTTACGAAAAAACAAGGTGATCCGCCGACTTATATCAAGTGATCCGCCTAATATTTTGATTATTTGAATCAAACTCCTTCAATTTTAACCATTGTTTTACGAAAAAACAAGGTGATCCGCCGACTTATATCAAGTGATCCGCCTAATATTTTGATTATTTGAATTAAACTCCTTCAATTTTAACCATTGTTTTACGAAAAAACAAGGTGATCCGCCGACTTATATCAAGTGATCCGCCTAATATTTTGATTATTTGAATCAAACTCCTTTAATTTTAACGATTGTTTTACAAAAAAACAAGGTGATCCGCCAATTTATATTAAGTGATCCGCCAATTTATATCAAGTGATCCGCCTAATACTTTTATTGTTTGAATCAAACTCCTTCAATTTTAACGATTGTTTTACGAAAAAACAAGGTGATCCGCCAACTTATATCAAGTGATCCGCCTAACATTTTGATTATTTGAATCAAACTCCTTCAATTTTAACGATTGTTTTACGAAAAAACAAGGTGATCCGCCGACTTATATCAAGTGATCCGCCTAATATTTTGATTATTTGAATCAAACTCCTTCAATTTTAACCATTGTTTTACGAAAAAACAAGGTGATCCGCCGACTTATATCAAGTGATCCGCCTAATATTTTGATTATTTGAATCAAACTCCTTCAATTTTAACCATTGTTTTACGAAAAAACAAGGTGATCCGCCAACTTATATCAAGTGATCCGCCTAATATTTTGATTATTTGAATCAAACTCCTTCAATTTTAACCATTGTTTTACGAAAAAACAAGGTGATCCGCCAACTTATATCAAGTGATCCGCCTAATATTTTGATTATTTGAATCAAACTCCTTCAATTTTAACCATTGTTTTACGAAAAAACAAGGTGATCCGCCGACTTATATCAAGTGATCCGCCTAATATTTTGATTATTTGAATCAAACTCCTTCAATTTTAACCATTGTTTTACGAAAAAACAAGGTGATCCGCCGACTTATATCAAGTGATCCGCCTAATATTTTGATTATTTGAATCAAACTCCTTTAATTTTAACGATTGTTTTACAAAAAAACAAGGTGATCCGCCAATTTATATTAAGTGATCCGCCTATTTATATCAAGTGATCCGCCTAATACTTTTATTGTTTGAATCAAACTCCTTCAATTTTAACGATTGTTTTACGAAAAAACAAGGTGATCCGCCAAATTATATCAAGAGATCCGCCAAACTTTATGAAGTGATACGCCTAATATTTTGATTACTTATGTCTAACTCTATAAGTTTTAATGATAGTTCTACCAAAAAACAAAGTGATCCGCCAATTTATATTAAGTGATTCGCCTAATATTTTGATTGTTTAAATGAAACTCAGTAAAGTTTAATGATTGTTCTACAAAAAAAAACGTGATCCGTCGATTTATATCAGGTGATCCGCCTACTGTTGTCATCGGCCAGAGTGAATGTTTATTGCTTAATAACAAAATCTTACTTGAAATTCTTTTATTCAATTGCTTATTAAACTGCTTATTCATCAAAATACTCTTCTTATCACAAAATTCTTTCTCTTCTTAAAAATCCTCTTTAAATCTCTTAAAAATTCTTTTCTCTTAAAATCCTCTTTAAATCTCTTCTTCTAACAAAAACTCCAACTTCCTAGATTCTTTCTTTTTTTTGAGTTTTTATAGTTTTTGCTTGTTTTCCAGTTGCGATATCTTTTCATTTATTTATATGGCAGGTTGATGAGTCTTTATGTTTACGTCTTTTCTCAGTTGTTGTTTTTAACTTAATTCTTTTTGCTTTATCATTTATTGATGTGAAGAGTGGACGAGTCATCTTGTATGTGTCTTTTCTGATCGTTGTTTTTAACTTTTCTTATTATCGCTTTATCATTTACGAGTCTTCGCGTTTACATCTTTTCTCAGTTGTATTTAACTTTTCTCCTAACGCTTTATCACTTATTTATGTGAAGAGTTGGTGAAACTCTGTAAAGTTTAATGATTGTTCTACAAAAAAAAAACGTGATCCGCCGATTTATATCAGGTAATCCGCCTACTGTTGTCATCGGCCAGAGTGAATGTTTAATGTTTAAAAACAAAATGTTACTTGACAGTGTAAAAAAAACTCAAAGCAAAGTTTGGAATGAAAAAGAGAGGGGGCTACACAACATGAATTTTAATTAAATATATTATTAAAAGATTTTATTTAAAGTAGGTTTTATTTAGTAGTAAACTTACGCAAAACTTTTAAAAGAAAAACAAAAACCATTATCAAAATGCAAGATATATTTATCATTTGAAATTCCTGTTGGTGTAACTGTGGCAAAATGGATCTTCGTGTAAAGTGGCAAAGCCCGAGGAATTTTACTGGACCCATTTTGCTTCCACCTATACCCATCTGCCCGCCAATCGTCTAAAAAAATAATAATAATAATAATAATAATATATATTTATATATACACACACGTATACATTGCATATACAATAAACAGCTACAATATTTATATGCAACATCACTTGGCAACAAAGAAGGAGAATTTAAACTTTTGTGTGAACTAAAAAGAGCATGATTTAACAACTCATCAATTGTATAGTTAGTAGGTTCCACAGTATAAAATAAAAATAGATATGGCAGGCAAAAAGGTGGAAATTGCTGGAATTATTGGAATTGCTTTATACATGGAGAACAACTTCACATCATATAAATTAAGTGACAGTAATCAGGACAACCAAAATTGTTGAGTAAAAAGAGCAAAAATATAAGCAAACAAACAAAGTTCAAAACATGCAGAGGTATTAATAAAAAATACAGCTGAGAACAAACCAAGTTTATACCAAGGTACGAATTCCTTATAAACAAAACAGAAAATTTATGGAACATATTCAGGGTGTTAGCTAGCCTAATCATTAGCCAAATGGCACCGAGTATACTGTAGAATTCCCAATGGGTTTAAAGTTTCCAAAATTCAATACCTCTTTTTTTTTTTTTTTAGTAGTAGTAGTGGTAGTGGTAGTGGTAGAAGTAGTAGTAGTAGTAGTAGTAGTAGTAGTAGTAGTAGTAGTAGTAGTAGTAGTAGTATAGTAGTAGTAGTAATCTTAGTTGGCCTCATTTTACGATTTGCCTAGCTCTGGCGCTACGAATTTTGCCCTCATGTTACAATATTTTGCCTGCGTAACAATATTAAGTTACACAGAATGTTCTCATCTTACGAATCTGCCCTTATGTCACAAAATGTGCATAGCATGAGGGGAAAAACTGCACTCATGTTAAGCTACATAGTAACATCAGGGCATTTGTCATAAAACTTATTTATTTTAAGATAAACGATTAAGCAAGCAAATTTGTCAATTTAAACATGGCAAAGTTTGATGTATTAGTGGAATGATTAAGATTGATATAGTAATAAATTTAGATTGATAATATAGTTAGAGCGATAACATATTAATAAATAATATTTATGTTGAACATATATGTAATAATATCTAAAATAAATTGAATAATGATATTGACAATATATTAATTAATTAAGATTGATAATAAAGTTAACTAATACCTTAATATAACTTTATTATCAGCAATAAACACAAATTTATTGCTACCTAGGTAGTAATTAATCTGTGTTTATTGTTAAACCAACAATGTTATTGAACTTTTTGTTGACTAATCATACTAATTAATAATACCTTTGAGGTCCTCATTGATGTAAGTTCTATGTTTTTTTGGTACTATAACTAATAGAGATTTACAGAGATAAAGAATAGAATCAGGAGTAATAAAGTAGCAAGCATGGTAAAGAGATACAACCTTAGCAGATGGTTAAGATCAGAAGTAAGATTTGATCCTAGAAGTCATAGGGTAGATGACTCATTCAGTACATTACTGTTCATAAATATAGGAAGATCTAGATTTTTGCAATAAGGATTCCCCGAAAAAAATTTAGTCTTATCTGGGTTAGAGATAATTCTCTATCAAAAAAAGAAAAAATATTATAATTTTATTTTAATTGCAAAATTATAAGTTTAATTTTATAAAAAAGTTTTGAAAAGTTATAACTTTGAAAATATGTCTCACCCATTTTAGGGCTAGAAGTTTGGGTTACATGAGGGTTTCGAACCGGGATTATAGATATATTCCTGTTTATCATAAAATATATTCCTGGCTAACACCCCAACATTGCCACAAGTCAACAAATGTAAACAGTTTCAAGAACAAATTAGACAAATATTTAGCATTAAAAAAATTAACTTAATGAGTTTTAATAGTAATAAAAATTTTTACTACTAATAAAAAGTATAAAAAATTTAAACAAAAATTACTTTTGGTCTTAAGTCTTCTAAGTAGTTTTTGTTTAAATTTTTTATTCTTTTTATTAGTATATACCTATATTATCAAAAGTGAGTTGTCAAAGTGAGTTTCTAATTCACTCGCTGTTAACACATGGCTATGTGTTAACAGCGAGTGAATTAGAAACTCACTTTATATACTACTACTAAATTATATTTTATATACTACTACTAAATTATATATACTACTAATAAATCATAATTATAATTATAATAATAATACACATTTTATATACTACTACTAATTTATAATAATATTTTTAATAATATAGCAGTTACTATATTGTTATAATTTATGATTGTTTTTAGGCAAGTATAATGAAAGCACATTGGTGCTCACATTTTAAAATCATAACACAGATACTTTTAAACAGCATGTATAAAAAAGGTCATTTAAAAATCTGCAGATTATTTCCAATAGCATGTCTTACACTGACATAATATAAAATAGACACAAGCATGTAAGTTTGCTATGGAGCCATTTTACAATAATAAACAAATCTTCAAATAAATTATAATAGGAAAGACAATTTTTAGCTTCAAAAAAATGTTCCATATTAAATGACATCTTGAAAATATTCAATATAATATTAAATGACATTTAGAAGTCCTTTCATATTTATTAATAAGATATCTTGCTTTACTATAGCATAGCCTTAAGCAAAGGATAAACTATGCCTAAGTAATGTTAGATTTTACTTTAAACATATTAAAAGAAACAAAGCTATATACAGTCTTGTAGACTACATGTAGGCTACAGTCTACATTGTAGATTACAGGTATAACTTCTTTAAATGTGTTTAAAGTCTAACTTTACTTTTTATCCAAAAACTATGCTATTTACTACATTATACTATTTTAGTATACAAATATATTTAAAAAATACAAATACTATACAAGTGCACTGAAATATTGCTGCCTAACCTTTTTCATGATTCACTTGTATGACATAAACTTCGCCTGCCTTAGGATTGTTGAGTGAAGTTGTTCTATCTTCATTATTGCTCTTGGCGATAAGATTTGCAATAACCTCTATTTTATGGTGCTTTATGCAACCTGTCAAAACAGGCACAGCCATTTATTAAAAAGTCATCATAAAAAAATTTAGCAATATGTTTGTTCAGGTTGAATTCGTTTGCAGAAATTTAACTATTAAAAGTGCCGTGTCACTTGAATGATCCGCTCCGCTGATCTGCCCCGCCCCGCCGTTTGTACCTACTCGAATTTTTGCATTGCAGCTGAGAAATCTTTTGATGTTGCTCTAGCTGAGGAGGATTTAACTTTAGAGATAAAAGCTGTTGATGGTTTTGAATATCAGAATGGAATTGATTCGGAGGGAAATGTTGCTGATGAAGATTATTTGGTAGGAAGTTTGATGGAAGTTGAAGATATTGATGATAATGATTTATCAGATGAATTTGAAGAACATGAAGAAGTTGGCAAGAACCAGATTGTAATGTTCGAGAGCGGTTAGCAGAATGGGCAACTCATTACAATATTTCACATAAAGCCACAAATGCACTTCTGGTCTGAATATGATGACATTGTGGTTCCACCACCTCCAAAGTCCTTCATCCCTTGTTATCCCCTGTCATCATCCTCCTCTCTGGTTTCATCACATTCACTAATTAGTTTTCAGTCACCTTCCAACTTCAACCTTCCTTGTCCTTCTGAAACACTGTTCACTACAAGACCTTCAAATTTACTCAATGATTCAACTGGTAGGTATTGATCTTGATGATGTGGAAGATTTTTATTCCTTTACAAAATAATTTTATGTATTGAATTATGTTTGATGGCATTATAACACTGAACTGCAGGATTGGTAAATGGTCTTTTGTTATACATATCAAAATTATGTTTTTTTAAATGACGTGTCTTTTACCTCGTTATCTGTAATACATTAAAGAATACTATTTATTGTTAAAAAAGGTTTTAATTTTTTTTTATTTTAAAGAAATATATTTCAAGTCAGCTCAATAGAATTGAAAACGTTTTGGGGAGAGTCTTAAGACAGCTAGAAGAAGTTAAAGAAACTCAGTGTGTACAAGTGACCATGATTAGAAGTCAGAAACCAGTTCAAAATGTTGCAATACTTCCAGAAGGAGCCATTTTTCCTTTGCTAACAGAAGAAGATTTTACATTAATGGAAGGAAAACTTGATGACATCAATTTCTTTAATAGTGTGGTTAGTAGCATTAAACATAATCTATGGATTCTGTCTAAATAAGTTATCCACCCACCATTTGTGAATTCCCTGAAATAAAACTGATCTCTTACCCATTTTTAGTTTATGTTTATTGTACATGCTACAAAGCCCCTAAGAAGGCACATGTTGTCCCATCATATATACTGTGTGCTCATGTAAACCTCTGAGGGCAAGTATAAATGATAAGATGTATATGATAATACAGTATATACCATGAGAAATATAAATCAAAGTGTTCTGTCTGAGAACTTGATTTAATTAATTTAAAAAAAATGATAGCAGGACTATGATTCTACTTTCAAAGAAAATTTTAAATTTATTTTTAGGTGGATTTTATTGCTGATATTGGGGGCAATACTCTTGAAGAAGCAACAAAGCGGATGATGGCTTTTGTGATGAACAACAATTTAGCCATGAAATTTAAAGTTTTTGGTTGTGGTGGCAAGAGAGGGTTTGGGTCCACCCAACTTTTTGATACTGTGTACAGTAAGTGCAATCTAATCTAATCAACACTCCAATGATTCTCTCATTTCGAATTTTCAATCAATATCATAAATTATATAGTTTTTGAGTAATAACCATGGTATCTTTCTATGTGAGTTCCTTATTTTCTTCCTTACTTTCCAGAGTTAAAAAAACAAACACTTTTAAGGATGCTAAATCAATTACATGCACTATTAATTTTGTTAATAGTTTTATTACATTTTGTATTTCAGAGGCAATTAAGGGAAACCAAAAAACAGCTGAGGTCAATAAAAAAGACTTTGAGAAGGCAGTAGGTAATTAGTGATAAGTTTCTTGTATTTTTAATCTCTTTGTTATGAAAATCCTACGTTTATTAGGGTGTGAATTAAAAAAGAGTGCTTTCATAATAGAACTCATCCCCTTAAAAACTATACCAACAAACTTGCAGAACTTTATTGTAAAATTTCTTTGTATCCATCTGTAATAAGCTGAAAATTTTCCTGTTTTAAAAGTTATCTTCAGTCCTGGTATGGAAAGGTTTATCCACAAAATTTAAATCTGGAGTTATAGAGGATTATCATTTTGTCATCACTTAAAGTGAATTAATTAATATAACTGTTCTAAATGCAACGAAAAGTAAGAATATTGTATGTTTTTGTCTTAGGAAAATGGCTTTTGGGAAGTCGAGACCGCGACGGTAACCGTGCCAACCGAGTGAGGGCTTCGGGCAATTGCTGAATACTTTTTTTTATTATCAATACAGTCACTTACAACATCCATGTATATTTTTTTTTGTTTCTTGAAGACATGCAAAAGCTTTGCTTTTTTTCCCAAACCAAACAAACTGTCTCACCCAAAGTGGCTCGAACTTGTTTTAAAATCTAGATTTATGCGCAATTTGCTTGACTAACGTCATGTATTGACTTAAAATTTAACATGTTAACATGTTAAAATTTAACGCGTCAACATGTTAAGTCATGTTTAGTTATAATGAAGTAACCTTAGCAACAGAAAAGCGTATATAAAGTATCGTTGAAGTATCTTTTAAAGAAAAATCAAATGAAAGAGTAGGATTAACAATTTTCGCCGAACCGTGGTTAGCCCACATGGGACCCAGTTGGAGCCCGCGGCCAAATTAACATGGGCCCCACATAGTTATTCTACATGGCTCCCATGTATCGGCCCATCAAGACCCCATATGGGACCCAGCTATTCGTGAAGGCTGGGTTATAGATGATGATCTCTGGACCAACACAGCTGCGGGAACCACTTGATGAGAGAATGTGCCAACTGCTAAAGAGTTAAACTTTCTGAAAAAAATAGCGGTCCTGTCATGTTTCAGCGAGACGTCAGAGAGTCTTTCAGACAAAACGGCTTGCATCCACAAAATGTTTTTCTATGTCAGTTTCCTTAGGAGAAAGACTGATCTGGCAAAAATTGGTGAGGATCCGATGGAGCAATGTTGCAATGCTCTCAAAGAGGAACTTTGTAAGAGATTCCCTAAGACATCAAAACAGAAGGCTATCCATGGGAAACCTGTTTGACTCCCAGTTTATTTAGGTTCAGAAACGACATGATAACGGGGACTTGATAATCAGCAATGAAAAGAATGTACTAGTAAAATAAAGTCACTGAAGAACACACATCAACATTAGCTTACAATCATCGCCTTGACAACAAGAACAGCGTCGTTAATGTTGAGTCAAGAAAAGCATAATTATGAAAGGTTAAGAATGCACTTGTATGAGATGGCGTGTGCTTGTTTTTAAAATTTATTTTTAAAGTTGGAGTTCAAATGAGAAACATCTACCGCTGATTTTTCGTCTAGCGCGTACATTCTTGTAAATAATAATCATCCAAAAAAGAGCAAAATTGAAGCCTGACACAGCCCAGAGACTTGCCTTCGGTCAGCTGAACATCCAGAGGTTTTTGGTTTTGGCACCTCAGGTACCAATTAATGAACTCGGAAGAGAAAGGAAACGCTGAGGTCTCGGATTCAGAGGATGAGACAAATGATGAAGGCAGTAAAAGAGCAATTACTACTCAAAACATCTCTCATTCTCAGATCTCAGCAAAAGAGGAGTATGTCAGAGTACCATCCAGGAAACAACTGAGAAGATACAACAAGAACTTAGCCAAGCCAGTCAATTTGTGATTGTTGTAAGAAGATGCATTTACATAGTTTAAAATTCTAAACATTTTTATGACAATTTCAATAAAAGTGAAATTGTTCTAATGTCGGTGTAGAATGTTCTTTGATTGTGCGTAAGTAACAATTGGGTTTGTAGAAAAATCTTCGATAGTAGTTATTGTAAGAATCGTCAGTTTCTAAATTTCATGACAATCTAACGGGCAGTGGCGTATCTAGGGTAGGGCAGGCAGGGCACGTGCCATGGGCGCCAAGCTAAAAGAGGCGCAAAAGAGGCATGGTTGTTGGAAAAAAACAGTATATTAAAAGAATCTTTCCTTGGCTTTATCCAACTCAGCGATAAGGATACAGCTAGCTTAGCCCAAACAATATTTGAGCAATTAGAAAAAGACGGTATGAATGTAGAAAACTGCAGGTCACAATGCTATGACAAAGCTGCTGTTATGGCTGGCCACAAGAGTGGTGTGCATCAAATAAAAAAGGAAAAAAACAACCTTGCCATATTTGTCGATTGTGATAATCATAGTCTTAATTTGGTAGGCATAGATGCGGCTAAAGAAGTAATGATGGTTACTTTTTTTAGAACCATCGATGCGCTTTATGTTTTTTTCTCAAGATCAACGCAACGATGGCAAAAATTTAAAAATGCTGTGCCTATTACTTTGAAGTCCGATTACGATATCAGGTGGAGCGCTAAAAAAGAATCAGTAAAACCTGTACGCAATTGTAGAAGAAAGCGCGTCAAATGAAACGAAATGCGATGCAAAGCAGCTTTATAATAGAATTTTAACGTATGACTTTCTCACTTTGCTAGGGTTTTGGAACAAGATTCTCGGCCGAATTGACCGTGGTCAAAAGAGGTTGCAGGACCCTAAAATGAACTTTCATAATGCAGCTTGAGATTTGAAATCGCTCCAAGATTATTTCCAAAGTTAGAGAGAAGTCTTAGTTAATGACTCAATAAAGGAAGAAGTTCAATTTGCAACGAATGGGGTGTTGAATTTGAAAGACGTCAAAGAAGAAAAAAAGAATGGATGGCAAAGTGTCCAGAAATGTTGGGTTAACAGCAAAAGAAGAAATGGAAAGGGTAATAAAAGAGACTGTCGATCGTCTTTTCAATGAATTGAAAACAAGAAGCGTTCTATTAATGGAAATTGATGAAAAATTTTGATTTCTTCTTGATGTGGAAGGGTTGTGCTTCAATAGGGAAATCAATCACTTAAAAGATCAATGTAAAAACTTTGGCGAAGTCTACAGTTCTGATGTGGATGGACGAGAGCTATACGAAGAAATTTGGACTGTAGAATGCTGCTTACTAGCCGTAAGGAAAAAATATCAAGTCCCAAACAACTACTTATGCTTTTAGTTGAATTTAGTTAAATTTTAGTTGAAAACGAAAACGTTTTCCCTAATATGCGTATAACATTGCAAATATTACTAACAATAGCTGTGTCTGTAGCTAGTTGTGAAAGATCATTCAGTAAACTTAAACTGATTAACTCTTACTTGAGAGCTTCGATGGGCTAAAGCCGTCTCTGTGATCTCGCTTTACTAAGCATAGAGCGAGAAATTACCGAAGAAATTGATTTTGACAATGTTATTAAGAAATTTGCATCAATTAAAGCTAGAAAAATAAATTTGTAATGTATGTTACATAAACAAATTGTTTATTTATAATGAATAATAAAGTTTTATTAAAAATTTGTGTCATCGTTTATTAAAAAGTTGTAATTAAGCACTTTATGTGGGGGAGGAGGGGCGCGAGATCGGTGTTTGCCCCAGGCGCTATTTACCCTAGGTACGCCACTGCTAACGGGAAATGATCGAAATAAATTCATTGATAGTTCTTGTAGTTATTAACGGAAAATTTGAGCAAATTAATTGATTTAGTAAGTTATAATGAGCCTTTCGAGCAAATTACTTGAAGTTTCGAATTAATAAATAAATTACATGTCGAAATTTCAATATTACAATTTCATTGATAACGTTAATTGTTGCGTTCGTTTAATTTTACGAATGCACGAAATTTAAATCTTTAAACGTTACGTTCGCAAAAACCTCTTAAGTCTTTTATCTGACTATTTACGGATTTGGATTTGAATCTTTTTTTTTTTATTGTTTTCAAAAGTCGGTTTTCATGAAATAATTTATTACATCAAATAATTTAATTTTTGTTTACAACAAAATTATCATATTGAAAATTTTTGGAGTTATATGAATAATTTTTTTTTTTTTTCATTTTTCGGCTAAAAATTGTACAATGCTGAATTTTTTTTCATAACATTCAAAAAATTTTATTCCCCATCGAAAAGTCGGGTTCCAGGTTACGCCTCTATTTTTGGCGAAATATTTTCAGTTTCATCTGCATCTAAAGTGTTTTTTAAAACGCGGTTCTTTAATTCAGGTTCGTTTGACGCATGCGTATCAATTACACTTAAATCAAGTTACAGCCACATATTTAAATTGACTGTACTTTCAGTACCAAAATTTAAACATTACCTTTAGAATGGTCTGACTTATAAATGTTAAGTGATATTATAATCGGTTTCTTTCTACATACATATAATGTGGTACAACAAATTATTCGAAAGTACGAGCATTCTGAGTCCCAAGCTATTCTTCATTTTAATAATTTTTAAAGTTTTGATTATTTCTTATGTAATTTTTAAATCAAACTCTTTCAATGATGACTTAAAAAGTCAACCTATTCCAATCAGTATTAGTGATAAGTTCACGACAAAAGATCTTGTCGATGAAATAGATCTTTCAAATAGCACTGTTAATAGAAATTCAATAAGCACTGTTCAACAAGAGTCTCTGCCCTGGCATAAAAGAGCCAACAAGTTCGAAAATCTTAACAAAAATATTATTTATGCTAAATTTAATATACCAAAAGCTGTGAAGCGTGAAAGATTTAATATTATACTAATTGTGTCCTCAGCACCAACAAGAACTGACAGGAGAGCTGCAATTCGTGATACCTGGTGGACTCAATGTAAATCATCTGTAAAGGTATGGATTGCTTCAGCTCTTGTTATTAAAGGAAACTTATCAAATATCATTTTTAGCTTATACTAGTTTTTATACTGAAATTTTTATTAATTTGTTATGTATTTATGTGTACTGGCTGATTAAGTATTGCATTAGCTATATATGCTAATTAATAATTGAGATTATTCCAAAAAAAGTATATAATCCATTATAATTGAACTAAAGTTGAATAAAAATAATTTTTATTTCAAAATTTAATCCTCATTAGCTATGTGTATATAAAGAAGTAAACTAATTGTTAAGAATAAATTTGTAGTCACTCTAATCCCCTTTACAGAACAGATATAATACAGGTTGCACGTTTAGTTCAAAATTTATTTCAAAATTTAATCCTCATTAGCTATGTGTATGTAAAGAAATAAATGAATTTTTAATAATAAATGTATAGTCACTCTAATCCCCTTTTTAGAACAGATAAAATACAGGTTGCACGTTTAATCCTTTAGTTGGAATATATGTGCAGATTTTTGTTAGTAATGCTTTCATCAGTTATTATTTAAATAAATCGTTTTTTAAAATTATTTTATTACTCTAGCCTTGGGAAAATTTTGGCATCAATTTTGTTAAAAGATTTGATTAAACTTGAAATTATTCATTGTCACCTTCTAAGTATTAGGACATTAGAGAATAAGACTATGATTATAAGATTTTTTAATTAACATTTTTTAGTTAAGACAGAGTTAGAAAATCATTGTTTGAACAAAGTAAGTCTTTAAAAACATTGACATGCCACATTAAAAAGACTGTTTAGTATATAAAGGATGTTGTAAATGGCTAGAACACTTAGTCATTAAAATTTTTCTTGCACTTTTAGTTTATAGTTTTTCTTTTTCATTACTAAATAATTATGTAAATACAATAGTTATAATCAAAAATGGGGAATATGGTTAGAATATAACACCAGTTTCATTTTTGTTTGTGACAGTGGTTTAATGATTAGTTTTGAATTTATTATTCAAAGAGTTTTAAATTTGTTTTTCAAGATAAATTTATCAGAACTCGATATTTGTTTTAAAAAGATAAGTATTCTTTTGTGTTTTTCTTTTCTAAAGGATAGGTAAATTGGGTTTGCTTTTTATATGAATGCACTTGTAGTTTTTTTTTTTGTTTTTTGTTTTTTGTACTCTTGTTGACTTTAAGTTTTAAAGTAGTATACAGAAGAATTATTATTTTTTTTTCTTCAAAAGAAATAATCTTTGAAAAGGAATTTCTTTTTTGTACCAGGAACAATAGCTCTTCATCTGATTAAAAATTTGAATATCAGATTGAAAAAAAATACAGTTAAAAAAAATACAGGAACAATAACCAATTTATAAAAAATCTGATATAAAATTTATTGGATATTTAGTTGTATATTTTAACAATATATCTCTTTTTTAGGTATCTATAAAGTGCGTTTTTCTAACTGATTGGAAAGATCCCAATTCTAATCTTGGTCAAAATCTTATATCTGAAGCTAAAATATATGGTGACTTGTATTTTCAAAATTTGACTGGTGGTCATGACTTCGGTAAAAGGTTTCTTTATCATATGGTATGGTCCATGCAAAATATAGACTTTGATTATTTTATTCGTCTTGATGATGATTACTTTGTTTGTATGGAACGATTTCTTGATGAAATACCCATGCCTCCCAAGAGACTTTATCATTGGGGTTGGGTGCACTGTATTCCAAATTTAGTGCGTCCTGAAGAGAGTATAATTTTACTATCAAAAGATATCATTGAAACTTTCCTTGGTCAAGACTCTGATAAAATTCTTTGTAACAGATGGGCAGATCAAATGATTGGTATTTGGAATAATGAACTTCACCTACCTAAGTTTTATCACCATGATATTCGTTTACATCATGACCCCCCAGCTCGGGATGTTGAAAGTTTTAAATCAAAAGAAAATATTTGCACTGACTATATTGGTGTTCATGGAAGTTATCCAATACAAATGAGGACATTATGGAACCATAGAGGTCCCAGTAACTATGACAAAAAAAAGACTCTTGAAGATTACAGTCACTTCTGTTGGAATGATTCTATTATGGACTGGGAAAGATTTGTGCCAGAATGGAGAGTTGAACCAAAGCTTTGCAAGACAGATCCTAATTGGGGAGGGACATTAGGCTCTACTTACATTGGACGGCAAGGTAAATAATATTATAATAAAGGTAATCCTTATTATCTTTACTTTACTTTACTCTGTTTTTTTAAGAGTCAGTAAGCATTTAAATTAAAAAAACTTCTGTTTTTTTTTAACATGCATATAATTAAATTTATATTTTACATTTTAGCATGTATATTTATAATTTATGTTTTAACAGTTTTTTGTTATTAATGTCTGTAATTTCGGTAATGATGACATGTATGATTTTTTTAAAGGTTCTTCCTCTGCTTAAAGGATTTCCAATTTAAAGAATTTTGAGTTGAATTACAACGTTAGAAGATACTAACAGATAAAAATGTATTTAAAAGTATGCATATATATATACATACACACACACATATTCAATCTCAATGGTTGTAGCTAATAATACTATTTAGAGATTTTTTCTCTAAGAAAATTGTTATGAAAAAAGTTATATATTGTATAATTTAAAACGTGTGAATTGGCACTGGAATTGTTTATCATGATGCAACTTTGTTTCTTTAAGTTTAATGGTGGTTTTAGTTTTGAAATTTCTTTTGTGGATTTTTGTAAAAATTTTTATGAAGAAAAAATAGTTGCTTTTATATGAACGATGACATTTTTCGATTCTTTAATTAACTTTATACAACATTTTTTCTGAAAAATTAATGAATTTTCGTTAATGCATTTTTAACATAAAATCCCGCTGTTTTCATTTAAAGCGTTAAATCGTTTTTCAAAAGTTTGTATAAAGAACCTGACTCGTCAAATCAGCGATACAACCCAATCACGGAATTGCTGATTTTTTAACTATATTGGTATTCGATAATAAATCTTAAAATTTAAATTCGTCGCCCTTTCCGGTTACTGAACTATCTTGGGACTACTTTATGTTTTGATACCTGCATCAAAAATGCTTTTATTTGTTTACTAAAATACCATAATTTTATGAAGCTAACCTTATTTATAAAGCTGCTATGAAGTAAGTACAAATTCGTTTAATTGTCATAATATTAACCTGTATGCATAAATATGTTTTTAAATAGGTTATAAAACTAATAACAGAACCTATGTTGTTGAAATCGTCTAGCTACATGTTGATGCAATTAATTTCATTTTCAATAGGAGTTCAGCAGGTATAATCGTTTAATAGGCAGGAGAGATTGACAAAACTTGCGGGACACAAATTAAATATTGTTGCAGTTTTTATGTTAATCACACATCTGAAAAATAAAAATCTCATTTTGACACAGGTTTACTTAGATAAAACAAATCATGAATTTTATTATTTGCAAATAAAATAATTTAAGATCTAGCATAATTAAGTTTAATAAACGTTTCTCGGTTTTCCTTTTTAATCGTCGGCGCTCTGACGGTGATGGGGTTACTAATTTAAGCTGCTCTGACGGTGATGGGGTTACTAATTTAAGCTGCTCTGGCGCACTATGCATCGGTGAGCGGAAAAAGGATTTTGTATTTTTCTGGTGATTTTTCATATTTAAACTTTTTATGGTTTTTTTTTTTTTTTTGCATTCAGTTTTTAATTCACTCTTTAAAAAAAATATATTACTAGCTTTTTTTAAACTTTTGATATTTAAAGGGTTTTTTCATGGTTTAAAAAATAATCATGATTGTAATATTTGAATATTATAATCATATACTTTAATGTTGCTTGAAAATTTATTTTTTATAAATTTTCAAGCAACATTAAAGATATGATTATAATATTCAAATAGAACTTTAAGGTGGTATACCCCTCAGAAATATCAAATTTTTCAAAAAAATTTTTGTTGTTTTATTTAATCTAAAATTTATCATAGAATCATATTCTGAAAACCATTTTTTAAAATTCAGTATGTAACTTGAGGAAAACAAACTTTACTAAACCTTACTTTTTAAAGCGCCCTTGACAACCTCCATAGCAACGGTTAAATTTTTACTTGGCCAAGAAATTCTCCCCAAATATAACTTTTGATACTGAGAAAAAGCTTGTTGAAATGAGTTTATAATTTATTTCTATTTTCCATTAATCAAAACATCTGTAAGATTAAAAGCAATAACTGGATTTCTCATAAATTTCTTCCAGAAGTTTCTTTAAAACGAATTGCCATCTTAAAAGTTATATATATATCTAGGTATCTGTTTATGTTTATATAATTTAAACCTTATACTTTTAATGGGTAGAGAACGTGTGAAATTTGCTACTCAATACAAAAAGAAAAAAAGATTTCATGGAAATCAATATACTTTAAATAAAAAAAATTCAGCAAATACTAGTCTTCTACTAACAGATTCACAGAGCTCAATAAATGTATCTAATTCGAAGGTAAACCCTATTAATACTTTTGCAAGTTCTAATAAAAAAAACATATGTGGATACAGAATTATTGATAGCACTTTATTAGCCATTGTTGTTCAGTTGTTATGTTGTCCAGAATGTAAAACTTGTCGACTTAATTTAGCTGAAAATGCAAAAAAAAAATTTGGACTTTCCAGCTCATTGATTATATTTTGTAAATGTGGATTCAATCATGAATTTTTTACATCCAAGAAGTGTGGTTCTGGAAGTTGTAGAGCCTTTGATATTAACCAAAGGTCAGTTTATGCAATGCGTTCATGTGGACAAGGCCATACTGGCCTTAAAAGATTCTGTTATCTTATGGATCTTCCACCGCCAATGACTAAAAACACTTACATTAAAATTGTTCGAAAAATTGCTATTGAAGTTGAAGCAATTGCAGTAGAAACCATGTCTGATGCTGCACTTGAAATTATAAAAGCATCCCAACATACTACTGATGAATTCAATTTAATAAATACCAGTGTTTCTTGTGATGGTACTTGGCAACGTCGAGGTTTTTCCTCATACAACGGTGTTTATACTGCAATATCAATGATTACAGGAAAAGTTTTGGATTGTGAAGTATTATCCAAATATTGCAAACAATGTTTTTTAATTCTAAAGAAAAAAAATACAGACCCTGATGCATATAAAATGCTAAAAAATACTCATTTTTGTAACCTCAACTATACTGGCCCATCCACCGGTATGGAGGTCGCTGGAGCAAAATCAATTTTTGAACGATCTATTGAAAAATATAAACTTCGCTATACTGAATTTTGTGGTGACGGAGATAGTAAGGCATTTTCATCTGTTGAAAGAGTGTATGGTGATACAATAGTTTCAAAATTAGAATGTGTTGGTCATGTGCAAAAAAGAGTTGGCACACGATTAAGAAAATTGAAAAAGGAAAGGTGTCTAGGTGGTAAAGGAAGACTTACTGATGCAACAATTGACAGATTGCAAAACTATTATGGAATTGCAGTAAGAACCAAAAATCAGTCTGTTCATGAAATGCGCAGTGCTATACTTGCTTCATTGTTTCATGTTGCTTCCTCAAAAGAAAATAATTATCACACCTATTGTCCAAACGGTGAAAAAAGTTGGTGCCAGCACAATGTTGATCGAAAACATCCCAATCAACCTTCTCTCTATAAACCTGGCCCTGGTTTGCCACGTGATATTATTGAGTTACTAAAGCCAATTTATAAAGAACTTAGCTCTAATGAATTACTTGCAAAATGTATGCATGGAAAAACTCAGAACCAAAATGAGAGTCTTAACATGATGATATGGGAAAGAGTACCGAAAACTAAATTCTGTTCATTGTTACATTTGAAATTTGCAACATATGATGCTATTGCAAACTTTAATATTGGAAGAAAAGCATCAGTGATGACTTATGAAAAACTCAATATGATTCCAGGAACATTTATGATAGATGGCTGCAATAAAGAAAATAAAATACGCTTGTATCAATCGTCATACAAAAATAAATCCGATGTTAAGTTGCGTAGAAAAACAATCAGGGGCAATAAAAAGAACAAAAATGATAAGGAAAAGCAAAAACAAGGAACTCTTTATGCTGCTGGTAGCTTTTAAACATTTTGCTTTAAAATTTACAGACATTGTTTATTTTAAAAATATTTTTCTGCATTTTTTTCTCTTTTTTAATTTTTAAAGTGTTTTTTTGCTAACTTCTATTTTTCAATCTCCCGTCACAGTTATTTGATTTTCTAGTAATCAGTTTTTAATCAAATTTTCAGCAATGATGTGTTTTTATATGATGTATGCAATCTGCCAAAAGTTAATTATAAAACATTTCAGGGTTTGAGATATTGCTGTTTCAGCACTAAAAATTGGCTTATTTAAAAATCTTCATAATCCGTGTAGTGCTACATGGAAACTAATAGTCAGATTTAAAAACTTTTGGCAGATTGCATAGATCAAACTGTTTTTTATCATTGGGCCAAGTTTTACTTTGAATACTCTATTAGAATCTGAGATATTTTTGACAGTGCAACGTGCATATTTTCCTATATCCGCCATTTTAGGTGATTGTCATGACAACATAACCACCTGTAATTTTATAAATCGATTTCATTTAATAAGATCTTTCATAGGCTTAATTTTAATTTTGACTATAAGATTTCACTTCCAAGATAATTTTGAAGGGGGTATACCACCTTAAGAGAGTAAACGAAAAAGCTAGGGGGTATGCAATACTGTTATAATAACACATGCTGTTGTTTTATCAAGAGCATTTCCTTTGTTCAATTTTAGTTCATCTAATTTATTAGATGAATTAAAACCGAATTAACAAACGAAATAAAACGGAAATTACTATCACAAAGTAAAGAAAATAAACACGAATGGGGATTTTATACCATTTTTTATAACAATTAAAGCAAAAAATTAGCAAACTATTTAATAAAAAGGGGTCGCGTAGATAGGAGGGGGCAGATGGGCTGGCTTAACTTTTTTTGGGGTAGCAGATATATAAAACTTTTTCGCATCCTTAACTGAGTACCATAACACATTACCCAACATTTTGTTTTAAAAAGCATCAACTGGTTATTATAATGAGAAAAAGGAAACATTAATGAAATGCTGGTACATACAGTAAGCTAAGAGCTAAGTTAATGTGATGCAACAATTTAGGTTTAATGGTCAGATATTTTGGTTGAATTAAAAAAACAGCTATGAATGCTATTCTTATGCATGGCTCAATCTTTATAAATAATTTATCTATACAAAATAAACTACTTATAAAGATATTTCTTTACTAATTGATCAGCATCGTAACTATATTAGAGATTGATAAAATTAAGTCAAGTGAAAAAATTGGAATAAGGATTTTAGGATGATTACCCGACTAAATCGACTTTTAGTCAATTAATAGGAGACCCATAGTCGATTAAATCGACTATTCGATCTTTCAAAGTCACTCTTAAGAAAATATTAGTGTTGTTATCGACTTTTGACTAGTCAACTTTTAGTCGATTTAGTCGAAGTCGATAACAACACTAATATTTTCTTAAGAGTGTTTGAGTATCTTTTTGAGGATGAAGATAATTTTATAAAAGGTTTAGCACAGAAGAAATTTGATAACATACATATTATTTGTAAGGTGGGAGGTGGTGGTCAAAGTGTCCAATCTGAGTTTCAAAATGAAGCAACTATAAAGGGAGGTGTGGGTGATTGCACTGTGTATAGTACTATACACAGTGCAATTACACAGTGCAATCACCCTGTGTATAGTACTATACACAGTGCAATCACCCACACCTCCCTTTATAGTTGCTTCATTTTGAAACTCAGATTGGACACTTTGACCACCACTATGACAAACACTATACGTATAGTGTTTGTTCTGTTGAAGATTTGAAGTGGAAAATAGATAATATGGAAAAGTTGTAATCCAAACAGTCCAAATGCAACCTGTCATCTTATCTTTTGTTTTGCAAAAGAGACTGCTTTTATTAAGGATGAATTTGAACATTTACAAATTGAAATTTTTTTTTTAAAGAATATTTAGTTTACACTGCATGACAACACTTTTTTTTTTTTTGTAAATTCAAACTATTGAACTATTTGTACCACAATGAATGATAGAGGATATGCAACATGAAGTGGGTCTTCAAAACTGCTTGAAAACTCTCAGCAGTGAAATAAGGAAGAAAAATTCTACCAAAGAACACCCGTGAATTTATTGAAAATAAAAAAATAATTCAGCTGTGACTGGAAGAATTTTTACTTTGGATACCAGTATGATTAAACTATAAAAATTTTCAAGCAGAACTTTGAACGCCTATTTGGTCTCATTTCTAACAATAAGTTTTTAAAACCTATTCCAATGTCACAGTCTGTGCATAGGATGGTAGTTGATGATGTTTCTTTTATTAAATAATTTAAGTATCCAATATGTTTTTTGTCTGAGAGTGCCATTGAAGCCAGGAACTAGGCCAACAAAAATGCACGAGTAGTTCATGCACATTTAACTTCTTTTGCCAAAAATACTAGGGATTTAACTAATCATTTATTTATGACATCTGACATATACCTATATTCTATGAATACCAAAATGCAGGAAGTATAAAAGATAGAACAAAATAATAATTCAGCTGATAACTGCTCTTAAGGTAAAATTGGAGAAAGCTATGAGTATCTTTAAATTTAGATATTTAATGGTATCGTTTAATCTTATTAATGAAACATTTTAGAAAGAGTACTGGTTGTAGCCAATCTATTTTTCGTAATTGATTATAATTTTATAATTCACATAATCAATACCGTAATTTTTTTTTTAAATTTGCAAAAATAAAAAAATAACTAGTTGTTAGAAAAGTTTAAACATAAGAATCCCAAACTTTTATGCTTGAAGAAGAATTGCATGAATTAGCCTCAAATTTTGCCTCACGTTTTGGTTTTCATTAAAAATGTGTCTAAAATCCTATTTCTGCTTAATGATGCGTAGTGCAATTCTTGAAAGCATGTACTAAATATAAAATGTTGCTCAACGTATGGATTGTTTAGACATGTTTAAAATGAAGATTTTAATTATATTTTAATTACATCTATTTATTACAATGAATACAGTTTTTTTTGAATGTATAATTACAAGAATTAGAATTTGATAATAGATAATTTCTTTAATAAATATTTTATATCTTAAACTATTTGTTATAATAATAAAACTTTTTAAAGTTTTTTAAGCTTTTATGTTTGTTGCTAAATATTTTAGGAAGTCAAAGAGTTATGGTTCGTATTAAGAAAAGAAATCAAGGAAGTAACATTAAACAATGAAGCTGTAATTAATAAGCAACTTTTAGAAAATGGTTATTCTCATAGCGACATATTGCTAAAAATCTATTTTGGCATCAGAACCTTCATTCTCTGCATTTAAAGGGAATTGAACTCCTGGAGTTTTTATTTTACTTTTATGATAAAATGCTTATACTTTCATGTAAAGTAAAAAAAGAAAAATATCTGTAACCCCTAAAATAAGATAAACTAATATATCAGACTTAGATTTTTAAATATCAAAAACGCTCGGTTTTTTTACCTTTTTATTCAAAAATCGAATTAGCCCGGATGAACCGACTTAAAAAACCGGAATGAAACCGTTTCTAAAAAAGGCCAGACTTTTTTTACAAAAAAGTTTTGAACATTTCTCAAGTTATTAGGCTATTTCTTTTTTCATTATCAAAGCGACACATAGTGTGTCGGTTAAAATTCCTTCTCAAGATCATCTTCAACTAATTGATTGTCTAAAAAAGGCAGTTTCTTGACTGTTCATATTGATCCAACATGCATTCATTGCTTGTAATGTCACAAACTAATTTTCTCATTAAATTATAGTTTATTTCTCGTATAACAATATTCAAAAGTAAAGTTGTATTCTGGTGATGAGAGCACAAATCGTTCTATTAACATTAGAGATTACAGATTTTCAAAAGTGCTTATGTATCTGCTTATCTAGATACAAAACTATGAATTCTGAATAAACTTTATTTAAACTACATAATGTTAAGCGTTTTCGTTAAAAAAGACTTAAAGTTTTAAATTCATTAAACATCTTAACGCATCAGCTTGTTATTAATAAGCTGATTACAAGTATTTTTCAGCATTTTTTAATGTCATGAGGCTACCTTTTTCAGAAAAATTTTTTTTGAAAATGAAAACATGTTTTATTATTAAACATTTTCAGGACTTTTGATTGGTTTTACTTCTTCTAGGACTTGAATTTCTTGATGGTAAAGTGAAAATCTTTTCAGAGAAAGTCAAATGGCTTCAGAGTTTCTTCGTGAAGATCATCCCAATCTTTTTTCTTTCCATTCAAAACTAGACAACGTGTCTATTAATTGGGGTATTCATGTGACTTCAGTTTTTTTGATGAAGTTTCAGCAATAAAACGCAAAATAATTTCCAAAAAAATGATATGTAATTAACAAGAAAAACTGTTGAAACTGTTGATGGACAGAGTAATTAACGAGAGAAACACTTTGAATTGATATTAAATTATTTTGCTGAGTATTTTCACTTTGGTCTTCTTCGTCGAAATTATTTAAGTTTTTTCACTTAATGTCCACTCATTTTCATTTAATGTCCAGTTTGAAAAAATCTCTTCATAACATATCTTCGAACCTCATATTATGAAGAGATTTTTTCCAAATTCACGGTAAACAATTTAAAAATTGAATAAAATTTCTTATAATATATAATATTTGTTTCTCTGTTATATATTTATAATTTTATTTGTTCTAACATAAACTATCATTACCACGTGTTTTTTTTATTTTCATAATTAAATCAATATGAGTGCTAAAAAAAAATCCTCATATTGATTTAATTATAAATTACTTGAAAAATGTTGAAAAAAATAATAACTTTTTTTGTGAATCAAATGCGAAAAGAATACTTTTCCATTTAAAGATTTTTATTCATAATAACACATGATTTTTTATTATCATTTTTAATATTTTTTGCAAGTTTTTACAAGTTCTTAATTTAAACAATTTTTAGTATATATTTTTATGGCTTGAACTGAAAATTATTATTTCATAAATTTTTTGAGAGTCCATTAAAGAAAAAAACTAAATCATAAATTTCTCTCTGAGGTTATGTGTCATCTGGACATTCTTAGCATCCATTTTGAAATTTAGTGAGATTTAACATGCGTTTTTCTTATTTTTTTTTGAAATCATTTTAAAGAAAATCAATCATTTAGCAACTTTCTCTATTTCTAAAACTCTTTGCGCTAGTTTTCCACTTTTCAAAGATTGTTCATTATTATCTTTAAAGAAATCAATTTGATAAAATGATGAAATTAATTAGGCTCTTCGGAAGGGTCATAAATTTTCTTTCAAATGTTTAACATGCTGATGACTCAGATGATGACCATTATAAAAATTATCTGGTTGATTTCTATCATTGATGATTATCAGTGTGGTAAATTTTCATCTCGTAAAGTTTTTTTTGTGAAATTAAAAATTAAATCAACAATAATTTGGCATATTATGAATATTATAAACAAAGTTTAGCAAATAAAATATATTGATATTAGGGGTGGAATGCAAGAAGCGAGCCTAAGTCACGTTCGACTTGAATTTCAAAGTTAGACTTTCTCAGACTTCAAAAATTATCATATCGTTATTAATATCAGTTCATGTGTGAACATGAATTAATGATCTGTTATAACAGCAATCAAGATGGCCTCAGAAACCCCATTTAAAATGTTCATAATTCGAACTTGTCTTCTTTATGATTATAAATGAGGAGTTGCAGAATGGTGACATAGGTTTTTGTTGTAGAGGATTAAATTCGAGTCACATAGAACACTCGGTGACCTTGCATCAGAGTCTTGGTGTATCACACAAAACTGTGATCAACCACCTTCACCTTCAATAGGTAAGATAGACAAGCTCAATCAATGAGTTCCGCAACCTTTGTATGACTGGAACCAATAGGTAAGATAGACAAGCTCAATCAATGAGTTCCGCAACCTTTGTATGACTGGAACCAATAGGTAAGATAGACAAGCTCAATCAATGAGTTCCGCAACCTTTGTATGACTGGAACCAAGAACAACGCATTAAGATAGCAGTTTCTCTGCGCTCTTATAAACGAATAACCGCTTGGCTAAGCATTATTGTGACTGGTGATGAAAAATGGGAGCTCCAAACAAACGTTAAATGCAAGAGATCATGGATTGATGCTGGAGTACTGGTACAAACACAGATTAAAATCTTTATCCTCGTAAGATCATAATGTCGTTTATTGCGAGATAGTTGTACTGAGAATAAATGGACGAATTTGTAGCAAAAATCTCAGAACTCCGTGTCGGAAAAAAGCTCCATTCTTACATTATTCCTATTTTTATAATCCTATTGCAAGATTAACTCACGAGAAACTGATGGAGTTAGGCTAGAAAATTATGATCCGCCCGCTTTACACTTCGGATCAAGTACCAAAAGTTTTTCATTCTTTTAATCTCTTAGTAATGCCATACAATGTGTAACCTTTGCGAATGACGAGAGTCTTAAAGATTAGCTGGCTGATTACTTCGCATCCAAACTGACTTCCATTTGTTAATCATAGATCCCTTCTACAAGGAAGGGATCTATGATTAATAAATGAAAGAAAGTGGTTGCCTCTAATTGCAATTACTTAACGGCAATAATAATAGTCTTAAAAATTGTGAAAGTTTTTTTCACACCCAATAAATTCTAGATGTGAAGGAAGTTTTGAATTATTATTTTTTACCAATGTTTGGGTTTACTCTATATAGCTTATGTGTATTTAATTGATGTTAAAACATATAATCCATAAAATACTTTGTAATCGTGAAGTCAGACGTAATTTATAAGAGTTTAACAGTTCGATTTAGTTATAAGTAATACTGTTTTTTTTTTTTTTTTTACGCGTTTTAATACGCGTAGAGTATGCTCAAACCAATCTGCACTCCCAACAGAAATATAAAAGATTTTCGCATAAAAATTATAAAACATGATACCTTTTTAAATGAGGGGATTTATGGTTTTTAATGAGTACTTTGTTGAGAAAGTACTCATTAAAAACCATAAATCAATAAATTAACGAAGGATGGTTGAAAGCCCCTCATTTGAAAAGACAACTTATAAAACAATTACTCTAACACCAGATGTTTGCACCCCACGTACAGTTTGTAAAGGGTCGGAACAAGCTCTTCGTATCCAGAGTCATAAAATACTTTCAGAATCATAGAGCTTTATTATTAGGATTATCAAAATCTCTTTTTAATACACACTCGCCGCCTAAAATTCACTTTAGTCTGCGCTGTCTTTTTCAATAAGATTTTGTCTTTTGTCATAAGATTTGAGAAAACGGCAATATTTTCAGAAAAGATGAAACTTTTAAGTAATGGAATTAGGGAAACTATTTATTTCATTAAATTTAATTTTGTTCGTGTACTAAAAGCAGGGAAGCCAATTTCATATTTAGTACACGTCGTTCAAAGGGAAACACATTTTCAACATAAGTCTTTTTAGGTGTTAAAGAAATGAAATACTTGCTTCTAAAATTTGGGACATTTTTAAACAAATTAAATCATTTAAGTATCTCAATTATAAGAAATATCATTTGTTAGCATGGCTACCGACATGACAATCAAAATGAAACTAGGCAGCGTATTATTTAAATCATAAGCAAGCATACATGATCAACCGCTTATCATTTTTAATCGGCAATCATCGTATAACAATTTATTCCTTCTTGTTACCGATTGTTGTCAGTTATCTGGTTTATAGAAATTAACCCAAGTGAGCACATAAGATTAACCGCATTTTAATATCTCAACTATTGAGACTATGCATACGCGTCTTCTGAGAAGGAGTGCTCAAACTTCTTTCGGTGCTCAAACGTCTTTGTTTATTAAAAATTTCGCTTCCTTCTAAGTTGACATAAACAAGGGCGGGAATGAGACATTTCTGATGAATTTAGCTGGTTCTTATTATTGAAAAACAAACTCAAAATATGGATTTAGAAACAGGAAAGGTACACCAGATATTCCTTTTTTATATTTTAGAACCAGTATATTATAAGAGGAAGTATTCGATATCCCAAATTAACAGGATTCTTTCTACATCTAACAGTTTTTATGTTAACTAATTCTAAGCTGAACGTAATATCTAAGCTTACGTTTGTGTTGCTTCTATTTATATAGAATTCAGATAAGCATTATAAATTTCAATTTTTGCTCTTTTGATGTACAGTTTTGGCAACATGATTGCTTATAAAAGATAATGTTTGGTTGCTCCTCCTTTTCATTCTATCAGTTAGAAAATGTGGTTTTCCCAAGTCTTTGAGATTATTACCATCTGTTATTCCCAAAATCTTTGAGATTATTAACATCTTGTGACTCCCAAGCTTTGTATATTGCAACTTTTAAGCATATTTAATGAATATTGTTTGTTATTTGTATAAACTCTAACATTACCCAAATGTTTTCAATGGGTTTAGGTCAGAGCCTCCAGTTGACCACAGCTAAATAATATAAACTTTCCTGTAATCCACTGGAAGCTCTGATCTAAATCCTATTGAAAACATTTGAATGATGTTAGAATCTTTTAAACCAGTCTAAAGTTTCTCTTATTTGAACCAGTCCTTTTTTAAATTTAAAACAGTCCATAGTTTCTCTGCTTTTACTTTATACTTTGCTACTTACATGATACTTTTCTTTTATAGATACTGGCCATTAATCCTGTTAAATTTTTTTTTTTTTCTATCTGTACTTATTTTTGAATGGGACTAAACTTCCATTTACCACTTAGATATACCTTTTAGATTCCATTTTTTGGAATCTAAAAGGTATATCTAAGTGCTAAATGGAAGTTTAGTCCCATTCAAAAATAAAAAAGGTATATCTTTGATGGAAGTGACATTAGTTTTCCAGATGAGTAATTGCACCTCAAAGATTTTGAATGAAATTAAGTAAACTTTTTAATTTAATTATATAAAAAATCTGACCAATTTTGTTCAGAACACCATTTATAAAAGTTGACATTTAAAAAACAAAAATCAAATGTTTTTAAATGAACTGTAATTTTACAGTAGCTTTCTAAAATGAGGCCTCTTCTTTTTTAAAAAATATTTTGCTTGTAATTTTAAAATTATCTGTCAGAAATTGATGGAATTTTTATGATAGACTTAATGGTAATTTTTTTTTTTTAATTTTTAAAAATATTTAATACAAATTGTATAAACCATAATGCAGCTATTTAATTTTTTCTATTTAATATTTCAGCAATTTTTACACCTCTTTTTATTTGAATATTTTTAAAACAATAAGTCATATCAAACAGAATATGAAGATCAAAAGGAAGTTTGCAGAAGACACAGGATTCGATACTCAAGAAGTTTTAAGAGGTTGTTATATGAATGTTTGAAAAGATGTCTTGTGATGAAGCAGTTTCTTATAAAAATTGATTTGCCAAAACTCAATTTTTAATGGAAATTAAAAGTTTGGGCAATCACTTACTAGAGAGGCTATTATAAAACCTTACTCTGTTCAAATATATTTGGGACCATTAAGATCAACAAGCTAAAGTTAAAAAACCATCTAACAGAAAATAATTTTTCGCATAAGTTGAGAAAATCTGGACCAAAATACTGTAAGTTGGGTGTCTTTGGTCCAAACAGGATTTTATAGTAAACTTTCAGGAATCCTTTAGATGGTTGTTTAAGTTTCATTACTTTATGAGGCAGTCAACATGCTCTGGAAAAAACACTATCAAAAACACCAATAACCAAACTGTTTGAACCTTGATGTTGACAGTGGTTGCTAGTGAAGGGAATTGAGTGAAATATGCTCCTTTTTTTTATTCCCAGTGTTCCATCCAATCAAAATAACTGCCAAAAAAGTTCTTTCATTAAAACTTTAAGTAGCTAAGCAAAAAGTGATTAAAAAAATAGCTGGTCCCTACTCTTTTAAAGTTACTCTATATACACACATGGCATTTAGGGTTTATGATGCCTTATAAAGAGTGATTTTTTTGCTGGTATCTTTTTGGCAACACTGGTTTTGACAGATCATGCTTGCATTGTGTCTTGTGTCATTGTCAAACTTGTTCAATTTGGTCTATAATTTAACATGAGTCGACTTACGAACGAACAACTCTTACAAATTATTGAATTTTACTATCAAAATTCATGCTCGGTTAAGAGAGTGCATCACGTACTTCTTCCAATTTATGGGCAGTTTGGTCGGTCTACTGAGGGAGCTATTCGGAAGCTTGTGACTAAATTTTGAACCCAGTTTACATTATTGGACATTAAACCACCAACACGCATACATAGAGTGAGGACTGAAGAAAATATTGCAGCTGTATCTGCCAGTGTTAGTGATGATCGTGAAATGTCAATGTGCAGCAATTTGGCATCTGTTACTCCACTACGTGGAAAATTTTGCGAAAGGATTTGAGTGTAAAACCTTATAAGATAGAGCTGGTGCAAGAATTGAAGCCACATGACCTCCCACAACATTTAACATTTGGTGAATGGGTGCTGGCAAATTTGGAGGAAGAGCCATATTTTTATTAAAATTTTGGGTTCAGTGACAAGGCTCATTTCTGGTTGAATGGATACGTTAACAAGCAAAATTGCTGCATCTAGAGTAAAGACCAGCCAGAAGCATTGCAAGAGCTACCAATCTATCCCGAAAAAGTCACTGTTTGGTGTGGATTATGGCCCAGTTGCATTATAGGGTTGTACTTCTTCAAAGACGACAATGACCGAAAAGTTACTGTGAATGGCGAGTGTACGGTGCAATAATTACAAACTTTTTTTTGCCCAAAATAGAAAAGCTGAACTTGGGTGACATGTGGTTTCAACAAGACAGTGCCACATGCCACACAGCACACAAAACAATGGCCCAATTGAGAGGCAGGTTCGGTTAGCAGTTTGTCTCATGTTTGGGGTCCGTTGATTGGCCGCCCAGATCGTATGATTTACCGCCTAGATTGTATGATTTACAGCCTTTGGACTATTTCTTGTGGGGCCATGTTAAGGCTAATGTCTACAGGGATAAACCAGCAACAATTGATGAACTGGAAGCCAATATTAAAGCATTTATTTGTGAGATACTGGCTGATATGTTGGAGAGAGTGTGCCAAAATTGGACCTTATGCATGGGCCATCTAAAGCAGAGCCGCAGCCAACATTTACATGAAATAATCTTTAAACATTAAATTATGTTGACCTTTCTATCAACTCAAATAAAGATTTCATCAATTTTTTCAAATTTTTTTTTTTTTTTTAATTAAATCCTATACCTTTTAAAAAATCACCCTTTATTATATCTATATTAGTTAATAGATAAAATTAAGTTGGTGTTTTTTTTGGTGTTAAAATTTAAAAACTGAAGTAATTTAAAAAGGAAAGCAAAAGTCAAACTTGAAAGATATGTTGATTGAGGAGGATAACGTTTTTGAAGAATATCCTTATTTTAAATAGATTGTAAATTTACCATGAGCCACAGATACTTTTTTTACTGTGTAAACAATCAGAGATTAATTCAAATTGAGAGAAATTTCAAATGATTTCTAAAATTGATAAATGAAACAGATCTTTAAAAATTTAAATGTCATATTGGTTAACTTTTTAGTTGGCTTTTAAACTAAAAAATACATCTACCCATCCCACAGTATAAAGCTAGCAGTAAGATTCCAAAAGAAAATTAAAGTTTTCAGTAGTGGCTAGTACTAACTACATAACTTCCCAATATTATATCTCTTGAATGAAACCATGTTTCTTAAGATTCTGGCTCTAGTAGTGCTGATTTGTCTTAGTTTAGAACTCAGAGGGAACTGTATAAAAGACTTTTTAGTACTTGAAATCAATTGGAAATGCTCTTAAAACACAAAACTAAAATATAAAGTTCAGATTTCAAAGACAAAAGCTCCATTGTGGATAATTCTAGGGTGGCCAATGTTCTTAATTTACAGAAAGTACTAATACATTAGCATCTTTGATCAAGTGATGTAATCAAATGATCAAGTGTGCTTATCTTAAATGTAATGAACACCTTATAAAGAGATAAGCTTTCTGACTCTAAATTGACTCTAGAATTCACCTACTTTTTTAACCATTGTGATTATAAAGAAGTCTATGTCAAGTTAGGTTAAAGATTATCACTAAAGTCCATGTGAGGTGTAAGCATGATCTTCTTAAAATCATATGCCACTGTTGTTGTCCACTTACAAAAGTGGAAAGAGAAATTCTTTAAACATTGTTCTTTAGAGATCTACATTGATCTTAATGCTTGCACCTGCAATATTTTAAAACAAATATATTCTCTAAATCTTGCACCAGGTTATGCCATATCAAACAGTCATACAAATTTATGACTGTTTGGAATGGCATAACCTGGTGCAAGATGTTATGAAAATTGGTGGAGATTTTCAGAATTATATGTACCGCAAAATTGGGAGTTTCTTATTACTAAACTTTTCAAAAATTGTTTATTCATTCTTAAAAAAATTAAGAGAACTCTACATATCTTTTAGGTGAACTAAATTTTTTTAGGGGTAAAAGTCAAAACCTTGTGCCACAATTTTATCAATATAAAGAGACCATTTAAATTCAAAATACAATCTTTTTTTGTTCCATATTGTAAGCAAGTTTAATATTTGAAATAAACCAATGTAAAATCACACACAAATAAGTTATTTTTTGATCCCAAAGAGAATTTTTATCTACCTTTTATTTGCTTATCTATTCAAATTCAAATGCAAGGATCAGAAGATTAAAATCAATTTTCTCAACTCTTTTTATTGTAAATGATAGTTGAAAGTCTAAAAAGATTAAATAGTGAAGTTAAATTTTTGAAGTTTAAAAAGTTAAATAGAAATAGTAATAATTAATTTGTTCAGAATTTCTTATTTTATTAACTTTATTTCTATTTTAGAGCGTTTTGACCAACTCACAGGCTGATGGTAAAACTTTTCATTTATTATGTATTTTTGTTTTTAACAGTTATCAAGTAATTTTTAGCTTGTAGTAATAGTTGCTATTGATTTTCTTATACTCTATGATCTTGTTCTTTAAAGCACTCCTCAAAGTGTTTAAGTTTGCTGATGTTGAAGAGACTGGGCGTGTGGATGTAGCTACCATTACTACATTAGCTGTTCAGCTTATGGGACCAAACTTTAGTGAGACAGAAAAAGAAATAGTGAATAAAAAAGCTGAAGCTCGATCTGAGAAAGGTAAAAAAAGCTAAATATAATTGTTTTCCTATTTTATGACAATCAACTAACTGTTAATTAATTAGCCATTAATTAATCAAAGGTATTAGCTAATGAGGGCCCTAACTGATTTGTCAAGATCTTGGAGATTTCTGTGTAGTTTGTCTTGGAGTTTTTATGAAGTTCTCTTTCACAAATTATTGCTCTTTAAACTTCTTTTAAAAACTCAATCATCAACATTTAGTTGTCTTAGAGAAAGGCAACTAGTCTAGTCAAATTAGGGTCCAACCTGGACAAAATTTGGATAAAGATGAATTTGGTATCATTCGAAGCGTAATTTTATCTGCTTTAACATATCCAAAATCCACCAAAATCCATATTGGGCAAAAAAAGTTATGATTATTTTAGCTCACCTCACTTTTATTCAAATTTATTGAAAATACAAAAAAAAACCGTCGTGTCTACTGTCAATAAGTTGTAATAACTTGTTATAAAGTTGCTCAGTCTTTATGAAATTTTGCGCAGATATAGCCTAATGTGTTGAAATTTAAAAAAATGAAATGTGCTTCAGAAATCTTTTAAATGCTGATGTCAGCAGTTTTTTTACAATATTTTTTACATAGGCTAATACTTATAGTATATTAACACACCTTTACTTAAAAATTTATTAGATATATAGTTGATATTGAGACTGAAATAAAAAAAACTTGTTTATTAGTATAAGTATTTAAAAAAACAAGCATTTTTGAAATATTTTCTTTCATAATAAATATATTTTTAACTACTGTTGAATAATTTTTCATTTAAGGTTTAAATATTAGTGCTTTTTGCACTCGACTAATATAATTAGAAATAATATCAAAAGTCAAATAAAAAAAAACATTTTTTCAAAAATGTTTCCATCTCCATCTTTACTACTTTCATATTCATTTTTGCTGTCATCGATATTGACGTCATTTTTTGGTGCATTTGTGCACTCCAAACCTTGGCATTGTGCGCAGGCTGTCATGCAATTTATTCCATGACGTCGACATTGGCATTGTTTTCCACATGGTGTTTTTGTATTAGTGCCGCAGTTATAATGTTAAGAATGTGAATTGGTGCAGGATCCTGAATAAAAAAATACTTAAGTTGAAAAGTTAATTAAAACTATTTTTGGGAGCTGGTTTAAACTTAGATTGTTTATTGAAAAATGAGTATTTTCAAGAAATCCGTTTTGAAAGTAAAATCGGCATTTGTGGTTTATTTTGCTGCTCCAGTATACCTACATTGTCTGTCTGTCTTTATAGGTACTAAAACGTCATTTTTTCCTTCTCCATCCCCACTTTGTTTCATCCATATTGACTCCCAACCATTGCTGAATTTGTAAATACACTTGAAACGAATGGTACTTGATCGCGCTTTCAGTTGTTGGTAGTCGTTCTGGCTGAATTCCTTTTTTGGAAGTTGCCACCATTCTCATATATTTTTGTTTCCTTAGTTGTGCTAGCGAGACTTGTTTATTTTTTTCACCTATAGTAATAGTTGAGCTAAATTAAACCTCTGCAAAACAATGTGGACGTATAATTATAAAATAAACAATATTATAAATCAATAAAAAAAAATATGATAATTGTCTTGCATACCATATATGTTCAAAACCACTTGTATTCCAACATTAGCTACCTGATCTTGTGTTGCAAAAGGATCTTGGAATACTGTACATAAAGATTGAGCGAACTCACTATTTGATTCAATAAACTTCAGTACAGCTATCTTTCCTTGACTAAAAAGTGCAGAGGTAGTATCACATCCACTCCATGCATGGATAAACAACAAACATTTTTTCACGTGATATGATAAACTTTATGTAACATTCTTTATGATAATTGTTTCCGTATTTTTTTTTTCATAATTATTTTAGCTTAACGGCGCAAAAAAATCTCACATATGGTTTGATCCCACATGTGAACCAACATAACAAGAATGTCTGTATCATCAGCTATGATAGTCACACATTTTCCATTTTGTACAAGCACAATTCCTTTTGTAGCAATGGTTCTGTCAGCGTCTCCTTCACATTCCACTACTATATGACCTTTTTCTCTTAGCTTTATTACCAATGCTTTGATCAAAGCAGTTTTGTTATTGCTGTTTCACAGAAATTCAGATTGTTTGCAGTTCACTTGGTTTTTTGGTTGGAATACAATGTTGATAGACTTTCTTGCTCTCCTTTGATGTTCTTAATCTTTGATGGATGATTTGTAACCATCAAAAATAATTAAAGTTTGATTACCATACTTTTTTGTAATATATGTACAATATTGTTCAATAATGTCTGAATATGTAGCTGGGAGACTCCAAAAAACTCGATGCAGCAAAGCTCCGCCGTCAAGAATATAGGTTGTGTCATTATTCACTGTTAAAATTGTTGAATCCTTAATGAGTTCTCTACCAAGCTCTGCTTTGTTTGGTTTCCTCATTAATCCATCTTTGAAGAGAGATGTGGGCTCCAGTGTTAATTCATATTCGAAGCAGTCAGTCAAATCTTCAACCCTCTCAATTAGCATGATTAGTCTTTGGAACGAAACATTAGGATCTACGTGGACTGCATCGCCATTAACTTTAACAGATGGCATCAACTTGGCAAGTGTCTTGACCTGCTTTGAATGCTTGATAGCTGCTTGATTGACTGCAATATTATTAAGACTGTTTTGAATCTCTAAACCCACATTTTCTGCTTGATCACAATTGATTTCATCATTCTTATCAACACATAGGCTAGTAAATATACATTGAAGTCCTGAGTCTTGAAATTCAAATGGGTTAAACAGCTCGAGCTGCTCCTTTAATGTTTTAAAATCTTTAGTATCTCTTTTTCGCCGAGACTCACCAGATTCACAATGTTGCTGACTGCTCTCAAAACGATGCTTTGTCAATGTTGACATGGAATCATGGATTGCTCCGCATTTGTGCAAGTTACTGACCCAAAGATTCCTTGTAGACTCTGACATACCCCTTCCTCTAGTTAAGCCTCCATTGCTTTTCATTGATTTTATCATGCACTGTTCAATTACTAAATCAGGCCAAAGACCAGCCCAATATCGATCTGTGCGTCTAATACAATGGTAACCTGATTTACAGTAAAGTCAAGGATGTTCTGAATTAAGTGAGTGCATAGATTGTAGATACAACCAAGCACTTTTGGTATAGTTTATATGCCCTGTTGCGGCAAATAAATAAGCATCAGCCTGGTGGCTTCCAGATGTTCGTGCCAGTTCTTAGTTCTCTCTGCTCTGATGAACATTTTGATAATGCTAATGTATTCAAGATATTGCAACCATAGTTTTGCTGTTCTGGATGAATGGGAAAGCTGTGTTTTTTTAAATTTTCAATAAGATTTGTGAATCTTATAACTTCACTACTATTGTTTATCACTTCCAAATCCATGTTTCCTTAGACCAGATCCTGATACATATTTTCTAGAGAACTATCAGCATCTTCTTTGGGGCTTTTTTTAAAAAGTAGACTCATTAAGGTAGACTCAACTAAGAAGTGAGCTCTTAGTGCTCTAGCTACTGCTTTACCAGTCATTATATGCGTGACAGAGTTGTTTGCATAAATAAGTTCCAGTAATCTATTCAGCCCTGATCCCTCCATGACCATACCAATACTTCCTAGGAAGCTCATAAAGATGTGGAATCTTTATGAGCTTCCTAGGAAGTATTGGTATAGTCATGGTCAAAATTCAGCTCTACAGTTTACCAAGTACACAAAATATATTATTTGAAAAGAAAAATTAGTGCATTTTGAGCATGCTATGCTGGTATTAAAGTAAAAAATGATGGTGTCATCATTTTATGTAATTAGTTTTTACATTTTTATAATTTGTAAACCAAATTTTTTAAAAATATTATATGAATCGCGTCATTTTTTGCTGAATTATGACAATTTATTGACAGCAAGTCGTACGGGTTTAGTTTATTTTTTAAAAAAAAATCTACAAAGTGAGGTCAACAATAATATTTATAACTTTTTTTGCCCAAAATGAATTTTGGTGGATTTTGGATATATTAAAGTAGATAAAATTACGCTTCGAATGATACCAAATTCATTTATATCCAAATTTTGTCCAGGTTAGCCCTTTTTTAGACTTATTTTGACTAGACTAAACATAAAATGTCAAAATCTTGACATTTATGACCAAATTTCCATGAAAACTAGCCTAAGATGCCATAATTGATAAAGTATGGTGACAAAAAATCTTTTCTAGCCATTATAAATTTGAATGTAGATCTTTAAACTTTGATAACAAGTTCAGGCTCCTTGAAAGCAAAGGAGGTTGTCCATAAGGCAGACTTTATCAATGATACTGCTGGGTGTGGAATCACCTTTTTGCTAGAATACAGCGTCTTGCTAACACAAGTTGAATAAACACAACTTAAAAGTTGTGAAAGAACATTGCTCTGCTCAGATTTGTTTGATTCTCAGAAAAACCTCTGCCTAAGCATTTATTACACCAAGTTAACTATGCACCTAATTGAGCATAGAAAACTAGATACAGCTATACTTTTGCAACTAAAACAGTACTTTAAAATCAAGTCTTTACTTAAAAAATGTTTTTAATCAGCAAAATATAAAAATCTCTTAAAATATTTTAAGGAATGCTATCATACAACAACTTTCTCAACATTATGTTGGAGACCATGGGAATGACTACTCAGTGGGGTATCAAATTGAAAACACCTGTTGATGGCTATGTTGGTTTTGATTCTATCCAGGAACAGCTTAGACTAAATGCATTAAAGCGTGGTTTTGAATTCAACATTATGGTTGTTGGTATGGTGAATTGTTTTCTTTTTGTATTTTCTTAAATCTTTCTCTTTTTTTTTTTTTGTTAGAAAAAAATTCAACATTTTATTTTTAGTTTTTTTGATAAAAACTGGTTAAAATTTGTTACGACTTGTTCTTGCTCTTGTCAGGTTCATCAGGCCTGGGTAAGTCAACACTGATCAACACACTGTTTAAAACACGTGCAGCACGAGCTAGTTGTACTCCAGAAAACACTACTATTCCCAAAACTGTAGAAATTAAAACCATTACACATGGTAAGTTCTCTTTCTCTAATATATTGATGCTCAATAAAATCTTTAATATTGTTGTCTTTATTTTTCTTATTTTCTAAAATCAAAGTTTCTAAAAAAAAAAGAAAAAAAAAAAAATTATTTTAAATCAAATAATTTTAGGTTTTTAAAGTCATCCCAGAAAGTAAATTTTTTAGTATAATTTTTACCAATTTGTTGTTTTTGACTTCGCTGGTATTTCATAACAGAATCTAATTTTTTTAGAATATTATCTTTTGCCCTGCATGTCATAAACAGGTTGGCTTGCTGTCTATTTTCAACAAATTGAACCCTTATGTCAATATTTTGTTATGTAATGTGTAGCATTCTACAGCATTAAAACCTAAAATGTTAATTTTTAATTCATGCTATGATACCTGCATTTGAATACTTAGGCACTAAAAATTAAATAATATGATGTGTAATGATAATTAATCACAAATTTAAGTTTTTATCTTCAAGGAATTTAACATTTAATCTGGCAAAATTACATAAAATTTTTACTTTCATAGAAATTGGTTCTATGTTAATAATAGTATTAACAGTAGTGATAATGGTAGTTATAATAATATTAATGATGGTAATAGCATTGTTAGTAAAGGTAAAAAATTGCAAAAAAATTTCCTTTTTTTACAGTTTTAGAAGAGAAGGGTGTTAATCTAAAGCTTACTGTAACAGACACTCCTGGTTTTGGTGATCAAATTAACAACAAAGACTGGTGAGTGATTAATTTAACAATAAACACTTGTAATGTGAAATGACGATTTCTAAAAAACTAATAGGATAGGGAGTGTGTGTCTCTACTGAAAGAATGATTTTTTTGTCTGAGCTGTCAAAACATAAATGACCCAGGGTTGAAGCAATATAGTCATGAGTTTAGTTAAAAAGGAAATTCTCTCCATGTAAAAAATGCTCCTCACTGTCCCTTGATTTTTTTGCATTATTTTATTTAAGCTGGGAGCCAGTTGTTGGTTACATAAACCGCCAATACGATATCTATTTAAATGAGGAAATAAGTATCAATAGAAGAATTAAAATTCCTGACAATCGTGTCCATTGCTGCCTCTATTTCATTTCTCCAACTGGTCACAGGTTGTTTTTTTTCCCTGATTTTTGTGGTAAAAAAAAGTTGGTAAAGCTAAAGAAAATTTAGTTTTACTTGCTAGTTTTGTATTATTGGTTTGATAATTTTGTATGTTAGTAGGTATTTTATACTTTTTGCAGCATTTTTTGCACAACAAAAAACCATAAGCTCTCCAGTTTATAGTATTCGTGGTGTAAAATAAAAATGATTTAGAAAAATGTTTTGAAGTTTCTGATCTCTTTAGATTAAAACCTCTAGACATACTAGTAATGAAACACCTAGATAAATGTGTAAATGTTATTCCTGTTATTGCAAAAGCAGATACTTTAACTTTGGAGGAGAGAGAAGCTTTTAAATGCAGGGTAATTATCCGAAAATTATTTTTGTTTGACAAATTAAGAGTGAATGACTCCGTTAATTTTTTTTCTTTTCTTTTCTTTATCAAGTAGTTTCAAATAAAAAATATTTAAGTAAATACTCGAAATCTGAAGTAAATTTATGTTATTTTTATACACAGATAAAAGAAGACATACTATTGAACAATTTGAATATTTATCCAATCATGCACTCAAATTTAACTGAAGAAGAAGTCAAAATGAATATTCGAGTCAAGGTATTAAAGTCCATAATAAATTTAGGTCTGTGTTGCGACTTTCCATGCATTCCGTTTCTCTAATGTTTAAATCAGCTTCTGTTTTTACTTGCGTAAAACAAACATCTTTGCTAGTAAGTTTAAATCATGTTGTAGGAGCAAATTCCATTTGCAGTTGTGGGAAGTGATAGATATGTAAGCGTCGGTAATAAAAACGTTCTTGGAAGGAAAACAAAATGGGGCGTTATAGAAGGTCATTACATTGATTGTGTTTTTGTTTTTCTGTTTTTAATTTAATTTCAAGTCCTGTTTTTCAGCAACTATTTTTTGTATTACTATTATTGTTATTCTATTATTATTTTATTAAAAATTTGTTAATTTTTTTTTTTACAGTTGAGAATCGTGCCCACTGTGAATTTCCCCTGCTCAGAGATCTCCTAATTAAGTAAGTTTAAAGCTTGACTTACACTGAAGAAATATAATACTTTTAAAGTTTTTTTTAAAGCATCATTTTTAAACTGTTTTCTTCATCATTTCCATGTAGGACACACATGGAAGATATGATCGAAGTCACTAAGATAACACACTACGAAAATTACCGAAGAACGAAGCTGACTGAAAAACAAGAAGCCACGTTCCATGTAATTAAAGATGTTGTCTAAGCGACTCAATTTATCCTTAAAACTCCCTTTCCAGATGTATAATAAACATATTTTATTGAGTAGATAAGTAAAACAAATTTAAAAGGCTGTATACTTATTTTGTATTTTCTATGCTATTAATTTGTTAACGTTTTTTTTTTCTTTTTTTTTTTTTTTTTTGTTTGTTGGGGAGGGGGGAATTATCGAGATAAAATAGGAATATGTCAAGAAAGATTTTTTTTTTAAATTTCTTTAAGTTCGTAGATCTACAAGACTTTTATTTACGGCATTTTCAGTCATGCTTTTTAAAATATCTATTAAAAATTGATACATTAATATAAATATAAAGTTCTCAAAATTTTCTTTGTTCTATTACGTCGGAAGATATTGATAGAATCTTTTAATACACCAGAATAATTTTGATACATCGGCACAATATTTTGATATACCGGCACACTGTTTTGACACTGTTATAATCTTGAAAAATAACCAAGCAAATCAGTTTGGGTTTTTGTATTTTAAAAGTTTGTTGGCCTTATTATAACTAAAATTTAATTTACTGGGTCAAAGTGTCACGACCGAAAGTCGATTGTTATTATTACTATAAATGATTTAATATTATTGTATTAAAATCAACAAAACATGTAGCATTAATTGCAAGATGAGAAAGTGTCAGAAATTATGTCCCGAAATGTTTTTTATATTTTGCTGAAATATTAAAAGGATGTAATTTTTAGCTTTATCCGGTTTTATTACTTACCACCAGAAATATTTGTCAACGAATAGAATGGGTTATTATTTGGTTGTTGGCAATTACGAATGATCAGCTATGTTCCCTAGCGGAATGTATCTATTACACGGAATCGTATTTAAACAACTGCAATTAAACTGTCAAAGTTCGACCTAATAAATGCCTGTCACCGATCATTGTCGCCTGTCAGGTTATTAAAAAGACGAATAAAATGCGTATTAAAAATGTGTTTAACTTTTAAGTGTTGTATTTATGATTATGGTTAATCGACTAAATCGTTTATCGAAAAACGATTAACTGTTTACAGCTTGATAAAACTTATAATGAAGAAGAAACATATTTCCGCCATGTCTAAATCAAATAGAAATCTGTACAATAATATGCAAATTGAACCATGTATTAAGTTTTGAATGCAAATAAACAATAAAAGTCAAGTAAAAAAGGAAAAAAAATCAATCAAGAAAGCATACTGTATTCTGTCTACATATTGTTATACTGAGCCCTATTTTAATAATTTTACCTACGACTAAGTATTTTTTGCTTGGTTCAACATCTTTTTATTATAAATCGGCATCAACATTTCCTTAGATAATAAACTTTAACAGTTAAATATAGAATAAGTTGTATTATGTATATACATAAGCATACATACATACATACATACATACATACATACATACATACATACATACATACATACATACATACATACATACATACATACATACATACATACATACATACATACATACATACATACATACATACATACATACATACATGCACATATCCACACATACATGCTAAATTTAATTTTAATATAAAAATAAGACCAGTATATTATTACTGCAGCAATTGGTCAAAATAAATTATCTTTATGAGAAATAGAAAATATTTTCTTTACATTACTTAATATTATTATTTATATATAAAAAGATGAATTCAACAAGTCAAAAGATAGAAGCTTCACTTGGTACACCAAGAAAATTGAAGTTTGAACAGTTACGAGCTGATTATGAGCTTTTCCTACATACTTATGAAAGTAAGATTTGATAGTTTGAATAATACAATCAATTTAATATACTTTTATAGTTTGAATAATACAATTAGTTTAATATACTTTAATAGATTTTTATTGCCATTGATCTTAAAAGTAGTTCATAAGAATAATTAGCTAATGCGATCATGTTTATATATGCTTATGTAAACTTATAATATGATGAGAAGAGAACAATTTTTAAATTATGTAAAAGTGTAAAATTATATAAATAATAGTGTAAAAGTTGTGCAAGGGTCCTAGAAAATGTTGTTGTGCAATAAATTCATTTCCTCTTTTGCTTTACTATCATTATTTCTTTGTTAATCATTCTACTTTTTTTTCTTAGTACATTAACTTTATAAAATCATAGAAAAATTCGGTCATAATGCAGAAGTTTTCTACTTTTGGTTGATTTAGTTGGATGGGGGTCATATATATTGCACAATCCATCCCAATATATTATTTTAAAATATGTGTTATGATATGTAAATAAATTGGGTGCATAACTTAATAAATGTTTAAAAAATTTCCCCTAATACAAATTATCTGCTATATAGTTATATAAAATTTCTTTGTTTAAATAAATGTTAAGTGCTAATTATGAATAAAGTCAATTCATCAAGAAATTTTGGAATAAATTTTGGTTTTTAATATATAAATAAAAGTTTAAAACAAGTTGCATGTTACTATATTCTTCAAATATGTAACTAAGTTTCATATATCAAAGTTTGTCTGACTTTGCTATTAGAAAGATCCTTTAGTTAATGGATGTATATAAAGATTTAATGCTACATGTAATTAAAAACCAACAGGCAACACAGAAAAAGATAGTGGCTTAAATTTTACTTATGCCACAGCCTCTGCTTTTACAGAATTCTTTATAAAAGTTGTAGTTTTACCCTTCTTAAAGAACAAAATGGATGTTTATATTGAAGTTATAGATGAATTTACTTTTAAGCAGATACTAAGAATTTTCTCAAATGCCTTCCTTAACATATACTAACTAAAATCTTATATCTTTTACAATTTAACCTTAATTAATTTTTAAACTTCACCTCAGAAAAAATGTTTTTAATTTTAGATTTTAGGTATCATGCTAGTATGTACAAAAACTGCTACATTTAAATTTTAAAAAGTTTTATATCTAGATTCTTTTTAAACCAGAGTGTTTAAAACTAGCATATTAAAGTTCCCTGCAGTTTGAGGTTTAATATGCTAATTCTAAATCCTCCCTGCATATTTCTTTCCTCCTTAAATTTTCATTCGTCTTAGAACCTACTTGGATTTACAGATTTATACAACGAAGGCATCAATTATCTGTAAGATCATCTTTTTTATGATCATGAGAAGTTTTATTTGTTAGAATTTCCTTCTAATATTATGACTTTTTCTAAATGTTATGACTTAATCTTGGGGAATGAAAAAGGTGAGTAAACAAAAATTTTATAAAAATGAGAGAGAAATAGGTTTTTTGTAGGTTTTTTTGTTTGAATTTTTAAAAGTTTTCAGTAAATTATTTATTTTAATTAAAAAATCAAAGCTCTATAAAAGAATATTTTCACTTCATAAAAAAGAAATCAAACAATGCTGATATGTGACAAATTAATCTATTTCATGCTATTGTTCTTTTAGCCATTCATGCTGCACCGAAGTTTGTCATACTTTAAAGAGCGCAGATCAAAGCATTTGCAACAGCAGCAAGCTAAAAGGTTATTTAAAATTTGATTAAAAAGTTATTAATGATATTGATGATGGTGGTGAATAAAGTTGTGCTTTTAAGTTGAAAGAAATGTTGTTATTATTTTATTTTTATTGTTGTTGCTGCTATTATCATCATCATCATCATCATCATCATCATCATCATCATCATCATCATCATCATCATCATCATCATCATCATCATCATCATCATCATCATCATCATCATCATCATCATTATTATTATTATTATTATTATTATTATTGTTATTATTATTATTATTATTATTATTATTATTGTTATTATTATTGTTATTATTATTATTATTATTATTAACTTAGAAAAGCTTTCAAATTGGATCTAATGTTAAAAGGACTTAAATCAACTGATGGCTGTTCCAAAATTAAAAATGAATGTGACGAGGAGTAGGTGACAAATCTTGTTTTATCTTTTTCTCCTTGGGTCCTGAATGATGAATGCAGTTTTTACATTATTTTACAAATAATTAAAATATGACAATGATTGTATCATTTTAGATTTATTTTTATTTATGACCATTTTTTTGTTTTAGTTCATTTTTGCTTAATTGATCCTTAAATTTTTTAATGTTTTATTCCAATTTTTTTCTAGAAATCATTATCTAAATATATCTTTCAATGGCTTCTTTCATGGTCCAGGTAAATTGTGCAGTAGTCTTTATAATCTTGTCTGTGTGAATCATTTAACTTGAAAGCTTGTTTTGCAGAAGATGTTTTACTAAATACATATTTACAAAGTTGAAATTTTCAAAGAATATGTTTACAGGATTTGTGTTTACAAATTATTTTTTTTGCAATTACAAATTTTTAGAGAATAAAATGTTCTGTAAAATTATATTCTGCAAAAATATAAAAAAAAATTTTTTTAGGAATATATTTTATAAACCATTTTTTTATAAATTATATTTTGATAAAGTATTTTGTTACAGAATATTTTTTTACAGAATCTATTTTACAGAATATGTATTTTTTAAATACTAAACTTGAGATTGAAGCTTTTATATCAATATCATAATTGCAAGTGCAGTGCAGTGATTTGACTTTATGTTTTTGGTATATAGTGAGTTCATTTTTTTTTATCAAAGTTTGTATAAAGTGAAATGAGATTTACTCAAAATAGAACAAAAAGAAAATCAAATCATAATTTTAGAAATGTAATGTTTTAGAAGAGGGTGACATATTATTTGCTTTTTTTTAATACAATAGCTGGTTAATATTATTCTGCAAAATATAAGGGCTCAATAAAAATGTGCTTGGTTATAAACTTAACATATCCCATGAAGGAACCTTTTTTAACTAAATATAACAAGGATTCATAGCGTTATCTAATATGTGTTAAACAACTTTACCAGAAAACAATTTCCATAACAAATTTTATCAGATAGCAGTTTCATAGCAAATTTCACAAGAAATTTAAGTAACTTAAATGTTATAAATAAAAGTTTTCAAGTTTCAACCAGGATATCTTTACTGCACTGGTTTTAAAGGTAATATCCTAAGGAAGTCAATTTTGTTATCTGTAATCTTAATTTTTATTCATGGTTTGACAATTTTGTGCAATGTCAGATAAGTACTTACTGTGCTAATTGTTAGGAGCTTGAGGGTAATGATGCCTCTTATTTTAGGTTTTGCTGAAGAAATCTTCCAGACTAACGAACCCAAAGAACAAGAACTTTTTAAAGAAGATTTTGTCAAAGTAGAGATACAGCTGTGTCAAGTATATCATAAAAAGAAAAAGGTAATAAAGTTATTTTTCCCTTTTTAAATGGACACTGGTGTTAAGATTATTCCATTTAAATAGAGTTAGAAAGGTTAATTTATTGCATGTAGAGTAAGAATCTAGTTCATCAATCAGAAAGCTTAAAAACCTAAAAGCAGATTCTACTTAGCAGATTCTAGTTGTGATTACTAGAAAGTCAGATGTCATAAACTATCTTTTAATCATAAATTTTTTATGTTTTAATTTAATTTTGAAGTATAACTTAATTGAATAATAGGTTCTAAGTTTTAGGTAGGTGATTTGCACTTTGAGAAAAAAGATCTTTTTCATTTTTTTAATTCATTGTTTATTAGTGCAATGACTCGGAACCAATGGATCTTATTCACCTTGGCTCATGCAAAGCACCTTGGAATCCACGTACCCAGCTTCTTCTCCCATGTTCTTCTGTAAATCTTACTGTCCCTCCTTATGCATTTGTTGAAAATGGTCGAGCTGTAAAAGCCCATATATTATCTATTACAGTCAGCATTGTAGTCCCTAAAAAAATTTATAAAAAAAAAACTGTTAAAGCAGATAGAGCAGAAGGTATGTGAATTAATAATTTTCTCTGAAATTATTATAGTGTAATGTCTAGAATAATAAAAAGGACCCAAAAAGATTTAACAGCATCAGTATTTTGGTGACATAGTGACTTACTAAGCAATTTAAAACAATATTGAACTACAGTTAGTTAGGTATATGAAATAAGTTTTGATCAAGCAATAATCAAGTTTAATATAAACCATATCTAAAAGATCATGTTCTAAAACTTAATCATGAACTTAATCCTCTCTCAAGTTTTTATTTACATACAGAAAATGGTCTGCAGCGTCCATTGAAGCGTCAAAAGTATGAAAATGGGGAAATTGATAATGAAGTCAATGTTGATTCTGATTCAACACTTCCAATTGTAACAACTGTAGCCTCTTTTTCTGCTGAAATGATTCTTTATGATCGTCTTAAAAACTGTCTGTTGACAGATGGTGATTATGAATTACTGTTACATGAAAACTCACCACCAATTCGAAAATCAAATTCCTGGGAAAGCAAATTTAAATCCAAGGTTTATAGCTTTTCTTACTTATACTTTTTGCATATTTTGGGTGTTTTTTACATTTTCATTGCAAATTATGTGGGAAGCGAAAAAATATTTCTAGTGTTTCTTTAGCTTCCTACACAATTTACAATGTTGTTTATGATGTTGGATTATCAGATGATATAAACTGATTTTAAAACTAGTTTTAAAAAATGTTCAAATTGATTATTTTTTGCTTTCATTTAAATTCAGTTAGATTTAATTTTAGCTTGGACCATTTGCAGCTTTTTCATTCGGACCAACTATTAAATTTAATCTCAATTGGGGATCAAAACCAATAGCAACACTGGCCCCTGTCTACAAATGTCTTGCATCTCCTTATCAAGATGTTGTCAAACCCCTTCCAAATGTAAAACTTGAGCCAGATTTACTAAAAGAAGACAAATCTCTACCAGGACCTTCTGGTGACAAAACCATGCGAATGTTTTATAGGTTCATCTACAATGGATCTACAAGACAGCAGACCGAAGCCAAAGAGGGTTTAGCTTGTCCTTGGTGTGCATTGAACTGCAAAAAGTTATATATACTATTAAAGCACTTTAAAACCTGTCATCCTCGATTCTCCTTCATATACACAGTGAGTTATTTTTTATTTTTACAATACTAATATCTGGATATTATGTTTAAAGTCGTTTTTGTTTTTGAAATTCATGAAAATGTTTTTTAGCTTTAATTTCCTTTCCAAAATAGTTTTTGTCTTTTTTCCTATAAATATTTTATATAAAAAATGGTTGCTTGTCAAAACAATTTAATTGCTAAACAATGGAATTGCGTCATGGAAAAAGGTTTCTTGTCTTAGAAATCAACCAAATGACACAGCTGATGAAAGAGAAACGAAAAATTAAAAAAAGAAACTGATTTCTTTCAAGTTATAGAATTTTATGCAATCCCTAAGATTATATTATCTTTTTGAGAAAATCTTAAAAGAAAAAAATATTTTTCTTCAACTGTAAAAAATCTTTAATAATTTCTTTTTAAATACTTAAGCAATTTTTATGCAAATAGCTTGAAAAAATTGTTTGAAAAACTTTAAATGATTAAATATTCCATCAAAATTTCTGAAAAGGAAGGTAATGAAATATTTAAAGTCACTTTGCATAATTTATGGCATGTTTTGGTTTTTTAACTTGTAAATTAGTATCATGCACAATAAATATATATGTTCTGAAAAGAATTTTTAACAAAATAATTATGCTATATTTTTTGTTGTTGTGATGTCTATTAAAATTAGGCTGAACTTTAAAAACAGTTTTCTATTTGATCTTTTAATTTAGTCTATTAGTTTATTAGTTTTTAAAAGGGAATTTGCAAATCTGCTATAAATTTAATAGTTTTACTTAAAAGTGCAACTCTTTCTTTTTAAGTTAAATGATTTCCTCCAAAAAGAAAAATATATTGAAGTATTTGTTTGTTAAAAATATAAACATTTGGTTGTACTAATCTTTTTATTATCTCCATATCCTCCTCGTAGGCTTTAAAGAAAGGTCACCGAATAGATGTTCGTATCAACGAGAACTTTGAAAACTCGTTAGAAATTGACGGTATTAAAGATATTGGGTTTATTGACATTGACAATGCTCCAAAAAAGCGGAATCCAGAAACAGAAATAATTGTTGGAAGGTTTTTAAAGTTTATTTAGTTACATTTAACCTTATTATATTTTGTTTGTTTCTGTTTAAGTAATTTATTTATTGGTTGTGATTAGGCCGTATAAACACAAAGAAGATATGAGAGAATTTAGCCAAGTTGATCGTTCAGAAAATCTGTCACAAATGAATCATGACAGGTATGTTATTGTTTTTTTTGTTTCTAATTAATGAAAAAATTTCGGTTGTATTAGTTAAATATAATAAATAAGTTAATATAAATAAATGTAAAGCATTATGTAAGTTTTTTGTAAACTTGATAGTTAAAGATTAGTGATGGATGAAGTTTGAAAAATCAGCTACAAATGTTGATGTTTCAATAGTAATCCTGTTTTTACAGTTATTGAGTCGAAATTTAAAAGAAAATATGGTTTACTTGAAAAAGTATATGGTCATAAGTAGTCTATTTGGAAATATTACTTGGAATTAAAGATCTCCCAACAACAACAAGTCAAAATATGTTTTCAGCTTATAGGCGGGAGGTCATGACTTGAGGTTGCGTTTATAAACATTTTTGTTTGAAGTGTTTACATATTATATAAATTTGTTAAGAACAAAAATGTAAATAATTAAAATCTAATAGGTGATGAGTTTAACAAAAATTGTGTTGATAATTGGCGTGTTTTATGACCCGGTTATAGTAATAAAAGTCAAATTTGTAGAGAATTACACGCGCTACATTTTTGCCAGAATTTTCTAGGTCTTATTATCACACACTAAACAACCAGCTATTACCCAGTCTTGCTCATCATGATATAAAAGCTGAAGACGAAATTGCACCTGAGTGGCTAAAGGAAAAAACTTTAGAGGTAATGTGGGGAATTACATTAAATACAATCAATGACGTTTGTTACTTTTTTTACCCCAAGTAAAAAATGTGTTTTTTTTTTTTGGGGTAAAAAAATATTGTCTTATTGTTTTTCATACTGTTAACAGATGATTGATGAGTTCACCGACTTAAATGCAGGAGAAAAGCATCTAATGCAGTTGTGGAATATTCATGTCCTGGAAAAAGGGTAAGTACTAATATCGTTAATTCAGTATAATAGTTTTAATTAAATAGTAGTTTTAATGGGTGATAACATTTGCTAGGCCTGCAGTTTTAGACTGATTTCTTGACACCACAATCAATTTGAAAAAATTGCAAATACATTCAAAATATTGCAAATTTTCTCATTAAAAAAATATAAAATTTATCTATAAACTTTTATTAATTGAAAAAAAAGAGAGAGAGAGAGACCTTAAGAAAGCGTGTGTACAAGGTTTATAAAATGCAAAACGGTAAAGGAAACAATTCACTGCTGACCATTTTATGACAGATTTTGTACCAAAATCAAATATCTATACTTTCATAAGACGTATAGAAAGCAGAGCTAGCTGTCAAAAAGTAACAGGAAGTGGTTGTCGACCCAAAAAAAAAAAATGTCAAGCGTTTAAAGGAAAGGTTGACCACAAGGATGGAATTTCTTAAAGACAAGCAGCCCGAAAGTTCGATTGCAACCAAGCTTACAAAGGTAAAACGCTGGCAACAAAGACTGAGATCCGTTCAAGAAAAAACATAAAGATTTCAACTTTCATCTTAGATGCGAGTCTTATTGTACTTTTTTTATTGTATAGAAAAAAAAAAGACTAATTTCATTCATTGGAGAGCACCATTTTAATGATGAGTATGTATTTTGGCCTGACTTGACGTCTGTTCGTTACGCTAAAATTGTGGTTTATTACTTTCAAAAGAAAAAGGTTGAAGCAAACTTGCCAGAATGTCGTCCAATAGAGAATTTTTAGAATATTCTTAAAGGACTGGTATACAAGAAAATTGGAAAGCTGAAAATTTAGATCAATTAAAAAAAAGCATTCAATTTTGTATTCGTAAAATCGACACAAAGCTCATCCAGAGCTTAGCTAAGTCGATTGTGTTTAAAGATTGATTTTGTCCTTAAAAAAAAAAAAAAAATTTCAAATAATAAAAATAGATCAAAACACCTCGTTTAAATTTAATCTTAATTTTGAGGAGTGAGTTATGACTCGATAACACAGGCCAAATTAAATGCTATCACCATTTAAACAATAATGTTAATTAAAAATCTTCCCGCTCAAAAGAATACAAAGCCAAAATACTTCATAATTTCCAATCTACAAAAAAAAATTTTTTTATAAGTTTTATTGAAGCTTGAAAAATTTTTGTAATCAGCAAAAGTGTTTTAAATAAGAGTATAATACTTTAATTGGATAAAAAAAAAAAAAAAAAAAATTAACCAAAATATCATTCCTACTTACATTAGTTACATTGCTGACTTCACCTGCGCCGCTGGTTGCATCACTTTCGCCGAAGAACATGGAAAGCAAATTATTCAAAACAACCTTATCAAAAATTTTATGCTTCATTTGAATAATTTGATGGATTTCCATATAATACCGCAATCTGTTTTGGTCAAAGCCATGGATATAATCTACAAATTAAAAGGAGAACTCCCGTCGAAGACTGGATGAGGACCACGTTTAACAACGTTTTTATTGGTGACAGCGAGTTGTTTCGATGGGGAAAAAATATATTTGTTTTTAGGTAGAATTCTTTGATATGTACATAATATACGGTACTTTGAAAGTATCTTTTACATGGTTGTTTTATATATACATATTGATATGTCAAAGAAACAAAAGCTAGTTGATTTAAACTCACTCTAAATGGGTTTGGAAAAAATTTAGGCTGAAAGTAATATTTGTTTGAAGAAAGAAATTAAAATTTTAGACAAATATTTGTTAAATATTTTCTAATTGTGCATTACTAACTAATTTCGCTAAATTTATTTCACAAAAAAACAGTATTTTGATGGTTCAACTTTTATTTTTAAGATTTCTCAAGGTTTCTAATTTTCTAAGATGTTCTTAGCTTCTTCCTTCTGATAACACCAAATTAAGTTCTAAGATGTTCTTAGCTATCCCTCTGATAACGCAAATTTAAGTTCTAATAATGTCGCTGAGTACCACAAATGCTCGACTGGGTTTAAGTCAGGGCTCTGTGCGGCGCATTCCAACACATCGATATTATTTTTGTTCTGTTAAAAGATAAAATTTAATCCAAAACTCAATTTATTGGTAAAAGATTTTTTATAGGTTTCATATAAGAGTCTCACATGTTAGCATTCACTTTTCGAACTTTTTCTGGTTCATCGTTTTTTTTTCGTTTTTTTTCGAACTTTTTTCTGGTTCATCGTTTTTTTTTCGTTTTTTTTCGTTTTTTCTGGTTCATCGTTTTTTTTTTAAGATAATTTTTAATTCATCAGACCAAAGAATTTTTTCTAAAATTCCTCAAGCATCTGAAAGGGTTTCTTCATTCAATTATCTTACTATGAGCTTTAGTTTTCTTAAATCTAAAATATTTAAATCCAAGTGTTCACGTCGATGTTCAACTGCATTAAAATCTGGAGATTGAGTCAGACATTAAAGAATATCTGAAGTTTTCTGAAGTTAATTTATGAATTATGACGTTTCATAACTAATTGTCAACCGGTTGTTAACTTTTAACGCCCTCCCTGATCTTATTTTGCTATAAACACTGGAAGACAACTTCGCGTTCACTCTTGCTATCTTGATAAGCGTTTTGAGTGCAAATGCAATTTATGCAAGTTCTCAATGTTTGTAGTATTGAATCACAGCTACAATTCGTTTGTAATTAATGTCGTCAAATTTGTGATGAATGCCATCATATTGGTAAAAAACCAATAGCGTGATGCCAGGAAATAACAGCGTTTCGGATCAAATTGGCACATCGCAGATGTCATAGTGATTAAAACAGTAATTATACAGTACTTTTGCCAACATTTTCACGGAGTTTTAAAAAAATATTTAGAAGTTAATGAACAAATGGGAAAAAATTCAATTTATGTGTTTATTTTTATTATCATTATTTTTTTAAAAAAAAAAGAAAAAACAAAATTTTAAGTGGCAAAAAGCATTTTTTGACTGACTGTAAACTGTCATACCAAAAGGAAGCAAGTCATCGGTAATTTTGAAAAAATCTTGCTTTTTCAGAGATTTATGACTTGCTCCTTTCTGCCATTCAGCTCAAAATGCTGAACAATTCAAAGGACTTTACTTCCTAGAAAGAGAAGCATCTTAAAGACATTTTAGGCATATATATATATATATATATATATATATATATATATATATATATATATATATATATATATATATATATATATATATATATATAACATCAAAACAACCAGAGTTTTGGTTCTGCGAAATTTCTGAGTACCACAACTAAATGAAATCAAAAACAAAACAAAGGCGTTTTGTTTTTCTTGTGTTCCTAAATTTATCGCCACAAATAACATTCATCAATATATTTAAATCATTTGTTAGTTTATGCTTTATAGTGGTAAAGTTTCAATTTAACTTTAAATTGATTAAATATTGTTTCGGAACCGTTTCCATGAAACTCCAATGGGCTGAATCGACTACAATAGTTTGTCAGATGCCGGTTAATTAGCTTTGTTATTTTCCGGTGAATTGATAATCTTTTTATATTTCGTTCAAACAATTTATTTGGTAGTTAAATTGTCTAATAACTTAAAATACTGCGGATGTAGTTAGTTTAATAATAGGAGAAGTTAAGTTAAGATCGCAGATATATTTAAATGTTAGTATTAAGAAAGATATTTTGTAGGAATATGAGTTCTATTCTTCCTGTACAAATTACAAATTTTAACCACGAACAGATTCCATTAAATTGAATGTAAAGTATACTCTTGAAAGTATTTTTCGTAAAGAATGTTACTGATTGATTTTAAAACAACTCTTACTGCTGTTTATCTATTTCCTCATATGAGTCATCAAGTAAACTATAATTAAAAAAAAGTTTTTTGGCAACATCAACAATCCTGTGCTTGATAATCCTTTACACAGCGCACGAGAAAAAAAACTTGTTTTGCTTTAATGCATTATAATTTAGTATCCCCCCATACCAAATAGGTGGTGTGTTTAAGTGTAAATATGAAAATCATTAACCCTCAAAGTTAAGAATTGCTAAGCGAATAATTAATTCTATTTTAAATAATCAATAAATACTTAAGGATTAGTTATACAAATACTAACTGCCGATCATTAACGAAAAATCGATGTTCCCGTTGTGTTTTTATGAGTTTCATCTAATAGGATTAAAAAATTATCTCAGTGTATTGAAAATAATTACAGTGTATTAAAAATAATTGTTTTTAACTTTTGAGTTTAAATTATCTAGATTAGTAACCAAATATGTAATAAAATTTTAATGTCAAAAATTGTACTTAAAGCTAGTTAAAAATGTTTTTGTAAACATACAAATGATAACCGTAAACAATATTTGAGGGAAATAAAATTAGGAAAATATCATTGGCTTTGATAGTTATAAGCATTATTTCGATACAATATGTTTGTTTAACTAACCCAAAAAGCTTGCAGTAAAATATCAGAATGTCTTTCAAAGTTAAAAATATAAATGACATTTGTAATGTGTGCTGTGAACTAGAATGTCAATATTTAACATTGCCTAAAACTGGAATTATCCGAAAGCATTATTTTTAAGTTTGGTTCGACACAAAGTACTATGCCACGTTTTCCCTCTAAAAACAAATACAAAATAATTATTTTATTGCATATTATTTTTGATTACAGTTGCTTTAAATTTGCTCCTGGTAGAAGATTCAGAAGTAACCTTATAAAGCAAACTAAAACTCGAGTTTGATCGAATGTAATCTTAAAACAGGATACGACTTATTGACGCGTAGAGTAATTGTATTGTTAAATGGGTGATAATGTTTATTTACGCGCGATAAGACCTTTCGACGACTAGGTTTCAAAAGAAAAGAAAATAAGTTTCACGATTTAATTCCTACAAGAAAAATGAAACTTTTTTTTTTTAAAAAAATATCAATCTGTAATTGTTGGATAAATTAACTCATGCAATTCTCATTTTTTATTAATTTAAAAAAATACAAGATATTAATAACATGCGTCGCATCAAAAGCTGATTGACGTTTGCAGAGTATACTATCATTAATGTCAAGGTGTATGCTTACCATTCAGCAGATATAAGATTATATGTATGTTGTAATTAGTGCTGATTGTTAAAAATGGATAATGAACTAAACGAATTGCATAACTTGGCTATCACTACTTTTCAGGTAGTTATGTTATCCTTTCTTTTTTTTATTTTGTTTTGCAAGCTTACGTAGATTGTACATATGTAATTGCCTTAAAAAATACGCTCTGCAATAAATTCCTTTCGAAGAAACCAAGTTCAGCATATCTTGTAATACTTAACTGTTGTATTTATTTCTAGTTTAACAAACTAAATCAGAAACACTTTTTTATGTTAGTATAGCTGTTTTTCAGTCATAAGTATTTTCAAAATAATAACAATTTTATTGAATTTTTTAATTTTTATATTACTTTTTGTAATACTTATATTATATTATTTACTTGTATGAAATTTAAATAAATAAACAAAAAAAAACTAAAAATTTGAATGAAGGCCTTTATTTCAATTACAGAAACATACATGACTCAATAAACTTAATTTAGCAGACAGCTTTTTTACCAATAACTCTTCTTTACACAGTAAACATCTTAAGATGTAAGTTTTTTTAATGATAATGCTCCAATTTTAACAATATAATGATAATAATATATCAAATGATAAAAGTGTGAGAGGAACTTTTAAAAATCTACAAAAATGCACAAGTAAGCAATTTTTTAAAAAAATTTTAAGGAAGGTAAATGAAGTTTAACTGTTTAAAATGTTTGTCTCCAATAATATATCTTTTTGTTTTATGTTTTAATTTGTTTATCAATAATCAAAGATAAGCATATGTCTTTGTGTGTGTGTGTGTGTGTGTGTGTGTGTGTGTGTGTGTGTGTGTGTGTGTGTGTGTGCGTGTGTGTGCGTGTGTGTGTGTGTGTGCATATATGTATATATATTTGATATTATCTGAAAATTACATCTGTAAAAGTTTTTGTTATTTCTCAGCTTTAAATAGGGCTTTTTTTTTTTATTCCTTCAATACATTAGTTCATAGCAGTACAATCAGTTTTATTCTAATTATTGGTTTCAGAATGTGGCAAATCTTACTCCTGCACTTCGACAAATGGTAGCAAATGCAAAAGTTTATCAAAAATCAATTCAAAGTATGTTCATGTCTTGAATTTATTTCAGCAAAAATAATTTTGATGGCTTTTAGTTTAACCCTTTATTATGAACAATTTTTTTCTAAAATGCTGATGACACAAATTTGAAATTGAAATTCGAATTGAAATTTTTTTAAAACTCTTCCTTATTATGGAATATAGTTCTGTTTTTTTTTAGAAAAGTCTAATAACTGAATATTTTAATCCAATTAAAATGTTAAGTTGGTGTTATTAGTTGTTATTGAGTGTTTACAAAAAAGTAGTATATAATGTAATAAGTATTGTTAATATAATTAGTGTAATTTTTCCAATAAAAGTTTTAACATGTTTTGTAAAATTTTCTTAAATAAAGAAAAGTTTATTTTTACCACAATAAAATATTAATTATAAAAAGTTGTGCCTATAAAATTGGCCTTAAAAAATAGTAATAAAATAATTAAATCTAAAAACAATAATAAAAAAATTAGAATGTATATGTATATTTAGAAATTACTGAAAATCAGTAAATTATATGGTTTCATTTAATGTATTAGATGTTTTTTATTTCTCTATGTGTAGCTCTATATATACATAAAATAAACTAATCAAATACTTTCAAAGAAATTTCAAAAATCAACAAAATCTACAGCATTTGAAACTCATGTTTATTGAACTTTAGATTAGAAATAAACAAAAGCATTTGAAACTCATGTTTATTTCTAATCTTTGTGTGAATCCATTTGAAATATTTTATTATTAGGGGAATTTCTAATGTTACTTCCTAATTTAGATAAAATAAATGTCAAATTATATTTTTAGAAGCTCAAAAACTCTATGTTAAATGAATTTATGTTTATAGGTATTCTTTATAGGTATTCTTTATAGGTATTGAAAAAGATTTGAAAAAGTAGTATTACCCTCAAAGATCATCTTATTATTCATGAGTTTCATTAAAATATTCAGTCTCACACAATTTTATTTAGATGTGATCATTTTTTCAAGCAAATAAAATGATGCCATTAAAAAAATAGCATTCTTCTAAAAAAAAGCAAATCAAATTAAAGCACTTCCAAATTTTTTTAAGAAAGAAATATCTAAAGTAGTTCTTTTACAAAGTTTTATTTTAAAAGGTACTCTCAAAAGTTGAGATCAATTTTTTGACTTCTATTTGCCAAAACTTATAGATCAACATATAAATAAGATATAAACTAAGTATTTCATTTTATTGTTTTGTTGTTTTAAATTTTCTATGAATTATTTTAGCTACATGCAACTTTGCAGTGATGTTTGCAGAGTCAATGCAGAATGTAGCTAATGCTGCTCTGGTTTCTGAAGGTGCAACTAAAGTGTTAGGTATACTTTAGTTAATACTTATGTAAATAAATATTTTAGAGTTAAATCATTAGAAATAATTAATAGCTTGTGATAATAAACTGATCAATCATTATTATAAATATTGAGTAAAATTTTTTTACTTAATATTTTCCAACACTTATTTTAGGTGATGTCTTGTCTGATATAATTGATGCATTTAAAGAGATTGAAAATATTAAGTTAGAACTGGCAAAAGTGTTTATCAATGAGGTTATTATACCATTAGAAAGCAAAGTGGAGATTCAAATTGGCAATACAAAAGTAATGTTTTTTTGTATTTTCATTTAACAATTCTACCTTCTAAGTAAAGAGATAAAGCAAATAGAAAGTAGAGTAATGAATAATGAAAGAAGAATAATGTAATTTTGTTACAATTGTTTATTTAGGAAATTTAGTTGTGCTTGTTTATTTTTTTGATGATTCTTCAGTTTCCTGCTAAGAACCACATGGGCACCACCACTAGGAAACTTATGTTATTTTTTATTCAATTATTTTTTATTTAATTATTTTAAAAATGATTCTTTATTTCTAGACAACACATAAGAGTTACAGTCAACTTAACAAAGCACAATCAGAAGTAAGTTTTTGGGTATAATATAAAATAAAGCAAATAAAAATGAATCAAAAACTCAATTTGATTGAGTTTAAAATAAGAAAATTTTTTGATTTTGCTAAAAAAAAAAATTTTTTTTTAAATTAAACTGGGGGAAAAGGGGGAAAAAATCTTAAAAAACATTCTATCAATTGTATATTTTTTATGTTGGTTGTTAAATTTCATTATTTAAATTTCATTCATGTATTTCAAATTTCCATTAGTAGGAGATTTTGATTAGTAAGAGAAAAACAATTTTTGATAAGAAAACACAACACATATCTTGTGCAATAAAAATCACAAGTTAAATAAACTGATTATGGAATTTAATAATAATACTAGGTGAAGGTATTTTATTTACATAACTGTAAACATAAATATACAAACTTTTAAAATGTATTTTTCAAGAAACAATATTTTATGCCATTCTATTTCAGTAGCTTCATATTCAGAACTCTAAATGTTAATCCACTGTCTTTTGCGATGTTGAAAACATTTTATGAGCACTGTTGAAACAAGAAAAATAAAAAAATTGAAGCTTGAATTCAAAGTCTTGTTTTAATGTTTGAATTTAAAAGCTTAGGAATTAGTTACATGTGTTATGGTTTTAATCCTTTCTTATGAAATATTTTTCATCCTATTGTTCAAGTTTATTGTCCAATATGGGCAGTAAACACAAACAAATTGCTCAAGTTTAAAAGTACAATGGTTCCCAACAACTCTACAGACCAAAAATACACCATCAGTATTCTTAAGGAAAGGGTCAGCCATGTATGTATGTATGTATATATGTATGTATGTATGTATGTATGTATGTATGTATGTATGTATGTATGTATGTATGTATGTATGTATGTATGTATGTATGTATGTATGTATGTATGTATGTATGTATGTATGTATGTACACACACTCACACTTAGTATGCAATTCTTTATATTTTTCCCAGGTAGTGGAAAAGGTTAGAAGCTCAGTGATTAAAATTCGAAGAAGAAGTTTAAGGAAAAGACGTCCTTCACAGAAATATGAAGAAAAGGAAAGGCAGGTAATCATTTTTTGTTTTTATGTTCATATTTGATTAGGTATATATGATTATAGGTTACATGCTAAAATATCATCATTTTGTCTCTGTAATCTCTATTAAGTTTCAAGCATATTTTTTCCTTAGTAAGATATGGCTTTAAAATTTTCTAATAGTGCACAATCTAATCTAAATTGAACACAATCTTTTTGACATTTTTGTAATAATTTTTGATATTTTTATAACAACATTTATACAGTTTTAGTTTTTTTTAATTCTAGTTACTAAATTTGTTTTGCTCTGTTGAAGTTTAATTTCTGTATATTTATATTTTAAAAATTCACAGGTATAATTAATATAAACAAAAATTTTTAGATTTTCAATACACTTATGCAAGAAGAAGCTAAACTGAAAGAAGTTCGAGAGCAAGGATTGCGAGATGTAATTTTATTTTGGCTTATAACTTTTAGTAAATTTTAATCACCTCTAATTTCAAAACAAAGATTAACATGTAAAGGGAAAAAATTATTTTATCACTCACTTTAAACTTTTAGCATGACAAAATCTTGACACAGATTTTTCTCTTTTTTCTTTTAGAAAATCTCAATGTTTTTATCATTTTAATTTATTAGGCACTTGTAGAAGAAAGAAGGGTTTATTGTTTTGTTGCTGAGAGAATTTGCTCTTATGGAAAAGGAATGGTGTTATGTAATAATAGAGTAAGTAACATCAACAAAGTAGGCTACAATTTTTTTAAATCCCATGAAAATAGCTGAAACTAAGGATGGTAATGATGACACTGGAAGATTTTAGACTAGTATTAATAAGATCTTTTTCCACCCCTAATTCACATATGTCTATTTAGAGATTTATCTAAAAGAGTATCAATTACAATTTAAAAAATCATAACATAAGACAACTGTGAATTGCTATCAAGTATAAGTCAATATCTTTATTGAAGTTAAATTTTTAAATTTTTATTTAAAATAAAAAACTTTAACTTTAATAAAGAAACGATTTTAAATTTTATGATGAAGAATAGCAAAAATAATAATTATTTTAAACCTTAAAAGTAGAGTATCCATAATTATATTTAGCATACACAGATTAAGATTTGTTTGTGATATTTATATTAAAAAAAGTGTCAGTATAGTCTTTCTAGCTGTTCCACCATAATAGTACAATATTTCTTACCAGTAAACATTGTTGTGGAGAATATTAGAGAGATGTTACTATTAAATAATACTACTAATATTACTAATATTATTACTAATAATATTACTAATATTAAAAAGAATATTAGAGAAAATACTAAAAAGAATATTAGATAGATAAAAGAATATTAGATAGATAAAAGAATATTAGATAGGTAATTAGTGAGTTCTTGTATACTTTTTGAACATACTATGAAAATTTTTTTTTTTTAATTTTTGAATATTTGTGTTCAAATTATACTTTTTTTTAGATAAATAATTTTATAAACCAGAAGGTTCCTGATTGGTTGCACTTTATTTCCAAACCTACTGAGCTTCCTCCTGAGAGTGAAAACATTATTAAGGTTAGTAACCTCATTTTTAAAAATTAATGATGTGTATACTTGTTAGCAATGGAGGAGTTTTTGCTTCACTCACAGACAGTTTTTTGGTTTTGTTTTAAGGATTAAATTATTACTATTAATATGAATATTTTAGCACACAAAGTTACAAAAAAAAGAGATTTTAAAAACAAGATATTTTTTAAAAACAACCAATATAGTTTCCTAACAATAGTTAGTAGTAGTTTGAGGCTAGATTTCAATTTTTTGATTTAAAGTGGCATTGTATTTAGAATCCTACTGGTTATAAAATAGGAACTGTTAAAAAAAAAGTTGCTAAACTTGACAGGAAAGATACACTAAGACGTGGAAAGTCATTTAGTAATCATTATCCAACAAAGTATAGTACTCTTGATGGTAGGTCTATTCGAGGAGGTTCCCGGCCTAGTATTTCTACAGCAATAAGTTCACGTGGAAATCTAACAGACAGTGTGAGTCAACCAAAGTATCCTAGTGGTGGTGCCTCATCACCATCACATAGTGATAAAGACCCTAATGAAGTAATAAATGGTGCATCTTTATCGTTACAAGAAAGTGATGAGTCTGAAAGAAAATCTCTACATAATGAAACTACAGCAGAGAGTGCATATAGTCCTGCTAAAAGTGAATATGCAAATGTTGTGGTGCTCAAGCCAGAAGACTCTTCTTTATCAAGATGTCATTCATACTCTGGTCCTAGAATTGAACTTAGCAAAACAGCAGAGAAAAATAAATGTACTCCACTCAATCGAACTGAAAGTGAAGCTAGTTATAGAGAGCATAAATCTGCTGAACCTGTTGATGAAAGTGTTGAAGCATCTGATTTCCGTACAAGACTTGCATCAATACAAAACTTGCTCAATCAAAAAGAAGCGAGAGAAAAAACCGTTGTCAAGTAAGTTCTTTTAAAATAAATTCTTTATTTGTAATGCCACATGAAAAAGAAAATATTTGCCAAATTATTGTTAAAATCATGTTTACAACCATTCAACTGTTACTTTAATGCAGGAAAGTATAACATCCAACAATTAAAATATTCAATTTACAAAGAACTCCTATGTAGTGATAGTCTGAATATAAACCTAAGTTATATTTGAAACCAAAAAGTATATGTAATAGAAGTTTTAGATGACAAATTAATTTATGTATAAAACTTTTTTTTTTAATAAAGATTTAGTTATTTAGTTATCATTGTTTTGAAAGTTATCATATCATTATATTAAATTTTGATAATAATATAAAATAATTATAGATAACAATAAACGTTAATTTTGATTAATATTTGTTTTTTATCAACTATGTTTTTAATTGATAATTGTTATCAATACTTAAAATTGGGGAAATTAAAAATGTTTAAAATATTCAGACCGTTCCACACTAAATCATATTTTAAATAACTGAAGATGTCAGCTAAAAATTTGATCAAGGAGTCATCATAAGGTCATCTCTACTATTGAAATATGAAATTTTGTTTAGTCCTTAAAAACTGATCTCCAGTTAGAAACTTTTCCTAACTGGAGATCAGTCTTTAGGATACTATTTAGAATATAAACAGTTTTTAAAATATTTTGTGTTTTGAAAGAATTTTGATTTTTTTTTTTTTGGATTAGTCTTATTTTAAAGACTGGAGATCAACCTTAATACATTGTAATACTTTGTAAGGAAGATATGCCTCAAAACCACCTTCAGTTAATAATCATTTTTATTTTGTTTTTAAATGACTCATATTTCAGTATTTTATTACCAATGATTTTTATCAGGGAAAAAGAACTTCATTTTTGTTTTAAGTTTTTATCTATTAATGTAATTTACCTATTTTTAGTTTTTTGTTTCTAGATACTTGTGGAAGTTATTCTTGACAATTTGAAAAAACTTTTGTTTATACAAATTTTTGTATTTTAATGAAAATGTTTTTTGATTACACATCTTCTGTTATTTACATCTCTGATCCACAGCTTCAAAAATTTGTGTCAGTTTAAAGTTTCAAATACAAAAAAACTGGGCTCAATAAGTAATCTTCCTTTGTGGTTTAATGTGATTTAAAACTTTTTAATGTAACTTATGATGTGATTTAAAACTTTGTAATGAAGGTTTAATCAATTTTATATCAAGTTAGGTATATATACCAATAATTACCCTAATTTTTATTAAATTTGCTTTTACAATAAAAAATTCTCTTATGATTTTTTTAACCATTATTTTTGATTTATAGTTTTTTAAGGTTTAAAAATGGAGATAGTTACAAAATAAGTGTCATTTTTTCCAGTGTAGTTCTGGCTCCTCTGGTTGTTAACAAAATTCACATTTAAAAATCATAAGCGAATTTTTTTCTATATTTAAAAACGTGCTACAAATACAATAAAGATAGTTGCACTGGTAGCAGATTATGAATAAATTTTTTTTTTTTGATCTTAATTATAGTTTAATTGCTATAACATTACTCATACACATTTCTTAAGTGTTTTCTGAACATCAAATGAAGCTTGGAATTCATGTGCAATATGTTTGTTTTTCATTTTCTCTTTAGGGGTTGTTCCGAATCAAATAGACCGAGGTTTTACAAGGTCCCATATGAACAACCTTATTTTGAAAAAACATGTTGGGGTGGTTTATATCAATAAGATCAGCAAATCCTGAAAGGTTCAGCTTAATATTTCATGTAGTTCTTAAGAGATGGTAAACTTAAGATCATTTTACAGAAAATCTCCCTGCTTGCAAAAATACTATTTTTTCTTCTTTTGAACAAATTGTTTACATACCTCAATTTTTCCAAGCTAGTATGAACTCTGTAGATAATTTGAGATAAACAAAAAATTGAAATACTGACTTTTGACATTTTTCCATAATGGCCAGCTAAACTTGAATCTTGCTAAAGTTTCTAGTTTAGCTACATTAAAGGTTTTTGATTTAAAGAGTTCATTCTTAAAAACTATATTTTGAAATACTACAAATCAAATTTGATGTTGATCTACTCATGGTGGATAGAAATTTTGGATAAATTCAGGGGACTAGAGCAATGTATCATCAAAAATATTGTAAAGTTATGTCTCTAATTCAAAAGATCTGTTATTTGCGATTGTATCAATTTATTTTTTAAAGTCTTTTGTACACATCAATCTAATGTGTTCTATCAGAAAAAGCCAAAAATGAATGGGAACTCATTCTTAATCCTCTCAAATAGATTATAGAAGTTAGACTAAATTTTTTAAAAGAATGAAAGAAAATGTATTTTTAAACTTGTAAGTCTTAGCGAAGAATGCAAATTTTCCTGAGACATGTCTTTGAGTATTTTTCAAATTGATAGAGCTCAATAGCTTTTGTTAACATCTCACTTATTTTTTTACAAAATATTTGCCAATAGCTCAGTTTGTTATTGCAATTCCTTGACTTATTTTACAGATCCTTGTAAAGTCATAGACAGCTGGGTTTTCCTTATTGTTCAAATGTCTGGAGTATAAGCAGGGTAATTTTTTCAGATTATTAAAATGTGTTTGTAAATTTTGATTTGAGTTTTAATACTTTCTAAATCCTGTTTGCTTTTTCAGCAAATGGCTCAAGTAGTTTACTTTTACAAAGTTTTTCAGCAAATGGCTCAAGTTTACTTTTACAAAGTTTTTCAGCAAATGGCTCAAGTAGTTTACTTTTACAAAGTAATCTTTGTGCTACAACAGTCTTTTGTGTAACAGCTCATATTTGGTTCAATTTATGCTTTCAATATACAACTAGATTTCTGTTAGAAACTGACTTGTGAACAACCAAAAATGATGGTACTTGAATTCAGATATCTACTTTTAATATAAGCCTGATTATAAAATTGTCATTGTCTTGGGGGCATGTTGTTACCACTTTCATTTTCATCTGTATCTTTATAATACAGAAAATAAAAATGTGTCTTTCTACAATCAGTGCAGAGTTTTTGACCAGGTAAAAAACCAAATTCTTTTGCAACCAGAAGACTAAAAACTTTAAAAGACTATAAAAGAAAAACTTATTGCATCCAGAGAATATCCAATTTAGGATAAACAGCAATAGAATGCCTCATTTTGATCCTAGACAAAATATAAAAGTATACTTGAACCACATATTGATCAAGAACTTTTAGTCTTTTTAATTATCACCTTCCAAAGCACTTATGAACTACTTTAACTTATGCTAACTTTTAGTTAAAGATAATTTTAAATTTTCTTTAGCTTAAAGTAGTTATTTAAACTTTAAGATTTTTTAATTTCTTTTTGTTAAAAGGATTACAATGCCTACCATGCTCACTCACCTTGCTGCACACTAAAGACACTTTCACAAAGACACTTTCGCTTAACAGTTATTTCTTAAATACACAAGCTCTTGATTTCGTTCAGATAGTTCTTCAAAACATTTTTTCTTAGACTTGGTAAATATAATAAGGTTCATTTACCACTGTACTTACTGTAATAAATCTACTATAATAAATTATATTGTTTATAAGCTCAATGAACATAAACAATTTAACTTCTAAAAATCTAATTTGCTTTAATGAACATAAAAATCTAGTTTGTGAGGTTTGTGAAGTTTTAGGTGTTTAAGAAATATTTTACTGATTAGTAATATTTATCTTGGAGTTTTTAAAAAATAACATGTCATGTTTTAAATTTATTGCAATTTTAAATTTTTTTTCCAAGATTTCTGAGTTTCAAAACACAGTATTTTTTTTCTTCTTTTTTTAAAATTTTAGTCAGGCTTTTATAATCTACTTTTCTAATAGAACACACTTAGATTGATAATTAGATAAATAGAAAGATAATTACCCAAAATCTGGGTGCAACGCTTTTTGATGCCACATAACTTATGAATAAATAGCTCTAGTCCCCTGAATTTATTCAAAATGTCTATCCATCATGAGTAGATCAAAAATCCAATTTTAGTATTTTAAAAACTTGTTTTTAAAATCATAAAAAACTTACAATTAAGCTAAACTTGAAATTTTAGCAAGTTTCAAGGTTAGCCTGCCATTATGGAAAAATGTAAGTTTTTCAATTTTTTGCTTGTCTGAAATTATCCACAGAGTTCATACTTTTTTTTTGATTGGAAAAATTGAGGTATGTAAACAATTAGCTTTAAAGTTTATCAACCTCTAAAACTGAAGAAATACAAATTTGTGCAAGGGAAAGATTTCATGTAAATAAATGAAAATGATCATGTAAAATAATCTCCTTAAATTTGCCATTTCTCAAGAACCACACAAGATATTGAGCTGAAATTTTCAGGATTTGCTTATCTCATTGATATAAACCATCCCAACATGTTTCATCAAAATATGAGGTTGCCATGTGGGTCTGTTAGTTAGCTTTGCATGGAATGACCCTAAGAAACATTTTTTATTCATTTATAGTTGGGTGTTAGTTTTATCCCTTGGTTTGATGGTAAATATATGTTTGAAGAAGAAAAAAAAAGTGTTTGAAGAAAAAAAAAAATGGGTTTGAAGAAGTTTCTGAGAAATTGTTTTCTTCACTATTTTTTACATTATCTATTTTTTTACATAAACTATTACATCTTTATTTCCTGAAATCTGCAAAATGCTTTTTATTTTAAATTTAAAAAGGTACTGTCACTGTTTTTAAAAAGGTGTGGGTTGTAAAAAAAAAAAAAAAGGTTGAATTTTCCATTTTTAAGTGCATGTCACATATCCTTCTTTTTCTTAAAAATAATCCTAAGCATCTTTTTGTTGACTACTTATTGAATTATACTTATAGCCCTGTAGTGCATATAAAAATATATTCACATCTCTGTAGTGCATATAAAAGTATATATGCATTTAAAAACTTTATCTCCACTATGAATGAGTTTACTATTATCATTAGTTGCTCACACTTCTTCCTGCCATATATTAAGAATGACTGACAAGTGGTTGATAGCCAAAATATTTTATACAAAAACATTGTAATATATATTAATAATTTGACATCTATAGTTTTTCCATCAGAAATTATTTTGAGTATTTTTTAAAAACTGCTTATTGATCAATGCTTATTTTTCCATTTAATAGAACCTCATTTTATCCTCTTATATTTTCGTTGCAGTTGTTTTTCCAATTGTATTCCTTAAAGGTATATAAAATACACCCTGATTCTTGAGAAAATTACCAGCTTTTCAATTGATAGTAAACCAGATTCATTATATGATGTTTCCCAAAAAAATAGAGAAAATTTACAAATAAAAAGCATATTTTGAGTTACAAAACTTTTTGACTACTTTGTTTTATTTTCTTTGAAAAACTTTAAAGTTTTTTTATAAATAAATAACAAATCCTTATCATTTAAAATAATTGAATAATAGTAATTTAGAAAGAACGTTTTTTAATAATTTTAGTATTAGTAACCTAAGTTATCTTTGTATGCAGCAGAAAATGACTTAAAAATAATTTCAGCCAAATGACATGATTTTTGACATTGCATCTAGCTTTAAATTATCTCTTTTTTAAATTTGGAGATATTTTGCCAAATTTAATGTTACTTATTTGATTATAACTTAATGACCTAACTTTTAATGTCACTTCAAAACACAAAACCTTTAAGTGCTTTTTAATGGGATATTAAAGTTGAACATCAAACTATAATCAAGTATCAGAAGCTCAAAGCTATGAGCCTTAATCCATGCAAAATACAGCAAGATTTTACATTTAATTATTCTACTATCGAAATGCAACAAGATGTTATAGTAATTATTCTACTGTTGATTACTGTTCATAATAAATCAAAATTTAAAATAAAATAATTTTTTAATAATTTTTAGGAACACATATATAATATTCTAAAGTGATAAATTATTTCTTAAGCTTTCTTTTGTATTTAGGAATCGCTTGAAAGCCATTTATGCACACACTGCTCGTGATGCTTCTCAGCTTTCTTTTGAAAAGGTTAATTGTTTTTTGTTTTTTTTAATTATTAATTTTAAAAAGTTTTAGGATTAGGGTGGTGGTGCTTTAGTTATAAAAAACTGAAACAAAACTGGAAAACAGAATTCTGTAATCAAAACTGAAACAAAGTTAAATAAAAATGATTAAAAAATTCAAACAAATATTAAAAATAGTTTTAAAATTATTATAGTTTCTTATCCAAGGGTTACTCATTCCAGCCTACTTTGAAGTTTGATCAAACATAAATCTTTTTGTTTATCACTTGCTTTTAAAGTTTAATAGAACTTTGCAGTATTTTACAGTGGGAAAATTTGAGTTTTTAGAAAGTTTTTCACTTTTAGGGTGATATAATCATACCAATATGTGAGCCTACATCTGGGTGGCAATATGGTGAAAACGAAAAAACAGGATTGTGAGTCATTTCTCTTTTCTATTTAAATTTTTGTGTGTAAAAGTTGTTAATCTTAGATTAATAATATATTAAGTATATAGAATGTTAAATTCTTATTGAATAAATTTTTCAATATTTGTCATTCACCGCAAGAATCTCTTGCAGCTTTAAACTCATGTATTTTGAAATTGTTAAAAAATGGAATTCAATTTTCCCTTACACCCCTCATTATTTAATATAAAAAAAGATTTCTCAAAGTAACATTAAAACTTACATTTTAAATGATTTTTTCCATTTCTCTTTTCTTATGATAAAAAAATACATTTTGTCAGGTTTTGATAGGCCTAAAAGTTTTATGAGGGGGCTTGTGTTGACGATATAGTAGAAACCAATTAAGTACCCTTTATAATTGAGTTTCTTGATATACCAATAAGGCGTATTCAAACGAGTCATTTATCGTAGGGTGCAAACTGTTTTAGTCAGCTATATTGATTTTATTAAAATATTAAGGTCTGGTTGGTATCCTGCTGCATACACAGAAGAGGTAATCATCACTACAATAAGGTAAGATTTTTTTTTTCAGTTAATTTGCATGCTTATATATATATATATATATATATATATATATATATATATATATATATATATATATATATATATATATATATATATATATATATATATATATATATATATATATATATAGTGTCATAGACAAAGCAGTTCTCTTCTTACACTACCTTAATTTTGTGAGCCGATTATTTCTGCATTAGTAAAATGTTTCCAACTGTATTTATGATACAGTTTACTTACTGCTTATATATGGCTAAACTGGTCATGGTTATCAATTTTATGTATCATTTAATTAAATGTTTATAATAAAAAATTATTATACTATCATTAAAAAATTTATTAAGCTTTTTTATTAATTAATAAAATTGTTATAAATAAACAGCTGGTTTGAAAACAAAAGAAAACAGAAATCAATTTAAAATTTTGTTTATCTTTTTTTTTTTTTACAATATCCTCTGGATTATTTTTTGTATGCATTTGATTAAAACTGAATCAATAAAAAAAAACTAATGCACTAGTGAACTTGTTATGGCATAGTTGTAGAGAATTGTAGGTCTTTATCAAATATGGTTACTTTTTTATGTTTTGAAAAAAAGATTTATCCAACATATTGCACATATTCTTTTGGAACCACTGTATATAATGTGGGCACACAAGAAAAATGAAGTCCACAATTGTAGTTAGTAAAACATTACACCATTTTCTATATAGGGAATTAATACGGATCATGGTGACAAAATTAAGAAGTAGTTTTGGACTTAATGGTAATGATAGTTTTAACAAAAAATGGATGATTTTTCTTATATGCCAATGATGTTTCAAATTAAACAAATTAAACTTAAAATCAAGATAACAATTCGATAGCAACTTAATGCCATCTTTTCCACTATCTAGAAGGGTAACTTCTCAACTCTTTAACTTCAAAATGTAATTTTTTTTTTTAATTGCTTTAGCAGTAACAAATCTATTGCATCATCAACTACTTTTCTGAGTTCTTTTAAGTAAGCCTTCTTTTTTGTACTTCTCTTATAACATTTTTTTGTGTGTGTGTTGTTTTTTTTTTGTTTTTTTTTTTCTACTGATTTTTTTTTTTTATTATTTTTAAAAAGTCAGTTAAAATCTTCATCAACCATGCACAGAGTGAACCATAAAACCGCTCCAGCTGTTGCTAAAAAATCAGCAAAAGTTGTTGCGAAGAAGACCAGTTTTATAGCAGCACCCACTGATGATTTTCATGAATGCAATGATAACAATGGTGTTTTTTTTTTTTTTTTTTTGTTATTCTTTGTTATTGACAACAAACATTTAACTTTAACTTGAGAAAAAATTCAGGAGCAACTTTCTTGCAGAATGTTTATTTTTCTAATGAAATAAGAGTTTAATCTTTCTAATGAATGAGTTTATTTTTTTGTTAAGAACCTCCAAGAATGCGTTCATCAAACTCAATGCCACATATGATTCATGAAATTGAAAACTCAAAAAGTGAAAAGTTACAAATCACTGAAGCAAGCAGACGCTCCCTACGTATGTTTGATTTTTATGTACAATTTAAACTATTGTAATTTAATGTTAATTATAAATGTACTTTTAGTTGTAAAAGTTGTTTAGTTATAAATGTACTATAGTGTACTTTAGGTTTTAATTGTTACTAAATTTTTCTTACACTATTTAATGTATTAATTATTAACTGTCTAATAATTGAAGGTCAACAATTGATAATTAAAACCAGTGATAAGTTCAACTTCAAGCATCTTAAAAAAAATCTTGAGGATATGATGAATGGATGCTTTAGGCATTTTAGTATCTTCTGCAATTTTTTGAATGGAGCAACAACTTGTCTCCAAAGCAAAATGATTCTGTCACAACTGGTGTTTGTTCTTCTTCTAAAGATGGGCAAACTGATTTCTGCTGGTCAAGAACACTGGCTGTTTCTTCAAATTTATCAACTAATCTTTTGATGCTGTGTCTGGTTAATGGGTCTTTCATTAAACCACGTGTCTGTTTGAATTTTTGTAGAACTACTGTTGCTCAGGGTCATCAATCTTGAGTTTCACTAGTATGCTTTGAAGAAATTGTCAGTGGAGATGTGTGTGTTTATGTATATATATGTATATGGAGATGTGTGTGTGTATGTGTGTGTGTGTGTGTATATTAGGGTAGGTTGATTTTACCCTGGCCTATTGCATAATGTTGCAGTAGTTGAAGATAGTTGAAATGAGATACCTCAAAAAATTTAAGTGGTTTTGGATGAAAAATGGTTTGCGGATTCAGGGCGCGACAAATCGACGAACGTGCGAACGTCTGCTAAGAAAATGACAGAAAAACGAACGTCACGTTCCTTTACTTTTCCTTACACAAACGTTGGCGTTCGCTTAAAATTTTTCAAAACGAACGCATTACTTCAGCAACTTTTTTTTCCAAATAATTAAGCGATTGATCGTTTTTTATTCATTATAAAAAACACGTAATTGCAATAAAAAACAATTTCGAAAATTTTAAACGCATTTTCAAAGACTTGAAAAGAAACCACGCTAAAACTAATTTATTCGATGGAACGAGGAAAGTAATTATGTTTGAGCATAGTTTTTGCATACATTTACAAAAGCATTCAAAATTTTACTAAAAATGACTGCATTTGCAATTACTTTTAAAAAAAACCATGCTTAAACTTAACGATTGCTTTCTTCAATAGCGTGCTTCTTTTTTTTTCTTATTTTCCTTTCGTGATTTCGCCGTGATTTCAACCAAGACCCATTAAAATCTTTAACCACAATCTTTGATTGTCGAAACTGGCCAAAATCCTTTACAGATTTGCTGGAGATAAAAAAATGGGGATTTAACGAAATAAAAAGTGTTTGCAACTTTTATGAGAATAATAATTTGATAAGCAGAGAAACTTCTAACTTATGTGTATTGCAGTGGCCTTTATTCAGGGAGAAAGTCCCTAAACTAAGGACAAATTCACTGTTTAGCATTTATAGAGATATCTTGCTGGAAAATGAACCTGAATTGGCAAGTATAAATGTCTTGTTAGAGATTATGCTAACTTTCAGTGCTTCAACGGCAAGTTGTGAACACAGTTTTTCTTGTATGAACTTACAAAAAAATATTTTGCGAACTTCATTAAATGACGACACCTTAGAAGATATTATACGTATAAAGCTTGATGGCCAGTTCATTGAGAACTTTTTGCCCCAAAAACATGTCAAAAATTGGATTGACGCAGCAGTTGGTATTAGATATTTAGATGGCCATAAATTAAAAAGTTCTAGCGATTCTTAAATCCATTTATATAAATATAAAAATTAATATATAAATATTAATGAGACGTCATTTTACGATTTATTTCTTTAGTTCCGTTTATTTTAATTTCTTCACGTTTACACGTATATTTTATGAGTAAACAAATTTAACGAACTAAATTGAAAAAAAAAGTTTTGTATCGTTGGATAACAGTTTACAATCATGGCATATTAAAAATCAATAATTTGCGCGCACTTGCGTGAAAAATTGTTTTGAAAATATGACAATTGATTAAACTCAATAAGCATCTTTGATATATCCAAAAACTTATTAACTAGAATAAAAATTTATTTGAATATAAAACTTTTTTATTTGACATGTATCTCTTAAATTAGACGTTCGTCAATAATTTAAGATACGAACGTCAACGTCCATTAAAAAAAAACGATTTGTCGCGCCCTGGGATTTACCTTTAAATATTATTGCAATTGTACAAAAAACACTATAAAAAGTGCAATAAGCGGAAATTAAAATTTTCAATTGTGATAATATGTTAAAAAGTTTTCTAAACGCCTTTTTTATAATTTATGATTCTAAATTTATAAAAAGTTGTTTTTCTAACTTAGTAACTTTTTGAATTTATTCAAAAATATCATCATATGAATGGGAATAATATCTTTTTGACATATATGTTCGGCGCATCTTTCTGCTAAGCAATTTTGTCAAGATGCAGCTGTGTCGATTCTCAAACCCATAAATGTAATGGGATGCTTCCAATAATAGTTTAACAGATCGCTCTACACTCAGAGAGTGAGATGGGAAGTCTGGAATATCTGGCATAACAGAATTGTCTATATTATAAGTATAAGTATTTTATTGTACTATAAGTATTGAAATTCTTGAATTTTAAAATGTTGAGTAGTCGGAGATTCTGTGACATCTGTAACAGTGAGATCTATCAACTCATACCAGTGATTGGTATTAAAATTTATTACAGGAACTTTTTTCAATTCATTTTGAAAACTGGTCAAGTTCATTCTGTAAATATAAAATTGTGATCAATACTGCACTATGATTGTGTTATGAAAAGAATAATAAAGTAATTTTTTTAAGTTACTAAACCAATTAAATAATTTAAAAAGATACCTAAGAGTCAGTATTGATTGAAAACCATAATTTCGGATTTTGTTTTCATAATCTTTAACCATGACAGAGAAAGTTTTCAGGTCTTAGGCAGAATGTGTTATTTTTAATGTTCTGCTCCACAATACATATCACATGATTGAATGGGAGAATATTTAGTCAAACAATAGCAGAATAAAGAAGAAGAGGAGAGCCGTGCAACTTGGATGATGTCTTTATTTAAAACCATCCTGGAGCATAATCTTGAACAATAAAGTAGACTAGTTTTTTTAAAGACTGGTTTGGTTGATTTTCTTTTGTATATAAACAGAGAATACGAATAGCTAGAGTTAACCACCTTGCATGGTTAAGTGGGCCAATTTTATAAGCAGCCCATTTATCACCAACTTTACTAATAATGAGCTGCTCTTAAAGAAAGTTCGTTTTGATGTAGCGCACACCCAACAAGGTGCAGTTTTCTTTTTAACAACTCTTCAAGTTTTACCACTAAACTTATTGTGCGAGAATTGTTAGCAGTATTATCAAGAAGAACTGCCTGAATACTTTTAACACTGTTCAATTCTTGTAAAACACTGAGCGTCTCTTTTGCAAGTACTAAACCAGTTGCACCTATAATAGGAGTTGTTCTATGAGGCAAATAGGTTCCAGTAGATTTTCCATCCTCATAAGTAAATGTGATGTTCAGGTTCAATAGATTTTTTGAGCAATTCCCCTTCAGTGAGTATATTATGCCAGAAGTTCCAGTGGTCTGATCAAGTTTGCTATCCACACCAAGGCAAATTAACTGATTTTTTTTCTCTAGATCTTTACCTTCACTAACTATCTTCTAGCCCAATCTAATTTGCACTTGTTAATCAAGATTAATTGATATCAACATCTTTTCTCAAAATGTGTTAAATGTCATGTAGTAAAGCATTTACAAGAGCTGCATCTAAGTTTGATGAACACTCATTTCTGACTAATTTCATAGCAAACCTGGGAAGTTTAATTAAGTTGTAGTTTCCAGGAAATTTCTTTATTGGTTGCCATTCAGCTTCTTCCTGAAAGAATTGCAGCATACAAAATTTGCCTGTACTTAAAATATATCAATAAAGTTTCAATAATTTACCTCAGTTTCAGTTGAATAACTAGTTTCTTCAAATGACATTGTTTGTTGTATGAGAGATTCTGCTTTATCAGCTACCCTTCGAGATAGTTGTTGTCGCTCAATATCAATCCTCTTGTTTCTTTTGAAAGCTACTTTATCAACTAAGGAAAGTTGACATGCTCCTTTTGGACCAGTTTTCTGCCTCTGATCTCAAAGGTAAACTATCTTCAAGAGGTACTTTTGCGTTTTGAAAGCAAATACATATAATATGTTCTTCTGAGCGATTTGCTTTATTGCACGATACTTTTCTATCACTGCAATGTAGCATATCCAATAAGCAAAAGCTTATCCAAATTTGTATCAAGATTTCGCTTGGTACTTGCTCAACCATGTTTTGCGATTAATGTTTTTCACTTGAATGAGAATGAGATCCTTTACCTTTTTAGCAATAGATTTGTCAGTTATTAGAGGTAGATTAGGATTCACTGCAGTCAAAATTGATTTTAAATTATTTTTAATTTGCGTAGTAACTTCTATGATATCTGCAGTTGTCATAAGATAGTAGTAGTACTAAATAACCTGTCGTAAGTACTTGGCTCCATCATTAACAATTCACATGGACCACCACCATACTTCTTTCCACTTGTTTTTCATGTAATAGGTGTAACTATAATTTCCGGAATTTTTTTATTGTTAATAATATTTGTAACTCTTGTTGAAGTTTTTGTTTACTATTTTATATTTATCTGTTTATTCATTTAACAATCGCTATTTTGAAACGAGACACACACACACATGTTGGTTAATTTCTGATATGAACCTTAATGATTTAGAGCAATCTTTTGATGATTCTTTTGATGATGAAGAATCAGATGCTGGTTTTAACATGCCACCACCTCCACCACCTCCCCCATTGTTGGAAAATGAACCTGATAATGAAACGAACCCCATTTGAAACGAAAGAGCTTGCATAAAAATGGTGTGTTGTAACTATTTTTTGAGATTCTTACTTATAAAGGTTGATTAAACGTTGAAGTTCAATTTAAATGTACTACTTAGAAGTTGATTTACTTTAATTATCAAAAAGTATTTACAAAGTCTTTTTGTCTTATATTTATTAATGTTTTTTTTGTCTAATAATAAACTAATATTTTTTAGGACTTGTTGTAATTCATAACTATTTGGTTATTAGTCTTCGCTGTATTCGTAATTGATCTGAAAATGACTACAAAAGTTACGTCTAAATTTTTTGTAACATTTTACGTAATATATACGCTATAGTCTGTTGTACCAATATACGTAAAATTTTTGCCTGTTATTATTTTCAATTTTTAAAAGATGAACATTTTTTAGAATATTCTAACGAAAATTTCTGCGTTCTTTAGTTCAAACGCGCATGTAAATAGACGTAATTTTATGACGATAAATGACGGTGAAACTTGATTTTATGACGATGACGAACAGAAAATTTGTATCATGCTTTAAGCACATTTTTTATTAGTTGTATCCTTAATTTGATTAAGCTAAAGAAATGGAATCTCTTTTTAATTTAGGTCAAAATGATGTTTTTCTCAAAGTAAATGTTTTGCTCAAAGTAGATATTTTGCTCAACGTAGATATTTTGTAACGTTCTTTAGATCTTTATATCATGAACTTATTTTTATAGAGAAATTTGAATGGTTTATATTTTATGGGTTTAATAGATTTTTTATTTTTTACAAATCAATTTTTTATACATTTAAATGATATTATTGTTATAATTCTTGCTACCAATCGACCCTCCAGTAATTTTTCATAGCTTTTTTAAAAATTAATTTTGGTAAATAAAATAGGAGCAGTATAATGTAAGGTTCAAAGCTTTTTTTCATTTTAAGCTTCTAAAATTTCTATTGGACGCTTCTTTAAATCGTTTTTATATTTGAAATAGTTTAATTAACGAAAGAATTTTTTTAAACAGATGTGTTGGCTTTTAGTTAATCAGTCTTCTTTGTTACTAATTTTTTATTATTTTTTTTTTTTTTATTTTATATTTTTTCGTAAAACAAAACTCTTAAAAAAACTTGTGTTTTTGACCATTCAATTAATACCGAAAAGTATCGGTCATTTTCAGTAAGTGCGACCACTTCCTTAAACAAATGGTCGTTGCTATTCAAAGTTAAATGCTAGTTCAAAAACTGTTTCTGTTTTCAAAGTTAAAGTGATGAAATACTTGTCTTTCTGTCAACGTTATAAAAACATTTTAAATCTTAAATATGCTATGGTAATTAATGAATGCCTTTACTTAAGCGATCTTTAATATTTATATCTACGTGCAAAGATTCATCAGCTTGTAATATTTATCGAGTTGATTTTATCTCTTGATATATGTACAAAATTTAAATACACGAATAAATAAACTGACATTCTCTTTTACTTCTTCAGATGTAACAGTCCAAAAAAAGTATTGGTTTGGTCAAACGTAAAATTTCATAGTTCAATTGGCGATGACTTAGCAGAGTATGTTGTAATAGTAGCTTCGAAATTTCATTTATTCAAATATCATTTAACTTAATGGTCTGTCGAATGTATTAAATGGGTAAAATTCAATATTCTATGAATTGTGCCGTTCTAAGAAAAAGTTCATATGTGGTGGTCTCTCAAGAAGTAAAATCAAGTTTTGGTCAAAATTTTAGATTTTTCCTCTTTAAATAGCTCATGTTGCTGAATTTTCACCTTCAATTCTTATAAAATCTGATTAACAATAATAATGATAACAATTCATGGCTAAAGGAAACGAGCAAATTTGTAAAGATTTCTACCCGAAATGTTCAAGATGGGCATTTGTAAGAACAACAAATGTTCATCTTGACTGCTTGGGTAAACAAATGTCTTTTTAAAAAAGTTCAAAGAGCAAACATCTTCAAGAAGTGTAAAAAAAATGGTTTCTAGATGATCAGTATTTAATCACAATTTGTAGTTAAATATTTCTTTATCGCTTTTTCACAATTTTAGTTCTTTTGGTCGTTAGCAAAAAAAACAAGATAGATTTGGCTTGAATGAAATCTTAACAGATATTTTCTTAATGAACGTCTTTAGAATCGCCATTTTAGGCCATTTGGCTTTAACAACTTGGAAAATGTGTTCCTTTTTAATGAGAAAATTTTTAAATCATAGAAGTATTGTCTGCAATTTTCTCACGTGGATATATCGTATATACACTTCTGAAATTTTTATGTAAACAATGAGCAATTTTTAAGTTCATGTGCCACAAATATTTGGTTTTTTGGATTTTGTTTTTGCTTTTATCTGGCAATTGAGCCAACTGTCTTAAAATGCTTGCTTTTATTGCTTAAAAATCTCCCCAATAAATTTACAGAGACAAGGCATAAAAATTAACTATCATCTATTTGCAATAAAACTTTTCCCGACTTCCTTAAGAACCACTTTTAGTAAAGTTACTCCTCCATTCTTTCAGCTGAAATGAAGGAAACACAGAACTTCATTCTGGTTAAATATCAAGGTAATCTTACCCTTTCTTCATCAATTAGAAATAATTCTCTAAGTTTTCATACTGTTAATTTGATCAAAAAAAAAAAAAAAAAAAAAAGGAGAATAAAATGTGTAAAAGAAAAAAAGAAAAAAAAAAAAAAAAACACGACTGAGTAAAAGACCAGAAGACCATCTAGCAGGTGGCAAGTATCATTTATTATAAATAAATACTAAGGTTATTTATGAAATGTTTTATCGAGTGAAAGGTTTTATCGAATGTCATTTTTTTAGGTAATTTAAAGATATCATTTTTTGTGCACTAAAAATATTCAGTTACTGAATTAAATTTTCAGTGAAGTGAATATTTAAAAACATTTTAAAACGATCAATCATAAAATTATAATTATCTTAACAAAAAATGTTTTTTTTACATCTTTTGGGACTTCTATTAATATTCTAATAAATATAATCCTGTGCATTCATTAAATGTAAATTAAAGCTTCAAAAGCAGCAACATAACTTTTACTATTATAACAACAAAAAAATTTAAATCATTCTGCGCTGATGTGGAAAAGAATTCTTGCATAACTATCATCGCGGTGCACCATGATAATGATGCACCATTGAAGATAATTTAAAAACACAAAAAATTGCAAATTAAAAATGGTTACAGAAAAGCATGATTATTTAAAAACGGCCAGCTGGTGAGTGAGATCAAAATAATAAAATTAATTGTAAAATTCCTGAGCGAAAAAATAATCCATTATTAATTGAACTCATATTTCATCTCGGTGTTCTGAAATAGCAATGAGCAAATAGGTATACGAGAAATTTTATCAATTTATGCCAGTGAATCTTTTAGGCGATTTTCAATAACGAAGTCAAAGTCCTCATTTCAGTTCCGCTTCGTAGATACTGGGAACAATCATACTCGCCAATTCTGACACCTAAAATATAAACTCAAACATAAACGATCATGTAAAAACTTTAACTTATTTTAGCAGAAGAACATTTTTCACACATGCTTGTCGTTATACCTACAAAAAAGATGGGGAAAGTAAAGAACTGGTAAGTAACATACCTGGTCGCTCTTCTTCATAAAATACCTCAAAGCTTCGATACAATACTTTCCTTAAATTTTTAACAATTTAAAAAATTTTAGTACATTTTTTTAAAACATTTTTAGAATAATCAATTTAACAGCTTAAAATGCAAAAAAAAAAAAAAAGAACTTTACTGGCTTCAGTGGATTCTGGTAGATCTCCGATCACATGCAACAAAGCTGAGGAGATTTCAAATGTGTGATCTTCATTTATCTATGTAAATAAATAAAAATGAGCAAAAATATTTTCTTTCAAAACTAACAATAATCATTATTTATTCATTATTTACTTTTACGATAGACAAAGAATAAGCCAGGCAGCATCCAGCTTCTTTTATCTTTTCACCAGGTCCGTCTAAAATGCTGGACACAGCCAAGTTAACAATAGTGCGAAGTAGAGAATTGATTGCTAACAAATGATTGCGCAATTCATAAACACTAAGTAGATTTGTAAGCTAAAATAAATGATAAAACGTTGTGAAATAATAAGCATTGTGAAAGCTTGTTTTTCATATAAATATATCGTTATAAGCTAGTTTCAGAAGTGCATATCTGAATATATTATTGTTATTCACATAGATATGACAAATCAGGCTGAAAACACATTTAATAAAACTAATTTAATTGGTTAACTATCAAAAAGTTCAAAGTGCTTCTCATTAACACAAATTGATAAAATACCAATTAAAGATTAAGTTTCTGATGTCCTGAAAAATCTGATATTGCTATAAAATTTAAAATAATTCGAAATTCTGTAGCAAAAAAAAAGGCTAACATAAAAAAGTACTGTAAAAAGTAATGAAAAGCTGAAAGAAGAGCCCAACAATGGAAGCTGACATTTCAAAAGTTAGTAGCAGAAAAAAATCATCATTTTAAAAACTGATACAAAAGAAACCAAGATTGATGATCCACTGATTGTCCACATTAATGAAAAATTATTTCCTGCAATAAAAAACAGTCCAGAAAAAAAAGACTATTTCAACAGTTAGCAGATTAAATCTTTGCAATATCCTTCATCTGCATTTAAAATAGAAGATATCAACTGAGTTTTTTTATTTTACATGGCTTTAGTAAAAATTACTTGAAACTATTTTGACCGAAAATAAAAATAATCTCAGGGTTTTTAATGAAGAAGCCGTTGCTGTAAATTGTTTTTGCTGTAAATTGTTTAACAGTATTACATAAAATTTTTAAAAAGTGATTGTGATAATTTAGAGTCCTATTGTGATATCATACTCCAGAAGACTGGACCCAAATTAGAGGGGTAAAATATTGAATTCAGAAATTGAAACAAACTTGAAAAAAGTGATATTAGGTCAATAAAAAAAAAAATGAAGTTGAAAAAACTAACAAAAAGATTATTCAGAAAAACTTTAAGCAAATGGAAGTTCAATTGCAAAGCATTAAGGATAAATGGATAAAGAAAAAATTTTTAAATCCGCTTCGAAATTTTTGCACAAAGGGGAAAGAAAGTCTATACAAAAATGATGAAATAGCAGAGGGAATAAAAGATGTTGATTTTTCTGAATTTGTTTTATTTACAGTGACTAAACAAGAAACAATTTGTGAATTTAACACAATATCTATAAATCTGGACACAGGTTTAAAATGTGTTTATATATCCACAGTTTTGATCCAATCCTCACCAAATTTTTCTCACACAGGTCAAACTTTTCCCAAGGAAGCTTTCAGGCCAAGTTTGGACCACCCTGGACTCCATGTTTAGGGTGCTTATGACTGGAACCAAGTTCCAACCCCCTCTAACCACTCCTTGCCCCTGGTGAGGAGGTGATTACAGAGCTAATAATTTTAAAAGTTCTTACCAGTGAAAAGATTGTAAACATGTGTTAGCAGTTTTTTATGTCACATTTTGAGGGATATTTTTGGAAAAGTATATGAAATAAATGACAAAATTTGTAAAAACAGTTTTTCGTTTGGAGAGAAGATTATTGTGATTTATCAATGTGTTTGTTGCAAAAAAGCTACATTACCAAAGTGTGGTTTAGTTCCTAAAAAAATGACTACATAGCTACAAATGCATTTTTGATTAATATAGTAAACTTTAACATCTAATGGCTGGAAAACCCGGCACATTGCAATGGGTATGGCAGCTAGCTAGTTTGTGTGTGTGTGTATACACATTTAAAATCTCTTCCCGGATTACTAACAACAACAACAAAAATACAAAATGTAACTAAAGAATTATGAAGAAATATCTGATTTTTACAAAAAAGTATTGTTTGATGCCACTATCTTTTTTAAAGAAAGTTCTTTGGTCTAATGAATCCCAGTTTAACTTAAAAAAATAAGATGGAGTACAAAGAACTTGGCAAAAAAGGGGAGCAGCTTTTCATTTAAATTGAATGAGAGAAACAATTAAACGTGGTGGAAATGCGAGTGCTTGGGGTTATAAGGTATGGCATAGTATTGGTAAATAAAAATTTATTTATGAAAACATGAATGTAAATTTGTGTATTGATATATTGGACCAAAATTTAAAAAACTTAGATTAGGAAGCAATCTTGTGTTTCAACAAGAAAATGATCCAAAACACAGTGCTATAAAAACTCAAACCTTTTTTAATAAAAATGACAAAAATCTTTTAAAATGGTCAACACAAACCCCTGGTTTAAATCCAATAGAATTTAGAGAAAGATTTTTTAAAAAATATATCAACAAATAAATAAATGTTATAAGTTTTCTTCCAAATAAAATTCTCCAGAAAAAAAAAACACATTTTCTGTAATTAGTCTAAGCTACAATACTTGGATCTAAAGTACCAAATTTACTTAAAAATAACTCTGTACACTTAAATTCTGTTCATACTCTGTGTGCATGCCTGAGTGCATGAGTGTGTGAAAGAAAAATGAACACTAGAACTTACAAATTGAATTCTCAAAAGTTTAATTTCATTGAAGTTTCCACGCTGAAGTTTGTTAACAACCTGTAATATTATTTCATCACCTAAAAATAAAAGGAGCAATAAGCTTGCTGTGTTTAAGCTCATATATTTAAGTTCGTATATGCCATTTTTATTTTTGCATTTTAACCCTCTAATCTAGGGAAAAAGTTAAAAATCAAAATGAAACAACTTTTGTTCAAGGAGTATTTTTAAAGCTCTTTTTAAAAACACTAAAAACGTAACCAAGTTTTTCAAAACATAGTCAATGATATGTCTGACTGCTTGATTACTGACACATACCTTCAGCATATTTAAATAATTTTGGTATAACAATAGCACAGGATCTCAAGACAACTAGAAGCGATTTAAAAGATTGCACATACTCGTTTTCTTCACTTCTCATTTCTTTGCACAAAGAACCTAAAATATTCAACTCAAATCAAGTTTAAGCTGTGACACTAAAAATTATACCTTTAAGTAAAAAATGGTGCAACAGTCAACTCAAATTCTAAAATAGTTGCAGACACAATTTTTAACATGGAGTCAAAGCTCAATACATTTTTGCATGTTTTTTTAAGAAGAATTTCATACTTAATGTTGCAGTTATTTCTTTTCTTGTAGCATCTTCAAAGCCAAAATCAAACTCAAGTCTATCAAGTACTTTTTGTAGTTTATTTAATGAGTCAGAACAGCCTTCAAAGTTTGATTTCAAATAATTAATACTTGATGCAAGCTAAAAAAATTTTTCGAATTTTAATTCATTCCAGAGAGTATATATATATATATATATATATATATATATATTCATATGTATATTTAATACTAAAGAGTATGTAAGGTAGCACAGAATTAGCCAATATTTTGTTAAAAAGTAGTTGTTTTTTTAGTAAAACAACTACATTTATATTGGATAGACATTACATTAACTAAATTACATAGTACATCATAAATATTTACATTATATAATGCATGCTTTTATAAAAAATGAGAAATGAAAAAATGAAAAAAAATAATAATAAAAACAACTATAAATATTTAAGCATGAATCTAAATTGTTAATATCTAAATATATCTATATATTAATATAATTAGTTAACATATTTAATTAATTAATATGATTAATTACATAGGTTTTATATATACATATATATATATATATATATATATATATATATATATATATATATATATATATATATATATATATATATATATATATATATATATATATATATGTATATACATATTGAATGAAACTTTAAGTAATGTAATATAAACCAAGCTAATTATTTAGTTTATATAATAACAATAGTAATAATAATATATTCGCTCACTTATTCTACGCTGTATTGAGCACTATTACTGAAATATTATTATAATTTCTACAATACTACAATGCTATATTATCGCTCGTTCAAGTTGAGCACTCTCTAATATATTCGGTTACATTAAATAATTACAAATTTTGAAGAAGCATTATTTCAACTATTCGATGAAGAATGTACCAGTACCATCCAAAAAGCAATACTTAAAATATTTAATGGAGAAAGTCGAGTTACTTATTAAACGTATGAGATGGAAAGCTTCGACGTGCAAAAATAATCCTAGCCAGAAGCCTGTTACCATTATGATCTCAAATCAAGAAAATCCCCACCACAGCACCCCGATCTTGTAAGTTTTGAAAATGATTTGCTTAAGCTAATAAAGAATATCTCATTTACTAATATTCAAAATGATTTTCAAAGACAATTGCATCATGACATTGCAAAAGTCAAATCTTCAAATAACTTGTTCATCTTTGCAGATAAAACTAGAAACATATATGAACTAGATAAGCCTTCGTATCAGAAGCTTTATGCGGAAAACATTACTAAAATTTACAAAAAATCTGATATAACACAGTATAACAGTATTAATATGGAGGCTAAAAAAATTGCAAAAAATTTGGACATAGACGATAGAATAGAATGTCTAGCATTGAACTCAGCATTTATTACCCTAAAAGATCACAAGGATAATTTTGCCAACAATCCTCAGTGCCGTTTAATAAACCCTGCTAAACCAAAACTCAGGAAAATTAGTAAAGCTTTATTAGATGATATTAATAGCAGAGTGAGAAAGGCCACCCTTGTACACCAATGGCATAATACAAAAGTAATTGAGTGGTTCAAGTTCATACCAGACAAAAAACTATGTACTTTTATTCAATACGAAATTAACAAGTTCTACCCTTCTATTTCAAAACAATTACTTCATGACTCTTTAATGCACGCTAAGAGGTTCACCATAATTCCTGATGAATCAATCAACATCATCTACCATACTAGGAAAACTTTACTTTTCGCAGGAAATAATATGTGGAGCAAAAAATCAGACGACTCTGATTTTGACGTTCTATGGGAAGTTTTGATGGAGCCGAACTGTGTGAGTTAGTAGGCCTATACATATTATATACTATTGCCAGTGAATATGGGCTCAACAACACAGGACTATATAGAAATGATGGTCTCTGCTGCTTTTATAATATCAGCGGCCCTCAGTCAGAAGAAATAAAGAAAAATTTTGTCAACATTTTTAAAGATAAATTCAACCTTACTATTACTATTAAATCTAATTTAAAAATTGTAAACTTCCTCGGCACCACACTTAATCTCCTTTACAGTACTTTTCAACCTTACAGAAAACAAGGAGATAACCCTATGTATATCAACATCAACTCCAATCACCCACCTAATATTAAATTGATGCCAAAAATGATTTCTAACCACATCAGTAATATATCTTCAAATAAAGAGGTTTTTGATAGAGCTGCACCATTTTATAACAACGGTCTCAATTCTTGTGGATTTAAAGGAAAACTTTTTTTCAATCAAAACATGCCAAAACGTAATGCAGGATCTCGAAAACGAAACCTTATTTGGTTTAACCCTTTATTTTCACTGAACATTAGGACAAACGTAGTAAATTTCACAAACTTTTTAACGTAAAAGTTAGTTACAGCTGCCTCCCAAATGTTAAGAAAATTATTACTGCTCATAACAAAAGAATTCTAATACTACTGACAATAATAGCCAATCATGCAATTGCCGACAAACCACTGCATGCCCACTAAATAGAAAATGCCTTAAGAAAAACCTTATTTGTATTTGCAATCTAAAAACTCAACAGCAAGAATAGGAGCATTAATATGTTGGGCACACTGAAAAAACCTTTAAAGACAGATGATATAAGCATAGAAATTTTTGTTATGAAAGTAAGGCAAATTCCACTGAACTTTCTAAATTTGTATGGGAGTGTAAAAGTAAAGGTTTAGAACCCATCCTTACGAAGAACTTTCTCAATCAGGCAGAACCATTTAAGCCTGGTGGCAATTACTATAATTTGTGCTTGACCGAAAAGTACCACATTATTACTTCGAAACTAGACTTGCTCAATAAAAGAATTTTAACAAAAAACTTTAATGCCATCATAGCAGACACTCCATAGCACTTTTTTTGTATTTTTTGTCGTTATGTTTTGTTTTTTTTACGGTTTATAACATCTGATGATCGCATTTGCGTGAAACTTTAAGTAATGTAATATAAACCAAGCTAATTATTTAGTTTATATATATATATAACATCTGATGATCGCAATTGCGTGAAACTTTAAGTAATGTAATATAAACCAAGCTAATTATTTATATATATATATATATATATATATATATATATATATATATATATATATATATATATATATATATATATATATATATATATATATATATATATATATATATATATAAACTGCTCTACAAAATTAAGAATAATTATACCTCTGTATTTTCTTCATAGATTTTCAATTTGTGGCTGATTTCTGTGTTACTGAGGGTTTCACTTGATACAAGTGGTGTGGGTGCTACATCTGAAGGTCTAAGAAAAAAGATTGCTATTGATTTGCATAATACTCAAAATTTTAACTTGTGTTTTTACACTCATCAAAAAACTTTCAAATCTTAAAGTTAAACTCAAATAAAAAATAGAGGCAATCAATCAAGATTAATCAGTTTAAATTAAGTTCTAGTTATTTTTTAGTTTCAAGCATTTTCATTAATTGAAATGTATGAATTAAACTTTATATTAAAATTTGTGATTCATAATAAAAAAAAAACAACTTTATAGGTTTTCAAAGTTAGTTTAAGCACTTAAGCATTACATTTGAAGGCAAATGATGTGTAGTTGTGACTTTAGATCTACACATCCTTGCAGAGTTTGAACTTTGCAAGGATTGCAAAGTTGTTTTTTTTAGATCATTTTTTATATACTAATAACTTAAGTTGTATTGAAAGCTTCTTCAGCTTCTTGTTTTAAAAAACTCTTAAACAATTATTTTTTTTAGAAACTGAAATTAAAATGATGTGAGTTTAATGTGAGTTGCCAAACATTCAAACAAAATCAAGTAAAAATTTAGGACATTTTGAGTCTTTTTCTGAACGTTATGAAAAGTAATAAAAAGTGAGCTACTCTAACAAACTTTTCAAAACTGCAAAAGTTGATTTAAAGCCCACTAAAGTTTGAAAACTTTTTGGTCACATTCCTCCTTCCTAGAGATGTTTTTAATGAAACAAATATTTTCACAATTCAATAAAATAAAATTTAATGCATAGCTATTAAGATGTCCAATGCCCGTACCTACCGGTTTTCTTCATTAGCATCAATATAAAGTTCAAGATTTGTTTCGTTGCCACTATTACCTAAATTCATAAAACCAAACTCATGCGATGCGTCTAGTAATTGGGGCTGAACACGTACATTCTCAAAAAATTGCCCAATCATTGCTCCAAATGGTGTTGACATGACTTCTAATGGAAGATCAGTAATATAAGACGGAATCTTTTTACCAGTGAGAAATTGTGCAACTTCATTTGAGAATGTGTTACAATTATGGTGGAACAAGTGATACTTATCATGACTAAATTAAAAAATATCACCAGTTTAAAAATACATATCGCTAGTATAAAAAGGACAAACTATAGTTACATAAAATCAAATGTAATGTATCAAACAATTGTTTATTTCAATTTGATTGAGCGGAACATGAATGCATACTAACTATAAACAACAAAAACATAACAAGTTTGTTTATTATAAAAAAAAATTATAATCATATTTAATGATTTGATTATTTAAATGATATAAATAAAAGATTTTGCTTATATGGTGTAAGTTATATATATATATATAGTTTATGCTATAAAACAATTAAAAAGGTAGGACCATATATTTTATTTTATTTTTTTTTATTATTACTTTATAACTTCAAAAGGTTAGTACTACTAACTTTTAGAAGTTATTAAGTAATCAAAAACTTCAAAAGAAATTACATGAACTTCCTTGAAATATTTAGTTAAAAACTCAAATCTTTGCTGTCAAAAAGATAAGGTTTATGGATTACCATTGTTTATTGCAAAAGATTTCTGGAGAACCAGGACAATTTCTGGCTTTTCTTACAACTTCTTCTACACCTTCACATTAGAAAAGTATTATCTTGTTTTAGAATGGCCAATTTTTGTAATATCTTAGTGACAAAATGCATCTTTTTGTGTATCTTAATATTTAATCACACAAACAAAAAACAAACTTTTAGTAAAACATGTTAAGTTCTCTGTTAATATGAAACTTCATAACCATTGCACCTTTCCTGAAAACTAGACGGAGTACCATTATTTTAATTCCAACAACTAAGCTTTCAAATACAATTACTAAGCATCTATTGCATTAAAGTGTTAAGCTTGCAAGAGAAGTATTCTATAAAATGTCATTGTGATATTATAGCTAAATCTGTCATTTAAAGGACAAATACATTTTCTCTGATTTTTAACAAATACTATTGAATTATTTTTTATCTTTCAAGTAACAATGTACTTTTGCGCCTCAGATTATTTTCTTGGAATAATCCTGAAACCTGCCTAAGTGAGTACTATTGATTATAATCAAAGAGGTTTTCAAAAAAAGATATGACTGTACAAGATTTAACATATAAGTGAATAGGAGCCTCTAGAATCTTTGGAATACTCATTAAGCTGATGGAAACCACAGTAAAGTTAAAAATATTTGATGCATTTTTTTTACCGTAATGATTAAGTTAAACATTGTTTGAAACTTTGAATCAAAGTTTATAAGAATTTGTCACTTTTTGCAGTGGCACACTCTAATGGACCAATCCTTAAAGCAAAATTTAAAACATAATTCAACTTAAAAAAGAATTTTCATTTTCCTTTTGTATGCAACCAATAACAGCTAAGTAAGATGGTAAAAATGTATCACTATCTGTGATAATGGGAATTAAATTCATATTCAACAGTTCAAAAAAAAGTTTTTAAAACTTATAAAATTGCATTCACTCTACAGAATTTTTTTTTTTTAACAACTAAAAAAAAAAAGATTAAAAATGGTTTAAAAACCTAAATGATTTTTTAGACAATCCTCTCAAATATTCATGAAAAACACTCTTTGAAACGGTTGTTTCACCAAGTATGATAGTTTCATCAGGGGCTCCAAGAATAGTGCCACACTAACAAAAGAAAATGTTAAGTGAAAAAAGAAAAGAGAATGATAACTCAAGTTAAGTAACTTATAACTTTTATTGGAATACAAAGAACTAATAACTCCTACTGGAATACAATCTGATATTCCACCTCCTCCAAAGAAATACTCTTTATCAAAAACAACAATTGATGTATGCCTGTAAATTACAAACTTTATTTAAAAAAGAGAAGATACCAAATAAAGTAAAGGAAAGTAAAAATAGTAGTTAACTAGCCAAAATACAACAAACCATTTATACTGATTAAAATAAAAATGAATTTACCAGACTCCATCTATTTGTTTTCCTATAATAAAAAGACAACTATATAATAGCGAAGTATTTGGTTGCTTTTTAATCTATATTAACTAAATTAACAGTTTTTTAAAATATGTAAACAAATTTTTAAAAAAATCATATTTCAAAGTGATTTGTGTCAATTAACTTACCAAGTAAAGGTAGAGACAGTTGACTTGCCATCCCTTTTGATATGTCATATATATATAAACTAACTTTTACCATATTTTAACTTTTTTTTCTCTATTTTTACGTAGGAAAAAAAAAATCTTAACCTTACATGTATATTCCAGTAATTTTAGTAACTGTATAATAAATATATATACCTAGCTACTTAGTTTCAAGAATTTTAAATTTTATGTCTTAAAACTTTCTCTCATTCATTTTATTAAAAAGAGTGAAGCTACATCAACTAATATAACATACTCAATGCATTATATAATTTTTCTTTACAGAATACCCATTCCGTGGTTTTGTTTGCCACACATCAAAATTTTCAGCCGTTTAATCCGCGACTTTAAAAACCTGTCATATATCATTTCTCATACATCACAATTAATCTTCCTCATTAATAAAAAAAGAAACATTCTTAATTTTTGTTATTGTTGTCTTAGTATTCATCTGGAACATATCTAACTCATTTTATTGATCTCATTTAACTGTCTAGCTTCAATTACCTAATGTTATATAAGATTTTTTTTTTCTATAAATTTTCGGACATGTTTATCCTTAACAATAATCTTGAGATTCACAAAGTTATTTTTAGCAAATTTAATAGCACATGAAAATTAGATTTTAATCAAAAGTCAGATTTAATGATACCTAAAGAAGCACTTATGAAGGTGTTAAGTTTTAACGCTCTTTGTTTTTTAACTTGGTGAAGCTCACAAAATGACCTCCAGGGAGATGACCTCCAGAGAGATAGTTTCAACAATATAATTCTTGAGGTTTTGGAATTTACTTTGTTTTAAAAACAAGTCCAGTATTAGTCTAAAATTATAAGTATGGTATTAAAAGCTATTGCTGAGTCTCTAGTTAGAACTTTTTAATACTTAAAAAACGCCTTTGGGTGGACTATAAAGGGTGTTGAATCTTTAAATTTGCAGTGTCCAATAATATGCACCATTCACAGGGTGTAATTATTTCTCAACAACAAGAGCCGTTAATGTGAAAGTTTTTTATGTAAACTTGTGAAAGTTTCCCAATTTCCATTTTTAAAAAAAGAAAGCAAAAAAACGACCTTTTTTTTATATTGATTGATTCTATCAGGCCTCATTGATTAAGTCTCTTTGTTAACACTATGGCTTAATGAGTTTAAAGAACGTTGCCCTGAAACTTTTTAAGACACGCTTAACAGCGTCTATTTTTCACCGAAATTTCATAAATATTATCAAAGTCTTCGAGAAGCTCTGGGGGTTAACATAAACTGCTTGACTGCTGTTGCTATATTCCAATAATCCTGTCTTCTTTTATTGTCAGCAAGAAAAGTGAGATCATTTTTTTTACTCTATTCGCATCTCATCAAATAAAGTTATCGTATCAAATAAAGTTATCGTATCTAATAAAGTTATCGCATCAAAATAAAACTACAATGAAAAGCTAACTTATTATCATGCTAAAATACAATGAAAAGCTATAAATCATTAAAAGTAATTTTAAAAAATCAATTTAATATTGCTTTCTATAGAGGTTGCAGCACTAACGAGCTGTGCATCAGAAGTAATTCTAAGTGTTGCTGATGATAGAATACCGGATACAACATCAACTATAGCTTTAGAATTATAAAATACGATGAAGCTATCATTTCATGACCAGAGAATAACACAGCTGTATATCCACAAACTGTCATTTTGTGACAGTATTGATATGAATTGACAATATGAAATCAAAAAAGTTGAAAATAAGATTGTTATAATTATTACTGAAGCTGTTTATTGGAATAAATTATTAACTTCAATCAAAATTTGTTCATTAAAAACATCTGCAAAGTGAGGGGGGCCTTATTTGATAAGGAGATGGGAATTTTTTATATACGTGGCCCAATTTGCATTCATCAAGAAGACAAGTGTATTTTATGTTTAAAAAATTTCTAAGGAACAGTTTAAACTACAGAAATATCAACCTCTAACCAAATAAATTTTTAAAGAAGTTCGGGTAGTTTTATTCGGCCATATACTGATTGTTCTCTTCTACTTCTTTGGCCTTTTTTTGGTTATCGTTGCTCTCTGTTAATCGGTTTCTTTCTCGAGAACATTACTATAAGCTGATATTCTAATTCTGTTGTCTCTTAAAAGCCAGGGGATAATCTTTGGATCCGCCCATTATTGTTCTAGGATTAAGTTCTGTTTCTGTTCTGGGTATTTTGCTTTCAGTGTACAATGCAGGTCAGCATCATTGTTTTGTATATTCTCTGTAACTCTAAAACTAATAAACGTGATGCCTACTCTGTTCGAAGGAGACCCTGTAGAACGTCGTCCCAGATTTTGCTTCTCCTTTTGGAAGGAGACGAAAACTTCCTTCTTCTGGGTTAGCATTCCTGAAGAACATTAATAGCAGGGCAAGCCCTATATTGATGAGGTTTACTTCCCCGTCAGGTAAGTTTTACATTTAATTGATCATTGTTCACGTAATAAACAATTAAATGTCTGGTCTGAGATTCTAAGTGGTTGCTCAGGAAATGATATTTTCAGTGTACTTGTGGTTCTCTTTGAAAAGGTACTTTTAGACAATCCCAGAGTAACAGACATGGTTTTATGGAGTAATTCGTGCGTACCTCAAAACAGAAATAAAATCATAACAAATGCAATTAAAATATTTATACAAAACCACAAATCAGTGAAAAACATCTGACAGATTTTTTTTTCAAAAAAAGGGCATTGTGATGTTCAAGAAATTGGTAATTTTGATTGCTAATGGAGAAGTTGATGGGTTGGATGGAAGTCTATAATCTGGTTGGTTTGGTGCTTGTTTTTAGCAAAATTAAACTCGTCCTGCTTGATGAAGTCAATATTTTCAGTCAGTGGCGGATAAATTTAAATATGGTCTTATACTCAAAAGTGAGAATCTTATGTTACTCCACCAATGGACCACTGGTTGCTAATACAAGATAGTTTTAATTGATCCGAATGAGCAAAATATAAATTAAAATTAGGAATCAAAATTTTGATACACACGATCTGGAATCGCATAGCCATATGTTCTTTTTGGGTCAATAATGTTGTGAGAAAGTTTAGAAAATCTAATGAATTGGTAGAAATGAATTAGTAGAACTAGCTGTATGCCCATGAGCAAAATGACGTTGGCCCAACTTCTTCCATATCTTTGGAATGACCCTGGAGTAATGTCAAAAATATAACATCGGCCAAAATCATTTTACCGATATTGGTCAAACGTTGTAAGAACTATGTTGGATCATTTGTCTGATGTCAGTTAGAATAAGTTATGATTAATCAAATTCACATGCAGCTACATATTTTACCGGCGATAAATTTGAAATGGAAAATAAATACACAATCGGAGATATATCTTGTTTTGCTTTAAGATTAAATATCTAAAATATTGACACATTGTTGACATTTTGGGCTTAATCTTATCAATTTCCGTAGCTTTGTTTCCAACTTTGATCAAATGAATGCTCTTCTATTAGGTTATTTACTAATTCTTCTTTCAATTCTGAATCCAGCATCATTCCTCTGAACATTGAGCTGAATAAATTTCCCAAAAACTGAATACCATCATTTAAAAATAATAAAAATTTTGAAAATTTCACATCTGCTTAGGAAATATTATTGTATCTATCTTACTTTCCAAAAAACTTCATTCCAACAATAAGTCACAAAGAGGTCTCAATACTTTATTTCATCTTCTTCTTGCTTTTGAAGAACTAAAAAAAAAAGATTAAAAGTGGTTTAAAAACCTAAATGATTTTTTAGACAATCCTCTCAAATATTCATGAAAAACACTCTTTGAAACGGTTGTTTCACCAAGTATGATAGTCTCATCAGGGGCTCCAAGAATAGTGCCACACTAACAAAAGAATAGTGCCACACTAACAACAGAAAATATTAAGTGAAAAAAGTTTCAATCATCAGATGTGTTAGATCGGCATTTAGTTAGTTATGATGTCAGTCAATGTTAAGGAACGATTTTTGCAGGGTTCACAGGTTAGTTTAGCATAGAAGGTCATACTTGTGGATAAATTGTCCTATCGTTAAAAAATCTAAGAATGAAGGATTATTTAAGATTAAAATAAAACTAGTATAGCTAAGAAGAAATAAAGTTTTATAGCATTTAATACATTCATTTATTTTCCTTTTCATACAATAATTCCAGAATGGAAGGAGAAATTGAGAACATAAATTGAGCTTTATGAAGCTCACTGCTAATGGTAACATTTTTTTTTTATATACAAGACACTTTATGCAAATTATGCGGACATGTAAAAGCACGCACTTTGACATGTTTTACTTTAAAAGCTGCTTGGGGCGTGTAACTTATTAAAGATTAAAAGGACATTTAGTACTTAGAATATTTGACAAACTAGGAAATAATTACTTCATCAGAGTATTTACAAATTTGTAATAAAATATTGTATGTGCAAGCAGTATTTGCTAATGTGATAAACTTTACATACTATCATTAGGAAATCTTTGAACCTATTCTTTTTGGAGTGCCTTTGAAAAATTTTTTGAAGTTGTTGGTGCTCCTAGGTTTCTTAAGTCTTTTTCTATTGTGATGAACAGAGCTTTAATTCTGACCAGGGAAATCATTCTCACAACTGAATCAATTAAGAGCCATTCCGTTGCTTTTTCTAACAGTACAAAGCAGTGAGTGTATATCTTGAAAAAGATGCAACTCTTTAACAGCTGGAACCAGATTTTTAAACACATTAGAGGTAGTTTAGAGGTAGAATCACCTATTTTGGCATATGGCTCAGGCTTAGATGCCCAATAATCTGCTGTTACTGCAATCGCCTGCCTATTAGGATGTTCATTAATTTTTTGTTCATTTTGTCAGAGAGACACTTGTGCAGTAGAGAAAGTTTGTATTTTCACAACTTGCAGTTTTAATATTTGCTTCTGGGTGAAGATCAAACATAAAGTCTTTCAAGGCATCAGGATCTGCAGTCTCAAAGGGGATATTTAACCGAATAAGAGGTTTTTTTTCAGACAAAAATCAAATTTCATCTTCCACAGATTTTTTCTTTAAATCTTCAAGCTCATTATACAACTTGCGAGGTTAGAATTATTTTGTTCTATCTCCAAGTTTAAATTTTGGGAGAAAATTTTTGAATTTTTTCTTAAAGTAAAAATTATTTAAAATTTTAGCTTTAACTTTTAAAGAAATAATAACTTACACTTTACGTAATTTATGTTTAAACAAATTATTTAGAAATAAATTTCTAAAATATAGCTTTAGTAAGTAATCATTACTTACTAAAACTAATAACTCATTTTCTCCCAACTTTTAAAATAGGAGATAGAACAAAATAGTTCTAACCTCGCGAACTGTAGGTGCTTGTTCTTGAGATGTGTTATCATAGTTAAAGTTGTGCCATCTTTACATGAGAAGCTAGATGTTATCTATTTTTCATGGCAGTCTTGTTTTTGATTCTGTAAAATAAAAGTAAAGACTTAATTACTTATGTAAGAAAAACAACTAACTTTTATTTAACTCAATCGAACAGCAACTAATAATTCCAAAGTAATCAATTGTAAAAAGGATAATGGCGATAATATTAAAATCATTAATGGATAAATGAATTAAAAACTTACCATCATATTTCGAAAAGTATTGTCAAATGAAGAACGGCATTTAACTTAATGATTTTTTTTTTCTTGAACTTTTTAAAAAGAAAATATCACTTTTCACATTGTAACTGATACAGCTCAAACGAATAAACTGACAATTAAACGCCTTAGAATTAAATATTTAAATATTTTTGCTTTCTTCAATGAAGTTATCAATTAAAACTTTAAAAATTGGTGTTGCCAACATTTTTCACATGTAAAATGCCAAAATAATGCCATTTTTATAACCAAAATCCCGAGAAAAATACCATATATATTAAATCCCTTTTAAACACTTTTATTTTTTATTCTAAAGCATTTATTTAAAGTAAGACAAAAGTACAAATATGAAGTTGTATCGCTACACACAAGTATTCTGGTTTAATCCAAATAAAATAGTAAATTTTTAATTATTTTGATAAAGAGGGCTTTTTTTTGAAAGATTTTTCAAGTCAGCTACAAAACTTTAAGAGAGGGTAAAAATTAGGGCAAAACATTAATATTTGCATTTTAATCAAGTAAGGTGCTTCCCTAGTAAACGAGATTTCAATTATTAATTACTGGTATTAATTTTCTCATATTTTTGAAAATGACAGCAACACAAAAAAAAACGCTTCAAATCAACATGTCTGGTGTCAAGTTGACATTGACATCTTCGCCAGGGTCATCATCATCAGAGTACATGTTTGCTTTGAACTTTGCTAGCATTGTTTTTGGGACCTTAAATAATGTAATGTCATGTGGCAACGCTGATAAAAACTATTAACACTTTCGCTGCCAACTACGAGTATACTCGTAGTGCTTTTTTTTGTCAGTTATATTCAGAATAAAAAATACTATAGAACTATTTCCGATAAAAAAATTTTTTTTTATTGAAATGTTGATATCTAGCCTTGGCAATGAGAATGAAACCACGCAAAACAGCCTCGGCAGACATTATGGCTCGGCAAAGAAATTAGGCATAGTTTAAAATAGCTCGGCAGCGAACGTGTTAAATTATAATGGCTTCGAATTCCCGCTGTCATGTTAAAGTGTATTTGAATCACGTGATTAAAAAGAGTTTTTTTTTTTTTTTTAAATAAAAAAAAAAAAATTACGGAGGTATGGCTATTAATTTCATGGAAAATATATTGCGATATTATCTTAAAAAATATTGGTTTACCTGTGACTATTTAAAAAATTTTTTCTTTTTAATTAAAATTAAATTTTAAAGTTTGAAACAAATACATATTAAAAATAAATATAAAAGCAAAATGTTTTTTACATCCGGTATCTATAATATATTTTTAATTTTTCTTAGAAATCATAATCGTTGTTTATTTAACCATTTTTAAAAACCTAATCTAATGGCTCTCTTAGCGATTTCTCAGAAATAACAATGATTTGCAATTCTTCGCAGAAAAATTAATTTAGCTAACTATGCTTGGAATAAAACTCCATAGAAAATGAGAATTCACAGAATTTTTATTTTAAAATGGATTTCTTTATAATTCGAATCCAATGATCAAAAGTAAGAAGTTTATCTGGTTCACTTTTGTTCACTTTTGATGTTGTAACGAAAATCATTACAATAAATCATGTTTGAAAAAGTCATGATCTGCACTTATCCATCAGTAGATGATAGAGACTTATGTTTATTAAAAAAAACTACCTGTGAATCTTCGCCAGTTGATTGTTTTCATAAGAATTTGTCTGAGCTAGAGTGCTGTGGTTTTTACTATTGCAACTTAACAATGATAGAGTTAGAGAATATATTTAAAGAAAAAGAACCTGGAAGATTTCTTCTAAGAGATAGTAGATCAAGATCATACTTCTATGTACTTAGTTTTCTCTCTGAAACAAAGAAACTCATAAACATTCGGATTTTTTTTCATGATGGATTATTTATATTTGATGGAGGATCGTTGCGTTCAACTTCAGTAATTGGTTTAATAAAATTATATGGAAAAAAATTATCGAGACCAATTCTTAAATATATTCCCTCGTTGTTGCATTTTTCAAGACTGGTTGTTAATAAAAATTTAAATAGTTTATCAGTTTTACCAGTTTATATTCAAAATATTTTAAAATTATATCCTCATGAACTATGATGTATGCATTTGCGTGTATATATGTATATATATATATATGTGCTTGTTTGTGCTGCTTGATTTTGCAAAACTCTTTTGCAGTTTAATTCATTGAAGAATAACATTGAAAATGTTTTTTTTTCTATTATGTAAGTGAAACTGTATGTAATATATTTGTAAAAATGTACATACATACGCATACATACGCATACACACCATTATTACCAAAAGTTGTGTAAAGTATTAGAAAATTATTAAATTATTTTTTCTGCTAGAGTTTTAAGTACTACAGGTTAGCTATGCTTCTTCATCTTTAAAATAATAGTTTCATTGTTTCATTCAATTTTATGTTTTAAACTCTTTTCTACTACTAATATGCTTCATTTTTACTGATAATAAGTTTGATATCTGATAAATTCAAAGTTATAGTTTGTAAACCTTTAAACTATTGTGTGAATTCTTTTTTATTTATTTATTTATTTATTATTATTATTATTATTATTATTATTATTATTATTATTATTATTATTATTATTATTATTATTATTATTATTATTATTATTATTATTATTATTATTATCATCATCATCATCATCATTTTTTACTTGTAAGGTTGTTATTTCTTTTTCTTTTTTTTTTTTGTTAACTTAAAAGAATTCCTTTTTTTTTTTTTTTTTTTTTTTTGAGTTTATAATATAAAGTTGTGCTCTATTTATTTTCATTCTGCAAATTTTATTTTAAAGATCTATTTTTTTGGATAATGGTTTCCTTTCTTTCTACAGCTTCTTTTTTAATTTCAAAAAGAGAATCATCTGTTGTGATATTTTTGTTTTTAAAATTTTAACATATCAAAACATGAAAACCTAAACACGTCTTGATATTAAAATTATGGCGTTAACATTAAAGTCTTTAATTTACCGACAAAAAAAGATTTTTCATTCTTCCAGAACTTTTTTCCCTATATCTTTTTTTTTTTTCATTTTTTTTTTTCCTCTTCTTCCAATTTGAAATACAAGTTCAAGTTTTTTTTAAAAAAATTCGCTTTATGTTAAGCTAATGAATAATTTAACAATCAATGTAATTAGAATTCCTTTGAACTAAAAAAATCCAGTAAGACGATCAATTGACACGCTGTGATGTTTAATCTTGTAATTGAATGCGCTTTCATACCGTAGCATGTCCACATTAAAAACGGAATCTTAAAAATTAAGTTTCGCTTTCTTCACTCTCAACCTCAGGAGCTCAACATAAACGATAGAGCTGTATCAGTTTACCCAATCCTTTTGAAACAGGTCTGATGAGGGGGAAGTTTCAATCATGTTTTTAAAAACAAATGCCAAACTCCAATTAACATGCCTGCTGATGAATGTTTGGCAATAAAGTTTTGTTATAGAAAAATGAAACCCAAGATCAGAGAGTTGTAGAGGTTGACATATTTATCTGAAGTCAAAAATAGAAATTTCGCATAAAATCAATAAAATTCTTTGACTTAGTGATGAATATTAGTGAATTGTTTACATTCTATAAAGTGAAATAATCCCATAAAAGGTTGTACTTACGAGGAACTTTACATCACTTTACATCATTAAACTTTGACATTTTTAAAAAAAAGATTTTAAGTGATTCCTGTGTAAGCCCTAAGCATATTAGGGGAGGAGGGGAATGAAACGCATTTTAACGGGCATATTCATCGGCAAAAGTCTCCATCACCCATACAGAAGCTTTATGTATGAAAAAGCAAACTAAAATACGATACAAAGACAAATATATTTATATCTACAGCAAAGCAAATATTACGACAAAAATAAATAATATGCATCAATGCAAACGTGAGGCTTTGATTTTGAGGTTTTGATTACAAAAGTTTAGTGTTTTGATAAAATAAAAAAGAACATGATTTATTCTTTTAAAATCTAATTGTAACATTTTTGATTCTCCATTTACAGCGAAAGTTGCCTAAGCAAAAATAATCAAGTAAGCTATTAACATAGGGAGGCACAACAAAGTGCGCTGTATGGAGAGCCATGAAGACTAGAAAGATAGCTGTGAAAGACGCAAAACACTTTTATGAAGCAATCCTTTGCATGCGTATGCTAATTTCAATTTTCATGTTTACTATTTGTTAAAAGTATTTTATTGTTTATCTATTATAGCATCAATTTAACCTTTAAGAGACAGGGGGGAGGGGTATTTTACTACTTCAGAAGGTTTTACTTTTACATGCCACTGACTCAAACTCTTTTTGCTTTAAATGAAATATCGTCTAAAAAGTGATAACTCTGGTAATGATGAAAACGATTCTATCACAGCTGATGATGAAGAAGATGCTACTATTTCTGATGACTTTTACAAAGACGAAGAGGAAAATGTACTGATACAACACCGTTTGTTGCTCATGCTTATGGTATAAGTGTCGATTCTGCCTTCAAATGTGCCAGAAATGATTCCAACTGTTGTTAACTGCACCGGACACCAAAGCTCGTGGAATTAGATTTGAATGATGGGTTGATACAACAATTTTTTGACAATGTTAAATTAAGATTTATGGGTTTATGGGCCTGCTTCTATTAGCTGGAGTGTTTAATTCTAAAAACTAAGTTAAAAAGAGCTTTGGAGTAATAAAAGTTTTTTTGCCTCAATGCAACGAGATTGATTTATTAATTTGCGACGTCTTGATGGAGAGAAACTAGAAATGTAAGGTGTTTTGAAGACAAACTTGCGCCTCTTCGTAATATAATGGAAATGTTTAATACTAAATGTAAAAGTAACAATAATCAAGTCCATATTTTATCGTTAATGAGCAAATAGCTACATTTAGGGGACTTTTTAAGATATTTAAAGTAACCCAGGAGAATACAGAATGAAAGTATGGGTTTGTGATTCTGTATTCTCTTCTTGTTTAATCTTGCAACCATAAATTGGTCGAGTAAATGGAGTGCGGAATGTTAGACAGGATACAAGAGTGGTTCTTGAACTGATCATCTAAAGAGAATTGGCAGACAGTTAAATGCTGACATTGCTGACCATGGCCTACTGTAAATACACAGCCTATTAGACCTTTTCATAACTAAAAGTCCGCGCATGAAATCGAAAATTTCACCAAAGAACAAACTCTATTTCATGTAATTTAAACCCTGAAGAAAAATGGCCAGTAAAAAAGGAAACATTTAAAATGTAAGCTATCAAATATGAAATGAAAAAAACGGGTAGAATAAGTTTCTAGAAAAAAATCATTTTCACAATCATTCCTTACTGTTGTGCCAAAAAGTCAGTTAATTCATCAAAGTTGAGCGTGTGGATGGGTTTTTCCGGAAAATTTGTTTCACTAATTTTTTCATAGAAACTTGGACTATTAATGGTTACAGATATCTGTCTATGCTATAGCACGATGTGGTTCCATACATGAAAGCCCATCGAATACGTGCATCAACAATATACCAACAAGATGGCGCTCCAGTGAACATAAAGAGAAATTTGCAACAATTTCTAACAAAGACCTTCACAAATGATTGTGCTACAGTGGTCGGCCATCACATTAGGACCACACGTTTTTTTTACAATTTATTTCAAATATGTTGCTTAAACCCGCGTATGAGAAAATAAATATGATATTTTTTTTTGTTACATGTCAAGTTATTTCTATTCTTAGTAATATTTAATAAAAATTTATCAATTGGCAACTCTGGCTGTCAGCAATCACCTGTCATAATCAAATTGGTGCATATTGGACAATTTAAGGTTATTTTTAGTTGTTAGTTTGATTGAAGTTTAAATATGATTTATTTTAATTTCAAGCATCTGTGATTTAATTAATTAATTATTTTTTTTGAACTTAATAATAATCAGTAAGTCATTAATTTTAAATAAAGGATTTTATGTTTTTTTTCCTGTTTATGGAAAGACACCAAATAGTAGTCTTTTTGAAAGTTATTAATTTAAATTTTCAGCTATGGGTAAAAAATGTGATATGACACCAACAAAAGTTAGTCAAATTAGATGTCTTTTACAGAATACAAAATATTCTCAACGAAAAGTTGCACAAATTGTAAAGGTTTCTCACAAAACCGTAATGCGAGTGAGAAAGAAAATTGATACAGGGGAAGAGTTTGACCCAAGGAGACCAGCTTCTAAACGAAAGACAACACCAAGAGCGGATCTTATTATCCGGAATATATGCCTGGAAAACAGAAAAAAGCCACAAAATGTATTGACTAAGCTTATCCATGAAGCTGGTATTGCTGTGTCAGACCGGACCATTCGCAGAAGGCTGAAGGAAGAGGGATTGATGTGTCATCGCCCAGCCAAGAAACCAAAACTGACTTCACTCACTTTAAAATAAGCATTTTTTTAGATTTGCTTCTCTGATAAATCAACTTTTCAAGTAATGATGGACAAAACAGCTTTTGTTCGTCGTAGAACAAACGAAAAGTTTCATCCTGACTGCATTGTGGAAACAGTCAAGCATCCAGCTTCAATAATGATGTGGTCTGTCATTTGTGGGCAAGGAGCAGGGCGTCTCTACAAAGTAGTTGGCACAATGAGGCAGGACCAGTATAAAGAAGTTCTGGAGAACCAGTTGCTTCCTCAAATGGCATATTGGTCTAAAAATGTCAAAAAAATTCAAAAGAAGTCCAAAAATGTCAAAAATCTTATATTTATGCAAGATGGTGCAACTTGCTACACAGCAAAAAGTGTTATGGTTTTTTTAAAAGAGAAAAAAGTAGATGTATTGCCATGGCCAGGCAACTCACCTGATCTTAACCCCATAGAAAACATTTGGGAAATAGTAAAGCGAGATGTTGGAAAAAAAATTCTTGCTAACAAGCAAGATCTTATGGAATATATTATCAGGATCTGGCACAATAACCCAGAGTTGACAGAAACTATAAAAAGTTCAATTGCAAGCATGCCACGACGAATCGAAGCAGTTATTGCAAATAAAGGCGGTTTTACAATATATTAATACTTAATATATATTTTATATAATTTATTGTAATAACCAATAAATATTCAAAATGTTTAATTTCATTTGTTTATTTTTCATCAAGTATAACTTTATAAATAAAGGAACAAGCTTTAAATTACACCATTATTTTTCTTTTTGCCAAAAAATTTATTTTTACAGAATATTTACAAAAAATTACACCTGGTCCTAATGTGATGGCCGACCACTGTATTAGCCGTTTTTTTCCGCAGTTCCACAGCGTTCACCAGATTTATCGCCTTACAATTTCTGGTTCTGGGGCAATCTAAAACAGTTGGTTTATGTGCTCAGAACATCTTTAACATTTAAAAATCTAACGGCTTGAATATTACATGCTGCCAACCTAATAACTACTAACAATATCTGACCAGTGCTTCTGTCTTTTATCGATCGCCTCCAATTAATATTGGAAAGTGATGGCAGTTATATTGAATGATATTCAAAATCCCCACTCTTATGACTTTTATTTTTCATTTAAATTTATTTGATTAAATAAATATTTGAAAAAATGAAATAGATTCGTTTTGTAGGGGCTTATGGGACATATGGCATCTTTAATGGTAATAATTTAAACAGAAATTTTAGCTGTCAAAACAGCAACCTCCGGCTTCGGTATCGGTTTCAACCAAAACCGAAACCGATACTGAAGCCGAAAGTTTCCGTTCACTACCTGTAGATAATATCAGCACACATTAAGAAAGAAAAAAGCCACACATGATAAAAGAAAAAAAAAGCCACACATTTAAAGAGAAAAGATATTCCTTTGACCGCAATAAAATCGTCGTTATATGATACGAGAATCAAACAGGCATAGTTGTAATGACAAAACAAAAAGAGCTTCACACCAACATTTTAATTTAAAGTAATACTGAAATATTTACTGTTTTAATCAGTTGTAAGAACAATTTATCCGAAAAAAAAAAAGACTGTATCTTTTCATAATAAGTGAGATATAAACTCAAAAACAGTTTCATACATCGTAATAATATTGTTGCAATAAACTTTCTTACTGTTAATATTATGAACCTATAGTATTAAAATATAATGAAATTATCAAGCTATTGAATAATCATAGAGCTCTGTGGTTTCGATACTTGAAAAAAATAAACAATTATATTACAGGTGCCTCACCTGATTGAAAAACTGTACGTAATAATAATTATGGAATTATAGAAGTAAAGTGCAGTGAAGAATGCAATACCCAAAGATGTTTGACCCAAAAGATGTTTGTTTCATAAAAAAAAAAAACATGTATTGTATTTGACAAAAATGTTAATAAACAAAGGCCACATACTAAGGTTCCTCAGCTTTATCTACGTCAAGTTTTATCCATGTTATCTTAATGTTTATTATCCATGTTATCTTAATGTTTATTATCCGTGTTAAATTAACGCTACTATCTATACCTTCAAATACTGAATAAACAAATGGTAAATAATGTCAAAGATTTTTAATAATCGTATTAGAGTTAAAAAATAAAAATCTAATGGCAGAAGAATTCGCTTTTTTCTCCTTAATTTTATTTTTTGTAATTCCCTATTTGTAAGGTAATGTTTTCCTGTACTTATATGTCTTCTTTATTGACTGTTATTTTTGTTCTTTCAACGTACAAGGTTTCAATTTGAAAAACGAAAAGGATATTTCTTACCCTAACATTCAATCAGCCATTCGCCCAATTCCTCATGGACCTGGAGTACCAATACCCTCTCCTCCAGATTCTTTGAATGATATTTTAGATGATCACGAGACATTGGCTTAGCAAGGTGATAGCGAAGAAGACATTGTTTGCTACAACCCTAGCACAACCGATCCCATTTCATTCTCACAATCTGAACTGAACAATTTAGATAGAGACCTAAGTCTTCCTAAAGACTCGGCAGAAGTTTTAGGATCTAGATTGAAAGATAAAAATATGTGGCTCCGGGTACATTCTTTTCTTAGTATCGATCAAGGGAAAAGAAATTTGTATCTTTCTTCTCTCAAGAAGCTGACCTGGTATTTTGCAGTAATGTTTTAAAATAGAATATGCTCCTGATGAGTGGAGACTTTTTATCGATTCATCAAAAAAAGTCTTAAAGCAGTACTTCTGCACAATGGCAGTAAGTATGCTTCAATGCCAGTTAGACACTCGGTGCACTTAAAAGAATGTTACGAAAACCTTGAACTGGTTTTAAACAAACTCAGCTACTCATACCACAAATGGACACTGTGCGGACATTTAAAAGTTATTTCAATGCTACTTGGTCAACAAAGTGGCTATACAAAGTTCCCTTGCTTTCTCTGTGAATGAGACATCGAGACAGAAAGCAGCACCAAATCAAAAAAGTTTGGCCCTTGAGAAAAACCTTAGAAGTAGGGGTTAAAAATGCTGAGAGAAAAACCCTTGTGGATCCCAAAAAGGTATTACTTCCACCATTTTACATTAAGTTGGGGCTGATGAAATAATTTGTTAAGGCATTTCCAAAAGAAGGGGAGACTTTCAAATATCTTCGTTGGCAGATTCCTGGGTTATCCTAGGCAAAGCTAAAGGTAGGAATCTTTGTCGGACCAGACATTAGAAAACTTATGAGAGATCCTAATTTTGTGGACAAAATGGAAACAAAAGAAAAGGCAGCATGGACATCCTTTAAATTAGTTATTACCGGTTTCCTAGAAAACAACAAAGATCCAAACTACAAGACAATTGTCACAGGCATGCTAGACAACTTTAGGAAGCTGGGCTGTAACATGAGCATTAAAGTTCATTTTCTCCATTCACATCTTGATTACTTCCCTAGAAACCTTGGTGATGCAAGTGAAGAGCAAAAGATTTCACCAAGACATCAAGGAAATGGAAAGAAGATATCAGGGAAGATGGAACGTCAACATGATAGCGGACTACTGCTGGATGTTAAAGAGAGATGATCCTCAACAAGTCCACAGCCGAAAAACCAATAAAAGAAGCTTCGACAGAAAGCAAAAACGTTATTATAAGGACTTACAATATAATTTAGAAGATGATTTATACATTAAATAAAATTCTAAAACGTTTGAAAATGTGAAAAATTGGTAAAATTTTATTATTTTACCCAAAGTTAATCCCTTTTTTTGTGAGAAAACCTGACGCAATAGAAAAAAATGGATTGCATTTTCGAAATCAGCGCTGAGGAATACATAAAAAACAGTTATCAAATTTCAATATTTTTTTGTTTTAAAATATTTTTTTGCAGACCTGTGTATTCGTTCTTATATATAATCGTTATACATAATCTGCATTAGATATTTCTCTGACTAGAAATCTTAATTAAATTTATTTTATTTAATCTATTTTATTTAAATCTCTATTAATCTAATTTTATTTAATCTAATTTAAACAAGAAATTATTTTATACTTTGTCGAATAAGAGAACATGTATAAGAAATTGCCCTCAAAAAAAAATTTTCATTAAAAACATTAAAATTTTGAAGTATGTTATTTTGAAGTATGTTATTTTGAAGTATGTTATTTTGAAGTATGTTATTTTGAAGTATGTTATTTTGAAGTATGTTATTTTGAAGTATGTTATTTTGAAGTATGTTATTTTGAAGTATGTTATTTTGAAGTATGTTATTTTGAAGTATGTTATTTTGAAGTATGTTATTTTGAAGTATGTTATTTTGAAGTATGTTATTTTGAAGTATGTTATTTTGAAGTATGTTATTTTGAAGTATGTTATTTTGAAGTATGTTATTTTGAAGTATGTTATTGCTATGTTTATAAGAAAACATCGAGTAATACGAGTTCTCTTAATATAAATAATAATTCATCTTGAAAAACATTCGCTGGATTTTGATCACCAGTATCATTAGCTCGTGATCGATCTTCTGTCTCATGTAATAATAGGTTGAAAATTCACAATGTAATAAATTGTAAAGTTGTACACATTAAACTGGAGTTTTTAAAAGAACTTATTCCATTAATTTTTTAGGCTAAAAAACTGATTTTCAATTCAACAGATTTGTGGGACAACTTTTTCTTTTGGCGTTTTGTCAAAAACAACTTAATTATTTTTGACCAATCGCTGACCTACGATATTCGATGCTGACGATGTACCAAACGCACATTATACACTTTTTTTTAACATCAAACCTAACAGAAATTTTTCATAGGAAAACTATGAAAAATACCCTTAGTATTTCGATTGATATTTGAAACACCATGGATCATAGCTTTCTTATGGTCCAAATATCAATTAAAATACCATGGGCTTTTTTTGGTTTCTATAGTGACCAAAGCCAATTTAAATACCATGTGTTGCTTTTACGGTTTCTTCATGGAATCCTTTGGTTTATTGAAATCCTATGCTATTTTAATTGAAATTTAAAGAGCGCAACAACTTAACCTATGCTATTTTAATTGAAATTTAAAGAGCGCAACAACTTAACTTATGCTATTTTAATTGAAATTTAAAGAGCGCAACAACTTAACTTAATTATCATTGAGTTTTCTTGATCTATGGAATGCTATTGTGAAATGAGATCAATAAATGAAATCCAATGAAAATGCTGTTCGTTCCTACAAATGTTTGAAAACGCTGCAGCGCATATAAAGCTCTACAATGATATTTAATGCATATAAATGCAAACTGCAAATAAATGCAACATTATATTTCATAAAAAAAACAACTTTATCATATCTAAGTATCAGACTATCATTAGTATACATGCACAGCATATCATATATACACATCAGTGGCGGATCCAGGAAAAAAATTGACTGTAGCAAAAGTAAAATCAGAGAAACTTTTTTTTTAAAAAAAAAAAAAACAGAAGTAAAACCAGAGGACCTTTTTTTTTCTTTTTCTTCCTAAGATATAGATACCCTTCAAAAATTTAAAAAGTTAATAAATGTAATGTAATGTACCATAAATGTAAAGAAAAATAAATTTCATAAAAAATAAAAAACTCAAAACCTTTAAACTTTTTTAACAAAACCTTATAAGATAAATATAAGAAATAGTAATAAAAGTATTCATGATAGCATCAAAAAAATATCCTGTAAATATTCTATCAGCAATAAAAAAAAATATCCTACATATATTCTCTCTCTCTCTCTCTCTCTCTCTCTCTCTCTCTCTCTCTCTCTCTCTCTCTCTCTCTCTCTCTCTCTCTCTCTCTCTCTCTCTCTCTCTCTCTCTCTCTCTCTCTCTCTCTCTCTCTCTCTCTCTCTCTCTCTCTCTCTCTCTCTCTCTCTCTCTCTCTCTCTCTCTCTCTCTCTCTCTCTCTCTCTCTAGCTATACTGATTACATATATATATATATATATATATATATATATGTATGTAATCAGTATAGCTTTGTAGCAAATGTATCTATTCATCCGAGTTCAATATATTTTTAAATTCCATTTTTCGTGGAAATGCAGTCGCAAATTTATCTACAACAATATTCAAGTCAATTTCAATATCTCGATGAATGTGCAACATGGCAATACCATTTAAACGACCATTCTCCATAGTATTGCGCAAGGATGTTTTAATTCTTTTTAAAGCTGATAATGATCTTTCGCATGTACATGTTGTCACTGGTAATGTGCAAAGGATTCGAAGTATAGTGGAAATATTGGGAAACGTATGGTCATCACATTTTTGTAGTGAATCTGAAATGGTTTTAGGAGCACTATCAGAGTGATTTTTCCAGTAAACTTCCCACATATCCAACTCAGCATAAAGATAGCTTGGTTCTGGTAAATCGTTTTGGTATGTACGAACAAATTCTTTTACTTTTTTCCTCCACTCCTTGTCAGAAATTAAATTTGATGGTATAATGGAGAAACTATCTAGCAATGCTAAATTTTCTAAAGAAAATAAAGAATCTAGCTGTATCAGGATGTGATCAAGAAAAGGAATCGAACAAGTTACTCGATAATACTCACTTATACCATCTACTTCATGGTTATCACGTTGTGTTTGTTGACCACATGTTCTTGGTTTAGATGGCATTGTACTAGTAGTTGCAGCTATGCTAACAGCTTCTTTATACCATTCTGTGTGTGAAATATCAATAGAGCTCCGAAGAGATATAAGAGTATTCTTTAAATTTTCCACATCTTTACGAGCTTTTGAGAAGTCTTGATCAACTTTTTGCAAAGTTTTTGTCAGTGGTCTTATATAGCCTAATAACTTCCTAACTATGATTAAGGTGATGATAAACTTAAAAGAACAACATATTGCCACATATGCAGAAGCATCACCTCTGGATTTGTAGTTCCATGTCACATCTTCTTTGATACAAATAAGAGATGCAACTATAGCCGGATATAATTCAATAAAGGCTTCAAGACCATCAATTCTTTCAATCCACCTGGTTCTACAAACATTGATTGTCTTTTGAAAAGATGATGTCGGACATAGCTCACTAATTTTTGTAGATAGGTCTTCTAACCTTTTTGGAGAATTATTAAAAAAATCAGAGACAATTTGAACATGATCCATCATATCTCGAATGGAAGGAATTGCACATGCTTTGGCAACACATAGATTAAGTTGATGGGAAAAGCAGTGGATGTATGGAGCTTTAGGAAAATCTTTTAAAATTAATGCTGCTACACCACAAAGACGCCCTGCCATGTTTCCAGCCCCATCGTAACCTTGCCCACGACAATAAGACATTTCCAGACCAAGTTTATGTATACTTTTCTTGACCTTGGTTGATAAAGAAACTCCACTCAAGCCAGAATTGCAAGAAACAAATTTTAGAAAATCTTCCTTTACTTTACAGCATTCATCCACATATCGAACAATTACAGCCATTTGTTCTGTTTGGCTAACATCTGAAGCTTCATCAGCTAAAATAGAAAAAAACTTTGCTTTCGTTATTCTGTCTGTCAATAGCGATTGAACAACACCTGCACAAATATCAATCAACTCATTTTGCACTGTCTTTGATCGATAAGTAGCATTTTTAGGACCATTTTTAAAATGGTCACTCAAGATCTTGTCACCGCATAATGCCATCAGATCTAATAAGCATTGGAAATTACAACCATTTTTACATTGCTCAACCAGATGTTTGGCATCATCTCTGTGTCCTCTAAGCGGTATATTCTGCCTACAACAATAAAGAACTGCACGTGATATTGAAAACAAAATTTGCCGATTTCTAGAAATATTATCAGATAGAAGCTTATTGAGTTGTAAATTAATTGGTATGGCTTTATTACTCATTGCTGCTTGAAAATCAAGCATTATCTGTATTGAAATTTTATGCATTGGAGAAGTGTTATTATGTGATAATATTCTTACACTTCCAATTGACCAAAACCGATATGGTAATTTATAAAATAGTTGAGTAGTTAAAGAGGCTTTTCCAAACAGAACACAAGAGATACAGAACAACCCATCATAGTATTTTGAATAACACAACCATGAAAATTTTTTGAACCAAACAGGGTTACATTTACGACCATTAGTTTTAGGAAATATATAGTCAGAAGGTGGCACCCATACGTTCATTAGAAGATTATACTTCTCATGCTTTGATAATTTTTCCACTTTGTCTACAAACAACCCAATATCAAATTTGTTACATTCATCTTCTGTTGTTGAATTTTCATAATTTACATGTAGTTTTGGAATTATGACACCTGATATCGATTTTTTTAATTTACTATCTAAATCTAAAGATGAATCAGACACAGACAATGGTTTATTGTTCACAGAAAAAAAATTCTTAATACTTGATGAGGGTTTGGTCAAATTACTTTTTTGAACAGCAGAACAGTGGGGTATTTGAACAAGTTGGGTATTTGAAGTGCGTTTTTCTCCCATTACAACAATATTTTTTGCAGAATTTAAACTTGTTTGAGTACGAACTAAAATATTTAGAAATTCTGGCTGAGCGCTTTTAACAGATACCAGAGGCACATAGTGATTAGGTTTGAAAAAATGCATTTTTCCCATATGTGTAAGATTGCTTGGAATTTCTTTTTTTGTGTCAACATTGTACAGCATTAAGTAAATTATTTGATTGGGTTTATCGAATTTCTTAAAAGACTGTGGGTACAATGTACTTCTAAATAGATATTCTAGACATGCATCTCTGGTAGTAGGATAAAAGATTTTTAAAGGAATCTAAAATAGAAAATAAATATATACACAATAATATTCATATTATAAAACAATAAAATTCAAATCAGTTTAAATGTTATATTATACAAATAAGAATATACTTTTAAAATATTTGAGATAGACATCACACAAACTAAAGATGACCAAACACCAGATTGAGAAATATTTAATGCTTCAGCCAAAATAGCATCAACTTTAGACTTTTTAGCCTCAAATGCAGTACATGCGACATTGGAGATGCCTAACAAAAAAGCAGATCTTTCTGATCGAAAAACACCACTTGAATGCCCAAGACGAAAAACAGGATGCACAGCAAAAAAATTTGCGTTTTTGTATAACTCAATTGCACAAAGTTGCCTAAGAGTTGGTGCGAGTGTATTTTTTCCGATTAAAGCAAGGGAGACAGCAGAAAATAAACAATTGCCATCTTGAGGAGTTCTGGACATAAGATTAAATTTATATGCATACACACTCACACACACACACACATATATATACACACATTTATTGATTACTATATATATAGCATTGCAGTGGCTAAACATAGGGTATTCAGGTTGTGGTGCTTGACTATAAAACAAGAAGTTTTACGAACTTTAGGAATTGTTTTGATTATAAATCAAGAACTTCTAACTAAAAAATATCTGTTCATCCACTGCGCTGCTCAGCTAGAAATCAACAAAAACTATAAAAAAATATTACCTGACAGGCACCATGGAATACGTTTTTTCGTCTATAAGTTTATCAGCATACAACTTTGCCAAAATATTACTTGCTGCAGCATCTATAGAACCATCGGCTGCACCAGACAATTTATGCAAAATATATATTCCCTCAGAGTTTTGCTGGCAGAAATTGTTTAATTCGGCGGTATTACATAATTTAATCTGATCTATTAAAGAGTGATTTTTTGCTTTTAACGCTTGATACAGCTCCATTTCTTTCATTAAAAAAGCTTATAAACCATATATAAAGTAATATTAATTCAACCAAGTACAATTTTGGTTTTTTGCTACACTTGCTACAGGTTCTCAGTTAATGACTTTTAGTTCTTATATAAGACCTCCTTGTTAATAAAAAGGTGATACTAAATATGTATTCAATATTATAAATGCACGGGGGTAAACTTAGAGTTGTTTGAAAACATGACAAACAGGATTTTGCTACAGTTGCAACACATAATTTGCCATTTTATTTCACTCCCAGTCAAAATTAAGTAGCTACGCTGCGAAATGTTTGACATTCTTACAAAAATTTATGAACATGAGAGACAAAACCCTATAAAAACTCGGGTTTTTTTTAGCGAAAATTTTATTTTTCGATTTAGTAAAATTAGTTAAGCTACGATAGCGGCCAAAATTTGATCAAAAATTTTTCTGTTATTTTACATAAAAATATATATATATATTTTTATGTATGTGAGTAGAAAATAATAATAAATGTAGTCCGAATTGGCTGTAGCAATTGCTTCACTTGCTACACCCTGGATCCGCTCCTGCACATTCAGATTTTGTGTGAGACAAAGTTATTCATACCCTATTATAAAATAAGTTTTAACAATAAAAGAAAGACCAAATTGATTTAAATAGCTTTAACAGAAAAAAATTCAAAAAAAAATTATAATAACAACGATTAATAAAATAAAGTTTATAATATTTGCAAAACTATATCCTGTTTCTAAAAAAAATTAAAATTTTTTAAAAATTGAGATTTTAGAAATCATCAAAAATATTCATACCTTTCAAAATTTTATTAAGTATATCCGAGTTTTTTGTTTTATAGTTAATTAATATTTAATATGAAGCCCTTGGGCATTGACAGTCTCAAACAAGCACATTACCCCCGTGTTTGATAGTTGCTTTTATTGCTTTTTAGGCAAAGGTTTTTTACTTTTCTTTTCCATTCATTTGGTCGTTTTTTGAAATTCTTTAGTTCGAATTTACCTTCATCAAATCATAAAACTGATTTTCAAAAATCTAGTAGCTTTGAAATGTACTTTTTTTGCAAAGGCATGGCGTTTTATTTTTTCTTGAAATTAAAAGTTTTTTTGCGACACTGGACCCATATATAGGGATGGCACTTTTATTTATTTTGATGTAACAAAAAAAGTTACTTTTAAACAAAAGTTACTTTACATAACTTAGATTAAATTATTAAATATATTTATATTTTAGAGTTAAACTTTTTTTTAAAAAAATCACATAAAATTACTCACATGAAGGTAATTTTAAAAATGCACAACTTTTACTTGAAAAAAAAAGTTATTTTTACAAAAGTACCGTGGTGTGACCAAACAAAGTCCTATGCTTTAAGAAAGTCCTATTTTAAGAAATGATAAATTTCGTATATATAAAATAAACATTTAAAGAAGAAAATTTAGTTATTTTATCTAACTAGATATCTAGTTAAACCAACAAAGTTATTTTCCGCAAATTTGTCATTTCTTAAATTAGGACTTTCTTAAAGCATAGGACTTTGTTTGGTCACACCACGGTAATTAACATAAAAGAGTTATTTACTTTTTGTAAATTACTTTTAAAAGTAGACCGTGTGAAAGTAATTTACTTTAAAAAGCAATTTATACTTATACAAATAGTTTGCATAGAAATGTAATTTACTTTTTACATGTAAAAGTAAATTATTTTAGAAAGTAATCTTACTTAAATATAAGCTTTTAAAAAAGTCATATTTACTTTAAAAAGTAAAAGAATACTGCATCGTAATATGAAATTACTTTTATGCGTAAAAGTAACAAAAATTAACATCGGCAGCATAAAAACTATTTGAAAAAAAAGTAAAAGTAGATTTTTATTTTTGAAATTCTATACTTTGCTTAATAAGTAAAAAGTTATTTTATTTACTTTTATTCACCAAATAACATAGTCATTTTATGTTGTTTTTACATACTGATTTGAAAGAAAAGTAGCTTATTCAAGAGAATCGCCTGCTTCTGGGGACTTCTGGGTTAATTTGTTAGGAATTATTCTGTGTGAAGGCGAGTATTTGAAAATGTTTTCAACAGTTTACTTCCTGCTTCCTGATATTCTTTTTCTGTAAGACAGTCATTAGTTCTCGGATCAAAAAAATATGCTAGCAAAGTTTGTGACTTTTGTTTTGGAGATATCTTTTCAATTAAGTATACTTTCATGAACTTGAGAGAGCTACTTCGTATTTTCTTTCACGAACAAAGAAAATGATTGTGATAGAAAACTTTTAGCTGAATATTGATTTTCAAGAAAATTCGTTAACGTATTTTGGACAAATTTAACCGATGAAAGTGTTAGAAAATTTCTATTTGAGAGAAGTTTAGTTGCTTTAAAGAATGCCGCAAGATTATAGCGTAAAGTTTTTTGAAACTTCCAATTTTCTGATAACAGATTTAGTTTCTTAAGTTTACTAATCTGTTTTTCTGTTAACCCATCGATATTACAAGGATCTAAGGAAATTTTATTATAAACGTTTTTAATTATTTTACTAATCATTAAAAATGTTGAGTTCCAACGTATGTAAAAATCTGACGATAAGTTATTTATTTTTAGTCCCTGTTTCTTAATTTCATCTAAAACAAACGATTGCAAAATTGAAGATCTGTTAACAAGAGCTAAAATTTTTCTTAACCTAATAATATGATGGATGAAAAGGTAAATAACTGATTAACAGTTTCATCTGTTGATGTTTCTTCCTCCTCGCTACTTTTATCATCATCGAAGCTCACACTTTCCGTGTCATAAGTACAACCATTTTCCGACGATATATTTTCATTTGACTCGATATCGCTTTTATTAGTTACAATAACTAAATAAGATCCTCATCGATATATGATGTGCCATCTAATAAATTCTGTGATGGATTGGCCCACAACTTTATTCCATGATTTAAAACAAGATTTAAGTTATGACAAACGCATGAAAGTCGTCAAGAAATAGATCCCATCGCCTTTTTAATAACTTCAGCGTTGACTGTTGTTATTGAAATAACTTTAGTACCAATTTCAAGTTTAGTAGTTTCTTTTTGGATGATTGCTGTATGTCTATTACTTAATTGCCTTCCGTAAAATCTACGAAAGCAAACTAACTTTGATTTGTATTTAAACTTTCTTGTTAAATAATGCGCTGTTATGCAAAGCCAATAGAATCCAACCAGTTTTATGAAAATCGTTAAACGGACGACCATCTTGAATAACGCAATTTATTACAGCTTCATTATTTCATATTTTGTTCAATGATTAATTTTGTCTTTGTTCAATCATCGATTTCTTCTTTGTTCATCTATTTCATCTATTTGCTTCATCTATTTCATCTTTTGCTTCAACAATTTCATCTTTTGTTCATCAATTTCATCTTTTGTTCTGCATCTTGAACAAGTAATTTTTTTAAGAATCGTATAGCTACTCAGATTTTTCGTATGAACATAAAAATAATTTCTCACAGATTTGGTTCAGGCCCACATACAAGGCTTCCATTCTCTGGGAACATCAAACATACTAATTAGTGTTGGCAACAAATGAAAATAGTGTCTTTATAGACAATTCTTTTATTCTTTTATACAGACTGACTCTATAACTTGATCATTGTCAGTTCAGAGTTCGAACCTACAGTACAAAAAATAGTTTATAAAAATATATTTCAAGTATCAATGCAAATTAAAAACTGATACAAATACATGACTGTACAGTAAGTATTTATTCTGGATCATTTACTTTCCTTGACTTTTCTGTTTTCATTCGAAAATTCATTTTAATATTAAAATGAAATTTACAAATATACCTGAATATGTAATACTGTCACCAAATAGGCCTCAACAGCTTCAACAGTTTGCGTGTTTGAGATTAAGACAAGTGTTTCTGCGACGTATGTTGATTAAGTCTTGCGTTCCGAATAAAGGTCTTTTAAATAACATTCTTTTTTTTTTTTTTTTTTTCCAGCCATTGCTATCGAAAAAACTAAAAAAAACTAATATGGTACTCGCTTTATATACGAGATGTCTCAGATTCAAATCGTAAGTAAAGGCTCTAATAGTAATTTAATTTCATTTCCTCAATCTTTTTTATGGTTCATCTTTAAGTCGTCTAGACGTCTTATGTTGGGTAAAAATTACTTAAAGTGAAAACTTAAGCTATCTAAAATGATTTTATATAATTTACTTTTAATTTCATTTTACTTATAAAATAAAATATGTCTATTTTGAAAAACTAATTTTCTAAGTAAATTCTATTTACATTTGATAGCATAGTACTTTTATATAATGTATTTTAAAATGCAAGTTTGTTTTACAATTAAGGTAATATAAATTTTTTAAAAATAAATTCTAAGCATTAAGTTTATTGCATAAAAACAATTTTATTTAAAAAAAGTTTGAAAATAAAAGCAATTTTATTTAAGTGCTCTCATTCTTCAAAAAGATTTATTTTCTCCATAATGATCACCATAATCAAACGTAGGCCAATTATATATATATACTATAAGCCAATTTTTCAAGCAATCAATTTCCACAATACTTGTGACTTTTTCAAAATAATTTTATTCGGACCCTTCCACAGTGGGCCAGAACGGCTAATTTTTAGACAAAATTAATAACTTATTTAATATTAGTGCTTCATTCACTATTTTTGACATGAGTACCAATGTAAGGTTTGAGCTTCTTATGAAGGCGTTATTTTTTATTTAGTTGCTATGGATACCTATTTTTTTGCATTCCAACAACTTACTTTTTGTTGTTGTAGATTTTTTATGTGTGCTATATACACTAAATTTGGTATGAGCACCAGTGTAAGGTCTGCGCATCTTATTAAGGTGTTATTTTTTATTTGGTTGCTATGGATACCTATTTTGCGTCGCATTAACCTACTTGTGTCATATACACTAAATTTGGTAAGAGTACTAATACGATGTATGCATTTTATATTATGATATTAAGTTTGGTTGCTATGGATACCTTATTACGTATAGCAACAAGCTTTTATAGTGACAGTCAATTTTATACAAACTCTTGACTTATTTACTGCGAATTATTAAAAAAATAGGATTTTTAATGCTCTGGTGTTCCAAATAAATGTACGAGGGAACTTTTTAATTTATCTTAATTATAGAATACTGACAATTTTAATTTGCAATCCATAAATTTGAATTTTAATAATAATCAAAGCAAGAAACCAAAATTTGGCATGTAAAAATCTATAATAAGAACATCTAAACACTGTTTTTTAACATTTGCAGGACACCAACTGGCTAAACTTTCTTCTTAGTACTAACTATAGTTCTTAGTGAAGAAATGACTGGATCACTAGAACAAAATAATTGCTTAAATAAATCTTCATTACATTTGATACGGTCACACTTGAGTGTAAAATGCTCACGATGCTTTTTAAAATCTTTATTCCAGGCCTCTATAGTTTCTTCACTTAAGAGCCCAATTGGTAATGTCATGTAATCAACAACACTGAGAGCATGAATTAACATTTTGTGAATGCTCTGCGGCATATAGTACCATGGATAGCATTCAACGTAAAACCTAGCTGTATTTGTACAGTATTCCCTGAATAAATCTGTGTAAAGCTCAAAACCACATGAGATACAAGTCAGAACAACATGGAACATTTTTATAAGTTCAAAATTAAATCCTGTTATTTCAGAAAACAAGAGTTCATTCTGAAAGGCTCTTCTGGAGGTGTTGTCATCATTAGATGTTCCTGAGCCGCTAGCCTTAGGCTTATCAAGAATCAGTCCCATCTTCTCTTGAAAAGCAAGTTGAATTTTTTTCTTTTGCATTTCAATTTGTTGCTTGTCAGCTGGTAATCTTGATGACCATTTCTTGACTGGCAATTTGTAAGCAATGTGGATTAAGCATTCGAATGTTCGTATCCATGCATGTAGAATTGAAATCCCGTATTGTAACCCATTTTGAGTGTACAACTTCAGTAACACCTGTAATAAATAAAAAACTGCGTGTGTGTGTGTATATATATATATATATATATATATATATATATATATATATATATATATATATATATATATATATATATATATATACACACACACCTTTGTGTGTAAGTATAAAAAAGACTCATCAGAAATGCATCATTTCTGATGAGTCTTTTTTGATGAAACACAGTGTTAAATGAAAAACTTTTGTTAATTGATTTTCTACATACATACATACATATATATATACATATATACACTGTTAAAAATTTCCGTTAAAAAACGGAAAAATATTCTGTTACTTGCACGGAAAGTATCCGTATATCCATGTATGGGATGTACAGATACATTATGTACGGAAATTTTCCGTATCTGCGGCCAAATTTTCAAATACGGAAGTTTCCGTTGTATTAATAACTGCAGTTATAATCAACATGTTAAACCGCCATAAGTGATGATTTTTCAAACTTATATTTGGGTACACATTTAGCTTCAAAAAGAAATAGAAATATTTATAAAAGTTGACAATTGCATCTTCTTCTTCTTCGATTATTTACTGAAAAATTTGTAATGCTTTTATCAAAAGTTGGATTTCACTCTAGATATAATATTTATAACATAATTTTTTATAAAATATAATAATATTATATATTAATTTATATAAATATTATAATATATATATATATATATATATATATATATATATATATATATATATACATATATATATATATATATATATATATATATATATATATATATATATATATATATATATATATATGTATATATATATATATATATATATATATATATATATATATATATATATATATATATATATATATATATATATATATATATATATATATATACTGATGTATTATCAACTCCAGGGATATTAAATTAATTATTTTTAATTATTTTGTGTTTAGCAAAAATATTAGTAATAAAGAGAGATATAGTGGTTTTGTAACAATTTTTAGCTTAAGCAAGAAAAAGTTAATTTTCAAACATTCTTAGAATAATGAAATGTTATTTCATAAATTTAGTTTTTTTTTTAGTGATGATTAAGGACCAGATGGGTTAAAGTTATTAATTTTCTATTATAAAATATTCATTTTTCATTATATTATAATATATAACAATGGTATATAAAATTAGTAAAATAACTTAGTATAAAAAATTTTATTTTTTAAATGGTTTTATAATAAATCAAAATAAATTTTTATTAAAGATTAGAAAAGAACATTTAGATTGTTAAAATGTTTATTAGAATGAATAATTGTTATTAGAGTTAAAATAGAGCTGCTCAAAAAATCATTGTATTATTTGGTAGGTAAATTTAGCAATTGATTATTAGAATTTGATTTCAAAGAAGTTCTAAAGATTTTTATTTACTTAATAATATAAAAAAATCTAATTTTCTAATTTTAATTTAAATCTAATTTAGTACTGGCACCAACAATGGTAAAAAATTGGCCTTCGCTAAATCAGTCATATAGAGTAACAACTTTAAAGTAATCAATCATTGCACACAATGAGTTTTTTTTTAAATTTATTACTTTATTAAATATTAAAATGTTTCCTTACTCAAAAACTTATGCATTTTTATTTTTAGTTGATTCGAAATGGATAAGAAAGGAAATACTATATTTTTTTGCATTTGAGTTGATTTATTTATATTTTACGAAACTAATATATATATTAGATAAAAATAAATTTTTATGTACTGTGGGGTGCAAAAAAAAGCCACACTGATATTTTTTCTTGATTTCAAGTATAAATTGTATAATCAAGCAAAACAAAAAAAATTGGATGTGGCAGTGAAAAATTCAGGAAAAAAGAGGTATGCATATATATAAACTAATATTTATATAACAAAAATCATTAAAGATACAGAATAATATGGGCACATTTAATATTTTAGAAAACAGCGAACGGATATAGAAATTGGACGAATTATTGAAGCTGCTGACCGAGGAGAGTCTCATAGAAGCTATGTAGAGCGTTTTAAACTCCACTATTAGCAGATTGGTGAAGAAATATAAACAAAATGGTACAACTGAAAGCTCTATTGGATCAGGGAGAAAACCTAAAACTTCAAAAAAGGAAGATCGCTACATTCTTAATGTTGTCAAAAAAGATTGTAAAATCACATGTAGTGAGATAAAACTAGATTTGAACCTTACTAATATCTCAAAGTGGATAATATCTCATCAAATAAAAGTATCAGGTGAATTTTTTTCTGGAAAGCAAATAAAAAAAACCATTTGTTAGTGAAATCAATCGCAAAAAAAGATTAAAGTGGTGCATTGAGCACAAAGATTGGACATGTGAACAATAGGCTAAAGTTATTTGGAGCGACGGGTCTCCTTTCATCTTGTTTTATAATGGTCGACCTCACTGTTGGAAATTAATTGGGGAAAATTCAACCCCCAAACATGAAACGCAACCATTAAACATGACAAAAAGGTCAATGTGTGGGGTTGTTTTAGCGCACACAAAGTTGGACAACTTTACCGGGTGAAAGACACCATGGACCAGCATTTGTATCACAAAATCTTAGTTAATCAACTTGGACCAAGTATAAAAGAATTTTTTCCTAATGGTGACTACATCTTTCAACAGGATAACGATCCCAAACATACAGCACGGTTGAATAAGAGATATCTAGAATCTAAATTATGTCTTGGCCGGCACAGTCTCCTGATTTAAATCCAATTGAAAACCTATGGTCTATATTGGATAAAAAGTTGAAAGATCGTAGGGCAACAAATGAAGATGAACTGTTCCAAACTCTTCTTGTTGGTTGGAATGCTTTGCCAAATGACTTATTAAAAAGGCATGTAGATAGTATGCCTTCTAGATGCGCAGAAGTCATAAAAAACAAAGTGTGGCCAATTAAGTACTTATACAACTAAAACTTGAAAAATACTTCACAAATCCTAATTTCTTTTTATTATATGCAATATAGAATAATATCAAAAGCATTTCTATCAAAATTGTCTTATATCACTTTTATTATATGAGTTTAAGACATTTTTTATTGCTTTTTTTTTATTAAAAAATTGAGTGTGGCTTTTTTTTTGCACCCCACTGTAAATTTATATAGGATTATGTAATATAATTATATTATTATGTGCTAATACTTTATTAACTATTTTTTTTTTTTTTTTATTTGAAGTTGTTTATTTACAAATTGATTATTTAATCACGGAAAATTTAATATTTTATTGTAAATCAAAAATGATTTGTTTTAGATAATATTTTCGATAACATTCAATCTATTTTACATATAAAATGTTCACTTTTTAAATTTTCATATGAACAACATTCCTTTCATTTACGAAAACTATACGGCAGTTGAGTTGCCACAACCTTTCTGTTGTTTAACGGGGAAAATGCATTGATTTTCAACGGAAATTTCAGTTTATATGCGGAAAATTTCCGGCAGCTACGATGTCAAAACCTCCCGTTATTTAACGGAAATAAACGGAAAAAACCCATTGTATTTAAACGGAAATATCCGTTTATTTACAGAATTTCCGTTTACATGTGATGGGTTTTTCCGTAAAATAACGGGAAGTTTTGTCATCGTAGCTGCCGGAAATTTTCCGTAGAAAACGCGATATTTTTTTAACAGTGTACATATATATATATATATATATATATATATATATATATATATATATATATATATATATATATATATATATATATATATATATATATATATATATTTCATTTATCTAGGCAACCTATTTATATAGGGTTTTTGCATAATCAATAATATATAGTAATATAAAAAAAAATGTTTTATTGACAGTTGTCACGGTATAAAATCATGTGTGATGTTTGAGTTACATAGTCGACATCTGCAAGTATCTGCAACCAAAACTGTTTTTAACTCATTAAATATATTTTTTTTCAGTGAATATCAGCCATAAAAATCCTGGCCAAACATGGCCGAAAAATTATAAGCATAGTATAAGCAAAAAAAAACGCAATTATTTCAACCATTAAACGCACAATCTTCGATTGATTATAAAATGAGTCAAATACGTTCAAGAAGATAAATAAAAATGCCAATTGATAGCCAATATATGTATTAAAACTACAATTCAGATTCGTAGTAATATAAATTACCTAACATTAAATGGCAAAGCATATTAAAAAAAATATTTTTCTAAAATATTGTTCAGGGTGACAACAAACAAAATTAAAAAATTTAGTGAAATTTTTGATTAATAATCCTTATGTTTTTATGTAAATCAATGTTACGTTCATTGAATAGTAGTTTTTTATACGAAAATTGAATAAAAATAATTTTTACATTTGGCACACCATTGCCCACTGTGCCTTCGTACGGATGGGTTAGGTAATCCCTTTGCACGGACTTTACAGGTATCCCATAACAACATATAATGGATAATCTCATAACAACACATATACATATATACGGTCCTTGACTTTCACAAGAAAAATTGAAAAATCAGAGTTCTTTTTTTTTTAAAACGTAAAAAGTTAAATCCTTTTTTTTAGTAGCAACCTTAAGGATTCTGATGGAAAAATGAAGTTTTTTTGATTGTAGACAAAAAAAAAAAAAAATTTTGGCATTAATTGGTATCATTATCCACAATAATATTTCTGGAGTCATCAGAGCTTACAAAGATACAGGTAGAATTTACAGCACAAAGGTGAATCAAGACCGATACTAAAAATTTTTAATAGTTAATTCAACAAGTTGTTTTGTATTATATTCACATTTGTTTTTCAGTATTTAAAAAACTACATTATATAATTTTATGATAATAACCTTTAGTGCTAAATAAATATAATAAATAAGCTTCTAACAATAATAGACAATAAGTCTGGTAATATAAATATCCGAAAAATAAGTCTTTCCAATTTATGTGGAATAACTTGACTAAAATATCATTAAATGTTGCACATAAAAGCAATATCTAACTATTCACAGGACTTTTTCTCTCTCAAAAATATGGCAACCTTAAATACAATTTCCATAACTATCCAGAGCTTATGGATCTCCACTCTACCTCATAACAGTTTTAGTTCGTGCTTATTATTTCTAAAAAAATATTATTCTATGCTGCACAAGGAATATTTTCTCTTAGGTACGTTAAATTCTTTTTCATCGATTGGAAGTTTCGAGCAGCGTCTTTGTATGGTTGGTCACCCTGCAACAGATCTTGTACAGCCTAAAGTGAACATAATCATAAAAGTCTAGAAGTGAGTCTTGAAACGATAAATAACTTGATTCAGTAACCTAGCAACTCAATATATAATAAGTGTAAAACAAAAATCCAATGTCACTTATACTCTTTTTAAAATTCAAAAAAAGAAAACAAAAAAAACAAAACAAAACAACAGAGACATGGTTATAAAAGTTAAAACTTTAACAAAATCATAAGTTAAAAAGATTAAGATTCTTGTGGAGTAAAATGGTAAAAATAACTAATGTTGAAAGTATGATAACAAGTGAACATCATATAAAAAAGATGGTTTTATTAGTAAAAACGTTCCAGACTTTTAAGAAAAAGCCTCATGATAATCAAATACACAGCCATTTATTAAGAAAGTTTGAATGAGTCATATTAAAGATTTACCCTGTAAGATGCATTTAAATGCGATCTGTATTCCTTTTTATTGCTTTGAAGCAGGGAAGCAGTTTCAGTAGCATATTTAAGTTTGGACAGAAACTTTTTCACACTCATACCACTTTTATCAATCTTTCGAGTCATCATCTCTCTCTCCCTTTTGATGAGTCTCTTACCAATTGCTTCAAAGTCTTCATCTAGTTTTTTAGTACGTACTGCATGGGCTTGATGTTTAAAAGAAAAAGAAAACTAAACATTAAACACACACTTAAAATCTTTAAAATAATTAAACAAAATGAAGTTGATAACAGAATTTTAAACACACAAGAAGTGAAGAAAAATCAAAGTTACCATGAGTCAGACTGTGCGCTAAGAAAACTAATTCCTCAGTTTGTCTCTCACTACATTTTGCTCGCTTACCTATAAAATGAGTTGAAAAACATTAAATCAAAATTATTAGCTTCTTTTTTAAAAAAATGTTTTGTAAAAATATCTACATTGAACATACATTTTTCGATAGCTGCCTTCTCCAAACTATTGAACATATGATCAACACCTAAAGACTGCTTTTTATGCATGTCTTTTTGATTTTCTAAAAATGCCAGCATTTTGTTCAAGCGGTCTGAAATTCTGCCATAATTTCGCACTAGTCCTTGTGCCAGCTTACATTTATTTTTCTCAGTTACTAACTGCTGGGTCAATTCATTCATATCTAAAGAGATTGTTGAAGCATGAAGCTTAAAATACATGGCAAAGAGAAAAACTTTGAAAAAAGTAAATTATAAAAATTCTTTTTACATTGAGTGGTGGATAATATAAATTACTTAGCAAAATTAAAACACTACTATTTATCGTTTCTTAACTGAAGAGAAAGAACATACCCACTGACTCATCTTCTGCAAAATTTATCTCCAGTGTATAGTCAGGATTTACATCCAAAGCTTCAAGGACATCCCTATCCGTTAGAGACACTTCATGATACTCATTGTATATTTGATGCCTTATCTCATCCATTGACATATTATGATGTTTATCATTCTAAAGTAAATTTTAAAGTTAAAAATATATTGTTACTTAGATAAAAATTATAATTTAAATAAATAGATAAAAAATTTTATACATAAAAATTTGTTATTCATTTCTTTTAGAACTTTAAGTATAATGATACAAAGAAAAATTTCACTCAAAAAAATGAACAGAAAAAAACAAAAAATTAGCAATAGAACACAAATAAAGTTCCAAAACTTGCACCATTCTTTTGGTCTTTTTATCACCAATAAAACCACCAAAACTTTTCTCCTCCTCCATATCCTCAATCTCATCATTGTCATCATCATCATCTTTGTCATCATTATTGTTTACTTTTTTCTCAAGTTTCTTGACTACTTTTTCATTTTCAGCATTTTCTTTATCTACCTACAACATTAAATTTTCATTAAATTTCTTAAGATATCATAAAACACATCCCATGAGGGATAAATCAATACACAGTATAGGTAATATAACTTATAACACAAAAACACACTTCTTTTTTGTCTTCATCCACTTTAAAAAACTTTGCTTTTGTTTTTTTAAGTTTTTCTCCAATTGCTAGTAGTCCAGGATAGAGTTTATCTGTGATTGCTTTGCCAATTGTTTTCAGAAATCCAGTCTGTATACATGTTTCTGCTTCAAGAGCTTTATTATGTTTGCCCATAACAGTAACATTAACTTTGACAGCAAAGCAAGCCTTTGATGCTAACTCAAGAGAAGTATTAAAACAGGCATGATGAATCTCAATAATGTTCTTTTTTACATATTCAGAAATATCTTTTGCTGCTTTTAGTCCGGCTTCAGCATATTTGCTGACACTTCTGTATATATTCTGTACTTCATCAATAACTTTTTTAGATTTCTCTAACAATTTTTTTGCTGAATTCAAGATACTCATAATTAAGTTGTATCGCAACTCACGTACCTTGAATTAAAACTAAACTTATATATTTCAACAAAGGCAGTGTTAAATATATATATATATATATATATATATATATATATATATATATATATATATATATATATATATATATATATATATATATATATATATATATATATATATATAAATGAAGTTTAAAACAATTAAATTATAGTATAATATTAAGATAGTATAATAATAAGATAGTTTAAATAAAAAATGTTAAAAAAACTTTTAATTTTTTTTTAGCTTTTAAGCAACAAAAATGACAAAATTTTTCCTACTACTTTGGCAAACAGATGCAGAGCAAAATAAAATAATTTTTTTATTAACAAAATAAACTTGTTTTATTACATTTTACTTACCTCTTGTTTCCCTTTCTTCATGGCAACTTTGACAGAGACAAATTTTTTATTAACAACACAATTTGCAAAACATAACTTCTTTTTAAAATATCCATTAACTGTAAAAGAAAAATGAAAAAGATTTTTTTAAAAAAAAAAAGAAAAAAATCAAATGAAAAATTTTTTAAAAACCAGAAAACCCAGATAAAAACTTTTAAAAAGGCACTTACCACCATTACATTTGTCTGCACAACCTTGGTCAATTTTACTTTGGTAATTTTTAATCTTATCAGCTGTAACACCCATTTTATAGAGAATTTTCTGTGCATTTTTCTTTAAAGATTCCACTCTTGAATCAATTTTACTGTACCATGAGGCTAAAAACCCATTATAAAAATTAGAAATTGTTACACATTTTAATTGAAATTTTTTACCATTTCATGAATTTTTTAAAGTATAAAGATTTTAAAGTTTGATTAGCTTTTTTAGTAATAGTTACACGTTAAGGCTTTTAGACATTAGGTTCCTACTAAGCTGAGTAGACATAAGGTTCCTACTAAGCCGAGTAGACATTAGGTTCCTACTAAGCAGAGTAGACATTAGGTTCCTACTAAGCCAAGTAGACATTAGGTTCCTACTAAGCCAAGTAGACTAATGGCTCTCACATGAACCACCTCAGATTTTAATGAAACTTGTTGGATTGTGTTTATCAATGAGATAAGCTGAAAAAGAATAAAACTGAAAATTTCAGCTTAATATTTAAGTGAGCATTGAAAATTGGTAATTTAAAAAATGGTTGCCTTTAAGTAAAATCTCCATTTTGAGAGAATATAATATGACAATTCAGATATGAAAAAAATTTGAAGTTCTGAATTTTAACATTTTTACTTGACAGGCTAAACTTAAAATTTTACGATTTTTACAATTTCAAAAAAAATAAAGAACTTGTTCTTAAAAAAAGAGTTTTTTAAACAACTCACTGATTCAAAAGATCATTCACATAAGATTGTATCAAATTTATTTTTTTCAAATGCACAAACATGATTGGGTTCTATAAAAATCTTTTATTTGATAAAACACAGGTAATGAACCTTTTGAATCAAAGACAATTTTAAAAACTGGTGCTTTTTAAAATTGTCTTTGATTCAAAATGAACCTTTTGAATCAAAGACAATTTTAAAAACTGGTGCTTTTTAATGATTCATAACTTTTGAAAAAAGAGCTCTATCACCTGAATTTATCCAAATGTCTATCCAGTATGAGTATATCAACATCCAAATTAATTTGTAGCATTTCAAAAGCTAATTTTTACGAATAATTCTCTTTAAAATCATTAACTTAGAATGGAAAAGCTCAAGATTAGCCTGCCATTTTGGAAAAATGTCAAAAGTCAGTTTCAATTTTTTACTTAGTTTTCACTTGATGAGGAAGAGTTCATATAAAATGACCTACTTTTTTAATCAGCTGTTACTTAAGAACTATATAAGATACTGAACTGAAATTCTCAGCAATTGCTTATCTCATTGATATACATTGCCAAAATAAGGTTCCCCAAAATCTGAGGTGGTCTATGTGGGACCTTTTAGAAATTTGAACTTTAAAAAGGGTTAAAAAGTGACCTCTACTTAGTTGATACATTTAAACATTTTTGATGAACATCTCAGTAACAATAATTTTTTTAAAACAATAAAATGCATAAAAACCTTACAATGCTCATTGACTTTAACATTAGTAGTTGAAACAAGTTTTTTTGTTTTTGTAACAGCATCTTTAACCACATTATTAGCCTCACTGGTTGCCTCCTTTAAATCAGCTGATAAACAAGCTGCAACCTAAATATTTAACAAACCAATATTAATCCAATCTTTGAAAATAATCTTTGAAAATGTCTTAAATGGTTTTAAATTCTAAAAAGATCATTTCCATAACATAAACCACCTTTACAACAGTTTTAACTTAGACCTTTTAGTTAAACTTTAATGTAAAATGTATTCAAGTATGCAGTATGTAAGAGTTGTAAGTACATAATGGCAGAGCTGGGCACATTATGTTTTTTTGAGTCTGATATATGATAGTTCAATATCTTGATAGCCTAATATTTTTTTGATTTGCCAGTCCAATTATCAATATTCCGATAGTCCAATAGCTTTAAAAATTTAAAAGCTATTTTTGATTTTTTTTATTTATTTTGAAAAATTTACACTTTTGGCTAAGTTTTTCAAAATTGAAAGCATGGCTTTAGATTTATAAGTAGAGTGTGCACTCTTAACTTACATACAAAGTTTAATAAATACAGTGCAAGAAAAACTAGGCATATGTTGAATTTATTTTTTTAACACAAAAAGTACATAAGCTATGAAATCAATCGACTGCCCTCTCCATCAGGGCCATCCACTTCTCATCCAGCAGGTGGAGATTTCTTTTGAGTTTTTCAAAGGGGTGTAACTAGATTTTTTCTACAGGGGGAGGGGGTAACTTTTTTTTCCTTACCTACATTAGCCTAGCCTAACCTATCCTAAATAAGATAAGCTTAGCCTAATCTATCCTACTTAGCTCAGCCTAGACTTAACCAATCTGCATTATCCTATCCTAACATAAGTTAAAATACCGAGCAAGTTTCATTCACAAAATCAGTTAATTACTTATATTTATAGATAAGGAAAAGTATACTGGCAAAAAAAACTATTACTTTTGCTAAGGTTTTGATAACTAGTTTACCACTTTTAAATCAGATTGTAAAAAAGCTACAATATTCTTAAATTCTTTTCAAAACCACAAAATCAGACAGATTTCTAAACTCTACCAAAGAAACAAAAAAAAAAAAATAGGCTGATTTTAAAGAGTTTTCATTTCTAAAATTTTCTCTCTACAAAAATTAGGAAAACAATATTCATTATCCTTTATGTTAAATTATGAATGAACTAAAAAAAATAATGAATACATATTAAAGAAGCTATATTGTTAAGAATTTTGTAACAAGTACTGTTTTGTAGATTTAATTTTTGACAAACATTGATTCAGTTTGGAAACACAACTAAAACTAAAGAGTAGAAGATCACTTTTCTAACATCTACTATTGCCATTAGTTGATTGTATGGGCACCACAGTGATGGGGTTTATGTGTGTGTGCATGTGTAATTTGAAACATATTAATTAGAAAATCATAATTCGATTGTTGAAAAGTAAAAATTAAAGAGGCTATAACAGAATATGATATAATGGTGCAGAACAAATACACACACCTCAAATATCATTGTCATAACTTTTGAATCTGAACTAGTTCAAAAAAAAAAATTTATTACAGATATAAAAATACAGAGAACAAAAATACAACTATTGGACAGTCCAATAACTAAAGTCAAATAGTAGTTTTTTTAGCCCCACAGTCGGATACTTTTTAAATAGTCTGATAGTTATCAAAATATTGGATATCTTATATTACCAGTTCGATAGTCAAAGTCTGATACATATATTAGTCCGAAAGTCCATCATTTTTTTCTTTGTACAATACTAGCGGAATATCGGATTAATGGAGCTTACATAGGAAGTGCTCACCTCTGTTAATTGGTAATTAAAAAGCAAGAGTTTTTAACGCTTTTAATTACCTGAAATCCAGCTTTGTCTAAATTCATTTCTTTTCCGTACGGAGCCTTTACAGACAAATTTGCAGCAACTATACCAAACAGACTTCCTGAGACATCAAACTGCATGCCTCTTTCACCAATGTCAATTGTAACAGCTGATGATATACCCAGAATCCAAATAGCACCTTGTATAAAGAACTTAGCCTATAAATAAATGTTGAAAAAGCATATCATATACAACACGTTGATCTGCATAAAATAATGATGCTCTATAGTTGATCAACTAAGCTATATTTATGCAAAAATAAAAAAATTGTTTTACACATGGATTTAGTTAAGTTTGGTTGCCATTTGCTGTTCCCAGAAAAACTATCTAGTAAATAAAAACTATAAAGTAAAATTCAAGTTAAGAAATTAATGCCTACTGATGTGGGAGAAATTTCGATTAAGATCTTTGGTCCATTTTCTTGATCTTTTAAAGATCTTGCCAACTTCAGAGCACCATTGAAAATTTCAATTGGTGATAATTCACAGTCAACTAGAAGTTTCTTTGGATTGACCACTACTCTACTATAGGCTTTGAAACCAAGAACATGAAGTAAACCCTTCAGCTGGAATCCAAAGTCAATCTTTTTACCGAGCTGCTTAATCTCCTTGCCTGAAAATTGAAAAATTAACAACTTTTGTTTAATCAAAACTGATTAAAAAAAAAAGAGAGTTAAAGTTGATATAAATTCTCCTTTTAAAAAAATCTTTTGTTCTTGAAAATGAATATTACTTTTAATTATTCATTCAAAATAAAGATGAATTCTATCTAAAAAATCTTAAAGATGATTTACAAAATTTATATTTAGTATTAAGAGAGATAAAATACAGGGTGATTTAGCTTTACACCAGAGTAATATGCTAATTACAGGTACCAAGTCTGTGCCAATTGGATTCATTTAATGATTATAATGCCTGTCAAGGATAAACAGATGATTTGCAACCACGATTCCTTTCCTTTCTCTTTTCAGGCTACAGCAATCGATGAGAGAAACCCTTATATCAAAATGATCACTTTCAACAAGAAATTCAATCTTCAACTGCCATACAGAAGGTGGAACTCACAAGAAACAAACATAAGACTGTGTACAACAGCTATTACAGGTTTCACAACACTGAATCTATCAAAAGAAAGAAGACACAAACTTCTCCTGCATCAGAAACAAGAAAAAGGCAAACAAGCTGATTACGAAGAAAAATTTGTTGAAATCTAGCTCATTCCCAGCAGAAACTAGCCAGTGATCACAATTTGTCACAAAATATTCACTGCATTTTAAAGATGATCTAAATATGTTGACATTCAAACATCACAAGAATAAGCTTTATGCAACAACTGGTCCTCAAGAAAAACTTTGACAAGCAAAACTCCTGAAGACTTGCCACATGAAATTCAATCCTGAAAATGCTAGATTCAGTGACCAGAAATTTATCACCATAGAAGAGAAATTTAACTCCGAAACCGCCGCATGTATGTTACAACTAGGGCTATCAACAGAGACCATCTCTTTGATTTAAAAAAATATACAAACAATAAGTATATTTGTACTTACCTGTACCAGTAAAAACCTTTCTAGAACTGATAACAATATTGAGATAAAAATAAATTTTTTTATCTAAAACGCCTTTCAAAAAATTAGTTCTACCTTTTGGGTTAGAAGAAAATCCTATCGTGAGTCCCTCTGGAAAACCTGAATCTAAGATCACTTGGGGAAGTTTCAAATTGTAACCAAATGCCTCAGAGCATGCACCTACTGAAAGCTTATTGATTTCTGCATAGAAATGATTGTCTATTGCCATGTCCATTCCACCTGCAGCTTTTACAATGATTTCCTTTCCTGGAACTCCAAGACGCACTTCACCTGAGAGCGCTGAGAGAGAAAAGACACAGAACATTATTGTCTTCAGTCAAAATTGAAATCTACTACACATCTAAAGTGGCATGTTGAAAAAACTTACCAAAACTACGTAAAGTAAATACTGGAAGTTGAAGTGCAACGCTGATGCCAGCATTTCCAAAAGCCAAATTAGGTATTCCAAAAGGATTCTGCCATATACCATGCATTGTTCCAGCTAGTTCCAAACCACCAGTTGCATGCAATCTTATAGAAACTAACAAGGAAAAACATGAGCAACTTATCAACAGTTAAAATAACTGCATAAATAAGAAAATGTTTTAAAACTAATTCACTCACCTTCAAATACCAAAGGTTCTGGTTTTAACTTCAGTGTCAGTTTGCCATTTAAAGACAACTCATTCTTTAATCCGAATTTCACCTCAAAGTATATCGAGTTTAACACAGCCGTTTTGCTGAGCTCCAATGACCCTCCTTCATAACCAGCTTGTAAAAAAAAGTTATCATCTTGAAATCCAGCAGTTACAAATAGTATAGCATTTGGGGACATCCTCTTCTTTGCAAATTCACAAAGTTCGTTTTTCAAACAATCTTCTGGTATTGTCAATGTCCCTCGAAAGTATATTCCTAAACGATTTTCAAACCATTTTTAGCAATAGTAAAAAGATTTATTTTATGACTTACAGGAAAAGAATTAACAAAAAACTACAGCATAAATAAAAGAATTGCAAAAAATAAAATAACTTTAACTAGTCTAAAAAGTAAGAGATAAAAAACAAAGCTTCAGTAACAAAACTAAAATACTGAAAATGATGTCCTTACCTTTCTTAACTTCTTTAACAGCATTTTTAACTTCAGGCAAGGTGAATGAATTTTTGTCAGTACTTGATACAATAAGCGCTGAACAAAAAACAAATATATATTTTTAGTACTTGTTATTACAAAAATCTTTTTCTTTGTTGATTGACATATTTATCTCCGTTGTTTTTGCAGAAAAACAACGGAGATAGAAATATGATTAAAGAAGATAAAATGTTAGAACTACTTGTCATATATTTCTAGCAACATCAGTTCACTTAATTAGCATCTTGTCTCTCACATTAACTTGTAATGCAATAAGTTACAACTTCAACAACTTTCAATAAAGGACACAACAATTTGAAATTTCAGTTGAAAGGTCTTGTCATGCGTATTCTTTCAGAAAAAGAAAAACTCTTTGATTGTTTATCAGCTGTGACAAAATCATTATGAGTTACTAAAATATTTGCAAAGATGTTGCGGAAGGAACATAAATGAAAGTTCTGATAATGGAGTCAAAGTTCATTTTACTGCTGTTTTACTGTGATGTAATATAAGTAAATAATCATAATGTATGATAACATTTAGCTAAAAGATTTTTGAAACTGTTTACCAATGTTAAGATTGACCATCCAGTTAGTGCCCATGATGGTTTTGTTAAAAAGATGTTGAAAAATGTTGTCGATACGGATATCTTTCATGAAAATCGCCAACCCCATTTGTCTTTCGCTCATAGCCCTTTTGCTTGAAACTACTTGTTCCTCTTTGTGGGTATAAGCATTTGTTAACTCCCTTTTCACATCAGAACTTTCGATTGCTGAGCCTTCTGTCTCTTCTTCTTCTTTCTCTACTTCATAATCAACTTCTTCCCCTGAGTCAATTCTGTTTCTCTTAGCTGAAATTTCAAAAAACCAGATAACTCTATATAGCAAAATATTTTCCTCTGTAATTTTTTTTTTTTTTTGAAAAACAGAAAAACAACAAAGTAAACTAAAAATGATAAACCTAACCTAGACGAAAGTTAACCTTGTACGGATTGAGATTTGTTGCTGAAACACTACTTCGATTCATGAACTGAGCAGCGTGATTGTCATTACTTACAATGAAGTTTTCAGACAGCTTAGGAAGCTGATAGACTGGGATTTCTTTGCTTAGCATATACGCTTCAAGTTTCATTCCTTCCCAATTAAATAAAATAGGATTTCCTATCAATCTAAGTTAAAAAAAAAACATTGTCTCAACTTATTCATTGAACCACTTCTTAGCTATTCCTCCGTAAAATTATAGCTTCGGTATGTATTTTTTACAATATGCAACTTATGATTGAACCACCTTAATGACGAAACATTTTTTTTATTTTTTCCATTTTTTTTTTAATTTGATTTTCTGCTTAACATTTGATTTAATCAACTACATATCATTTACACAGACTTTTTAAGGAAGCTTTTTCTGGGTTCAAAATGGATAGAACTAAACTACACTAAAAAACGTAAATATGTGCTTTTTACTTTGTATGTAAAGTAAAAATGTACTTTTTGAACATAGACTAAACAGAAAAAAAATCTACTGAAACTTTGAAGAAGCTTTTTAAAACTACAACCGGTTACTTACCTAACCTCCTGTGGAACTCCAAGACCAAACTGAGCTGTTACAGTAAGATCTTTGATTCCAAAATTAAACTTTGACATTTTGGATTCCATTTCAGCAGACAGCCCTTTAGTACCAAACGCTTTTATAAATTCAACAGATGAAAGGAAAGCAATAGAGCCTGAAAATAAAAACATTTCATTTAGAAGTGTTAAGATAAGAAGGAAACAAACAGTTAAAGAAGTCAAACCTTTTTCTAACATATGTCATTGTTAGAAAAAAGTTTGGCTTATTTAACTGTTTGTTTCAAAGATTTAAAATATTGCACAAAAGTATTAGGCCAATGTAAAACACCTTTTTACCTTTTAAATCAAACTTCTCATCTTTTTTTTCTACTTTAATCTTAATTGATGAACCAGCTAGCTGGAGCTCAGCATTTAGCAAAAAGTGGAACTTCCCTTTAACATCATGCTTAAGTTGAAACTCTGCGTTTTTAACAGATATGAAGGTATTACCAAGAGTGATCTACAAAAGTATACTAAATGCATTTAGTTGGTCATCATAAACAAAAAATGTTTATTTTTTTACTAATAGCAAAAGTCTGTACAAAAGAACTCTTTCATCTTTTGAATGCTTTATGTGCGTAAAAAGAACGTACCTCATCAGGGATCTGTATGGAAATTTCTACTTCTTTGGTTTTAATGTTCACGTCATACTTTTTGAAAAGAATCTTAAACTTTGACTTAAAGACGTATTTGTTAAGAAGCTCAGTGGCTTTAGGAGCTAATGCAGCTAAAATATTCATTCCGTCTTCAAAAATGTCTGGAGGAAATACAAAAGAAACCTTCTCGCTCTTTATGATCACTTGGAACGCCATGTCTTTTGGTATGTTGTTTAGGTTTGCAGGAGAGCCAATGTTCTTTAGAATTTTGTTTACTGGAATATTAAGACTAACAATGGTACCTTCTGAAAGACTTTCTGAATGAGTTGGAATAGAAGCTTTTAATAGCTCTTTGATTTCTGAGTCTTTTAACTTTAGTATATCTTTGTTAGCATACTCTATTGAAATATCTAAGACAAGATCTTTTATTATTTCTATTTCATTCAGGTCTTTTTTGATAATTGCTGAAATGACTTTTAGTGGTTGAATTTGTTTAAGAGAAGCAACAACACCTACTCCAACAGGGCCATCATCTGTTTTCTGAACAACTAACAAAGCATTTATGTCTCCTAGCCCTGTAATCCCAGTGGCCTTACCATTTATAACAATTTCGTAGCTTCCATCTTCGTTTCTCAGAACTTTGATTATTGGTTTTTCAATAAACATTTTGGAGAAAATGCCTCCTTCGTTGACAATAGCTTCCCCGTTTTCGTCTTCTTTTCCAGCAATTACTTCAGCGGAAGCAACTTCTTTGTTTTTTAAAAAGAACTTTGAGAAATCCGTAACTTTGATTTCTTCTGCAAATACTTTTAGAGTTGATGAGGAAGTTTTTTTGTCCTTTTTTGCTTGAACAGATAAAATTTGGCCTGCGATTTCTACAGTACCTTTTATGTCAAACTCAACGTTGCTAAAACTAAATTCTTCTTGCAGCTCCAAATAATTAAACTTCAAGTCTAAATCACCTTTAATTATCTAAAACAAATATTTTGAATTTTTGTTAAAAATAATTGTTATGATTCTTTTTAAACATATAAATAAACATTTAACAGTTAACAAAAAATAATTAAGGATAATTAAACTAATTTCATCTGTTTGTTCCATGAGGTGATTGGCTGATAATTTCATCATGGTTGATGATCTGATCGGTTGTTAACTTGATTTGTAAGTAAACAAGTTTTATAAACAAGTTAAAAAATAACTACGCTAGTAATTTATTTAACAAAACGATATATCAAAAATGGATTAACTTTCTTAGGTACTCACTTTTAACTTATCTTTGATAACATCAAAAGGCTGGACAGACTGACAGCTAAATTGAACATCACCTTTCAATTCACCACATGTAGACAAAACAAATTGTTTGACTACAAAAGCACCAGGTGAGAAAGCACTTTTTGTCAAATTTTGTAAGCTCTTAAACTTCTCTGTTTTGCTTGCAAGCAATTCAAATACTTTATTAAGTGATAGCTTCTCAACACATGCTTCATCTGGTACTAATGTCCAAACACAACCATTTTTAGTATTTTTGATAGTACATCCCATGACCTCAAAAGAGGTTCCACCATCAGGGGTTTTTTCTCCAAATAATGCTGCAAATGAAGGTAAACCATCTAAAGTAAAAACCAATAGATATATAAATCTTGTGCAAACTTTTTAATTTCTCTAAAAATATACATGTATACATATACATATATGTATATATATACATATATATATATATATATATGTATATATATATATATGTATATATATATATATATATATATATATATGTATGTATATATATATATATATATATATATATATATATATATATATATATATATATATATATATATATATATGTATGTAATTAATTACTAATCAAAATGAATCTATATATAATATATAAAGTACCAAGATAATAATAACATCATAAAAAGAATATAATGACAATAGAAAAAGTTAAATAAAAAGTCTACAGTACCAAAATATATATATATATATATATATATATATATATATATATATATATATATATATTTATATATATATATATATATATATATATATATATGTATATATATATATATATACATATATATATATATACATATATACATATATATATATATACATATATATATATATATATATATAAGCATATATATATATATATATATATATATATATATATATATATATATATATATATATATATATATATATATATATATATATATATATATATATATATATATATATATATATATATGCTTATGTCATGTTATATTAGCATAGAATAATACAAGTAAATGCAACTATTCAGCTTAATATATTTGATTTAATGTTTAATACTATTTATGTGCATAATTTGAAAGTTGATAAACAAGTAAATGATTCAAACTTGACATCAAATTCCTTCTAAAACTTATATATAATATGAAGTTATTCTTTATCAACAACAAAAAGTGTTACTTTCACTCTGTAGATTAAAAATATCTCTCTTTTGAAGCTGTGGTTTTACATGTTGGTTAGATTCAGCAAAGCATATGAATGCAGTAACAATAATGACCAAGTGCATCCTGACCTAAAATTAGAAAGATTTATAAATATATATATCTTCAATTGAGATGAGAAAAATGGTAGTAGTTCAAAAGTAGTAAAATTTAATATAAAATTTGTATTTGTTACTTCTTAACTTTAAAATTGAGTGATGTTAGTTATTTGAACCTAAAAACTTTCTAAAATTTATAGAATACCCTAAAACCCTAATTAATAAAAGTTAATTAGCAAGAATGCTGAATATAAATGGTAAGAGCTGTGTATTATGATCATTACAATCTTTTTCTAATTTAAAAATTGTATATCCATCCCTATGTATTACTACTAAAATCATTACAAAAACAGATAAGAATGCAAACATTTTAAAATTACTTTCGTAACTTTTTAAGAAATACCTGGATCTGATATTAGCAGCCATTATTTATCATAATATTATAACAAAAACACTAGAACAGCAATGTTACTGCAGTGAAAATTTGTCCCAGGTAATAAGATACTTGCATGGGAATTTTGAATTTATGATAGTGATATGTAACAGTCCACATAATTTCAAACAAAGTATTTAGCTTAAGCTATCGCACCGTGGGACACACGTGGTGAGAATGTTTATATGGGTTACAAAAGGGGAGGATTTTTCGTTCGCTACTAAAGCTCAGTCAGAATAAGGCTTTATTTACAATAATAGAATTAAAAAATTGTGAATACTGACTCAGAATGATAAAAAAAAAAAAGGCAAAAACTCAACAAACTCTGATAAACATTGTAAATAAACATGTTTTATGTTGAAATAAATGTTTTTTGGATCAAACAATTCAAATTTGTTAATAAAAATCTTTTTATTACGCGCCTTATTGACGCGCACCATTGACGCGCACCGTTAAAATAATTTTTTTTTAGAAATTCAATTTTTCACTCTGATTTCTATATTAATTACAGGAAAACTAAAAAAATGAGACCACGATGAGCAAAATTGGTTAAGAATAACCCTCTGCAATTTTTAACTTATATTACTTATTATTGATAGCGCAAATTTAACATCTTTTCAAAGTATTTTGAAATACAAACTGATACCTAATATGTTATCAAATTGAAGAAGCTTCAAATTGATAACATATTAGGTATCAGTTTGTATTATCCATAAGTATCATGACCAAAATAATCAGAGTGACGTACATACCTTCGAGTTACTTACTATTGCTAGATTGATTTTGTTTGAATTTAGCCTGTAATACAACATTTAGCCTGTAATACAACATTTTCTGAAACAAGTTTGTTTCTTAAATATTGTAAGTTTAAAATCATATCACTGTTTTTCTTATGATGTTTTCTATATAATAAAATTATTAGAACTATGCATGTTTCTCAGCACAGCTTAATGCTTCGCTAATACTATGCTAATATTATAGTAATACTTTGATAATTATATTTCAGTAAATAAAATGTTAAAATTTTAATCAGATCATCCATTCTTTGGCCATTCAAAGCCACTCTCTGAGGTGCAACAGCCAACCGGACTAGATATTATGCGGCATATACTGTATTTGCAAGAAAATGAAACCAAGCTATAGTACTTATTATTTCTCAAATAATAGTACAATTAAATATATATTTTACAAAATCTTTCTAGAAAAACCAACAAAAAGAATGAAGCAACTTCAACAGCAATGTTGGTTTTAAATATTCGGGGAAAATACAGCAAACCAACTGTGTCATCATTTAAATCTTTAACAAAGAGAGATTTTAACCTTTTTAAACAGAGCAAAATGTTACAAATAACTCCAACTTCTGACTGCGAAAAAAAAGAAAAGCTTTCAGCTCTGTAAGGACAAACTAACCAAACTGTTTGACAATACAAAGATATAAAGAAACGCTGCTGTGCCAAAGATAATATGGTACCAGCTATGGAACACACATTCCTGGAAGATGAAAGGAGTGAGCGTAAAATAGCTATTGGATCAATAGACAAAGAAGTTACAGCAAAACTGTAGAATATCCGAAGCAAACAGAGCTCAAACCTTACTGATGTAGTACCACAAGATTCTGTCATTTCTGCCACACCTTATACTTTAAAACGACCTGCAATTGATGAAAACATTCCAGCATCATCTTTATCTTCAAAGCAGATGTGATTGTCTCTCACTTCTCTTTCATTGATCTGTGACCACCATAGACTCTCAGACAGATCTGCAGCAGCAATAACAACATGATGGCAAAACATAAGTTATTGAACGGAGCAAGATATGGTGTGAGCGCATGAAAATCAGGGATGACCTGAAAGTTGATGAAGTCCAAGTGAAGGCGTAGTACTTTGATGGCAAAAGAGATCGGACAGTCCAATCGGCGAAGTTGCACTTGTTCTACCAACCTGTAGAAGCTCAGCCCTGGAAAACTGGCTCATTCTAGGTAGCTCACCAGTGGCAATAAGATACTTGGATTATATATTTCTACCAGCAATTCCTCATTAAATTTGGTAACTATAGACTATAGCAACACTAATTATGCGTGTTTATGCCCCTATGTTGCTTATCATCTAGAGAGAGTCTTCTATCCTTCATGGCAGCAGGCACCTGTGCAGCACAATAGTAAAATCACGGTATCTATCTGCTGGATTACGTAAGGTAGTAGAAAAAGTTATTCAAACAAAATCATTCTTTGATGATAAAGAAAATATCCTTCTGGGAATGATATCAGGTGAGCAGCCACATATCTGAGAACTAGGTGTTACTCGTGTACAGAGAGCTAGAGAACAAAGAAGTATAAAAACTAATCAAAAAAGTATGCGGCAGTTTAAAGTTCCTACTCTCAATTTTATGGTAGAGAATACGTGGGAGTTGATTGGTTGGAGTAATTAACAGCGGACGGAGCCTCCACTAATAATACAGCTCACTGATGAGCAACTGAAAGAGGTACACACTCAAGCTGTAAAATGTTGTGTAAAGATGGTGATTTTTGGTGAGATGAAGATGTTATAAGAGGTGTCCGTCTTCAATCTAGGAAGAATAAGCCAATATTTAACCGCAAGTCACATTATGACACTAATGAGTACAATTTTTCCTCAATATATGTTATATTATATAGTAAACGCACCTGTTCCAAAACTCCTTTAAAATAACCTGTTAATAGACAAATAATAATACATTCAAAAGGAAGGATACTACAAATCATTATTTGGAAAAAAAGTTTCAAATATGGGAAACTCTGAAAATTTGTCTATTTTGGCCAAAAAATTGCTGCAGGGGGTAATTCTTGTCCAAATTTGCTCATCTTGGTCTCATTTTTTTTGTTTTCCTGTAATTAATATAGAAATCAGAGAGGATAATTGAATTTCTAAAAAAAAGTTATTTTCAGTCCACCCTAGCGAGAATACTTGTTTATGCCCGCGTTAGGTTTTCAAGCCACAACTAAACGTTTTTATACATTACTCTAATTGAAATTTGTATAGCAATGGTTTTGAAAGGATGCTGATGCATAGAAACAAAGTTTTATTTCAGACTTTTTATGTTTATTTCATTAATTACATTAAAATCATTTGAGTAACTCCATCTGGTAATGGTTTTCCTTGATAAGTCTTATGTTTTCTAAAAGATATACACCGCAGCAATCCCTTTTTATTCTAAAATGTTAACTGAAAAAAAAAAACATCTCCATTTAAAAATGTTAACTGAAAAAAAAAACATATCTCCATGGAACTCGGTGGAACATTTTTAGCTGATAAATAAAGCAAAAAAAAAAATGTATATATTCTATTTTATTTTAGAAAATTCTTTAATTTGAAAAAAAAGATCAGATTTTTTTTTTATATATATATATATATGAAACATATTATCAAAAAACTATTTTTAAAGTAAATACAGACTTTTATTTAATAGAAAAGTCTCCATTTTCATTAAATAAAAATCCCTTATTTTTCAGATTTCTATGTAAATAATAATTTTTTAACTTTTGTTAACTATAAAATATGAAAAATAAATTTTATGAAAACATTGCTTTTTTTTTGAATAAAAAACCATTGTAATGTAACATTAATAAAAAAAAAGGACACTTTGAAAAAAAAAGTTGTGAGAAGTTTATAGCCATTTTTTTTGTTGTTTTGAGTCACTGAGATACTTTTAACTCATAATTAAGCTTTTGGCAACGGTATAAGATGCCCAAATTAATCATCAGAGATAGTTCTTATGAATTCAGAGCAATTATTTATACTTTTAATTAGAAACCCAAAAGAACTTTTATCTAAAACCCAAAAGGGATTAAGCGGAAAAAGTAAATCTGACTGAAAATATTTTTAAACATACTTCATCTTGTTTTAAACAAATGTGAAAAAATTTCCCTTTGTTTTTTAGAGCACACCTTAAATTAATAAAATAAAAAGATTAAAAACCAAATCCTTCAGCGTGTCTGAAGCTTGTAAATACATCAGGCATCTCTCAACGTCAGCAATTATCCCTGGATAATTAATGTAAAATTATATTATTCGTTATCTTTATTTTCAGATTTTGAAAATAGATGTGCAAAAAAAGTGTTTATGCTTTACCGACTTCACATACAGAAAATAATAAAAATAAGTAAAACTAGAAAGTTACAAAAATAAATAAAAACCAAGCATTCTGACGATAAAAAAGAAAACAATTTTGATAAAATAAACGCAATTTCAACCCACTATTTGGGCGGAGCGGAGTGGTTACAGAATAAGATGTCTGAGGTTTGACCCGCTAAAAACACATCCAGAATCACACAATGCACATATTTATACCGATGTTTTAGATATTTTAGCGCTGCAATTCTTGGCGAGCGATACAAAAATTGATTTTTAATTTCATTATATATATATAATGAAATATATATAATGAAATATATATATATATATATATATATATATATATATATATATATATATATATATATATATATATATGCAAAAAAAGTGTTTATTTTTATTTAAAATAATTTGATTGGAAACTAAAAATATTTACTTTAGGTGTTATTGGGGGGGGGGGGGGGGGAAATCGGGTAAAATGAACTTAAAAATAAAGGATTTTTAAGTTCATTGACCAATATTCTATTCTTTATATGAGCTATTAAAAACGGATTTACCAACCTTACAGTGTATTGGTATAACGTGTGTCAAAGTATCAGTATATTAAGACCAAAAGTTTTCTATAACCAATGCATAACTCTAATACTGATTATGAAAGCTGTGTAATTCATCCTCAATATGTTCAGTGTCCATTTTCTTAACTTATTCACTGAGCTAACGAAAACAACAGCTTACAAACAGCATTTACGCACAAGACATAAACTTCGTTGCTTCACTGATCAATTTACTAAAATTTAATATTCGTATTGCTAAACTATAAATTGCTTTTTTTTTTCATTCCTTATTATCATTATTATTTTTGCAGTCGCCTCTGCTGTTACTATAATTACTATTTTTATTATTATTATGACTATTATTACTATTCTTATTATTAATGTCATTATAACTATCATTATTATCATTATTATTATTGTTACTATTTTCATTATAATAATAATAAAATTAATAATAGTAATAGTAATAATAATGATAATAATAATAATAATAATAATAATAATAATAATAATAATAATAATAATAATAATAATAATAATAATAATAATAATAATAATAATAATAATAATAATAATAATAATAATAATAATAATAATAATAATAATAATAATAGTAATAATAATAATAATAATAAAAATAATAATAATAATAATAATAAGGATAATAATAGTAATAATAATATTAACAATAATGTTAACAATAAGAATAAAAATAATAATAACTATTATCATCATCATCATCATCATCATCATCATCATCATCATCATCATCATCATCATCATCATCATCATCATCATCATCATCATCATCATCATCATCATCATCATCATCATCATCATCATCATCATCATCATCATCATCATCATCATCATCATCATCATCATTATCATCCTCCTCCTCCTCATCATCATCATCATCATCATCATCATCATGATTGCCCAGCCTCTTCTGCATCAATAACTTTTTTAGATTTTTCTATCAGCTTAAAACAATTCTGTCTTATAAAGAGACGAAAATTATTATTAAGAAATTATTTTTTTTTTTTTTTTAAACAAAAAAATACAAGCATAAACCAACTTATACTTTTTTTCCTTATCTTAATTTTGGTCTAAAAAAAAATTTTTTTTGGTCAAATTCTTGGCCTAACATTGATTAAATATAATAAAAATAAATATTTCTGGAAATTGATATAAAACTGCAGCTATTTAAATCAAGAAAGAGTCTTACGGTGCTCACAATCTATTAATTCAGTTATAAAAAATTGTCAAATTTGCCATACAACAACTGCCGTAAACGTGTTAGTTATTTTTAGTTCAGTTAAGGGATTCAGTAGTAGTGTGGCCTAATTTCTTTTAAACAAGGACTTTGAAAAAAAATTTTGCAGTGAAGAAAATGAAACTATTTTCATTTCAAGCAAATATTTTTCACATTCTACTAAACCCAGAGTGTTTTGTAGAAAGGCAGCCTAATCCTTATTATGCTAAAACTATATTTAGAGCATATCTAAAAATAATGTTAACTAGTACATCAAAAATAAAAAGATAAATATTTACTTAAAGAGATTACCGGTTTCATAATCTATAACATGATTATATTATATTTGAAAAAAAAAATTTTTTTTTTTTTGTAGTTCGAAACCAAGAATCACATAGTTTGAAACCAAGAATCACATAGTTTGAAACCAAGAATCACATAGTTCGAAACCAAGAATCACATAGGACTAAAGAATGTTTTAGTTGCAATTCAAAATTTCAAAGAGCGCTCAAACACAGGTAATCACGTCAGTTAAACAAAAAGATTTGAAACTTTAAGTTTGAAAATTAAGTTTCTATTTCTTTAATGAGCAATCCTTCATCTCCGATCCTACACAGCCTGCTAAACAGACAGTAATTTAAAGTATCGGACAAAACATGGTGGACAAAACATGGTGTACAAACTCAAATTAAGAACAAAAACTAAAAAAAACTAGTAAAACAATTGAACATATTATTTTTTACGTAGTTTATTATGTTCTTAACAAAATTTAAAACGTTTGAATCATACTAAAAATCACTAAAAAGGTTTTAAAACACATTTTCCCTAACAAGCTACATTTTTCTTTGGACAAAACAAGGTGAACATTCAAAAAATTGACTGAAAATTCAGAAAAAATCAAAAATTAACTTATTATTTTTCAAAAAACTTCAAAAGTTAACTTAATATTTGGTAGGACCTTCTTTACTTTTAATTACTGCTTTCATTTTTCGGGGCAAAGACGCAATTAATGAGTCAACAATTCTCATGTCAATCTTTCGCCAGGCCTTCTCGATTTGTTCAAATAATTCCTCACTGGTCTTCACATTTGCACGCTCAATCTTATTGTCAATTATTTCCCACAAATTTTCTATGGGATTCAAGTCAGGGCTTTGTGCAGGCCACTCCATTATGGTGATATTCTTGTCCTTGAACCATTGTTTTACAATTTTTGACATATGTTTGGGATCATTGTCCTGTTGAAAAATCCATTTTCCATTATATCTTTGTAAACAAAGATATAATGGAAAATGGATTTTCCCATTATATCTTTGTTTACAAAGATATAATGGAAAATGGAAAATTGATTAACATAACATCTTCCATTATATCTTTGTAAACAAAGCGGTCCATAATTCCATTAATTTTGTGAATAGGACCAGTTCCTAGTGCTGAGAAACACCCCCAAACCATAGAAGACGTTTCATACTTAACACTCCTCTTGGTATATTTAGTATTGAATCTGGTGTTCTTTGGTCTCCAGACTCGCTTCTTGCCGTCGCTTCCAAAAAGGTTATATTTTGATTCATCACTAAAAAGTATGTTTTTCCACTGGTCTACAGTCCAATTTTGGTTTGCTTTGGCAAACGCAAGTCTTAGCTTTCTATTTTTAAAGGAAGTTAGCGGTTTCTTGGCAGGCATTCGCAAAAACAATTTTGCTTCGTTAGCTTTTTGTTGCACAGTGCGATTAGAGATTTGTAGTTCAAGTTTTTCGTAAAAATGTATTTTGTTGAGAAAAATGTGTTATAAATATAGTATGATTCAAACGTTTTAAATTTTGTTAAGAACATAATAAATTATTTAAAAATTAATATGTACAATTGTTTTACTAGTTCTTTTTAGTTTTTCATCAACTTTTGTTCTAAATTTGAGTTTGTCCACCATGTTTTGTCCGATACTGTAGCAAGAAATAGTATTCGGATAAGTCTTTGTTAATTTCATGAACTACTTTTGAAATTTCTTTTAAATATACTTGAGGTTATTTGTGTTAAGGTTATTTACATGTAATACTTCATTTAAAAAAGTGACCTACAGTTCTGTGAATAAGTTTCAGCCAACTACTTTTTATCTTTTTTTAAAAATATGAAGGACTTTTGAAGTAAAAAAATCAGGTTTACAGACATATTACAAACAAAAATATCTAGAAATAATTTAATCAAATATGGTACAAATAGAAAAAAAAATTAATCCTTCGTATGTCCGCTTTTCGCTTTGATCACAAAAGCGAATTTTCTGGGAATTGATTTGTATAAATTTGTAATTAAATTTTGTAGAATATTAGCCCACTCCCTTTTTAATACTGGGAAACGTTCTTTGACATTTCTGGGGTTACATTCGACCATTTTTTTATCCAATTAATCCCAAACATGTTCAATAATGTTCAAATCTGGACTTAGAGTGGGCCAGTTCATTACTTCGAGAACTCCCTCCTCACACATGTTCTGTAAATATTATTTGGTCACTCGGGAACAATGTTTGGGATCATTGTTTTGCTTCAGAATGAACTTATTACTAATTAGTCTCATTCCAGATGGCTTTGCATGATGTCTTAAAATTTCCACATATCGTTCTCCTGTCACTTTGCCATCAATTCTAATTAAATCACTTACTCCAGATGATCAAATACAAACCCAAACGAGAACAGAACATTTACCATGTTTGATTGTTGGATGTAAATAACCAGGGCGATAAGCCTCTCCAACCATTCTTTTTCCATAGTGTTGTCTTCTGCTACTGAACAATTCAAATTTTGATTTATCCGTGTACACGGTTTAACATTTCTTGGGTCCAATGATTATGCTGTTTTGCATATTTAAGTCTTTTTTCTTTATTTTCACGACGTAATAAAGGCTTTCGAACTACAACACACTCTCTTAACCTATCTTATAGAAAATATCGTCGAATCCAAGATGAGGAAACGTTGGTACCAGTCGCAGCTTGAACGTCTTAGGTCAGTTCACTGGAGGTTTTTTTCCGATTCCGCAGACACTTTTTTAAAATACTTCATGTCATGTTTTGTAAGCTTTGGAAGTCTTTCATTTGAATTTTTATCCTCAAGAGATTCCGTTTTTTTAAACTTTTTAATAATTCCTCTAAAAATGGCTGTCCTTGAAATTTTTGTTTTTTGGACAATTTGTCGTTGAGAATATTCTTCTTCATGAATGACGATTATTTTTGTTTTTTAGCCTTCATCATGAGGAACAGCATTTTTTACGTTCCATTAGTGGAATTTTACCCATTTTAACACTTTAGTAACATAAAACACAACTAGAAAAAGTTTTGTTCTCAGAAAAACATAAAATAGTATTAAGCGCGCAATATCTATGAAATGTCTTTACAAACTGTACTATCATCTAATATATAGCCCTCAATTAATAAAACAATTAATAAATAGAAATGCAATAGCAAACTAATAACAAACGAACTAATACGCATTAGTTCGTTTGTTATTGCATTTCTAAAATTTTAATAAATATTGTATTTGTTTATTAAAATAGTGTTTAGTTTTAGTTTGAAATAAGACATTTTTTCATGTAAAAAATATTCAGAAGCTATTATCTATATAATAAAGTAGACATGTCTGTCGGTGACACCCTGTAAAAACCATTTTTGCACAAAAACATTGACACGCCAGTATTTTCGCATGGACAATTATGTGGCGTTGTCGAGGGCAAAATCAGTGAGTTCTTTAAAAAATCAATTGCCTTAAAATGTGAAAAAAACTAAGAGTATTGTTTATCGAAAAGTATTTGAATAAAATTTACAGTTTACTTATTCGTATGAAGTATTCATACTAAAGCAGCTCGTTCAAAATATGTTAATAAAACATGAGTTTTAATAAGTGGGTTAAAACTTATTAACAGTACACAGGCTGTTTTCTCCCAGGAGTAAAAATAGGAGTAGGAGAAGCATTATGAGTAGAAGGAGAAAGAGCAGAAGAAAAATGTAGGAATAGTCAACATAAAACACATTCTAAGCTGCACAAGTAGTATTTTCTCTTAGGTACGTTAAATTCTTCTTCATCGAAGAAGAAATTAACGTACCTAAGAGAAAAACTTCGAGCAGGGTCTTTGTATGGTTGATCACCTTGCAGGTCTTCTAAAGCCTAGAGTGAACATTATCATAACAGTCTAGAAAGGAGAATTACGATAATTTGATTCAGTAACCTAGCAACTCAATATATAATAACTGTAAAATAAAAATGTAATAAAAGTTACGCTCTCAAACCAATCGCAATTAAAGCTCGTAAATCTTCGCTATTTAGAGCATTCACATTCTTTTAACAGTGAATATCTACAAGTAACTTTAAATTGCAATTGGTATGATTGGTTAAAGAAATACGAATGACGTCGTGCTCTTAACAGCTCTTTTATCTTCAATTTATCTATTCTTTCAAAATAAAAAATAAACAAACAAAAAAACAATAAAAACAGGATTCTTGTTGAATACAATGGTTAAAATAAGTAAAATTGAAAGCATGAAAATATGAGAACATATTAAAAAAATGATTATTTTATTTTTTAATAGTCAGTTAATTCAACAAGTTGTTTTGTATTATATTCACATTTGTTTTTCAGTATTTAAAAAACTACATTATATAATTTTATGATAATAACCTTTAGTGCTAAATAAATATAATAAATAAGCTTCTAACAATAATAGACAATAAGTCTGGTAATATAAATATCCGAAAAATAAGTCTTTCCAATTTATGTGGAATAACTTGACTAAAATATCATTAAATGTTGCACATAAAAGCAATATCTAACTATTCACAGGACTTTTTCTCTCTCAAAAATATGGCAACCTTAAATACAATTTCCATAACTATCCAGAGCTTATGGATCTCCACTCTACCTCATAACAGTTTTAGTTCGTGCTTATTATTTCTAAAAAAATATTATTCTATGCTGCACAAGGAATATTTTCTCTTAGGTACGTTAAATTCTTTTTCATCGATTGGAAGTTTCGAGCAGCGTCTTTGTATGGTTGGTCACCCTGCAACAGATCTTGTACAGCCTAAAGTGAACATAATCATAAAAGTCTAGAAGTGAGTCTTGAAACGATAAATAACTTGATTCAGTAACCTAGCAACTCAATATATAATAAGTGTAAAACAAAAATCCAATGTCACTTATACTCTTTTTAAAATTCAAAAAAAGAAAACAAAAAAAACAAAACAAAACAACAGAGACATGGTTATAAAAGTTAAAACTTTAACAAAATCATAAGTTAAAAAGATTAAGATTCTTGTGGAGTAAAATGGTAAAAATAACTAATGTTGAAAGTATGATAACAAGTGAACATCATATAAAAAAGATGGTTTTATTAGTAAAAACGTTCCAGACTTTTAAGAAAAAGCCTCATGATAATCAAATACACAGCCATTTATTAAGAAAGTTTGAATGAGTTATATTAAAGATTTACCCTGTAAGATGCATTTAAATGCGATCTGTATTCCTTTTTATTGCTTTGAAGCAGGGAAGCAGTTTCAGTAGCATATTTAAGTTTGGACAGAAACTTTTTCACACTCATACCACTTTTATCAATCTTTCGAGTCATCATCTCTCTCTCCCTTTTGATGAGTCTCTTACCAATTGCTTCAAAGTCTTCATCTAGTTTTTTAGTACGTACTGCATGGGCTTGATGTTTAAAAGAAAAAGAAAACTCAACATTAAACACACACCTAAAATCTTTAAAATAATTAAACAAAATGAAGTTGATGACAGAATTTTAAACACACAAGAAGTGAAGAAAAATCAAAGTTACCATGAGTCAGACTGTGCGCTAAGAAAACTAATTCCTCAGTTTGTCTCTCACTACATTTTGCTCGCTTACCTATAAAATGAGTTGAAAAACATTAAATCAAAATTATTAGCTTCTTTTTTAAAAAAATGTTTTGTAAAAATATCTACATTGAACATACATTTTTCGATAGCTGCCTTCTCCAAACTATTGAACATATGATCAACACCTAAAGACTGCTTTTTATGCATGTCTTTTTGATTTTCTAAAAATGCCAGCATTTTGTTCAAGCGGTCTGAAATTCTGCCATAATTTCGCACTAGTCCTTGTGCCAGCTTACATTTATTTTTCTCAGTTACTAACTGCTGGGTCAATTCATTCATATCTAAAGAGATTGTTGAAGCATGAAGCTTAAAATACATGGCAAAGAGAAAAACTTTGAAAAAAGTAAATTATAAAAATTCTTTTTACATTGAGTGGTGGATAATATAAATTACTTAGCAAAATTAAAACACTACTATTTATCGTTTCTTAACTGAAGAGAAAGAACATACCCACTGACTCATCTTCTGCAAAATTTATCTCCAGTGTATAGTCAGGGTTTACATCCAAAGCTTCAAGGACATCCCTATCTGTTAGAGACACTTCATGAAACTCATTGTATATTTGATGCCTTATCTCATCCATTGACATATTATGATGTATATCATTCTAAAGTAAATTTCAAAATTATAGATATTTAAATAAGCTAAAAGTTTTTTACTTATTTCTTTTAGAACTTTAAGTATTATGAAAGAAAAATTTTAAATTTTATGATACAAAGAAAAATTTCACTCAAAAATATGAACAGAAAAAACAAAAAGTTAACAGTAGAACATAAATAAAATTTAAAAATTTGCACCATTCTGGTCTTTTTATCACCAATATAACTGCCATCGCCAATAGTTTCCTCCACATTCATCTCCTCCTCATCATCATTATCATCATCATCATCATCTTTGTCATCATTATTGTTTACTTCTTCTTCAAGTTTCTTGACTTTTTTTTCGTTTTCATCTCTTTCTTTATTTAACTGTAACATTAAATTTTCACTAAATTTCATAAGACATCATAAAATACATCCCATGAGGGATAAATCAATACACAGTTTAGGTAATATAACTTATAACACAAAAACACACTTCTTTTTTGTCTTCATCCACTTTAAAAAACTTTGCTTTTGTTTCTTTGAGTTTTTCTCCAATTGCTAGTAGTCCAGGATAGAGTTTATCTGTGATTGCTTTACCAATTGATTTCATAAATCCCATCTCAAAACATGTTTCTGCTTCAAGAGCTTTATTATGCTTGCCCATAACAGTAACATTAACTTTGACAGCAAAGCAAGCCTTTGATGCTAATTCGAGAGAAGTATTAAAACAGGCATGATGAATCTCAATAATGTTCTTTTTTACATATTCAGAAATATCTTTTGCTGCTTTTAGTCCGGCTTTAGCATAATTACTGACACTATTACTTATAGCCTCAGCTGCATTAATAACTTTTTTAGATTTTTCTACCAACTCTTTTGCTGAATTCAAAATACTCATAAACAAGTTGTATCGCAACTCACGTACCTTGAGTCAAAATTAAACTTATATATTTCATTAAAAGCAATGTTAAATATTTAAATATATATATATTAAATTGAAGTTTAAACCAATTAAATGATAGTATAAAAGAAAAATGTTAAAAAAACTTTTAATTTTTTTTTACTTTTTAAGCAACAAAAATGAATTTTATTCCACTAACCTCTTGTTTTGCTTTCTTTGTGGCAACTTTAATAGAGAGGTATTTTTTATAAACAACACACTTTGCTAAACAATTCTTCTTTTTAAAGAATCCATCAACTATTAAAAAGAAAAATGCAAGCAAGTTTTAAAAAATAAAAAAAAAAAAAAAACAGATGAAAAAATTTTAAAAACCAGAAAACCCAAAAAAAAACTTTTAAAAAAAGCACTCACCGTCTTCACATTTGTCTGCACAATCTCTGTCAATTTTACTTTGGTATTTTTTAATCTTACCAGCTGTAACAGCCATTTTATCAAGAATATTCTGGACAGTTTTGTTTAAAGACTCCAAAATTGAAACAATTTTACTGTACCATGAGGCTAAAACCCATTATAAAAATGAAGAAGTTTTTATACATTTTCTATACAATTTTTTTAACCATTTTATGAATTCAAATAGATTGTAATGTTTGATTAGCTTTTTTGGTAATTAAGTTATAAGTTTAGGCTTTTAGATACCTTTAGGTTCCTTCCATGCCAAATAAACTAATGGCCCCACATGAATCACCACAGATTTTAGTAAAGCTTGTTGGGGTGATGTAAGTCAATGAAATACTGAAAATTTCAGCTCAATATTCATGTGAGTCTTAAAAATTGGCTCATTTAAGAAACCTAGTCTGCTTTATGTGAAATTTCTCTTTTGAGTAAATTTTAATTCAAATGAAAAAAAAATGAAGTTCTAAACTTTGACAGGCTAAACTTAAAAATTCCATTCTAAAGACTTTATGATTTAAAGAAAATAAAGAGCTTGTTCTTAAAAGCTGTTTTTTTAAATAACTCTTTGATTCAAAAAATTTGTCACCTGTGATTGTATCAACATTTTTTTCTTCAAATGCAAAAACATGATTAAGGTAGTTGTTCAAAACTCCCTTATACTGTAGAAGTCAGGGTTGAAGTTATGAGGGGGTTGAAGGCTATTTTCAAAAGAAGAAAGAAAACACTATGTAAATCATTCTTGTTCTATAAAAATCTTTTATTTGAGAGACATGTAATGAACCTTTTAAATTGAAGATAATTTTAAAAACTGGGAAAGGTACATTTTGATGATTTGTAGCTTTTGAAAAAAGATCTCTTATCACCTGAATTTATCCCAATGTCTATCCAGTATGAGTATATCAACATCCAAATTATTTTGTAGCAATACAAAAGCCTGCCATATTTTACTTAGTTTATATTTGATAAGGGAGACTTCATATAAAATGACCTACTTTTTTAATCAGCTGTTACTTAGAACTATATAAGATACTGAACTGAAATTCTCAGCAATTGCTTATCTCATTGATATACACTGCCAAAATAATGTTCATCAAAATCTGAGGTGGTCTATGTGGGACCTTTTAGAAATTTGAACTTTAAAAAGGGTTAAAAAGTGACCTCTACTTAGTTGATACATTTAAACATTTTTGATGAACATCTCAGTAACAATGATTTTTTTAAAATAATAAAATGCATAAAAACCATACCATGCTCATTGACTTTAGCATTAGTGGTTGAAATAATTTCGTTTGTTTTTACAACAGCATCTTCAACCACATTATTAGCCTCACTGGTTGCCTCCTTTAAATCAGCTGATAAACAAGCTGCAACCTAAATATTTAACAAACCAACATTAATCCAATCTTTGAAAATAATCTTTGAAAATGTCTTAAATGGTTTTAAATTCTAAAAAGATTATTTCCATAACATAACATAAACCATCTTTACAACAGTTTTAACTTAGACCTTTCAATTAAATTTAAATGTAAAATGTATTCAAGTATGCAGTATGTAAGAGTTGTAAGTACATAATGGCAAAGCTGGGCAAGTTACATTTTTTTGAGTCTGATATCTGATAGTCCAATATCTTGATAGCCTAATATTTTTTGATTTACCAGTCCAATTAACCTTTTAGTTAAACTTTAATAAACTCAAGTATGTAGTATATAACAATTGCAGCCTCTGCTTAATGGTAATTAAAAAGCAAGAGTTTTTAACGCTTTTAATTACCTGAAATCCAGCTTTGTCTAAATTCATTTCTTTTCCGTACGGAGCCTTTACAGACAAATTTGCAGCAACTATACCAAACAGACTTCCTGAGACATCAAACTGCATGCCTCTTTCACCAATGTCAATTGTAACAGCTGATGATATACCCAGAATCCAAATAGCACCTTGTATAAAGAACTTAGCCTATAAATAAATGTTGAAAAAGCATATCATATACAACACGTTGATCTGCATAAAATAATGATGCTCTATAGTTGATCAACTAAGCTATATTTATGCAAAAATAAAAAAATTGTTTTACACATGGATTTAGTTAAGTTTGGTTGCCATTTGCTGTTCCCAGAAAAACTATCTAGTAAATAAAAACTATAAAGTAAAATTCAAGTTAAGAAATTAATGCCTACTGATGTGGGAGAAATTTCGATTAAGATCTTTGGTCCATTTTCTTGATCTTTTAAAGATCTTGCCAACTTCAGAGCACCATTGAAAATTTCAATTGGTGATAATTCACAGTCAACTAGAAGTTTCTTTGGATTGACCACTACTCTACTATAGGCTTTGAAACCAAGAACATGAAGTAAACCCTTCAGCTGGAATCCAAAGTCAATCTTTTTACCGAGCTGCTTAATCTCCTTGCCTGAAAATTGAAAAATTAACAACTTTTGTTTAATCAAAACTGATTAAAAAAAAAAGAGAGTTAAAGTTGATATAAATTCTCCTTTTAAAAAAATCTTTTGTTCTTGAAAATGAATATTACTTTTAATTATTCATTCAAAATAAAGATGAATTCTATCTAAAAAATCTTAAAGATGATTTACAAAATTTATATTTAGTATTAAGAGAGATAAAATACAGGGTGATTTAGCTTTACACCAGAGTAATATGCTAATTACAGGTACCAAGTCTGTGCCAATTGGATTCATTTAATGATTATAATGCCTGTCAAGGATAAACAGATGATTTGCAACCACGATTCCTTTCCTTTCTCTTTTCAGGCTACAGCAATCGATGAGAGAAACCCTTATATCAAAATGATCACTTTCAACAAGAAATTCAATCTTCAACTGCCATACAGAAGGTGGAACTCACAAGAAACAAACATAAGACTGTGTACAACAGCTATTACAGGTTTCACAACACTGAATCTATCAAAAGAAAGAAGACACAAACTTCTCCTGCATCAGAAACAAGAAAAAGGCAAACAAGCTGATTACGAAGAAAAATTTGTTGAAATCTAGCTCATTCCCAGCAGAAACTAGCCAGTGATCACAATTTGTCACAAAATATTCACTGCATTTTAAAGATGATCTAAATATGTTGACATTCAAACATCACAAGAATAAGCTTTATGCAACAACTGGTCCTCAAGAAAAACTTTGACAAGCAAAACTCCTGAAGACTTGCCACATGAAATTCAATCCTGAAAATGCTAGATTCAGTGACCAGAAATTTATCACCATAGAAGAGAAATTTAACTCCGAAACCGCCGCATGTATGTTACAACTAGGGCTATCAACAGAGACCATCTCTTTGATTTAAAAAAATATACAAACAATAAGTATATTTGTACTTACCTGTACCAGTAAAAACCTTTCTAGAACTGATAACAATATTGAGATAAAAATAAATTTTTTTATCTAAAACGCCTTTCAAAAAATTAGTTCTACCTTTTGGGTTAGAAGAAAATCCTATCGTGAGTCCCTCTGGAAAACCTGAATCTAAGATCACTTGGGGAAGTTTCAAATTGTAACCAAATGCCTCAGAGCATGCACCTACTGAAAGCTTATTGATTTCTGCATAGAAATGATTGTCTATTGCCATGTCCATTCCACCTGCAGCTTTTACAATGATTTCCTTTCCTGGAACTCCAAGACGCACTTCACCTGAGAGCGCTGAGAGAGAAAAGACACAGAACATTATTGTCTTCAGTCAAAATTGAAATCTACTACACATCTAAAGTGGCATGTTGAAAAAACTTACCAAAACTACGTAAAGTAAATACTGGAAGTTGAAGTGCAACGCTGATGCCAGCATTTCCAAAAGCCAAATTAGGTATTCCAAAAGGATTCTGCCATATACCATGCATTGTTCCAGCTAGTTCCAAACCACCAGTTGCATGCAATCTTATAGAAACTAACAAGGAAAAACATGAGCAACTTATCAACAGTTAAAATAACTGCATAAATAAGAAAATGTTTTAAAACTAATTCACTCACCTTCAAATACCAAAGGTTCTGGTTTTAACTTCAGTGTCAGTTTGCCATTTAAAGACAACTCATTCTTTAATCCGAATTTCACCTCAAAGTATATCGAGTTTAACACAGCCGTTTTGCTGAGCTCCAATGACCCTCCTTCATAACCAGCTTGTAAAAAAAAGTTATCATCTTGAAATCCAGCAGTTACAAATAGTATAGCATTTGGGGACATCCTCTTCTTTGCAAATTCACAAAGTTCGTTTTTCAAACAATCTTCTGGTATTGTCAATGTCCCTCGAAAGTATATTCCTAAACGATTTTCAAACCATTTTTAGCAATAGTAAAAAGATTTATTTTATGACTTACAGGAAAAGAATTAACAAAAAACTACAGCATAAATAAAAGAATTGCAAAAAATAAAATAACTTTAACTAGTCTAAAAAGTAAGAGATAAAAAACAAAGCTTCAGTAACAAAACTAAAATACTGAAAATGATGTCCTTACCTTTCTTAACTTCTTTAACAGCATTTTTAACTTCAGGCAAGGTGAATGAATTTTTGTCAGTACTTGATACAATAAGCGCTGAACAAAAAACAAATATATATTTTTAGTACTTGTTATTACAAAAATCTTTTTCTTTGTTGATTGACATATTTATCTCCGTTGTTTTTGCAGAAAAACAACGGAGATAGAAATATGATTAAAGAAGATAAAATGTTAGAACTACTTGTCATATATTTCTAGCAACATCAGTTCACTTAATTAGCATCTTGTCTCTCACATTAACTTGTAATGCAATAAGTTACAACTTCAACAACTTTCAATAAAGGACACAACAATTTGAAATTTCAGTTGAAAGGTCTTGTCATGCGTATTCTTTCAGAAAAAGAAAAACTCTTTGATTGTTTATCAGCTGTGACAAAATCATTATGAGTTACTAAAATATTTGCAAAGATGTTGCGGAAGGAACATAAATGAAAGTTCTGATAATGGAGTCAAAGTTCATTTTACTGCTGTTTTACTGTGATGTAATATAAGTAAATAATCATAATGTATGATAACATTTAGCTAAAAGATTTTTGAAACTGTTTACCAATGTTAAGATTGACCATCCAGTTAGTGCCCATGATGGTTTTGTTAAAAAGATGTTGAAAAATGTTGTCGATACGGATATCTTTCATGAAAATCGCCAACCCCATTTGTCTTTCGCTCATAGCCCTTTTGCTTGAAACTACTTGTTCCTCTTTGTGGGTATAAGCATTTGTTAACTCCCTTTTCACATCAGAACTTTCGATTGCTGAGCCTTCTGTCTCTTCTTCTTCTTTCTCTACTTCATAATCAACTTCTTCCCCTGAGTCAATTCTGTTTCTCTTAGCTGAAATTTCAAAAAACCAGATAACTCTATATAGCAAAATATTTTCCTCTGTAATTTTTTTTTTTTTTTGAAAAACAGAAAAACAACAAAGTAAACTAAAAATGATAAACCTAACCTAGACGAAAGTTAACCTTGTACGGATTGAGATTTGTTGCTGAAACACTACTTCGATTCATGAACTGAGCAGCGTGATTGTCATTACTTACAATGAAGTTTTCAGACAGCTTAGGAAGCTGATAGACTGGGATTTCTTTGCTTAGCATATACGCTTCAAGTTTCATTCCTTCCCAATTAAATAAAATAGGATTTCCTATCAATCTAAGTTAAAAAAAAAACATTGTCTCAACTTATTCATTGAACCACTTCTTAGCTATTCCTCCGTAAAATTATAGCTTCGGTATGTATTTTTTACAATATGCAACTTATGATTGAACCACCTTAATGACGAAACATTTTTTTTATTTTTTCCATTTTTTTTTTAATTTGATTTTCTGCTTAACATTTGATTTAATCAACTACATATCATTTACACAGACTTTTTAAGGAAGCTTTTTCTGGGTTCAAAATGGATAGAACTAAACTACACTAAAAAACGTAAATATGTGCTTTTTACTTTGTATGTAAAGTAAAAATGTACTTTTTGAACATAGACTAAACAGAAAAAAAATCTACTGAAACTTTGAAGAAGCTTTTTAAAACTACAACCGGTTACTTACCTAACCTCCTGTGGAACTCCAAGACCAAACTGAGCTGTTACAGTAAGATCTTTGATTCCAAAATTAAACTTTGACATTTTGGATTCCATTTCAGCAGACAGCCCTTTAGTACCAAACGCTTTTATAAATTCAACAGATGAAAGGAAAGCAATAGAGCCTGAAAATAAAAACATTTCATTTAGAAGTGTTAAGATAAGAAGGAAACAAACAGTTAAAGAAGTCAAACCTTTTTCTAACATATGTCATTGTTAGAAAAAAGTTTGGCTTATTTAACTGTTTGTTTCAAAGATTTAAAATATTGCACAAAAGTATTAGGCCAATGTAAAACACCTTTTTACCTTTTAAATCAAACTTCTCATCTTTTTTTTCTACTTTAATCTTAATTGATGAACCAGCTAGCTGGAGCTCAGCATTTAGCAAAAAGTGGAACTTCCCTTTAACATCATGCTTAAGTTGAAACTCTGCGTTTTTAACAGATATGAAGGTATTACCAAGAGTGATCTACAAAAGTATACTAAATGCATTTAGTTGGTCATCATAAACAAAAAATGTTTATTTTTTTACTAATAGCAAAAGTCTGTACAAAAGAACTCTTTCATCTTTTGAATGCTTTATGTGCGTAAAAAGAACGTACCTCATCAGGGATCTGTATGGAAATTTCTACTTCTTTGGTTTTAATGTTCACGTCATACTTTTTGAAAAGAATCTTAAACTTTGACTTAAAGACGTATTTGTTAAGAAGCTCAGTGGCTTTAGGAGCTAATGCAGCTAAAATATTCATTCCGTCTTCAAAAATGTCTGGAGGAAATACAAAAGAAACCTTCTCGCTCTTTATGATCACTTGGAACGCCATGTCTTTTGGTATGTTGTTTAGGTTTGCAGGAGAGCCAATGTTCTTTAGAATTTTGTTTACTGGAATATTAAGACTAACAATGGTACCTTCTGAAAGACTTTCTGAATGAGTTGGAATAGAAGCTTTTAATAGCTCTTTGATTTCTGAGTCTTTTAACTTTAGTATATCTTTGTTAGCATACTCTATTGAAATATCTAAGACAAGATCTTTTATTATTTCTATTTCATTCAGGTCTTTTTTGATAATTGCTGAAATGACTTTTAGTGGTTGAATTTGTTTAAGAGAAGCAACAACACCTACTCCAACAGGGCCATCATCTGTTTTCTGAACAACTAACAAAGCATTTATGTCTCCTAGCCCTGTAATCCCAGTGGCCTTACCATTTATAACAATTTCGTAGCTTCCATCTTCGTTTCTCAGAACTTTGATTATTGGTTTTTCAATAAACATTTTGGAGAAAATGCCTCCTTCGTTGACAATAGCTTCCCCGTTTTCGTCTTCTTTTCCAGCAATTACTTCAGCGGAAGCAACTTCTTTGTTTTTTAAAAAGAACTTTGAGAAATCCGTAACTTTGATTTCTTCTGCAAATACTTTTAGAGTTGATGAGGAAGTTTTTTTGTCCTTTTTTGCTTGAACAGATAAAATTTGGCCTGCGATTTCTACAGTACCTTTTATGTCAAACTCAACGTTGCTAAAACTAAATTCTTCTTGCAGCTCCAAATAATTAAACTTCAAGTCTAAATCACCTTTAATTATCTAAAACAAATATTTTGAATTTTTGTTAAAAATAATTGTTATGATTCTTTTTAAACATATAAATAAACATTTAACAGTTAACAAAAAATAATTAAGGATAATTAAACTAATTTCATCTGTTTGTTCCATGAGGTGATTGGCTGATAATTTCATCATGGTTGATGATCTGATCGGTTGTTAACTTGATTTGTAAGTAAACAAGTTTTATAAACAAGTTAAAAAATAACTACGCTAGTAATTTATTTAACAAAACGATATATCAAAAATGGATTAACTTTCTTAGGTACTCACTTTTAACTTATCTTTGATAACATCAAAAGGCTGGACAGACTGACAGCTAAATTGAACATCACCTTTCAATTCACCACATGTAGACAAAACAAATTGTTTGACTACAAAAGCACCAGGTGAGAAAGCACTTTTTGTCAAATTTTGTAAGCTCTTAAACTTCTCTGTTTTGCTTGCAAGCAATTCAAATACTTTATTAAGTGATAGCTTCTCAACACATGCTTCATCTGGTACTAATGTCCAAACACAACCATTTTTAGTATTTTTGATAGTACATCCCATGACCTCAAAAGAGGTTCCACCATCAGGGGTTTTTTCTCCAAATAATGCTGCAAATGAAGGTAAACCATCTAAAGTAAAAACCAATAGATATATAAATCTTGTGCAAACTTTTTAATTTCTCTAAAAATTTCTTTAAAAATATACATCTGTGTCTGCTTTTGTTATATAATATTAGTATACAATAGTACAATTACATACAACTGGATATCGAATTCCCACTTAACTAACTATGATATAAAAATACACTTTATCATAATAAAAAAAAATTTACTTTCACTCTGTAAGTTAAAAATATCTCTTTTACGAAGCTGTGTTTTTATATTTTGGTGAGATTCAGCAAAACATATGAATACAGTAAGAATAATGACCAAGTGCATCCTGACCTAAAATTAGAAAAACTTCTTTATATAGTTTTTATCAAATAAGTTGAGAATAGTAACATTATGAAATATAAGATTTATATTTGGTGCTTCTAATGTTTAAAAAATTCTAATATTAGATAGTTGAACTTTAAAGCTATAAAATACCCAAGTCTCCAGAAAATAAAAATTAATTAGCAAGGATGCTTAGTATAATTGGTAAGAGCTGTGTGTTATGATCATTAGATTTTTGCTCTAATTCAAAAATTGTCATCCTAACGTATTAATACTAAAAGCATAAAAATCGAAAGGAATATAATAATGGTAACATTTTTAAAAAAATTTTAACTTTTTTAGAAATACCTTAATCTGAAACTAACAGCCATTCTTAACATTACTAATAACAACACTGGTACAGAATTATTACTGTGGTGAAAATTTGCTCTAAGTAAAGATACTTGCATGAAAATCTTGCATTGATATAATAACTATATGTAACGACATGAAATAACTACAAAATTAAAGTGTTTGGCTCGCACGTGGTGAGTGTTTATATTGGTTACAAAAGGGAAGGATATTTCGTTCGTTTTTATAGCTCAGCCTTTTTACACTAATTAATTTGGAAAACGTTCAGAGCGGTGTTTTCAACGCATAATTAAATTTCTGGCAACGCTCTAGGATGCCCCGATTAACCATCAGAGATAGTTCTTTTGAGTTCAAAGCAGTTATTTATACTTTTTTTTTTTTTATCTAAAATCTAAAAGGGAGGAAGTGAAAAAAGTAAACCTGGCTAGCTCTCTTAATCATATAAACGCAAAATAAAATTAAGTTGAAATAAGGACAACGTCTAGATCTCGGTAAAAGGGCTAGCCCTGCAAACGAGCTAGCCCGTAATTTTGACATTAATTACTTTAAAGCCTTCTTTTAATACATTAGTGGTTACCTATCGCAATTAAGCGTGTGAACACGGTTAAAATACAATAAATTTGAACTAAATTAAGGAGATCTGTAATATATTTCGTCTCCCTTATTTTAAAGGATAGAAAAATGGGACCAGCTTTACTATAAAAGAGGATTTTCAAAATATATTGAATCTATCAAAACTTGGCTGTTATCAAATATTTAAAATTTGGCAATCTGTTCGAAACAATGCGGAATAATATTGGAAACATTAGCAGAAATATCGGTGTCTAATTACATTCTAATTACCCATTCAATTGTTATTTTATCGGGTTATTTACAAAATTAACACGTGTTTTTATAACACCTTTTTAGAAATTTTAAAGCTGAACTTTGTTGAGTAATCATTTCTTTAAATTAACTTCATTGAATACATAATTCATTGAAAACAATACATCAGACTCTTTGAAATAATTCAAGGGATGAGTAATATTTTTTTTTTTTTGGTTTCAAAAGTAAATACTGTGCTTCTTAAAATACAAACTTCTCTTCAACCTTCAACAAGTTTTTGTTTATACAACTTTAAGTAAATACACATAAAATAAAAAATATCGTACAACTATTTTCTATAAAAAAAAAAAAAAACTATAACAGTTCACGTTCATTTTTCGTGGTTTAAAAGAAAAAGAGTAGATGCTCCTAACATGCCTCGCTCTACTTTTTTTTTTGTTGCCTCGCTCTACTTTTTTTTTGTTGTACTTTTTTTGCTCTACTATTTGAAATTGCAAAAATTTTGGAGGAATCAAAAACCTTTATCTACTTTTTATTGTCTAATATTATTCAAATTTTAAAAAAAATTTGCCTTTACATTAAATGCGGAAGAAACTTATTTGAAAAAATGTGATCTCCAATAGAAATTTTGTTGAATTCTCGGAAGTTCAAGTCAGTTATAATATTTAATTCAGTACGATAATTGGGAAAGTCCTTACAGCGCAATCAAATGTGACAAACTCTGAGGAAAGAAAACGGAAGGTATTATAAAAACATAAGTTTAAAATTTTAAATAAGTTTGTAATTCTTACTCGATTTGAACATATTACTTTATCGAGCAATTAAAAGTGCTAGACAAATATAATAAAAATGAAGTGAAAAAATAAATAAAAATGAAGTGAAATAATAAATAAAAATGAAGTGAAAAAAAATGAGTGAAAGGCAAAGTAGACACATCTGTATAACTGTAATAAAATAAAGTCAAAAAAGATTTTTTTAGAGTGTCATTCATATTGCATATTAGATGAAGAGATTTCAAGCGAAACACAGAGAAAGATGCAAAAAAAAGACATTCCACCAGAAAATGGGGCTTTTTGATAACTACGCAAAGTTGATGTTAGTTTTGTTGATAACTACGCAAAGTTGATGTTAGTTTTGTTAAGAAACTGCCAAACTCTACTCCAGCTTGTTCTATAGGTATTCTACATTCTACAGAGTCTTTGAATAATCTTAATTCAAGATTAACTATGATTAATTTAAGGTATGGCATTGGCAATAGGTCTTCTAAATGAAGAAATTCAAGAGTCTCGAAACAAAAGTTTGAATGTTATTATGAATGCCATTCATACAAAGTTTCGAGAACGAGGCAAAGTAAAGATGCTAAAAAAGACTGTTTTGCACGTCTGATCCTGTTTTGTCAACAAAAAACAAATCATTAAAAAAAAATCTTCTGTGTCGCTGAACTTTTTATTTGTAGCCAAAGGAAACAACCAATTTATATTTTTTGAATATAAAATTATATTATTCGTTATCTTTATTTTCAGATTTTGAAAATAAATGTGCAAAAAAAAGTGTTTATGCTTTACCGACTTCACATACAGAAAATAATAAAAATAAATAAGACTAGAAAGTTACAAAAATAAATAAAAACCAAGCATTCTGACAATAAAAAATGATAAAACATTTTGATAAAATAAACGCAATTTCAACCCACTATTTGGGCGGAGCGGAGTGGTTACAGAATAAGATGTCTGAGGTTTGACCCGCTAAAAACACATCCAGAATCACACAATGCACGTATTAATACCAATATTTTAAACATTTTAGCGCTGCAATTCTTGGCGAGCGCTACAAAAATTTATTTTTAATTTCATTACATTTTTTTTTAGTTTCATTAATATATTTACCAATTTCAAATACTGAAAATAATAATAGCAAGTTAAATAAAAAATTCAAAATATTCAAAGTATGTGGATAAACGTAAAGTATGTGGTTAAACATAAAATATGTGTATAAGCGCATGTACCAAAATTTATCCTTTTAGGTTCAAATGCCACTAAATGCTGTAAGACATCACAGTATAATTTAGATAAAAATAATCATTTTAGATATTATTTTTAGCTCTAGAGTTTGGACAGGTTCCATAACCTGATCTTGTATTAAACCCTCCTCTGAGGAAACAAATTATGCTTTTGTTTTACACGTGGCTTAGAAAGATTTACTTCTCGTTTTCTCCCCAAATTTTAGAATTACACAAATCTAAAACTTAAGAATTACTTCAGTAGTTTCAGTATCTTCTAGACACAGGGGATGGGTGGGTGGAGGGGTATTAAGTGTGACTTACCACACTTAACACACCTTTTTTGTTTTCAATCAAATTTGGTGCTTAAAGCGATAATTAACATTTATTGAATGGCAAAGCAATAATTTATAAACTTTGGTCCGTAAAGCAATAATTAATATATTTTGAACAGTATTTTTTAATAAGGCTCCTCTAACGAGAACTCACCAGTATAAAATGATGAGTTGTCAAACATTAAATGTTAACTAAATGCTATCTTACGACTTAACGAGTTAACGACTTATAACTGCATATTGAACAATTAACAAAAAGTTAAAAAGTACTGTATTGAAAGAGTAAGTGATGATTTATATACATATAAATATATATATATAATATATATATATATATATATATATATATATATATATATATATATATATATATATATATATATATATTAGAATTATATATATATATATATATATATATATATATATATATATATATATATATATATATATATATATATATATATATATATATATATATATATATATATATATATATATATATATATAATTCTAATTTAATATGTTCTTTTCCTTATACTATATTTTTATTTCTTGAGGAAACCGCCATTTCAATAGAGAAAATTGGTAAATTAAAATGATGTGGTTTTACTTGTGTAAAGAAAATTAATTGATCACAAATTGCATTAAATCTTCCGAACTTTAAATGAGCTTAAAAATAAAGTGTATTTAGTTTGATACACCTAATAAAGTGAATAAAGTAAATTAAATTTTGACACCCCCCAAAAATATACTCAGTAACCACCCAAATAATTTATATATTATAACATATAGTATATTTTTTTGGGATGTGATTGGGAGGAGAAATCGAGTAAAATGAACTTAAGAACAAAGGATTTTTAAGTTAATTTACCAATATTCTATCCTTTATATGAGCTATTAAAAACGGATTTACCAACCTTACAGTGTATTGGTGTAGCGTGTGTCAAAGTATCAGTATATCAAAACCAAAAGTTTTCTATAACCAATGCATAACTCTAATACTGATTATGAAAACTGTATAATTCATCCTCAATATGTTCAGTGTCCATTTTCTTAACTTATTCACTGAGCTAACGAAAACAACAGCTTACAAACAGCATTTACGCACAAGACATAAACTTCGTTGCTTCACTGATCAATTTACCAAAATTTAGTATTAGTATTGCTAAATTATAAATTGCTTTTTTTTTCATTCCTTATTATCATTATTATTTTTGCAGTCGCCTCTGCTGTTATTATAATTGCTATTTTTATTATTACTATTATTATTATTATTATTATTACTATTATTATTATTATTATTATTACTATTATTATTATTATTATTATTACTATTATTATTATTATTATTATTATTATTATTATTATTATTATTATTATTATTATTATTATTATTATTATTATTATTATTATTATTATTATTATTATTATTATTATTATTATTATTATTACTATTATTATTATTATTATTATTATTATTATTATTTTTATTATTATTAGTATCATTATTATTATTATTTTTATTATTATTACTACTTTTGTTAACACTACTATTATTTTTGTATTTATTATTATATTTTTTTTGTAAAACAATTTAAAATGATTTTATTATTACCCTAAAAAAAAAGTTAAAATGAAAATAAATTTTGGAGAGCTACGAATTCTTTATGTTCCCGCTTTGACATGAGAAATAAGATATTTGCAGGTTATCTGCCCTTTTTGTTTTTGGATTTTTGTAAGAATCAATTGATCACCAGAGGCATTTCGCTTTAACGAAAACAGCGATTTGTTTTAGAAACTTGTTGTAAACAAAATGACGTTTTAATTCAAGCACCTTGAGCATAAAATACAGAAATAAGAAACGCAATAAAATTTTAAAATCTGTCATCCGTGGCACATTTTGCTTTTAACTTAAAAATGTGAAGCGTTAAATATTTTTATTTAATTTATATAAATTTATTTAAATAACTTTGTTTTAACAACTTTATTTATGTTACTTAAATAACACTTTAAATTGGTCAATTAAAAAAAAGATTTAAAATATAAAAAATTCAGAGTATGCGTTAAAAATATCTAAAATTACCGAATTAGTCTTTTTAAAGAGGTGACGTTTGTGTGAAAATTTCCTCTTAAATTAATGATTAAAGGGAAGTTATACTATAATAACAATAGTAATACTGTAATAATAATAATAATTATTATAACAATAATAATAATAATAACAATAATAATAATAACAATAATAATAATAATAATAATAATAATAATAATAATAATAATAATAATAATAATAATAATAATAATAATAATAATAATTATCATCATTATTATTATTATTATTATTATTATTATTATTATTATTATTATTATTATTATTATTATTATTATTATTATTATTATTATTATTATTATTATTATTATTATTATTATTATTATTATTATTATTATTATTATTATTATTATTGTTATAACAATAATAGTAATAATAACAATAATGATAATAATAATAATAATTAATAGTAGTAATAATAATAATAATTATTATTATTATTATTATTATTATTATAAAAATAATAATAATAATAATAATAATAATAATAACAATAATGACTTAATATAATTTTATTATAACAACTTTACTTATATAACTTTACTTAAATAATTATTTAAATTGGTCAATTTAAAGAATTATATTCAGAGTTAAAATAATCTAAAATTACCAAGTTAGTCTTTTTAGAGAGATGACGTTTGTGTGAAAACTTCCCCTTATATTAATGGTTAAGGGGAAAGTTACTGGCTAGTTCAATAGAAGAAGACTTATACAGGCTATGTCTCTACTATAAAGGTTAAATAATGTGTCAGGTAATTACAGGTAATTAATTAGTCGCAAAAAGATAGAACTGCTGTCAAGTTGTTTTTATATTAGAAACATTTACCGCCATTTTTATTTTTACGGAGGCAAATGTTGTAACTTAATAAACCCTTTCAACAACTTTTTGACGAAAAACTTTAACTTAGCATCAGCATATAAAAAAACATTAACTTAGTGAAGTTGCGTGTTAGGAGAATGGGCTTAAAATATCGAATACAAATATTGACAAAGGAAAAACAAGTGCGGTTCCTTTACAGTTTATTACAAAACGATTTGTGCAATCTGAAGATCGAAAATTAGGATGAAATTATCACACTTTATATTTATAGCCAAGCATGTCAGGAGCTCATTAATTGTCGAGTTTATTTTTACCTTTTTTTTCAAAAAAAATTTTCAGTTAATGAGTTTTATCTCAAGTCTGAAAGTTAGTGGTTATTAAATAAAGATTGGCGAGCGATGACGTGTGATGACGCTTTGAGCATTATACAGATAAATAGTTGTTAATTTAAAAATACAGATGGTCTACACCTACTTAACTACATCCGGATCAACTAAAACTTGTATGTGGAATGTATTATATTGTATTGGGACTACTTTATCTTAGTGCTTGCAGCTGCTTTAACTGTCGTTTTGGTCCTCCAGGAAGATACTGCAGCGAAAACCTCAGTGGCTATTATACCTGTTTTGAAGGGAAATCGACGTATAAAAAATGTCAAAGCGGCACCCGATGTTCCTGTTACTTAGATTACAAATGTCCGACTAACAATACTTGTGAAGAGTTCTACAAACCACTGCCGATGGTTGGTTCATTTATTTTAGATTATAAAGGCTATCGAACGGTTCAGACTCCGCAAGGAAAAATCGTTGAACGTCTGCGTGGTACGATTCAACAAAACATAAAGAAAAAAACATTTTTTCAAGAAGATGTTGTTGGCTCAACACGCAAGTTTGTTCTTATTGTTCCCAATACGAAAGGCAAATTCAACATGGTAAATCATTTTATCAGTCTTTTTTCTTATTTCTTTTACTGTTAATGAATCTTTAAAACATTTGTAAAAAAAAAATATTTTTACAAAATTTTTTTTTTTGCAAATTTTTTCTTTACAAAAATATTTTTGGAATTATACAATTTGTTTAAATATTCATTAAAATCTCTGATTTTGTAAATTTTCAATTGGTCAACAGTTCTCATTTTCAATTGGACAACAATTCTCATTTTCAATTGGACAACAATTCTAATTTAATGCAAATTGAAACTAAGAATGGGAGATTTTTAAACGTAAATTATTTCTTTCTTTTGACAGAGATTTTTAAATGAGTTAAATTGCTCTTAATCTTTTCTTATTTCAAACTTTAGTATGAAGGAACATTTACTAAAAATTGCATCAATTCTTCACTAAACAAGTTCAGTGCATTTCTCGATGAACTTAACCATTTCACACGAATAAGAAGTAAAAAAATCAGTAACTACATAACGGAAGAAACTTGGTATTTTCGTAAAGGTAGGCGCCATCTTGGTGAGTCTTTAACTTCGTGGGAATGGATTGTCAAAAGTAATATGAAAACCAAAACTTTAGAACCGATACTTTTCCAAAAACATTTTTATGGAAGTGCACTTATGAAGCAAAACGAGGTCGTGTCTTGGACATCGATAACAGTTGTTTCAAAATCACCAAGTGACCAAGTTTTTCGAGTCCCGAGTATTTGCAAATAGTAACTTTATTGGTTGCTTATTTCTGGGTTAACTCATTTTTTAGTCTTTACTTTTAATCGGGTTTTGTAGTTGAAAAGATTACAACTTCTTTTATTTGTACTATAGCAATATGGAATGTTACTTTCTTACCAAATACTTCTTTTTTTTTTTTTTTTTGATAAAATCTTAAAACCAAAAATAGGTTTTTTTTTGGGCCAAAACAACTTTAAGAAGTTAGGGGCGATGCTAGAAAATCGTTAGAGGAGATTCAAATTTTTATTATTTACACAGAGATTTTTGGGGGTGCTGTTAGTTTCTAAATTAAAGTCTAGATTCAACCTTTAGGTTTATTGGAGGGTAAGAGTCATTGCCATTGGAAGTTGGGCGCAGAGGGAGCCTTATAAATTTTATCAATATTAATCTGGCCTTCAACAAGTTATTTTTGAAGCGAAAGATATATTCAACGGCAAAAAAAAAAAAAAAAAGTAGAAATTTCTTTGCCTGTGATAAATATGAATTTAGAAATTACTTCAATATTCGTTAAAAAGCAAGTAATTAAGATTCTGTTTGATGTTTTAAAAATAAAAACTGTTATGTTTTTCTTTTTTGTTGTGATTCTTGCTGTTGGCGATCACTCACCACCACTGCTTAAAAACAATCGCTGATTTTGAAACAGCAAGTAAAAAAGTTGTTTCTTTATTATTTGAAAATTAAAAAAAGATTGCATTCTTTTTTTCATCCTTCTCTTGTGTCGAAATTTGTACTTTAAACGCTTCACTTTAGCAGAAAAAAAATCGCTAAAAATCTATTAAAATTTATATAAAATATGTATATAAAATCTATTAAAAAACAAAAAATCTATTAAAATGGCTGCCCACAGTGTTAAAACAGAAACTCTGATCTCGTACTAGTTTAAATTTTCATAGCATTTGTTTAATAAGACTGTTCAGGATAAAGTTATAACTTCACGCGTTGACAAATTACTAAACAAATTATAGCAAGGTAAAGGAAATTAGTTGTCGGCACGAACAGATTTTCATCATTTTTTCAAGATGAACATTTGTAAATTTTGGAACTTTTTTCGTGTAAACAAAACCAGTAAATGATAAAATAGACCTGTAAGAATAATTTTTAAACGACTAAAAAAAGTACTGCGAAATATAAAAAAGCTTGAATAAATTTTTTGTCAAGATCTGGTTCCATTAAATTCTTTAATCCTTCATTCACCAGGCATAATTATATGTATTTTTTCAGTATTTTTTTCCATATGCAGCCATTTATTGCCTCGGCTGCTCTATAAGCTCCATAATATATATTCCACTATGCATTATTTTTTAGTAGGTGTATTTTCTAATGGGCTTTATTATAATTCAATTGATAAAGCAAAACCTTTTAAAAAATTATTCAAATTTACAATTATCATGCAAAATACGGCCAGATATTTCATGTTTTCGTTTTTCATATTTTATTTGTCATGAAAAGCACATAATAACCCATTAATTTTTGTCAAATATAATTTAGTATATATATATAGCTGGTAAATGATATTATGTTAATATTAAGTAGTTAGTTATTCTTGCGATTTGCCATAAATTGGCTTTACTAAATTCTTTAAAACTGTGACAAATTGTTTTTTTCTTTATTGTTTTTATATTCATTTTATGTATAAGTTATTTATCCTTAACTGTATATATTTCTGTTGTTGAACATAAAAATAGAAAATTCTATAATATTCATAAATTGGAAGTCTGCAGCAATATAGTAGATGGAGTAGTTCCCTTGACATGAAACCATTATGCTCTAGGTATTTACACAACTAGTTGATAATTTGTATTATTTATTACATCTCTAGTTATACATGTACTAAAGTTGTTAAAATAAATGATCTCAATTTCTTTTCATCATCCGCGTTATTTCTTAAAGTATTAGGAATGTCTATTTATATAAAATTCAGCTTAAAACTTGGTTCTGTTGCTGTTGTTTTTAACAAATTTAAGGATGTTGATATGACTGGTTACCCAGTATGCATGCATCGTCCGCACGATATCTGTGAGACGTCATAAGTCCGTAAGACGTCCGTAAAACGTCGTGCGGACGATGCATGTCCACTGGGTAGGAGAGACCAAAAGTTTTCGACGAATCCGACAGACTTAAATTAAAGAGAATTAAATTCCTATTGTTTAAAAAAAGATTTGTAACAATGCGCAACGAGCATGGTTCGCAAAAAAATAATAGCATTTGACGTCCATCTATTGAGGCAGATTTCCGCGGAGCGAATTATTTCGTGCGACGTGATTTTTTTCGCCGCGAATGTCTCTGAGCATGCGCACAAAAATATTTTTTATCGGCTGACGAATTTTTTCCTTTCGCAAAAGTTGGATTGATTTCTACTTTATTTGTGGCGTATTTATTCGCTTGAATAAAGGACCAATCAGATCTTTTTAAATATGCAAACTCAGCAATCATGTTGAAAAACAAACAAATCGAAATTGTTGAAAATAAATTTAATTTAAAAATGGCCGAAAATAACGCGTTATGGAGTGTAATAACCACTAAAATGTAGATTTAATGGTTTTATTAAATGCTTCGCTATATATTCAGAATAACGTTGGAACCACGGATGAAGTCGTTAACAAAGTAGTCAAAAGTGAAGAGACTTTCGATAACAACACTTGTCAACCAGCTAAATTTGATAAACATACTTTTCTTGTTGCTGCTCGCAAGCTACTGTGAGGAGGGAGAACTAAAATAAAAACGACGATCAATAAAAAAAAACACAAGATGATTCACCAACTCTTCACATAAATAAGTGATAAAGCGTTAGAAGAAAAGTTAAAGGCGGACATGTAATCGGCGCAACCCCCTTAAGTTCGGTAAAACCGGCAGTTTACGAGTCTGCTGGTTTGGTGTTGCACCACATGTCTCAGCCCTTTAGGAAAAGGTTTATCAAGATTTTGCACATTTTTTCAGGATTTTTTTTGCTTTGTGGCAGTAGTTTATACATTAGGAAATACTGAAATTTTCAGGCTATGCATAAGCCAAGTCAAACCACGCTTTAAATAGCAAATCAATACTTTGGTTTGTAAAATAAAAACGGTACATGTAGCAATTAAGCAATTATAATAAATTCAAAAACTCAAACTAAAACTGCCATAAATCCTTAACCAGTCAACCAATCCGAATTTTATCCAGAGTTTGGTGTGGCTATGGGCTACATTTGCACCAATTTTTATCAAACTACATTGAGTGGTTCTCATTCTACAAGTATTTTTATTGGTGCACTTTGAAGTCAAAATTTCACTCAATTTGAACATTCAAATGAAATTATTTTCCGCAGACAAATTTAAAAGATTTCGAAATTTGTATCACAGGGTACCTTGATGTATACGATATCATCCCATATAAGTGGTTTTCTTGGGTCAGCTAGGTTGGCATTATCATGATCCTTGAAAACAGTAAATCAGAACTTGCATGTTAAAAACCTCTCGGCCAAGTACCATGGTGTGACCTAACAAAGTGCGTTATGCTGTAAGAAAGTTCTAATGAAACAAATTATAAATTATGTATATTACAAAATAAATATTTAATTATAAATAAAGATATTTACTTTCCAATAAAAAATTTATCATTTGTTACATTAGGACTTTCTTTCTGCATAGAACTTTGTTAAGCCACGCTACAGTTACATTTCTATCGATGCAAAAAAAATTAATCCATTTTTTCCATCGATTTGTTTCGAACTATTCAATCGAAACTGAGCCTTGACTTGATCTTTGGAACTGTTTAAATTCATTCCTCACTTCCAAATTAAGAAGTATCGAATAAATAATGCACCGCAGGTTGTAGATAATAACATACTACGTGTTAAAGGTTAATAAGTAAAATATGGCGCTCATTTTTCTTGAAAAGTATTCTTTTAAAAAAAAATTTTTTTCCGGAATCCTTTATTTATTAATAATATGTGTTAAATTGAAAAACATTTTTAAAACTAATAATGCATTATATGTCTATTTTCACTATACACAAACTATTGCTACTTAAAACGTCACCCACATTTAAATAGCTGATAACTTTACCAAAAAAAATTAACGAACCGAACTTTTAAATTCAAACCGTGCTTTTTAAAGCAACAGAGCAAAGAATCACTGATAACAGGGCCGCTGAGAGCCTTCAAGCCGCCCGGGACAAAACCTTTTTTGGCGCCCTTATAGACTTCGCTTCATATATATACTTAGCATAAAAGCAAAAAAATACATTATGCCTTTATAGCTACTTTAACTTTATTTCATTTTTTGCTAACTAACCGCAGCATAAACAATTCCTAATTTAAATAAAATTTTCGAGCTTTTTTCGATGCAAAATTATAAATTACTTCATCATATGGCAATGATTTTGCGAGATCATTTTCAATAGACAACATCATAAGATTTGGAAGTCGCTCTTGTCCCATGGTGGCTCTGAAGTGGTTTTTTATAATCTTAAGTTTACGAAAAGATCTTTCACCCTCTGCAACGGATATTGGCATTGTGTGAAAGATGTGCAAAAGTATGCATGTCGACGGGAAATTTGGTTGTAAACCTTTGGAATATGTTTGATTTAAAAGATTGAGAGAGTTGCCTCTATTGAACAAGGAAGAAGCTTTCAACCGGTCAAAGTGACAAATTTCCTCAACAAGATCATCTTCTTTAACGTCATTTGAATAGAATTTCGCAAGTTGACGAGCTTTGTCATCTTGTGAAGAAGGGTCTTCAGACTGAAGCCAGATAAAGGAAAACTGAGAAGAAACCTTTTTCACCACATTAAACCTTGATTGAATTTGTAGAATTATGTGGTCCAATGCCACGTTGAAAATATTTACTTCAAAATTCTTTTCTGTATTGTCGAGGTAGTGGGCTGTATTTGATGGTTCCTCGTGGAATTTTTTTACTCTTCTTGTGCGTTTCACTTTAAATTCTGTATCAAAGCCTAGGTTTCCAGCCACTAGCTTTGCTTCAGTCAAAATACAATTCCACGACGAACGAATGCGACCTAGGTCATCTAGAAGTTGTTGAATGAGGATGACTTCTTCAATGGCGATTGACTCCGACTGGAGACATCGACTAACACCATCAATTTTTTGCAGTGTCTTATACCAAATGGTCAGAAGAACTACTGATTCAAATGATTTATATATTTTCCCAACGATTTTGCTTGATTTAGCATGTCCGCAGTTAGGTCAAGTTGATTAACGGTTCTATCCAAAGCAGCAATAATTTCTCGTGGTTTTTTCACTTAAGGTTTTACAGCTGCAATGTGGGCTAACCATCTAGTATCTAAGAGCTTGTGAAGTAATAAAGCAGTTTCTTCAAGAAGAACTTTCAATCTTGCTGGGCTGCAACTAAAGAACACGTAAAGGGCTTGGATATTGCCAAAAAACGTTTTGATCTCAGCGCAAGACTCAGCAGCATGAACTCCAGCTAAATTTAAACTATGCGCACTGCAAGGAATGTATAAAGCGAACGGATTTTTTTCCAGTATATGAGCTTGGGCTCCTTTATAGATTCTAGCCATATTAGAACAATTGTCGTATCCTTGGCCTCTCAATTTTTGTAAATCGAGATTCACTTTCGCTAAAAGATTGCAAATTAAATAAGCAATATCTGCACCTTTCTTTTTCTCCATATCTTCAACGCAGAGAAATCGTTCTTTAACTTCCCAAATCATCTTACTCGAGTTGAATCGCACAAATTGAAGAATAAACGTGATTTGTTCGGTGTGAGATACATCTGTGGTCGAATCGGTAGTTATCGTAAAATATACGGCATCTTTTACTTCTTTCACAACTGCTTCTTGAACTAATGTAGCGCATTCACTGATGAATTCGTTTTGTAATTGCCAGGAGAGATAGTGAGCTTGCATTCTGGTTCCCTTATTTTGATGACGAGCAACTGTTTCAAGATGATTCTTTAATGTTTCGTTGTGACGAGAAATAAGTTCAAGGCAACTTAAAAAGTTCCCTTTCTCGTTCTTCTCCATCGACGAATATTGCCCTAAAACATTAATTTCTACGTTAGTTAAATGTATATCATAGAAGTTCTGTAATAATAAAGAACTTATTCTTAATTATTTAGAGTTCTGGCCTAGAATATTTACCTCTAAATGATAAGTTTTGAGATGCTAAAAATAAAGTTGCATTTAAAATACAACGAAGTGTTTCACGCCATCTGGCTACTTCCTTTCCTAGTGCCTTTTGGAACTCTGAGTCAATTCCGTGCTGATTGACAAGAACTGAGTGCAAAGTCTTCCAACTGAGATAATGACTTTGATGAACTGGGTTGCTATGATGACTTTTGATAAGATCACTCAATTTTCTCCAGTCATTTTTTATTCCTCCATTCCTGCTATGAAGAAGAGATCGATCCCCATTGGATCCGGAATTTTCACATTCAAATAAAGAACACGGTGTTGTTTTACGTAAGAGTCGTATTGTAAAACGAGTTCAGTTTATTAATATATCATAAGAATAATGTTATACAAATAGGCGATAAACACAAAGAAGAGCTTGTATATCACAGCTAGTGGTAGAAGAGTTGCTCGAGTCCGTTGTTGTTACTTCAAGAGAGCGAAGTTTCGAAGATCACGCTATTTATACATATTAACCAAGGGGACATTAATTGTTTTATAACGATCAGATTACCGCGACACTTATACATATTCCACATTAATTGTTTTATGACGAATTGATTACCGCAACACACGGGAAACAAAGAAGAAAGTTAGACGATGGGCTCCATATCAAATAATCTCTTTGAACTTTTTCAATATGCTTCTAATAACAGGGCCTTCCCAAAAGAAGTTCTTTTCAATGCAATGAAAAGAACTTCTTTTGGGAAGGCCCTATTATTAGAGGCATCTCGTGGGAAATCATCAGGTAAAGCTAACGGACCTTTTTTGATTATTTCTTCTTTTTCTTTTTGCTAAAGAATCGATGGCCGTCTGTTTCATTTTCCACTGAACCGAGAGAATGTAGATCAACGATATCCTGAACGCAATCATCAGTATTATAATACGATAATTCTATTGTTTGTTCTAATTTATTTAATTCGGCCGACTTGAAAAATGATTAATTATTATTCGTAAATTGCTTCGAAAATTATATATATATATATATATATATATATATATATATATATATATATATATATATATATATATATATGTATATATATATATATATATATATATATAGACCTACATATTTCTACTAACTCACCTTCAAATCAGTATTTTGATTAGTGGCTTTGTAAAACCAACGTAATTCTTGGGGCGTTTGTTTATTTTTTTTTTCACATTCTTCTGCCCTTTTGGAAGCCAATACCCTATTTTGGGCACCAGAAAGTTTTTTACCATTCATTATTAATAGTTACTGTAAATAACCGTACGCATCAATAAAATAATAGCATAATCAACTACGCAAGCTCATCAAAAAATTATAAACTCAATCTCAAAAAGCTAATGTCATAAATCAATATTTCAATAGTTAAATATAAATCTTAAACATGAATTACCATAAATAAGTTGATCGTAAAGAGTTGAAAAATATTTACTATTACATTCTAAATTCTGAATAGAACTATTTCTAAATTGTATTCACAGTTAATTATTGCTAATTATCAATGTGTACATTAGTTTTACTTTAGTCTGATGAATGCGAAAATCTCAAGGGATATTTTTAATTTAATAGCGCATAAAGAACGCAATCAACGATGAGTTCGTATTTTAAAATTATTTCGAGGAATTAAAAATAACGATATAACGCGAGTAATACAATACAATCTCTCCAATTCGAATCCCCTTAATTCGAAAACCTCTATAATTCGACTAAATGTAAAGTCACCGTGAAATACGCTTAAGAAACTTTTTTGTTTAACTTTCTGTAATTCGAATCTCTGTAATTCGAAAACCTCTACAATTCGAATGGATTTTTTAGACCTGTCGGTAAGATTCTCTCTGTAAATCGAACTTTTTAAATTTTTGTCGTATAAAAAGCTCGTTAACCATCGAACTCTTTTTTCAAATTTCGAATGTTTTTATTTTTGTTAAACTATTAGCGTGAATTATTTTCTTCTGTTTAAAAAAAACATGGCATTAAAAAGACTGCATAAAGAAACAATTTAAAGCTGAAATACGAAGCTCTATTCGGTCTTTTCTGCCAATGTTTGCCTGATAAAAGTTTACATTTAAAAAATGAAAAGTGCGTAGGAAACAAGCATAGTAAAGTTCGCCTGACTGGGATGGCCATAAGTAATGTTAAAGGAGAAAGACTTTCAATGTTTGTAATTGGAAAATCGAAGTTTCCTAGATGTTTTAAAGGTGTGAAAAATATTCCTTACTGCTATCGGGCCCAACCAAAAAGTTGAATGTCGGCAGAACTATTTGAGGAGGGGGTTAAAGAAATTGACCTAAAATTTAGTTTTTAGAAAAGGAAGATTGCTTTAATTATAGATAATTGTTCTGCCTATCCTAACGTGCAGAAACTTGATTGGGTGGGGCTAATCTTTCTTCCACCAAATACAACTTCGATCACCCAACCTATGGATCAAGGAGTTATCCGATCTCTTAAAGCCAAATATCGCTCACTTGCAGTGAAGAAGCAAATTGCTGCCTTAGAAAAAGAGAACAAGATGCTTAAGTTTTCTATCTTAACTGCTATGTTTATGCTAACAAAAGCATGAAATTCCATTCCAGATCAAACCTTCATAAATTGTTTCAAAAAATCAGGAATATCATTAGAAACAGTGGAAAAGCATGTAAATGATGATAACGACCCTTTCTGTGGCTTAGATGTAGACGTAATGGAAAACTTAAGAGATGATCTCGAATTGTTAAAAACAAAATTCGATTCAGATTTTAATCTCACGGCCGAAGAGTTAGTAGACATAGATTTCGATGTTTGCATTGCCAACAAATCATCAGATGAGGACATCATTGCAGAAGTTTCTGAGCATAATGTTATTGAAACAGAAGAGGAATCTGATGATGGGTGCGTTGGTGTTTCTACCAATGCTACAAAACCAAGTCTGAACGAAGCGATGCATGCTGTCACTGTACTCGAGAATTACAGTCTTTATTCTAACTTTGGAGATGATTTGACGAAGGCTCTTAAAGACATAAATTGTGCCATTGAAATGGATTTAAAAGCCTCAAAAAGACAATCTACAATTACTGACTTTTTTTTGAAAATGTAAAAGTTTAAATCACATAATATATATTGTATTTAGGCCTAAGAATCACTATTTGTTTGTTTGTTTCATTTCTATTCGTTACTTTAACCTGAATATTTGAAAAAAAGTCAATTTTCTATAATTCGAAAATCTCTCTAATTCGAACTTTTTTTTTCCCCGTTAAATTCGAATTAGAGAGATTCTACTGTATATATATTTCAATTACAGCATTTTAAGATTGGCGCCCCATCGACATCTGCCACCCGGGACAAACTGCCCCTTTGGCCCCCTCCCCCTCTCGGCGGTCTAAAGGTGTGTTGTGGCTTAAGTTGGAACAGTTTTAAATTTGGATCACGTTGTACTAATTGCTATTAAATAAAATTTTGGTGCATTTTCAATGTATATTCTTCAATTTCATTTAATCTATGGTAGTTTAACAATGAGCAAATTAGCGCGCCTCATGTGGTTATTTTCGTTTGGAAGTGAAAATCCTCAAATTACATAAAAATAAGTCTACTTTCAAATAAACAAGAAAAAAATACAATAATGCAAAAGCAAAAATAGATTTTTAAATGCATACTAACAATAGACCAGCATTTGTTTTCTTACACACACGCAAATACACACACACAACGCACACACATATGCATAAAATACTTTTTATCTCTTTTTTGTATACAGTTGATGTTGTATTATTGTTTGAAATCGAGTTCTTTTATGAGTTTGTTTACTTCTTCTTGTTGTATGGAGGAAATTAATGATACACGTTGTTTATGTCGTTTAACTAATTCCTCTAACTCATCTTCACACTGTACTCGCTTATTCTCTGAACCTTGTTTAATCTTTATAACTGGAATACTGTTTGAATTTTGATTATTATCTTTGGCTCGCTTATTTCCTGCAATACTTTTATCTGTATCTCCCTTTTTAGGATCAAAGCTGTCTTTAATGAGTTTGTTGTGCACCTTGTCATAAATAAGTTCTCTATTAGATTTAGCAACTTCTTTATGAAGATTTGTATTTACTTTTGTTGGTACTTCAAGTGAAGATCTCCTAGACGAGTTACTTGATTTTTGGTCATTTTCTTTCTCAAGTCTATAGTAGTTTTCATCGTCTACCGTTTCTATACTAATTTGAGGTACTTTAGAGTTTATAACTATAGTTGTCGATGTTTTTAAATTGTTTTCTATCAAAATTTCAGTACTATATTTTTTATTACTATTAACTGGCTTGATCTCCGGATAATTTTTATGATTTTTCTTGCCACCGTCCTTTTCGTAGTTTTCTTTCCTTCCTGGTTTTTCGCGGTTTTCTGTGTTTTGTAAGTTTTCGCTGATTTCTTTGTTTCTTAAATTATTAGCAACTGTTAAACTATTATTATCCTGCTTGTTTACAATTTGTTGGTTAATTTGACTTGATATATCGATTCCTTTAACTTCTTTTGCAACGGTTGTTCTTACAGGATTTGACTCTCCGGAGTCTTTTGCGTTCGACTCACTTCGGTTTTTTTCTTTGTTTATTTTTTGCTTCTGTAAGATTTCTCGTTCTTTGTAAATTTTTTTTGAAGGTAACGGATCTTTAAAATAAAAATTATTTTTGTCAATAACGTTTTTTACGTAGGAGTTTATTTGGTCTTGCTTTTGCTTTTTTTTCAATTCTTCTTCTTCTTGTCTTCTTTCTCGCTCTTTATCAGCATTGCCAGCTTCGACAAGTTGTTTTGCAAATATTCTCCAAGGTTCAAGATCTCTCTGCTCTTCTAGAAAAAACGAAATAAATGAACAATCGCTCAAAGACTTCACTGACGTAAGACTTTTTGTTACGAATTTAAAAATTTTACCTTCAAATTTTACTTGAACTTGAGAGAATTTTCGAATGCTGTAATTTCTTTGCGTGGAAAGGCGTCTTTCTTTTACAGATATACTCGAGACCCACTTTTGAGATGACATTGCATTTCTTTACTTCATTTAATCAAAATTCTCATCTTTTTAACAAAAGCAAAAATTAAATTCTCATTTTTTACACTGCGTTTAAAAAGAAATCGTTGTAACGAAAGCAGCACAAGAAATTCTCCCTTAATTATTTAACAATGAGAGTTCATTAGCAACATGAATAAGAATAACTTCTGAGAAATAAAATTTCACCGAAAACGATTATAATGTCATCAACCTACGTTTGTTTACGTCTTTAATTAATATTTATGCTTAAATATCTAAATACCTTTTCTTGCTTTTATAAAATAGGTATTTAGTACTTCACCCAAAATTTTAAACTGCTCGATGGTGAATGTTTAAAACTGATGTTTTCTTAAGGATTCAAAAATACTTTAATTTCAAAGGAATTTCCAATTTTTTTACTTTTATGTTTTTGAGAATAAAAAGCAAAAACTTTGACCGAAACATTTTCTGCGCGACAAAAAAAAAAAAAAAAAAAAAAAAGCGAGTATTAAGAAATTATTGAATCATTTATAAAGTTAAATTCAGCTATTTGAAGAGAGTTCCTCCTGTAAATGTATAAATTGATTAGAAAGATATGTTACAAACGCCCTACTGCAGTGAGTGTTTAGGAAACGTTTAAATTAAACTGCTGTAATAGAATGGTAGAATGGACTGATTAGAGAGTTTTTTCTGATAGAAGTCGTTTTCTAACTAGTATGAAAGTAGAATTAGCACAAGAACGTTGCTAAAAATAGAATGAAATAATTTAAATTGCAGAAAAAAAGTACATTTTAAGCATGAAATTAATTTTTAACTTGAAAAATATGAAAAGATAATTTATTATTTATATTTTACACTGAGATAAAATTTATAAACAATTTAAACGTGAAAACTGTTCAAGTTCGCAGTGTTTATAAAAAAAAAAGTTTTAATGAAAGCCACATCATTTCGTACCGCGAGATAAAGATTGTTTAGATCACAAGTTGAACAATATCCCCCAGATAGCAGTAGATGAAGTTACAAAACGTGTGATTAAATTTGAAGCAAAGTAATTTTTTATGTTTGACAGCCAATGACGGAGCTTACGTGAGGCAAATAGGGCTTCCTAGCCAGAAATAAAACACTGTATTGAGTGTTTTATACAAAATAACAATTTATAATGATAAAAAGTTTTACTTAAATATTTAAGCTAAATTACAATTAAATGTCTTTTGTTAAAATAGTGTGCATTGTCGGGGAATCGAACCCCGGTCTCCCGCGTGGCAGGCGAGAATTCTACCACTGAACCAACAATGCATGTATAGCAAGAGAAAAATATAAATACTTTTTCTTTATAAAAGACATCACTAACAAACAGGGGTATATCGAACAAAAATAAATATTAAAATTGCTGTGAATACAATTTTCTTTTATGCAATTTATCTGGTTCATTGCGATTAACATCCAACAGTAATCAGCCATCATGCTTTCATTCCAAAAACCTTGGTAGCATTTTTCCATTAGTTGAATGTCTCGGTGAAATCATTCATCTTGCTCATCACTTACAACTCCAAGATTTTCAGAGAAGAAGTCAAGATGCGAACGTAAAAAATACAATTTCAAAGACGTGCGAGATCTCATTTTCTGAATAGCGTTTAGCAGGTTCCGAATGCCAACTTTATAGAGGGAGATTTGCGATTGCCCAGAAAGTTCTGACCAATGCATGAAAGTCTACCAAGCATCTTCTTCAACATTGAGAGAATCTATGAAACTTTTATCCTGCAATACTTCATGAATTTTCGAATCAAAAAAGATCCGCTCGTTCAGTTTGCTGCGGTGATTTTTGGAAATTTATTTACCAGGTACTGAAATCCTTCAGAATTAGTTTTTCCCATTGCTTTCATAAAGTTCTTCATTAAGCTAAGCTTAATATGGAGAGGTGGTAAGAGAATTTTCTGAGGTTCGACCAAAGAAATATATTGGACACAATATTTGTACACTCATCCCTTTGATACCAGTCACGTTTGACATAATGTTCTGCAGTAGCACGCGTGTCCCACAGACAAAGGAGACAACTGAATTTTGTGAACCCTGATTGCATGCCCATTAACATTCCAATGACTTTTAAATCACCACAGATATTCCATTGATGAGTTTTGTAATTAATAATTGCTACCAACTATGTAAAAGATTATGTAAATAACCCTGGTTGTTGAAAGAACACACAAATTTGTGAAAAATCACTTGGATTATAAATACGAAGAGGTTCTAAGAGGAGTTTGTCATAGCTACCGAAAGCTATTCGAAAAATGACTTCAAGGTGTGAGAAATATATTTTATAGCCTGAGTTGTTTAATTTTGATTCAATCTATATTAAACACCTTCTAAAAAATCTCCGAACTGTGCTTTTGTGTTGATTTGCACGATTGAAAAACTAAAGCTTAATAAAAAGCATTCAGTCAAAGGCAAACAAAAAGAAACAAATGATATATATTCATCAACCTCAAGATCCTCATTCAATGCACAAATGATGCACAAAACGTCTAACAATCATCGGTCGAGGTTCACTTCTGTACAGCTGGAAAAAGACATTAAAACATGTAAATATTGGTTTTAAATGATCCAATCGGAGACGAACAAGTCGCATTATTAGTCAGCAACTCCTGATACAAGAGTCAAGCGCTAATGAACAATTTTAATTGCAAAAGTAGTTCCAGAATCCTACATTAAGGTACTCTTGGATTTGATCAACACAAGCAATCTAAGTTTAAAGTTTCATGCGATCTTAATCTTTCCACCAGAGGAGTCTCAAGAAGACAACAGGTTTGTTGCTGTTGGATTAAACAAAAGCAAAGCCAAGGAGTTTAATAATAGAGAGCTTACGACATAAAAACTGCAATGGCAACGGAGACGACAAAGGTCTGGATCGAGCGGTTGCGACTTGCAGTTGCGGTATTCCAATAAAATTTGTTACGAACTTCCGCTTCAAAGAAAAGAAAATACCTTAAAAGAAACAAAAAAAAAATTTTTTAATGGCTTCTTTAAGAAATGTTAGAAATAAATGTTTATTACTTGCATTAGAATCAAATATCATAGACGACGAGGAATTTTTACTACTGTACAAATTACATTTGTCTAAGAATCCAGATTTACTGTTTCGAAGTTATAAGCAACTTTGTTTAGAAATCATGTCTGATGATGAATGCAAAAGTGAATTTAGATTTCTACGTTGTGATATATCGCTTACTCGATGTACTTCAACTACCGCAAGAGTTTGTATGTTATAACGGGTTTAAAGTTACTCCGGTAGAAGCACTGTGTATTTTTTTAAAACGGTTTTCCTGCCCATGTAGACTACTCGATATGATACTCGATAGATAGATATATTTATGTATTTATACTTATTTATATATCCTAAATTTGTATCAGAAATTATATAGTTACTTTGTTACACTTTTGGAGCAAGTACTACTTTGATCCATTTATAAGCCGTTTTCAGAAAACACGAATTTCAACGTTTTGACGTTGCGTAAAAAGTTTTAAAACGGCATTTCAGGGAATCCCATTCATTGCGCATGCCTACTGTCAAATATTTATCATAAATTGTAGAAGTTGCCGTTGCAGTTTTCTTATCGTAAGCTCTCAAATGTGATCGACTTTTCTTTGATTATGACTGAAGACTCTCAGCTTATTCTAGATTTGATCCCGTGAATGAAATTTTCTTTTCTTTTGGGGGTTGTAAACCATCTTTTCAAGAAGAATTAAAAAAAAAAACAGAAGCAAAATGCTAACCTGCAAAGCTGAACACTTAGATGCAGCCTTTTCACGGTAGTCATTTTGCTGGGACTTAAAGCAGTAACCTGTTAAAGAATAATTGTATACTTCAAAGAATGCCTAAAAAATCCTGTACATTTTATACAACGTTTTGTTGAAACTTCCGGTTTTGAAGCGTTGTTATTTTGGGCAAACATTAGATGACAGATTCCTGCAAAAAATCCAGTAAGTTAAGAATTCATACCTCTTCTACTAGATTATTCATTGGACAGGTAACAGAAGCAATGCATTTAATATTCAAAGAGAATGTTAAATTGCATTGCACTGGAGAAGATAAAAAACAAACAATTCACGCCTAAATTATGGATCAAAGCTTTTGCAGCGCAATTGCCTACTTTAACAGTAAGTATTTTTGATGTCATTGAACAAAATTTTTAACTATAAAACAAAAATATTTTTAAAACTGTAAAACATTTATATAAAAGTATGATAAGATAAAAGCTCACCAATCTTGGTGCTGTTCAGTAAAAAGAGCTATCCTAAAAAACATCCTGAGTAAAGGAAAAATCAGATTAAGGGTAGGTTCAGAAATATATGCATGATCAGAGTGCATTCTATCTGATTCATCTGTCTGCTCACAAACATCTTCAGTAAAGCATTTCGGGAGAAGCCCAAAAACCCCAGAACAATTAAACCTAGAATGCATGGTTGAACCGTACTGTTAAAATATCAATATTGAAATATTTTTCATTAAAAACTGTTGTTTTTAACTAAAGTTCAATTTTGAGAACAAATTTTAACTTTTTGTTGATAACAAAAACTAAACATCTGTGGTTGATATTAAACATCGGGGCTTTGTATTTCCATTAAGTAGAAATAATTGTTAAGCACAAACTTCAAGATCAGTCGTTTGAAAAAAAATCTTATTTAAAATAATCTTTATATACAAACATACAAAGTTATAAGATTCCACAAAAAGTTTGGGAAACCTCACAAACCTACTATTATTTTGTTTCAGCCAAAACTGATTAACGGCAGAAATCTTCTCACCTCCACTTCTCTTTCGTAGCAATTGGCGGCCGCCTCCCAAAATATTTTTTTCTCGTAGAATGTTCTGGCTTCCACCTCCAGTTGCTTCCGTCTCCCAATTGCCGGCCACCTTTAGAATTTTTTTTTATTTTATCATTGTTAAGCAAACGACTTTTCTGTAACTTATGTCAACTTTTGGGAGTAAGCTGTTGCGATATTTAAAGAGGTTGATATTGACGAGATTACGAGATATCAGATATAGTCATTTTGACATTAAGTATTTTGTTAATATGACCCTTGACACTATGCACTTTTTCTCATTCATTTAGTCCCAAAGTTTAGATTTAAAAAAAAACAAAAAACAGACAAGAGCACATGTATTTATTAGCTTAGGTTTTTAAAAACTATGTTAAAATGGTATAAAAAATATTACCTTCAACTTCTTTGAATTACCAGTAATTATAAGATGAAGCGAATGAGCTAAGCATGAATTATTTTCACCAATCATAGCAGCTTTTTTCATTCCAGAAACCATATTTACTGCATTATCTGTAACTGAAATAGTTTTACATCCAGTATAAAAAAGAAGAGCAAAAATTAGTGCATCTGTTTTGTTAGTAATGTTGTCTCATGAGAAATATTGAAAGAAAAAGAAAAAACGTTCAATGACAACCTCTAACGCAAACATTCATATCGTGCGACTCTGTTTGGTGCTTATTTGTATTGGGCACAGTTTACATTGAGTAATATCTTTTTTAAGAGTGCTGTTAGAAAAAACTCCAAAAAGTGATTTGTTCGTGGGATCTTTCTGTAAAAAATATTTGATATATTTTAAAGAAGATTCTAAGATATTTTCTTACAGACTAAAAAGTCATTTATTCACTAATAATTTTAACTAACTGGTGAAAAAATTGTTTCTTTTTTTAAACATTCGCATTAAAAATTAAATTAAAAATTTGACCAAAAGAAAACATTTTTGTTTTTAGTAGTGTTTTTGTAAAATTTTCGATATTCTAATTTGGGTATCGAATGCATAAAAAAATTTTCGAATATTGAATGAATATAACATTTTATTATATTAAACATAAAACCAGACAGGACCAATCTTAGGACTAAGCCAGTAGGCCCACGGCTTAGAGCCATCACCTGGGTTAAATGTTTTTAGATAAATTGGTTGATACGATGTGTGAGTGGCGTTACGAATCTTATTGACTATTCCAGCTACTGTTGCACTTGATGAATGAAGCTTATCAAAATTGAAATTAACAAAAACTTTACGTTCAACAACCGAAAACACTTGAATAATTTAACTTTTCGTTTTAATTTCGATTGTAAAAGATGCATGCTTTACTGATATATTCTGAAAATTTTCAAATATTAAAGCTCATAAAATTTCTCTTATATATTTTTGATTGAAGAAAGTCTGAAAAAGAATTTTTGACTAAATGTAAATATATTTAAACTTGTTTCATTATTTTTCTTTAGTATTTTTTTTTTTTTTTTTTTCAGAGTTAAAAATTGTTTACTGTAACTGTTTGATTTTCTTTCAAATTTTAAAATTATTTCCCTGGATGAGTCATTTTTTAGGTTGCAGCGAGCAAATTATAAGCAATCGTAAGTATTCTGTTGTTGTTGTGTAAAGTAACTAAAATCTAAATAAAAATATCAAAACGACTAAACATTATGATTAAGATTTTCCAATTTTGAAAAAAAATCAGCTAAAAATGACCTAAAATTTTTTGGGGGCAATCTTGCTATTGGCCTCGGACGTACAACTACATAAGGCCGGGCATGTTCCTCCTGGTTAAGTTATGCAAAAAAAATTGATAATTGTTACATTATAAGTTTGTTAATAGCTTCTAAGTCCAGTAGATGCTATAAAATAATATAGATGTTTCCGAATAATTTAAAATGACATTAATTTAAAAAAATAAATGAAAAATATTTTTAACTTTTTGGATATTCCGAGCACCTTCAGATACTTCCGTACAAATTCAGCATCAATGTTAAGATTGAGTTTAGTATACAGAAGTATGTATAATTCGATTCTTCATCTCTTTACAGAAACTCGTAAGGCAAAAAACAATAAATACGTTGAAAAAAACGAAACACTTCCTAACTAGACTAATGCAAACTTGAAACAGTTTTTATGCCTCCTGAAAATTTTGTTAATGTGCGATTAGAAATAAACCCCGTTCAGTTTCTACGTAAGTTTCTTATAATTCTTTACAAAAGTTTAAGCTAGGGATTCTCGAAACGTTTCGGGAAAAATCAATCGAGAAAATTGTTACGCTACGATACGAGAGGTTTCGATCAGTTACGAGAGCGATTTCGAAAAATCAACTAATTTCTCGTAACATTTCGGTTACGTTACGGGAAATTCCCGGTTGTTACGAGAATCATTACGAGAACGGTTTCGAGTTTCTCGTAATGATTCTCGTAACAACCGAAACTCATTTTTCCCAAATTTTCATTTTCTCATTACGAGAATTATTTGTGTTTCGGGATATTTCGGGATATTTCAAGTTATTTCGAGTTCCCAAAATGATTTGCAAAAAATTTGATTAACCAGTTAATCAGTTGAAGTACGCATTTTTAGGACATTTGACGAGCGCGACAGCTGAATTTCGATACATATCGAGAAAATGAAAGAAATATTAATAAAAAATTTTCAATGGTCATAATTTGCTTTGAGGATGGTTTGCTTTTGCAATGTGACGCAGTTTGAAGAAGTGATGAAGTTAAAGAAATAGTCAAATCGCGAAACGTCATAGATTGTTCGGGATCGAACTCACGACTTTCTAATAACGGGACATATGCCTCAGACCGCTCGACCATTGAAACAGTCTAATAAAATTTTAAAAAAATACATTATTTAAATTATACATAGTACATTTACTTTTTAAAAAATTAACAAAAAACTGATGATTATAAATACGTTAAGAGATGAATATAAATACGTTAAAATACGTTAGCTTTTCTACTTTAATGTAAAGTAATACACTACAATAGTTATTGTAATTGTTTTCATTAAAACAACACAATAGTTATTGTAATTTTATTTCATTAAAACAATACAATAGTTCTCGAATTTTATTGTATTGTTAGAAGAAAAACAATACAATACTTATTGTAATTGTTTTTCATCACAACAATACATTACTAAAGTAAAATTTTGTTATTGTTTCTGTAATGCTTGAGTCTTCTGCGGCTGAAAATTCAGCCACTTATAGACTAAAAATTGCTTCTGCGGCTGAAAATTAACGCATGCGCAAAGTTACATCGAGATGACAAATAAACGATAACATCAAAAAAAAACTAAATTCTCAAAAGATTTTCCAATCAATAGGTCGCTCATTGTATTTTTTAAATTATCTTCAAATTCTCTTCAAATTCCTAAAAGATATCTCACAATGATATTTAAGTTAAGAAAATGAAGTAAATTAATATGAATACTTGCTCATGCGTTAATTTTCAGCCGCAGAAGCAATTTTTAGTCTATAAGTGGCTGAATTTTCAGCCGCAGAAGAATTAATCTTCTGTAATATTACGATACAATTTTATTGTATTGTAATGTGTAATTGTATTTAATTTTTACAATTACAATTACAATAGTCCTAACCCTAGTCTTGATAAGTAATATAATAAAAGACTTTAAATTGATATTTTCAACCTTTAATTGTGTTTTTTAAAAAAAGAAAACAAAATTCAGCTGTCGCGCTCGTCAAATGTCCTAAAAATGCGTACTTCAACTGATTAACTGGTTAATCAAATTTTTTGCAAATCATTTCTGGAACTCGAAATAACTCGAAATATCCCGAAATATCCCGAAACACAAATAATTCTCGTAATGAGAAAATGAAAATTTGGGAAAAATGAGTTTCGGTTGTTACGAGAATCATTACGAGAAACTCGAAACCGTTCTCGTAATGATTCTCGTAACAACCGGGACCCGATCGAAATAAATTTCTCGAAAGTTTAAAAACTTTACTCTCGTAACTCAAAAACATTTCGAGAAGAGTTCCGTTACGAGTCTCGTTTCGTAACGTATCGAAACAAAAATAGTTTCGAGAATTCCATGCTTACAAAAGTTCTTGTTTGAAAACTTCGATAAAATTATGCGGGCTGATTTTGGTCAAGTCAGTACAATTTTCACAACGCGGGTCTGTCGCAAAAACCTTGATTTTGATGTGTAGCTTGTCTACACTTCATAAGTAGATGGTTTTTGCCGTTCCAATGTTAAATTTACCTACAGACTTAAGGAAATGTTATGAAGTACAAAAATAAAATAGCATTACATCAAAAATTCTTTTGCAGAGCAGACAAAAAATTTGACAGGCAATATGGATTGTAAATCTAGCATGAACGGAAGCCTGATTGTAAATCTAGCATGAACGGAAACCTGATTCACTAAATTTCTTTAAATAATGTAAGTGTTTTTTGTGTTATTATTTTTTAAACTGGGTTTTTATACTTTTGACAGATATTTGTATTGATAGAAATAAATCTTGGTTTATGTAAATTATGTTGTAACGTTTACAATCCTCTTTCCTCAAGCAACAAGAAAATTTTGGATTCAAATTGATGATATAAGTCTGTTTTTAACATTATTATTAAAATAATATCTTTTAGTTTTGATTTGCATACTAAAATTATTTTAATTTACTCAGCCTTTTTAGAAATCATGAGTTTCAGAAAGCGACAGGTAAAACCAAATATACAGAATTCAAAACGATTAAATCCTTGTGAAGCTATTGGTAGGTTTTTTACATATTAGAATTTTAGCATATGTCCCAGAAAATGTAGTTATAGATTCAGATAAATTTTACATAAATATTACTTAACTTAGGCTTACATAAGTATCTATTGACTTTGCCATGAACAGCCTGAATCTGCAGTATTACTTAAGGTGATAAGTCTGAAAAGTACTCCACTAGTTAAAGAATAAGTATTATTTAGAGTTTAAGATCAACTTTTCATTCAAGCCTCAGGAATAGTGTTGGTTCAATTGATAGGGTACATTCCCTCACTCAAAATTCTGAATTATTTTATCTGAATTTTGCCTCAAGTATATCTGAATTTAGCCTCAAGTAATTATTATCCCAGACTTAGGCTCATCATGCTGTAAATTGGTTACTTAGTTTTTTAAAGATATTTAGATTCCATATTCTTTAATGTAAATGAATTGGTATTTGTTTTTTTTATTATCATGCAGAGAAGTTAGAAGGATCAGTATCTGCAGATGTAAATGAAGTGGAAAAGACTTCATCAAAATTACATACTGTCATACCTACTACTCCTTATATCATTACATTACAACAAGCAGAGGAAATTTGCAGCACAACACATGTTGCTGATATTAATCAATTAAGCCAAGAAGCCTTAGAAACAGAACAGTCATTTAATAGTTTACCTGCAGATGTTTTGACAAATGAGGTTAAATCTTTAATAGCCATGGAGATGCCTGTTTTTGATGCTTCAGAGAAAAAAATTCAAATTGAAAAAAATGAAAAATTATTGAAAAAAAGAACAAAAATAGTTCCCAATGTTTTTTTGAGAAGTAAAAATCAGGATGATACCAATGTTTCCAATAACAAGAACATTATTAAACCAGAAAATAGTCTAAAAAAAAACAACTCTTTTCAAGTTGAGATACCTGTTCTTGATGCAACAGAAAAGAAAATACAAACTTCAGAAAATGAAAAGTTACTGAAAAAAAGAACAAAGATATTGCCAAAGGTTTCTTCAAACAGAAAAGTTGTAGATGATAGTTCTACTTTAAATAACGAAGAAATTAATGAAACTGAGCTTGTTAAAACAAAAAGCAACTCTTTTCAAAAAAGTCTGGAAAATAATGTTTTAACTGCTGTTTCCAATGACAAAGTTTCTGCGAATGAAGATGTATATATTGATGTTAATGTGCCTGTTCTTGATGTTCCAGAAAAGAAAATACAAACTTCAGAAAATGAAAAGTTACTTAAAAAAAGAACAAAGATATTGCCAAAGGTTTCTTCTAATAAAAAAGTTTTAGATAATAGTTCCATTTTAAATAACGAAGAAATTAATGAAACTGATCTGGTTAAAACAAAAAGCAACTCTTTTCAAAAGAGTCTGCAAAAAAATGTTTTAACTGCTGTTTCCAATGACAAAGTTTCTGCGAATGAAGATGTATATATTGATGGTAATGTGCCTGTTCTTGATGTTCCAGAAAAGAAAATACAAACTTCAGAAAATGAAAAGTTACTTAAAAAAAGAACAAAGATATTGCCAAAGGTTTCTTCTAATAGAAAAGTTATAGATGATAGTTCTACTTTAAATAATGAAGAAATTAATGACTCTTTTCAAAAAAATTCAGAAAAGCTTACATCAACTGCTGTTTCTACGGACAAAGTTTCTGATCTTTTAAGTAATAAATATGATAATATTGATCTTTTAAGTAACAAAGAGGTTGATAGAACAGAAAATGATCTAATAAACACATCATTTCAAAAGAGTACTAAAAAAGACAAATTAGTTGCTGTTTCAGATATTAATTCAATGAATAACATTGAATCTTTTGATGTTGACTTACCTAGCATGTATGTTCCAGAGAAGAAAAAACATGTAAGGTTCAATCACCAAACTGATTTTGAAGATAAAGCCACTGAAGTTGTAGAGACTCAGAAGGAAAAACTTAAAGATCTCAAGGACATTAATAATGATATCCATAGTGATTACAGTTCTCAATCAGATGGAGAAGTTTCATCCAAAGTAACTGTGTCAGGGAAAAAAGTATTTAGACCAAATTTTGAACTGCAAAGGCGAAAAAAACGTTTATCTTCTTTTTCAGCATACTCTTCATGTGATGAGGCAGAAGAAGAGGTTCAGAAAAAGAAAAAGAAAAAACAGGTTTATCACTTTTTTTTCAATTCAATAAAAAATGTACGATAACAGCATTTTAAATATTTCTAGTTGTTAATACAGAACTATTAATGATTTTTAAAGTTGTTGTCATGGTGTGTCAATTCATTTGTCAAGATATTGTACAATTCTTATCACCTATTTGGGAATAATTAATAAACAAGCAATTATGAAGATAGCTATTTTTTATGTGTAACCCCTGGTGACAAAAATTTGGCACAAAATAAACACAGACAGTAATAGTACAACTAAAAGTTTAATGATCAAAAAATGTTGTACAGAATATTAAACAATATATTAGTTTTTTATTTTCGGGACTACAATAATGATTTCTTGCCATTACTACGTATGGCATCAACTTTTTTGTATACATGTTCACACATGCCTTGTACAAGATTTTTATCAATTTTTTTTAAACAAGAATGGATTTTTTTTTGCAGCTTATCTTCACTTTCAGCTTCCCAATTGTTTTCATACACGTAGCCTTTAAGGATTGACCAGAAATCTTCAATTGGTCGTAATTCTGGGACACATGCTGGATTATCAAATTTTGTTACATAACGGATATTTTTCTCATTGAGGTAATTGGTCACACTTCTAGCATAATGTGAAGAGGCCAAGTCTGGCCAGAATACATAATTACCATCACTGTGATGTTTGTTGATAAAAGGAATCAATCGTTTGATGATGCAATCATTTTTGTACACTGTTTGGTTAATTGCCAGTCTCACAGGAACAATAAATGGTTTCCAGATTCCACGAGGGGATATGGTAATCCACACAAGAATTTTTTTTTCAAATTTGCTTTTGCGCTTATATTTTACATTTTTTGGTGCATTTTTTGCGTCATCTGAGTAAAATCCAATATTCAAATTTTTATTTGTATGTTTAAATGTAAAATAAGACTCATTGTCAATGACAAAGTCACGGTTTCTGAATTTGCGACAAATTCTTCCACACTTCAGTTGCAACTGCTTTAACTGTTTCTCAGTGCGATCAGGGATTTTTTTTTTCTTTAAATAACAAATGTTTGTTTTTTTTTTTTATTGTTTTTACAATGTAGGAATGATCACACTTGAATTTATTTGCAATTTTTCTTGTTGAAGTTCCAGACCGGTTGTTCAAAAGACCTTTCAGACGGTTGATGTTCCCAGCAGTCATAATTTTTGGTTTTCTGCTTGATCCAGGCTTACAAGACTTTGGCTCATTGTTCTTCCACTTTGCCATATAACGTTTAATGGTTCTTTTGGGGTGATTAGAGGCAACAAAATACTCTACGGTGCTCTTCGTTTTAGCGTTAGAATGCAAATTACAATAGTTGTACACTTCTTCAATTAATGTAGTTGACTTCATTTTTAGATAACTTTTTTATTAATTAATCTAAGTAAACAAAACTTTCAGTAAAAGATAAGTAACACTTTATAAACAAAATAACTAAAAAAATAAGACTGGATAACTAAAAATTCAATAAGTTTTAGCTTATCAAAGATTGTGCCAAATTTTTGTCACCAGTGGTTACTATTTTAAAATTTAATGTGAAATTTATATAAAACAAAAACCTTGCAGTTATAATTGAAATTAAAAAAAAAGAAAAATACAAACTGATTTCTCAATACTAATACAATATAATGAAAGCTTTATCTGTTATTTATATGAGATTTCTGTTCAAAAGCAAGTAACAGCAAATAGCATAAGTGAATATGTTAGCCTCATGCACTTTAATAAAAACTGTTTTATGTTTAGATATTTAGATTGCCACAGAGGCTGTTGCTACACACTTTGCTTTTGGTGTGTGTAGACATGTCTGACTTACAAGGTGATTAATCTCAATAGTTTAGTTAGCATTATTTCAATTTACTTTAGAAAAATTCTATTGAGCTGATTGGTGAAAAATCTGCAGATAATACTGATAGAAAAGATGGAGATGAAAAAAAACAAGTAATGAATACAATTCTTTATTTTGAGTTAGTTTTACTCTATCTGGTAGTATTTTCTCTAGCTTATTTTATAATTTTTAATGTCCAAGAATAACAAGTTAAAGAGTCCAGTAGTGGTGGAAAGTTTGAGGATGATCATTTATTTTTTCCCATAATTTTCTAATAAAATATTGAATTATCATCAAATTTCAAGGAACTAAAGCTAAATATGTGACATTTAAAAATGAAAACACTTTTTTATGCTTTCTCTAAATTATAGTTAAAAAAATATTTCATTGAAAGGCAGTGTGGCAAAAAGTTTAAGGACAAAAGTAAACAGCATTGACCTCTGTAAATATTGTTTCTGCAATGTGAATTTTTATTTTTTATTGATTAAACTAAAATTTGAGATTTTTATTACTTAAATTCAAATGGGAAAAGCAAAAGAAACTTTTCCAGTGAAAAAAATTGATATCACGAGCTACAGAGCATAATATTTTAATTGGTCAAATTTCAACTGAATTAAATAACTCCAAAAGTGCTGTTTGAGCTATTTTATAGAAATATCATGAAATAGGAAGTATTTAAGAGCGAACCACAATTAGGCAGGCCAAGAATGACAAGTTAAAGAGAAGGTAGGTTGTTAGTGAAATTATGTTGTGATAAGGAAAAATGTTGTTGAATTGAATATGAAAATAGCAAAAAGTTTTAATGTAACATGTTCTGTTACAATAACAAAAGAACAACTATGATGTGCAAAAATTGTTTGATGAACAGCAAAAAAACCATTTATTTCAGTCAAGAGTGGTAAAGCCCAAATAAAGTTAGCAAAAGAACATTTAAATTAGACTCAGTGGTCAAAAATTTTATGGAGTGACAAATCCAAGTTCATATTTGATTCATATGGTATTAGGCATTTTTGTCATCCACAAGGTGAAAGATTCAGTCTGAAGTACCAACTTCCTACAGTTAAGCATGATGGTGGTAATATAATGGTGTGGGGATGTTCTTGTTTTGATGGAATTGATCCTTATCATTGTATTGTTGGAGTTATTGATTAATATGGATGCAAGGACATTATTGAGAAGGTAATGCTGACACATGCAAATGATAAAATGAGACAAGCATGGATTTTTCAGCAATTTTTCAGATAATGATCCAAAACACACAGCAGGTTCCATCAAAACTTTTTTTGATTGCAAAAAAAATTTATTTGTCATTTGGCCATCCCAAAGTAGTGATCTCAATCCAATTGGAAACACATTTCAGGCAATTAACTCTAATCGAAAACTAACAAATACAAATAAGTTATTCAAAATGATTCATGAAGAATGGCAAATAATCCTATTCGGTGTACTCATCAAATTCTAGGCTCAATGCATTGCCAATGCCAAGCAGTGATTAATTCTAAGAGTTACCCTACAAATTACTGAGATAACAGCATCATTTGAAACACTTTTTGTAAATCTTTTTTCTACGTTTTAATAAAAGTATAAGGTAATATGAGTGTCCTTAAACACTCCGCTGCACTGCTTTTCAATCCAATATTTTTAAAATTATATTAAAAAAAAAAAAAAAAGTTTGTTTTTATTTTAAGATATTTCACATACTAATTCCTGAAAATTTGATGATAATCAGATGTTGTATTAAAAAGTTATGAGGAAAATATAAAAGATAAAAGACTGTCCTTAGACTTTTTCCTGCTACTGTATTTAAATTAGCATAGTACAAAACAGAAGCCCTTGTAGCAAACCTTAAAATCTATTACTGCTCCTAAAATTTTATTAAAGTTCAAAGTATTTTACGGAAATGCTAGTATTTTGAAAGTAAAAACAGTCACAATATGAAAGAATTCTTCAATAAACTCCATTAAATTTGTTTTTTGTGTGACTAGTACACAATCAAACTCATATGAATCCTAATACTGGTTTTTTTAATTTCAAAATGGGAGATATTTTTTTATTTGTTTCAGGTTTTAAAAGCTAAACGAAAGATAAAAACCAAGGAGGTAAGTTTGTTAAATCAAGGAAGATAAAAAATAAATGTTTTATAAAGTTGTTTTTGCACTAGATGTTTATTATTATTATTTACTCAGAAAAAGAATTTGATACCTGCACCTACTAAAGAAGAAAAAAAAAAGGTGGAAAATTTCTCAATCGAAAGAAACTTATCTGTTTTAACAATGCAAGAGTTAATTTCCTATCGACCTAAGAGGTAATTACTTCATTTCTCATATGCACCAAAGAACATACTTCATTTCTTAGTTTTTTTTCTTTTTCTAAATTGTTAAAAAAATTTTTTAGCTAACTCCTATTATGTCTTTTAACTAGGTGTTATTAGATAGTTAATCATTGATATTTTTTTGACAAGCTCTAATCATAATAAGTTTTAGAGAGGACATGAATTTTTTCTGATCTTAAACTCAAAGGATGTGGCCACAATAAAATAATCTTAATTATTGTCTAAAACAACAAGAATACCTTTTTTATTTAATGCATTAAAATTTGGGTCACTGCAGTCATATTTACAGTTATAACTTCAAAAACTTGTGATCTTAAATATCTGATGTATACTTTATTAGGTTTAGATAACATTCGAATGGTATTTAGCTGCAATGGGATTGTGCATTAATGTTTATTCCTAGTTAAAGTTTATTGTGTTTTAATTTAAAATGTTTTTTTTAAGCTTCAAAAAGGTAGAATTGAAAGCAAAAAGGTGCATATTTTTTTTATATCAAATTATTTTTACTGAAGTAATGCATTTAACTAAAGTAATGCATTTAACTAAAGTAATGCATTTAACTAAAGTAATGCATTTAACTAAAGTAATGCATTTAAACTTTTCTATCTTAAACTTTGTTAAGAAACTTTTATTTATTTTTTTGAAAAAGATTACAGTTTAAGCATTTATTAAGAATTTGTTTCCCCTTATTTTTTTATATATTTACTTATATTTTTTTTATATATATTTTTTTATAATTTGTATATATATATATATATATATATATATATATATATATATATATATATATATATATATATATATATATATATATATATATTAAGTGTTGTTTAAAGGAAATATTTGCATATGTATAATATAAATATTTGTATCTCTAAATATAAAAATAATAACTTGCTGGAATTTATAATCATTTGTTTCTCTACAGCTCTCTGGAGGAAGGGCGTGTAATAGAAACAGCCAATAATATTCCATTGGAAGAATCAGAATATTTAGTTGATGATGAAACTGATGTTATAGCGCCCCAAATCATGGTCAATGAAGATGGAGAAATAGTTATCAATCAAGACAGGTTATACATACTATTTTTTAGCATGTGTTTTTGTTTGAATTGAAATCTCACTTAAAATAATTTTTTTGTTTAGTTTAACCATTAAGAAAAAAGTTGATAACTCTCTACTCAACAAAAGGTATGTGTAGTATGTATGAGTTTTATGCATGTGTATTATCTCTATTTTGTGTCTCAAAATGTCAGTAAATAAGAGCTATTCAGTTAATGGAAATCAACTTATATTTGCATTAACAAGTTCTGTTTCCCTACTTAAGAATTTTGTATTAATCATTCTTTAAAAACTATTCAAAGTTAATTTTTTTTACTAGTTGTAACTTTATTTAACATACCAAAGTACATTCAAAGCATGCTTCAGGTTTACTCATGGTACCATTACATATGTTTGCATATGTCAATTCAAGTTCAGAGTTGCTTGTTTTTTCTCTGGGCAATCAAAAGTCTCAGATGATATTCTCATTTTCCAATTGTTTTTGTAGACTTTACCATTTATGGATATAGGGACTTTACCATTTATGGATAGATTATAGGGAGTTCAGTAGGAGATTCCTATCATTTTTTTGTGAATACTATATTCACTGATTGATTTGCTTAATTTTGAATATTTCCACCATAACATTTTCATTATGAAACATGATTTAGTGCAAAAGAGTTTTTCCTAAAGCAGTGAAAAGAAAGTAAATTTTACATCATTCATAATTTTTTAGTGCAATTTTGTATGAAGATTCTTTGAGTTATCATTCTGGAAGGAAGAAAAGAAAGGTAAAGCATTGGGGAATGGAGGGTAAATTTTGTTAAATTTTTTTTGCTTCACCTGTTTGTAATAATAGTTATGATGGCACTGACAATGATGTTGATGATTGATGATGATAATAATTATGATTATTTAGAAACTTTGCGTTTTTACAAAGCTTTAAGTGAAATTGGTACTGACTTTACATTAATGGCACAAGCTTTTGGAAGATTTACTAGAAATGAGCTGAAGGTATCTAACATTTTTCTTTTTTAAATAGTGTTTTATGCTTGTAAAAAAAAACTTATAATTTTCTCTTTATTCTAGAAAAAGTTTAAGCAGGAAGAAAAGATTAATTGTGATTTAATTGATAGAGCTTTATGTAAGTAAGCTTTTTATTTCAAAAACTGTTAATAAGTAGGGTTTAAAAGTTATGCTTAAAAACCACTGTAATTTAAAAATATTTCAGAAGTACATATATTCAATAAAATATTTCTTTAATTTTTTTTTTCAAAAAAAGAAAGACAAATGAAATAATCCAATTATCCAATTATAATAATCCAAAATTCACCTTTAAAATTTTGTGCTTTATTAATATAACAAGGCATTGTGTTCTGCGTTGTGCTAATAAAATGTTCTTAATTCATAAAAAAACGTTTTATTGTCAAATTTTTGTAATAATAGTAATAATATATACATACATACATACATACATACATACATACATACATACATACATACATACATACATACATGCATGCATGCATGCATGCATGCATGCATGCATGCATGCATGTATGTATGTATGTATGTATGTATGTATGTATGTATGTATGTATGTATGTATTTATGTATGCATGTATGTATTTATGTATGTATGTATGTATGTCAAATTTATATGTCAAAAGCTAAATATGGCATCAAAAAAAAGCTAGTTAAATAAGTAAATCACTTCAAATCTAAAATGTAAATATAAAACAAGCAAAATTTCAGTGCATTATAGAAGTGAGATTGTGCAGTGATAAGATTCCATATTTATACAAGAGAACGTACTAATTCAATTTATTGGATATCCTAAGTACCTTTTCATTCACTCACCAAATTGAAAGATTTATGCTATCATATTTTTTCCCAGACAATAGCAAGTTATAACATCACTTTAATAACAGCTACAGCTTACACATCTAAAAAAAAAGTAAAGAAGAGCTATGCAGCTAAGTAAACTTGAAACTACCAATTCAGACTTTATAGTTGCATCAGGAGGAATGTGTCCAAATCTTGCAACAACTAAATGTAAATTCAATAGTCACAATGAACCATTAGTATCCTTGACATTAGTATCCTTGACTCCATGGCTACCATGGGCGCTAAAGTGTTAACCATTTATTTAGCAAATTTTCAATTGTACAAAAGTTTGTTATTTTATGTTTTAAACATGCAGTTAATAATATAATTGTATGTGACTAGCAACTATACATTATTTATTGCACAAGTTGGTGAATTTAAATATATTTGTGCACAAATAGTGTAGCAGTACATGTTTGTGCACAGTTAGTGAGGCAGTATACGTTTTTGCATCAACCTTCAACACAATCAGAAAGTATTCAAGTCTATTCTAACACAAGCCTGAAAATTTTATTTGCACTGGTCTCAAATTTCTTTTGTAATCATAAATGTTCTTTTGAGACAACTTTTGCTTTTTTTTTAAAAAGCAAAAGTTGTCTCAAAAGAACATTTTTTTTGTGGTATTCAAAATGCATGCACTAGTACCTATTAGGCAGACCATAAACTGGTACCATTAAGTTTTCTAAAAATCCAAGTAGTGAATGGTACCCCAATTATCAGCCTAGAAGAGTGGTTGTATTTAAATTATTTGATTGTACATAGTGATATCCATACCATTATTATATTCTAACTGAATTAAAATGTTTACAGAAGAACCTTATATTATATCATATGCTCTTGATTTATTTTGGTATATCACATGCCAACCAAGAAAATTTGGGCAGTAGTTTTTGCACAGTCATACAAAGACACTCCATTTTGTTTCTGTACATGAAGGTTAGGGGACTTTTTATTTTAAGCCAAGTGTAAAACTAGTTTTTCAAAAAATTTGGAAAAAAGTAACAATTCAAATTGAATCTTTTAAGTGCAAAGTAATCAGTTAAATTTTATAAATTGGTGTTCAATTTAGTAGTGCAATAGACCAACAGATAATTTGGCCACTTATATAGTTTGATGCTCTTATTACTTCAGTAAAGGCAATTATTACTTCAGTGAAGGCAATAAATCGTTAAACCATATGAAACCATGGTGATTGTAGAAAAAGAAACCATGGTGATTTTAGGAAAAGAGTTTGAAAAGGATTATTAGTGAAATTAGCGAGAAATTATTACAGAAAGAATAAAATACAGAATAACAATAAGATACATGAAAGAATAAAAAAGTGTTTTATTTTAGATTTGGATTTTGAATAAACACCATATTGCACTTAAGGTTATAGAAATAATTTGGTTTATTACTGAAGAAAAAACTTTTTTGAATTTATGTATTGTTGTTGAATTGATTTTTGTGTTACTGTATAATTGTATGAATGTGTGTAATTTTATCTGGGAATTTAAAACGTGAATGCTTTGTTTAGTGAATCGTCTTCCGTTAGACATGAAAACTTTTCTAGCTGGCAGAAAAGAAAGAAAGATGTTTGAAGAAGCGGAAAAGAAAGAAGAAAATCTTGCTACCGTTAATCTTGCTACCGTTAATCAAGATGAACTTTTTGTATCATCACAGCTCATGCTCTTGCAAGCTCCTGAAAACGTGTAGTAAGTGTATTAACAATTTTTTGTCTTGTGTCATTGAAATCTTTTTTATTAGTTTTTAAAACATTCTATAATTTTGATTTAGAACAAGCGCTGCAGATTTTAAAACAGTCTTAAAACAGGATTTCAGGAAGATGATATCAGAGATAACAATGTCCTTTTTAAAGAAATGCGCACTCGATTTTAAAAACACCACTTTCTTTTGTGAAATGCGTTAGGCTCATTTGAAATTTATCCCAGGAGTTAATAAAGACAGGATAAAAGTCAAAACGACACGCTCTTGAGGAAGGCGATTCCCAATGGTACAAAGTTCTGGCTGGTGGTTATAGTTGGATTGATTCACATTGACGTCATCAAGCTTACTATTTATGTGGACGTTTCATGACTGTGTATATTATACTGACAGATTGATGCTTCGATATACGACAAGATTGTTACTTCTCTTGTCTTATATCGAAGTACATAAACTTGTAAAAGTTGTATCACATCGTGTCGGTATAAAACGATCCAAAAAGTAGACCCTTAGTGCTTTATTATTTTCAAACCCAGACATCCGATCTTAAATCTGCTCCAAAATTTAAGATTTAGATATCTGGGTGTGAAATAATGCTGTAATTACGTACTAGGTATAAGGCTATACTGCAATTACATCGGCAAGTCATCGTATTTAAGGCTATACTGCAATTACATCGGCGAGTCATCGTATTTAAGGCTATACTGCAATTACATCGGCGAGTCATCGTGTTTAAGGCTATACTGCAATTACATCGGCGAGTCATCGTGTTTAAGGCTATACTGCAATTACATCGGCGAGTCATCGTGTTTAAGGCTATACTGCAATTACATCGGCGAGTCATCGTGTTTAAGGCTATACTGCAATTACATCGGCGAGTCATCGTGTTTAAGGCTATACTGCAATTACATCGGCGAGTCATCGTGTTTAAGGCTATACTGCAATTACATCGGCGAGTCATCGTATTTAAGGCTATACTGCAATTACATCGGCGAGTCATCGTGTTTTTAATGCAAAAAGTGGTAAAACTGTAACGAGAATTTTTTTTTCCTAATTGAAAAAAAAAAACCCAATTAACATAATCTAACTATAATATTGATGTAGTAATCAATCTTTAGGTTGATCGAAATGATTGTTGCCTTAGTTGTCATTAAAAATATTTTTTTAAATTTTTGTCACCGATTTCGTGATCTCGAACCTGAAAAATGTCGTATTTACATTAGCCGGCTGGTCGAGGAAAAGTAACGTATGTTGAAAGTGAATTCAGCTTACGTCACTTTTCCTCGACCATATTCGACAATTACTTTTTTGCTTACCTTTTTCGCTCGCTTACGTACTGTAGTCATAAGAAATTCATTTAACGATTGATCGTTAAGAGATTTGCTACGACTTGATTGGTACTTGGATTGCATAGGAGTTTAGTGCTTAATTCAATTGTTAAGTCGGTAGCAAACAAAGCATGCAATCATGATTAGTTATTAAATGTTTGTGATTGTTTATCGATTAACTGATCCTGCTCGTTACTGTTTTGTTTTTGTTGACTATCTATTCACCAAAAGAACTATCTATTAACCAAAAGAACTATCTATTAACCAACAGAACTATCTATTAACCAAAAGAACTATCTATTAACCAAAAGAACTACACATTAAATGAACAGTAAACTGGGCTAAATGATTCAGCTCGATATTCAATTATTTTTTTAAAGAAAAAATATATTTAGGTTCTATATATTTATTTATTTTATAAAGAATTTCGCATTATAAAAATATAAAAGTTAAGAAAAATATTTCGAAAATTAAAAAAGTAGTTGATTTTTACTTAGAAAAAAAACGTTTACTTTCCTCTATATAATTGGCGAAAGTAAACTGGTTAAGTTTTGATGACAATAAATTAAGATATTAAGAAAATCAATTAAATTAATCAAAAATAAAATGAAAATTAATCTTATTAAAAATTATATATACATAAAAAAATCATTTCTAAATTTGACTTATTTCATGGTCAAAAACAGGTCCTCGGCATTTCTTCATGCAAAAAAACTTCACTGTATGTTTTTGGGTTTACCACTTTAGACAAACCAAAGTACTACAACTAAAAGCTTCACATTTTTACCACATAGTATTTTAAGTTGGCTGAGCTTCTCAAACTCTGCGACACTTTTTGCACCTCTTGATGTCTTTGTTTTATCTCCGTTTTTTTTTAATGTTGCTCTTGTTAATTTTTATCTGAAGCTTTCCTGAAGTCAATATTGCGTTTATCATTTTGCTGTTGCTGATCGTTCGCTTACGCAAAGTGGGATTAACTTTACCAAAAGGGTCGTAAAAAGAAATTTGAATCCTGAATGTAATATATTTGAAGACAACAGGGGAAGACCCATAGATGTCCATTTTTTTTACCTTTGAGAAAAACGGAATTTTATATTTGAAGACATCAGCATTCTTAATTGTTAAAGATTTTTAAACAGCTATATTTTTCTATAACTTGTGAATTCAAATTATAGAAAAATATTTATTGAAATTCCTTCCGTGTTTTGGAAAAACCTACATCAATTTTGTGCATTTACTCTTTTTTAATTATAAGAATTGCGTGAAGTTTTAACAGATCAACTTAAGGATAAAAATTAATATACGGAAGAGAATACTTGAGGAAAAACTAACTTTACCCCAATAAAATTTAACAAATTGAAAATTTATTGATTTAGAGACTAACAATTCTGTGAGTTATCAATTTACATTGGAATTTTCCTAAAATTAAGAGTTTTCCTAAAATTATCAATTTACATTGGAATTTTCTTAAAATTAAGAGGCCCAAGGTAAATTTAGATTTAATTAAATTCCACTTTTAGAGGAGAGATTTCCTAGTAGTAAAAGAGAGATTACCAATTCATTTCAATATAATTAACTAATTTTTGCACAATAAATTTTTCCAAAATAAAGGTAATTTTTCTTATGGACATCAAATAGGAGATTTAGGAGAGAGTGTAACAGTGAAGTTCAAATAAAAAGACTAAAAAGTCAAGAGATTCAAGATTAGCAACAAAACTTTGTAAGAAAAAGAATTTATTTTTAGCAACAAAACTTGTAAGAAAAAGAATTTATTTTTAGAGATGATTACAGCATATGACACCATCTTTAACATAATACACACTATATTCATTTTTCACCTTCTTTTTACTTATGAAAATGTTTTTAACAATAAATACAATCATTTTCTTCATCAATTGAGAAAAAACTTTGCAATTAAGTTCTCTATGGCGTGAAGTTTTCATTTGACAGTTGTGTTTTTTTTAATTTTGGTATTGGGAAAGTTGAATAAGTAGCTGATTTTCTCCAAGCATATAATAACAGCTTTCCAAAATAAATCTTTTATTTTTCGTTCAGGATTTGTTTTTAACATTTTGTAAAAATAATTTTTAAAAGATTTAAATATAGCTCTACCTAGTGGTTTTAGGTAATTAGTTGACTTCGTAAGCATAAAAAAATTATTTCACTTGTGTAGAATAATAATATTATTTCATTTGGGAAGCATAATAACATATTTCACTTTAAAGACAAAAGTTTAATGTTGAACTTGAAGATGTATCCAAGGATTGGTCATTAGAGTTAAAAAAATCTTTTCATTTGGCTTATGAGGAATAAAAATGGTTTTCAGCCAATGAAGGAAAAATATCACTTGTAAGATATTATAATTTTCCTAATATAAAAACGCAAACGCCGGCTGCCACACCATCTTCATACTCTCTTTATAGTTTTTTTTTCTTTTATTATATATGCAGGCGGTAAAAATAGTTTTTTATGCTTATTCAAAAATCTTTCCAACCAATCAAACGTGCCATTTTAGAGGCTTTGTTCAAGTTATGTTTTAAAACTAATTTTTCTGAAAAATTTTAAGCTAAAAAACGAAAATTTTTTCACGTCATTGGAAACCCATCTTTATGCATAACTTTAATAATTTACATGACCAAAAATAGATATTGGCCCTACGTGAGGAGGTGCTAAGTTTTTAACTCTGAACTCGAATTTTTGCGAGAAATACCATATACAATTACAGTATTATAAACATAATGTTTTTTTCATGTTCAGTTTTAGTATTGTTAAAGTTATATTAGGTTGGTGCAAAAGAAAATTCGCATAATTTCAAAGTCAAATATGATGTACATGTGTAATGCAAATGCAAATAATATATATATTAGTTGAGAGAGCAATCTTATTTGCACATTTGAAATTATAAATTCTAATTTTTTTATAACAATGTATATATATATATAATTCTTTTTTAGAAAATGTCCATGGAAAAAATACATTTTAGACATTGCATATTGTACGAATTTCGGCAGGGTAAAAATGCAACAAAAGCGACAGAAGCAATTTGTTCTGTTTACGGTTTGGATACTCTAAATGTTTGTGTTTGAAGTGGTTTGCTAAGTTTCGAAGTGGAGATTTTGATCTTAAAGACAAAGAACGTTCAGGAAGGCTACAGGAACTGGAGACAGACAATTTAGAGGAATTGCTCGAAGAAGACCCACGGCACTCGACTCGAGAATTAGCAGAACAACTTGGAGTTGATCATTCAAATGTTTTAAAATAATTAAACGACATGGGAAAGATTCAAAAGTCCACACATGACTTGACTGAAAACAACAAAATGTAACGTTTGAGCACCTGTATTTCTCATATGGCTAAGTACAAAAAAAAAGGACTTTTTGTGGAAAGTTGTAACGGGTAATTAAAAGTAGATTTATTATGACAATCCTTCCAACAAAAAGCAGTGGTTGAGTGCTAGTCAATCAGCATCTGCCTCACCTAAACCCGATATTCATCGAAAAAAGGTAATGCTTAGCGTATGGTGGTATATGAAAGGTATAATATACTATGAACTGCTGAAACCGAAGCAAACTATTAATGCTGTACGCTACTCGTAATAATTGAGACGTTTGAATGAAAAAATCTTAGAAAAAAAATCCGGACCAGGTCATGGAAACCGTAAAGTCATATTGCTACACGACAATGCTCGGCCTCATGTTGCAATGAGAACCAAGGAAACTATTTTAGAACTAGGCTGGGAAGTCTTGCCGCATCCTGAGTATTCACCAGACATGGGACCATCAGATTACCATTTGTTTCGTTCAATGGAAGATTTTTTACGGGATAAATCATTCAAAGAAAATCAAGATTTACAAAATCAGCTAGATGCCTATTTCGAAGCAAAGCCCCAGTCTTTCTACAGAGATGGAATTCGTCAGTTGGTTACAAAATGGCGAAAGGTCATAGATAGCCAATGAAATTATTTTGATGACAAATGACTTCTTAATTTTAACTATATTTAATAAATAGTACTGAATAAAACGAATTTTCTTTTCCATCAACCTAATAATTAATATATAAATAAACACATTATAAAGTATTAAAATATTATTGAAGGAAATAAGTTTGTAAACTTAAATCTATTTTAAGATTAAAAAGTAATGACATCCTATATCTTACATCCAAAAGTATTCTTCCATTACTTAATCCATTTCTTATATTGTTCATTTGTCTGGGATCAACAATATAATCTTCTTCCAACCTTATTTCATAACTTTATTAATAAAACGATAGCTTGTGTGCATAACCTAAGATCAGTCACTTATAGTAACTTAAATATTTTACTAAAACAGACTAAACCTGATATTAATCCCACCACATACCAATATATCCTTCCTAGGAATACATTCCCAAATAACCTGAAAACAAATTCTATCCTAAAGTCTAAGATTCTGGATTTAAATTTACTCCACCATTTCTACTTAAATAGTAACTCTTAACTTCATTCTTAACCTCTCTAACTTTTTTTTGTGTGTACATCAAATAATTTTTTAGTTGTGTATTTATATATATATATATATATATATATATATATATATATATATATATATATATATATATATATATATATATATATATATATATGCGTGTAAATATGCGAATACATTGTATTAGTAATTTTATCTGAATCTTACTTCTTTTAAAAATCTGTTTTATGGGTGCCACTATATAGATTTATTTACTTCACATTTTTATTTTCGTGAACTTGTATTTTGTTTAAATGATACGTTTAACTTATCGTTTGTAAAAAATGCTGAATCAAGCAGTTTTAATTGTCTCGGCAGAATGACATCTTCCTTTTATTTAGGCACTCTTCTAAAATAAAAGAGTAATTGCCTGTTAAGAGTTTAAAGGCAGTTTCTGAAGAAAACATCTCCATTTTCCTCTTTCAGATGGCTAACACGTTGTATCTTCACTATTTATTACTGTTGTTGCTCTAAACGACAATACATTTTTTTCATTAACTTGTTTTAAAACACGCTGAAAATTTCTTTGCAGTGGAACAATAAATATTCCACTGTTGTTAGTTGTCCAACACTCTAATGCAAAATTTAAGGAATAGTTTTGATTACAAGAAGTGCATCAAAGTTAATACTATCACTTTAGTTATGCGCAAGTCAAATTACAGTGCTTTATAAACGAGTGACAATATCTCCCGGACTTACCCTAATATTACTGCATACAAAGAATAATGTATTTTTGTAAAATCTTCCCATTTAGTTACATAAAAAGTTATTCTCTGAAACTGTCGTTCTTCAAAGCTAATACTATTTTTTTAGTTATGTGAAAGTACATAAACAAGAGGTCATCTTTCTGTGGAGTTTTAACAAAAAAATAAAAAAATAAAAAAAAATGAAAAATTAGTGAAAAGTCATCAGAACTACTGCATTTTACATGCTCTTTATAAAAAAAGAACGAAAGAACTTCAGAAAAGAAGCCAATATCACATAAAGATAGATTTCTCTTTTTCTCAAAGTCAAAAAGTTGTATCAAGGAGGTATTAGTAGTTTTCCTAGATTGCTTGTATAATGGCTAACTATATGTCTAAATCACTTCCTCCCCCACATAAAGTGCTTAATTACAATTTTTTAATAAATGATGTTACAAACTTTATTTTATATAATATATTTATTTTATATGATATATTATTTCTTATATTTTATAAAATTCTCGCCTATTGTATCGCAACCAAGCCTCTTTTGCGCCCCTTTCAGGCTGGCGCCCATGGCACGTGCCCTGCCTGCCCTACCCTAGATACGCCACTGTGAGTAAGTAGCTTAAAATGTTAAATTTCTTTATTTCATTCGAAATTGCGGGTTGCCATCTTTGTTTGGTTCTATAAGGATTTTAGGTAACTATGGTAATTCTAATATTCGCACTCATTGTGTTCGGACGTAATCAACTTAAAAAATTTTAAGTTGTGAAGAAATTGAATCTAATAGTTAAAATTTTAAAAATATTGACTAAAGACAGAAACTTTAATATAGCTATGACTCTTTTTTTTATTTTTTCTTTTTTGAAAACTTGTTCTCGCTTTCTTAAAAGACAGTCAGTCAGTAAAAAGAGCAATCAGGATATTTGAATAGAGATAAAACATGAAATCAAACAGGTGGAAACAATATTATTTATTTAAGTCATTTAGATATAATATATTTTTGATTTATGAAGGCATGATACCTTACCTAATTATAAATGTGCTTTATTTTCGTTACATATTTATTAATTATTTATTTAAATGATAAACCTGTCTACATGTCACCATTGAAATGGTCTCTGGAATGTATTAACATGGAAGGAATATGATGTCTGTATTCAATCAAAAAAATACCTTCTGTTTAACTATTAACTTTAAAATGTACCTTCTGTTTAACTTTTCTAAGGTACAATGGGTAGAAGTAAATAAATAGCTAAGGAATTTTGGTGATATGCTATTATCTAAAACAGAGATCAGCTGAGTATTCCACATAGTTTAAAATATATAAGTTTTGACCCTTTATTAATTATACATTTAATATCCAAATTCAAAAGTTGCTTAAATGACATAAATTTACAAATTAGAGCTCAATAAAAAGAAAATGGCTATAATGTTATGATAGTAGTGATATCAGCCACCAGATGTCAGTAGTTACCACTTAAATGGAAATGTTTCAAGGCAAGATTGTTTTTAATGTAAACATTCTCCTTCACATAAACTTGAAATTTAAACAACACTAAAACAAGTTGTAATCAAAAGAAGAAAAATCAGTGTTGTATGGAACACAGGTTGAAATATTTAAAGACTTTTATTTAATTTCCATATGTTGTTTATATATATAGTAAAGCTTTAGTAAATTCTGTTCATTGACTGTTCATTGACTGTTTATTTGTATTTGTGCAGTTAAGCTGCACAATTTGCTTAATTCAAATTACCTTGTATGTAAGTTTAATAAATTTTAAGTACTTTTAAAGTACTCTGCATAAAAATTAAAATATTTTTACTAAAGATTATTTTTCAAAAATTATATATATATATATATATATATATATATATATATATATATATATATATATAATGTTTATGCATATTATTATTATTATATATATGTATATATATTATTATTATTATCATTATTATTATTATTATTATTATTATTATTATTATTATTATTATTATTATTATTATTATTATTATTATTATATATAATAATAATAATAAAAATAATAATAATAATAATAATAATAATAATAATAATAATAATAATAATAATAATAATAACTTAATATAGTTGTAATGTAATGTTACTTTTTATGAAGTTACTTTTATTTCTTACAGTGTACATTTTATTTTTAATTTAACAATTAAATGATCATATCAAAGTTTTAAATTTATTTGACTAAAATAGAGTTGTCTAGCTTATTCAAGATATCAATAGATGAGATGAGTGAAGAAATTTCTCAAAATACAACTGGATCAAATGTGAGTTTGTTAAAATAAAAATTCTGTTAACGTAGTGTAAAAACAATAGTAGCTTTTTATATGAATTTTACCATGCATATGGCTATAGGGTTAATGTTACAACAGTTGCATATATGTGTTTATTGACTACCAGAGGTCTTAAGGTTGTTTTATTCTTTCTGTACTGAATAGTTGTTGTGTTAACCATTTACTATCTTTTTGTTGTGTTTTTAAAATTTGGAATTTAGTTTAATTAAAAAGATATGTTTCACTTTTTAATGCACAGTTTTTCTCCGAGTTTACAAGAAACCACCAGTTAAGTGCAAAGTAAATAAAATTTTAGCTTTGCAAATTTAAGAGGCTTACATAAAAAGCAGTACAATATTTTGGTTGAGTGTAAGTTTGTATTCTTAGAGTAATTCATTTAATCAGGCTTGGAAATTTGATTTTCAAGTTGTCAGCTGGAATTATTCAAAATGATATGGGCTGTTCTTTTAAAAATTCTTACCTTTTTTTAAGTGGTCAATGGCTTTTTAAATTCTTTATTTCTATTGTATAAATAATCTGTTTTAGGAAAAAATAGAGATTTTGGTAAATGCTGCAGAGCCAGAAGATAGAGAACAAAGCCCAAAGTTACTCAAAGAAATCAATATCATATCATCTCAATCTAGTTATTTGTCAAGCAGAAGTTCAATATCAGAAAAAGATGAAAAATCTATTCAAGAAGATCAGGAAAACAGTCATGAAATTGAAGAAAAAAATTTTGAAGAAATTAACAGTAAGCTTCCAGATACCAATATAAAGTATATTAAGTCTATGACCTTATGACCTGTTGCAATAAAATCTAGTTTAATATATGTGTATCTGATGATATAATGATATAAATTATTTCAATTTATGTTAAAAATTTTATAAAATAGAGTTTCACTCTGAAACCCTTAATTTAATCCTTACAGAATTAAAAAATCTCAACCACAGTTTAATGTTGTTGTTTTTTTTAATGTAATTTTTACAGGCAATTTATTATTGCTAGTAATAAAGTATTATAAGCCTGTCTTTTTACAAATCCTTTTTTTTTATTAGATAAAGTAGATATTTGTTGGAAACTAATTTTCTCCTGCAATATGTATGTTCTTTAAATGTCTTCCTGAAAAAGTCCACAAGTGTTAAAGCCATTTATTAAAACTTTAGATTTTACTGTTTTCTTCAAGTTTTATCCCAAATTAGGGCCAAATTGTTTTTAGCAACTATACTATTTAGATTTTTATTCCACTCATCAAAAAGACCTTTTTTCCAACCTGCTTTTAAAGGCCTAGATGCTGCAACATTGGCAGGTGCAAAGTTCTTGTGAGATTGAAATATAAAGCAATTTACCAGTGTGTTTTTATTGTTAGTTAGCACTGTTGAAGGTCTACATGAAAAATTTTGTTAATTTGGATTTTTGAATCTGAATTGTAGAGTAGATCAAAGGACTCCAAATTTTTTCACCAACCAAAATTTTGAGATTATTCACCAAACTGAATAGCCTCTATAATGTTTATATGCTTTCAAAGTTTGTTTTTTTTCTTTTGGCATTTTGTCAATAAATAGTTTTACATAATTAACAGGATTATTAATTATTTCTTAGATTATTAATGAAAAATAATTTTAAAATCTATTATATGTCAATAGTTTTAGTATATATAATTAATAAATAATTAAATTATTGGCACCCCATGCTGATAACTAAAGTTGTTAAAATATACAATTCAGTTGTTTGTACCCATTATATCAGTCACAGAATAATGATAATATTTGGTAAAAATGAAAATAGGAGAATGTGACCTACTACTATTTAAAAAAATCTTTTTAAAGTCTAACACAACACTAGGTGATAATAAAATAAGTTTAGCATGCCAATAACTGTATACTTTACCCTTTTCTATGTTATCTGGAAAAAGGTTTTCATGCCATCATAAGTTATAGTTACACAAAAGTCTTCAAACACTCATGAACTGAATGCTATGGCAGCAATAATGAGCTGAATGCTATGGTAGCATTACTAACTTAAACTTTTAGGTTTAATGCTATTTGCTATAGGCATCAAGTAATAATGAATGAATAATGAAGTAATAATGAATCAAGTAATAATGAATCTGTAATAAAGAGCCATTGCTGAGATTGAAACTGAAGTAACAGTGCTAAAGGAAAATGTTGAGTTGCCAAAATGAATTTTATGGGCCTGAGATAATGAGGAAAACTGAAGTTTTGATGGAATCTTTAAAAAAAGTTTAAATAGTAATCTCATAGCTAAAAGATGAAATTCACTAAATGGTAAGTTTTAAAAAAAGGTAACAATTTGAATTTTATGGATGGTACAGTTAACTTATTACTTTGTTTAAATAATTCTATAACTGATTTTTAGTGAGTTACATTAAAAAGACCTATTATTTTCTTTTTGCTTGAAAAGTGTAGACATCAGTTTTCCTAATAAACTTGAAATAAACACTTTGTTATGACTCTAAAAGGAGCTTAACTGATGGTTTAACTTTCAAATGTTTTACCAAAAAAATATCTAAAGTGTATTTTTATAATTATCTTTAAATAAAGTAAAAAAGAAGTTTATGGTTTTTTTCACAACTTGATTATCCCAATTGAGTTATGCAGTTTATGACAAACACTATTTTAGTAAAAGCTAAAAAGTACACACTTATGTAAAAAATTTTTTTTGTAGATTAATAATGAACCTTAGTTACTCAATTTACTTATTCAGTCACCTAACTAATTTTTAAGAATTTGAGCAATATAATAGCTCTTTTAAAAAACTATCCTTTAGTGTCCCTTTTATTTTATTGAAAATATGTTTGATAACATATCTGTTATATTTATGTGTATTAATTGAGTATAAATTTAAATATTAATCTTATTTCCCTATTGTTTTGTCAGATTTTCAAAACAAAGACATTTTAAATGGGGAAAAATATATACCAGAGGCTGTTGCAGATTATGACAGAGAAGAACTTATTAAGCAGTATAAAGTAATAATTTGTGATTTGGTTCAACCAACATTTGGTAATTTAAAATGATATGTAACAGTCTTAAAACTTTAAATACTGTTTATTAGTAATATTAATACTAAGTATTACTTAAATCTTTCTTTTTGTAGGAAATCATGGAAGAGAAACTGAAATTGCAAAAAAACAACACCCAATATCAGCGCAAACTTGCTGAGTATTTCCAAAAAAAAAGAGTCAGTTTTTTTTAATTGTCTGTAGTATAACATAAACTTTTAATGTAAACAAATTGTAATACTGTAATATCTGTTTTACTTTCAATCTTTGCAAAAGTTAATTAACATTAGTGCTTTTTGGTTAAGCCTTTATAAAACTAATCTCCCATTTCTTAGATTTTAATCATTTTTAAGTCATTGTATGCATTCAAATTGCTAAGTATTAAAATCTGTTTAACTTGGAATTTTTTTTGTTAGAATGATGAACAAGGAATGGATATAGAAAAAAATGAAAATGAACAAGACCAGCGTTACACAAAATATATTAGTAAGTAGGTTCTAACAAACATATACCATAGTTTAAAAAGTTACAACGATGATTTAAACCACTTTATTTGTTGGTTTGTCATTATTGAAGAACTACACACAAGAAGTAGAAACTTATGTTGTGGATAATTGTTACTTAAATGAAGTTCAGGTTTTGGTCTCCATTTGCTTTTTTTTGATTTCCTAACAAACTTTAATCATCTTTTCTCTTTTAATTTTGGTAGCAAATTTCAAAGAATTGCAAAGCGAGGAAGCTCATCAAACAAGTAGTATTCGAATTCAAGTTGAGGAATTTAGAAAAAGGTGTGGAGAAAAGTTAAAAGAAGTAGAGGAAATAAGGTAATTTTTTGGAAGAGAAAATTTTTTTTCTTTCTGGAGTTATTTCTTTAAAATTACTTAATCATTTGTTAAACATCAACAACAACAACAAAAAGAATAGTAATATAATTTGTTGTTGTCATTAGTAAAGCATTTATTGACTTCAAGTACAACATTGGAAGAAATGCTATCAGTAGTCATTCTGGTAAAAGAATAGCAAGTAAGGTAAGATCCTTTATTTAAAATAATTGTTTAGTTTTTGTTAATAGTTTTTTTTAAAAAAAAAAAAATTGAATGGTATTAAAGCTTATTGTAACTCACAATGGTTTGTTGCTACTTTATAAATTAATCATGTTTGCTCTTCAACAGAAAATGTAAAATCTACTTTATTAATCATTTTAATGCTATTAATGTTTTAAGGACTTAGAGTTATACCATATTTTGGAAATGAGGAAAGAACAAGAAGTTATTGCAGTAAGATTTGTTTCTGCTTTTAGAGTTTTAATTTTTGTAGGAAACAAGAACTGGATTAATTTTTTGTTATGTTTATGTTTCTTTCTTTTTTTTTTTTTTTTGATTTTTTTTTTTTTTTTGATTTACAATAGAGTCAGAAATAGTGAATTCTCAGTAGCATAAGTCATTTTAGTGATTGCATGTTATAGAATTGTAATAGAATCAGAAATTGTAAATTCTCAGTAATATTTCACATCCACCAATTGCGATGATAAAAAAACGCTAAGCCTGTTTGCTTGTTTTACAATCTTACAATACAAATGTTTATTTTCCAAAAGGTTGTTTATTTTGATGGGGAAAAAATGCATGTTATGCAAATTTCATAAATTTGAGAAAACACTTTTTTAGGAATATTATTTTTCTTTCAGGAATTTTTTTTTAAAAATGTTTTTAAACTTTTTTGAGGAATTAAAAATATTTAGTGTCGACTCGAGAATATCAAGTTAAAGAATAAGTTAAAGAAATATGAAATGCAGTTAAAAGTAAAGGTAAATTTTAACTGTTTTTGTTATAAAAATTTAAATAATTTATTTTAATATATTGAATTTTAATCAAATGATTTTGTTAGAATGTCTACAAGAGAGATGTAACTTGACAAGAAGCTTGCTAAATATTTGGAAGCAAATCTGATTATTATAGTTTGATTTGTAACCTAATTTCAAAAACTTGGATTTGTTTTTAATGAGTATTTTTACCCCCTTTTTTGTTAGGAGGAGTTAGGAGAAGGATTGCATCTCATAGACTTTGAGCAGCTTAAAATTGAAAATCAAACCTTTAATGAAAAAATTGAAGATCGAAATGAAGTATGTATTTTTATATTAGGTTTGTATTTACATGGAGTATGCATTTATACGAAGCATGTACATCAAGTATTATTACAGTGTAAATTAGTTAACTGTAAGAGAACTCATTATCTGCAAGCATATGCGTTTTGTTCTAGGAACTTATGAAGCTTCGAAAGAAAATCACTACAACAGTTCAAATATTTGCTCATTTAAAAGAAAAGTTGCAGTTTGTACAAGTATTTTTTTTTTGCTTTAAGTATTTTTTTTGTTTTAAGTATTTATATAGTTTCTCATGTCATTTCTATCTCTTGATAAATTTTTACATTATTTTTATGAAAACATTTTAAAATTTTTCTTCACTAAAAGTTTTTTCATGGACATTAATAAAAAAATTAAATGTGCCACTTTAAAACTTATAGCTCCATAATCTCGTGCGCGTGCGTCTGTGTGAGAGAGACATGTGACTTAAAATTTAAAAAGCCTTTTTAATTCACACAGGGAGAAAATGTTGAGCTCAGTAAAAATCTTCAAGACTTAGATGTAACTGTTGCTCAGGTTTGTAAAGTTTGTAATTTATACAAATAATTTATGAGAATAAAGTCCTCAAAATTACATGGGGTCATCCCGCAAGTTCCTAACATATTATAAAGTGTAGCTTTTCTTTAGTCTATTTATCATGTACAACACTCATGTGATGATTGGCTATTTATTCCCGCAACCCCCAAAAAATTGTTATATAAGACAACTATAAGCCGTTTTCAGAAAACACGAATTTCTACGTTTTGACGTTGCCTAAAACGTTTTAAAACGGCATTTCAGGGAATCCCATTCATTGCGCATGACTACTGTCAAATATTTATCATAAATTGTAGAAGTTGCCGTTGCAGTTTTCTTATCATAAGCTCTCAAATGTTTCTAAAACAAAAAAAAATTAATAAAAATTGTGTATAATTTTATTATAAAAATTACTTTTCCATGTTATTTTTTGTATATAACATATATAAAAACTTAAATGTAGAGGAATATAAATTAAATTGAGTGATACATTATTCGTAATTTTTTATATTACGAATAAGGTAACAAATTATGGAAGTTATAAAATAACTTCTCTCTACAAAATACATTGGAAAATAATTTAACTACAAAAAATTACATTTCACTTTGTATGAAACATAATATTCTTAATAGGAATATGTTAAAACAAAACTTATTACCTTACTGAGTAACTTGTATCCTAAATTTAGCTGCCATCCAGTACTGAAGTTTATGATTTGTTTTTTTTTTTTTTAGCATAATTTATTAGTCACTTTCACAACTTCTTTATTTATTAAAAAAGCGCGAGTATTTTATCATAGTAAGTAACATACTGAAACGCAATAAATGCTCATATCGGAAGATGGTTTGGTCCATTCAGTACAATCAATGGTGGTTCATTCAGTACATTTATCAATATCCACATGTTACCCATATAATTACAACAATCTGTACCTCAGATAACTTTCCTTCTACTACTATCCGAAGTCCAAAATATATATCTATAACATTATTAATATTAAGAGTCAACTTCTCCTTGAAAAAACTTTGTAAAATGAAAACTCAGAAAAGTAAAAAAATTACATTTGCCTTGAAAAATCAGAAAACTTCCATAACTACTGCTTCTCTTCGAATAAATTTAACCAAGACATACTGAAGAGACATTGTGTAAAGGTGATTTATTTGTGACGTCAAAAATACATCTAACTGGTCTCTAAGTTCTTATTTTTGAAAAGGTCCATTCAGTACAAGGTCCATTCAGTACAAGTCTCCCCTATATATTTCGAAAACTAACTTAACCGTAACCCTAACACACCTTAAATATCCCCACTTTCATATCTGCAGAAACTCCAAATCTCCAACAGCACAAAAGATATTCAAAAAATTACTAAGTTCAACAAGTCAGAAGATATAACAAATTCTCAGTGGCCAAGAGCTAGTTTTTTGGTATTCAACAAGATCTTGACAAAATATGGCAGCTGCATATTAACGGACTTTGAAACTTACATCAAATGTGTCTTTAAATAGATTCCAGGACGTCAATTTTACATTTCAACAATCTGAAGTATCGTAAGGGTTATCTACAGAAAGAACTTCTTCCTCTTATTTAAAAGCATAATAATCATGTTACATTTTATGCATGTCTATAAAGCTACCATTATGTTAAATTAACAGTTTAACGGTATGAAGCGAACCAAGTCGCTGTGGAAACGAAAAGCACGAATCTGCTAAACTACCTAGATATTTGCCCGATTGAGAAAATTGATCCATTGTCAAATTGTAACTGCTCAAGAATGGTAAAAAAAAGCTAGAAATGAGAAAATAATTTTTTTTGTTGACCAGTGTTATTTTTGGAATAAAAAAAAACCGCTCATTCGCTGAACTGGCAAAAAGTTGTAAAACTTTTGATAGCTCGTTAAATCCATCAAGCAACCCAGCTAGCACACATACGTTGAGCCAACGTCGGGCCGACGTCGAAAAATTGGTTGGCCGATGGTCGGTAACTGACGTTGGCTTAACGTCGATTTGGTAGTCGGCGCGACGTCCAAACCAACCGTTGGGCTAACGTTGGCCCAACGTCGGATTTCGACGTTGGGCGAGCGTCGCATTCTGACGTTGGCGCAACGTAATATTTTAATAACAATGATTATTAAAATATTACGTTAAATATTACTATTAATAGTTTTAATTTGTTTGCGAAATCATTGCTTTTGATTCAAAAGATGTGCATACCTTTTGAATCAATAGTAAAGTTTTTGCGAACAAATTAAAACTAATTCTTTACTTAGTAAACTATTTCTTTAACTAAGGTGGAACTATTTCTTCAGAGAAAACGCAGCTATGTCTTTAAATAAAGTGTAACGATAAACTTAAATAAATCGCAACTATTTCTTTGTAATGTTTATTAAAATGTCCAAATAAGTTAAAATAAAACTTGGCGCTAAGAAACAAAAGTAAACATTGATGCTGATTAATGGACCAACTTTAATTTAATAACTACACAGAGAAAATCAAAATTTGTTATAATAATCATTACAATTAAGTTAAAATAATCGTATAAATTATACACATATCTAAACATAATAATGTTCTTTCTAACTGCTTGGCATCCTAACGAATCTTGCATCTTTACTTCGCTTGAGAGCAACTACAACGTTCGAATGCTCCTCGTTATACAATTTGATAGTCTTTGATAATCTTTAATTTGATAATCTTTGATTTTGTATCTTTCATTTGATGACCTTTGGCATTGCCATAACTACTGTTAAAGTTATAAATATGTTATATATATTTGTGTGAGTGTAAAATGCACATAAATAAAAACATAATAATTTTTTTTATGTATTACCTGCACAAAAATGGTGAAAAAATAATAGGTTCATTTGTTGATATTGCATTCATTTTTTCAAGTCATGGTCTATACGGAAAATTTTCGAATAATAGTATCAGTATTTCACTGGAATAATTTCACTGATACAACAAGCTTCAAAACTCTACTATAAAAATACTAAAAGAATTTCAATTACCATTAAAATGCCACAAATATATACAATTAATACACTCCCAAACAATTGTCACCTTCTCCCTCTTTAACAGCTGCCAAGTGAATTGAAAAATAAATGCCCCTTAGAAAATAACTGAAAAAAAAGAACAATTTAAGCAAAAGCTTGATTCAGTAGATAATTATAAATGTCAATAAATAATAATGAAGCAATAAATAATAAAAACATACAATACAAAAACTATATAGAAACAAGAAGTTATATAATATATTATAGCTTTAGGACATTTTAACAACATACAATTATAATGCTGATAAGAATTATAATACAGGAATGAGGTACACATATATTTACTACCAATATCTTATCTTCGTAAAACACATGCATTTACTAACATCTTTGTAAAACAAAACCATCTACTAAAAATATGTTATCTTTGTTAAACACATGGATTTACTAATAAATAAATATTTAACATTAATGCTGATCAAAGAAGTATCTTTAACTTTGTAACACAGAGAAAAATCAAAACTTGTTGTAACAATAATTATAATTATATTAAAATATTTGTACAAATTATACACATATTCAAACATAATGTTCTTTCTAACTGCTTAGCATTCTTACAAATCTTGCATATTGATTTCGCTTGAGAGCAACTTTAGCGTTTGAATGCTCCTCATTATATAACTTTATATAAACATTTGAACTTGCATCTTTCATTTGATGAGCTTTAGACATAACTACTGTTAAAATTATAGGTAATAGGTTATATATATTTGTGTTTGTAGATAACAGTAACATAATTTACATATTTTTATATTCAATAAATAATCTATATCAAAATAAAAATCTATATTTGAAGTAAAAAAATAGTTAATGACAAACACATGCAAAAAATATTTAGTTTATACAAATAAAATGCATATAAAACAAAATGAAATAATTTTTTCGATCTACCTGCATAAACGTGGCAAAAAAAATGTGATTTAAAAAATACTAATCAGTACATTTGTTGGCATTGCATTCATTTTGTAGAATACCACAAATGCATATAATAAAATGCAACACTTAATTGGTAATACTTATTAAGTAGTACCAAGTAATGAATTATTAAAGACTTAAGTGGTTAATAACTATTTAGACTGCATAGTTATTAACTACTTAAGTCTTTAGTAATTAACAACTCTTTAATTGTATGTATCATACTATATGATACTGACTGTATCATATTTTATGATACAGACTGTATGACAGTGTTTGACATGCAGTAGTTATCTAAATAGTATAGACAGTATTATGCTTTGCATGTACTACGTACATTATGTTTATGTACTTCATACACTATTATTTATAATGTGTGTACTACATGCATTAGTATGTGGTATGTGGTACATAGATTATTAACTAGATATTGTTTAACCAGATAAATTAACAAGAGTTTCTTTAACTTTAGTTTATAATGTCATTATAAACTAAAAACATTATAAACATTATAATTTGTATATAATGACATTATAAACATTATGAACATTATAATTATACATAATGACATTATAAACATTATAATTTAATTAAATAAACTCTTCTTTTAAAGAAAAATTAAAAACTGCATCTTAATAGATATAAAAATTAGCATGTTTGTACTTATTTTTTTTAATGTTTTGTTATTAAATTCGAAATTACGCAATATTCAATTACTACGAAGTTATTATAAAATCATGAAATTCAAAGCACTAAAATACTCTAATAAAAAGTTGGGCCACAACAGCTTTTAAAAGTGGACGAAAACTTTTCTAACGCTAAACCCGGTTCACACTGTACGCATTTAAACATGGTCGTATTCGACGTTAGCCGACGTTGCACAGTGGAAAAAAAAGGTTGTGTTTCGGATCAAAAATCGATAACTTTTTTGTTACTAAAAATAGAGATTTGAAATTCTGCACAAATTTAAAGTAGTATATGACAAACTTAAAGTAGTATATGACAAATTTAAAGTAGTATATGACAAATTTAAAGTAGTATATGACAAATTTAAAGTAGTATATGACAAATTTAGAGTAGTATATGACAAATTTAAAGTAGTATATGACAAATTTAAAGTAGTATATGACGCTTCTAATGAAATACTTTTTATAAGAACTTTTTGTAATACAAAATTAAAAATAAATAAAAATCAAAAACTTCAATAATGGCATTTTTTTTTATTTACACTTTAACATAATATTTTACAAATGTATGAAAATACCTTAAAATTGTTAGAAACGACGAAAAATACATAAAATGCTTACTTACTAATTATAGAAATATTTAAAACAGTTTCTTAATAACAATTTTTAAATAGTTGTTTTTATGAAATAATGATGTACGGATCGGAAGTGTACAGAAGAGTATGAAATACATCCTCATTTGTAACTGATCGAGAACACTTCCGGTAGGAAGTACTGTAAAATGCTTTATGATATTTTCTCCGTGAAGTAAGATTTTGTGTACTGAAGATGGCATATAGTACCATCCATAATTGGTCGCATAGATTCGGGCAGTTTCTGCAGCATAACTACCAAAACTTTCAGCATTTATCTTAACACCTGAGGAGAGAGCTTGCAGAATTATGTAAAATTGCTTAATCGAATTTTCATCCACTCCAGTGATTTCAGCAGAGCAGCTTGCATTGTAAAAAAATTTTATAGCAGTATTACATTCTTTGGTATTACCACTTTCTTGTCTTGGTTTGTCAATGATCAACCCTAGCTCCTCACAAAAAACGTTTCTGCACCAAGATTTTCTTCTCTTGCTTTAGCCGTTTCTTTTCTTCACTTGTTGCTGCTCAGGTTTGGTAAGAAAGGTTGTATGAAATATGTAATATCATTTCCATACAACGAATCCAGGCATGTAATGTAGACAATTGGCCTAGAAGCCACTTTGGTCAAATCGTTCATTTCCCGTGGAGTAGCTCCACATATTGTACATGTAAACCCAGAAGGCATATCCGTTAATGCCCGAGCCACTTTTCCATCTATCATTGTTAGAAAAAGTTCATGTTTTACTTGTACATTTTTACCATTTTTATTAATTATAGACGGCCGCAAAGAGTTTATTTGGCTCTTTATTTCATCTACAATGGCTTTAGTTTTCTCGGGAGTCTCTTTGCAAAATTCTATGCATGTAGGTTGACAAAAACGAACAGATGAAGGTGCCGGATTTTACCAAACAACTGCGCCAGTTCGTAATTTCTATTGCAGAAGATGGTGGATAGCAGATCTGTTTAATTTCTTGAATTTTATAATATGGTGGGAATATGGAACAGTTTCGTTCATTTGTCACCTTCCTCATGTAAAAATATTGTGCTTTTGTTAAATCTAAATCAATAAACACGCTGAGTGCTTCTTCACTCGTTAGCATATTTTTCTGGCTTGCGTATTCCATAAAACTCGATATTAATTTTTTTTTGTCTTTATCAGCAATCCTTAATGATTCCACAAATTTTGCTTCTGCTTCTCCTATTAAACGCAACGGCTGAAGATATGTATTAAAGATGTGCTCGAATCCAAATTCCTTAAGTAACATGGAATTTTTTCTTTTTTTGCTGGATTCTGACGAATCCTCATAAGACACGCACGGTTTTCCGCGTTTTTCAAAAGAAGTAGATGGCGTGGAGTCGGTAATTGCCTCTTCTGAGTTAGGTAAAGATACACAATATTCAGAATCCAACCAATCACTGTTCTTAGATAAAAAAAAAGCTTCCTTTTTCCGTGACGCCTGTATCCATCGCTTATTAAACGACGGAATAATGTGCCTTTGAATATCACTGATTATGAAACACAAGTTGTCCTTAGAAAGTTAATAATTTTCTTTTAAAATTTTTGACAGTGCCTCAACTGTCCTTCCTCCATCAATATAGGAAAGCAATAGTTTACATTTGGAACACTTAAAAGTTGTCATTTTAACAAGTCACTAAAGTAAACTACGTAATACTCAATAGTCAAACGTGTCGGTTTAATTTCCACTGTGAATTTGTTATACTGATATAAATGTTTCAACTCTTTATATATTGGCAGTGTACATTCACCACAAAAGGAGTGCAAAAATACAAGAATGCCATGGTATCAATAAAAAATTGATAATAAATTAAAAAACATATACCAAGCTATTGTTATAAATGAACAAAGTTTGAAACCACGATAAAAAGCGGTTTTCTGTTTTTTTACTTTTATCACTCTTTTCTCGATAATTTCGGAAACCGCACGTTTCTGCAACTCATTCTTATACATGTTTTTAATAAACACCTAGGCTACAATACTACATTAAATGTAAAACGTGGGGAAGCGTGGGTAACTACCAAAAGTCTCAGTGAACTTGAAGAATATTTTTTTTTTTTCATATATTTTATTGTTCAAATAATTACTCCTAAACTGAACCATATAAGTAAAAATATATAATTTTCTTAAAATCTCCATAACATGAGCTTTTCAAAAATGTATAATACTTTATATTTATTCCTAGAAAGTTTTATAGAAAATTAGCTTTTAAAGTGATGAAGCGAACAGGTTTGAAATAAACATCCGCAAAAGTAATAAACAATAGGGCTTCAAAGCTTTTATTTTTACATAAAATTATGTGAAATTCCTGCATTATAGTAATGATTGACTATTTAACTATTAAATAAAATTGAAATATAATGACAGTAGTGACATTAGTAAAAAACATTTATGATATGCTATTGCTCTACAATTTTCCACTGTGCGTTGGTTCAACGTCAACGTGAAGTTAATAAAATTGGCCAACGCTTCCGACGTTGGTCCGACGTTGGCCCAACGTATGTGTGCTAGCTGGGTGGGAATTTTTCTCTATTTTTCTGCATATTCTAAGTTCTTCCGCATTTTACCATTACCTGTATTTTCTTTTTCTTCTTTGTTTTAGGTTTGTAGCAAGACCTATTAAACAAAGTGTTTTTTTACATCTGCGTTTCCCTCCTATCTTTTCTCAAGAAATGAAGTTATGAACTTATAAATCAAATATCACCAGATGTTAATCTCTGCGTTAGTTATTACCTTTAAGATAGTTGTTTGTCTTCTGAATTATTTTAGAGGAGAGAAATTCTTACGCGAACAAAACAGGTTCGAGATTCATTGCGCACGGACAATAACAAATTGAAACATCAATCTGGTTTGCTTGGTAATGAAACTCTATTACTGGATTTTGAGCGATGCGTTGATGAGGTTTGAATCATAATGAGCAATTTTTTTTGCTATTGTATTTTCTCATGTTTTATCATTTTTCTTTTTTTTTTTTTCTTTTCTTTGCAGGGTGAACATTTACGAACGCGGTTAGCTCAGCTTAAAACCCAGCATAAAGAACTAACAATTTGTTTGAAAACTTTGCAAAAAAAAATCGAACAATCGAGTTCAACTAAAATCACATAAATTTAGGAATATTATTTGCTTGTGTTTTATCTCTCGAATGTTATAACAAGGTTTCTTTTCTACCTTTAATATGACTTCTTACAAAAAAATGACGGAAAACTTTGCGTCGCCGTTTTTATCCAAAATAGATTTCTGGCAGTTTTTGCTAAAAATAAAATATTTTTAAAACGCTCCTTTGAACGTTTAATCTTAGATAGATCGCCACTTATTAATCTTAGATAGATCGTATGCCGGTAGATTTTTTTTTCTATTCGTTTTATATCGATATAGAGGAAAATAGAAAGATGTAAACTCAAGCTGTTAAGCTTTCGTTTTTTTATGATAAAAAAATAAAGTTTATTAAAAATAAAGTAAATTTTTTTTGCAAAAAATATTTTTTTATATCAAAAGGTTTTTAAGTACGAAAAAAATTTTATCACTTATGTTCGCCATTTATTTTTTACCGGATATCTTAAGCAGCAACTAAGCAGACTTGGGATGTGACACTTTCAACAGCCTCCGAATTCTTTGCAAATGAAAAAAGGAACAAAGAAAGCAGCACCTTTAACTCCGGTTAAGACAAAAGAAGAAAAGGAGTTACCTAGTGAAAATGAGCTTCGTTTACAATCTGAGTAAGTTTCTCTGATGAATTGCAGCTAAAAAATTTTCTAATATATTGCGTGAATGTGTTGTAATTTGACGAAGGTTTTGTGATTTATGAATTACATCTACCAAAAAATATAAGAGCATACAAACCTCAGTCGAGAAGTGTTCTTTTTTTCATTTTTTTTTGAAATGAAGGGTTGATTTAGCAAACCATCAATTTATTTTCTTAAAGTTTAGAAAAGATCACTGAAGAGCTTTCAAAGGTCAAGGTTCTCATAGAACAAGCGTATCCTTTCTGATAATTTAAGTTGTTTATTTTCGCCTTACTTTTGTTTTATTGGTGTGCATGTTGTTTAATAAATAACAAGAAAATATATGGATAAGCGAAGCACTTGACAAATAATAGTCACCGAGAAAACGAGTTTCTACAACAAGAAGCTGACACTGTCACATTGGAGACGGTAACTTTCCCTATATATATATATATATATATATATATATATATATATATATATATATATATATATATATATATATATATATATATATATATATATATATATATATTATTTTCATTTAAAATCAATCTAGCATGAATATTTGACGTATATTACAAATAAGAAACAGAAACGCAAAAAAGCCGTGATTTCTTTGGGTGACTGGTATGCAGAGCAAATCAGGGAGATAAAAGAGAAAAAAGAAGAAGAGCTAATCTCGTACGAGCAAACGCGACAAAGTAAGAAACATGGACTCCATTGCTAACTTTCTTTTTTTTTTATCTATTCATTTATCGATATTATTAATAAATATTTTAGCGTATACTCATCAAACCCAAGCAGAGTTAAGGTTTCATGATATGAAACTAACAGACCATTCTGCTGCTGTGCAGTGTGGTCAATTTTATTATATCTTCGCTATGTGCCACTACAAAGTGTATCTGAACACACTACACAAAAAGATTTTGTCATGTTCAAAATGATGCAATATTTATGATTAATGTTTTATGTTAAGTCTATATTATGTGACTAAATTTGATGATTCTACTAGGCAAAGAATATACAAACATTTTAATATATTTAGCTAGTGTTTTTCAAGAATTAAGAAAGATACCATTAAGAGACTTTTATGCACATCTGATTTTGTCGTTTCAACTTACAAAAAGACTGCCATCACTTTTGGTGTGCTGCTGATACTTTTTTTTTTTTATACAGATTTATTTTTCTAATTAATTAGTTTTTTGTCACAACGCAATTTTCATTCTATAAATACGACTTGCTCGTCATGGACCATTATGGTATTCCAATCAGAAAACTAAGGAACAAAAGCTTCTCTTTTATTAATTTGAATAAAAACTCCTTAATTTTTACAAACTGGAACATTTACATTTTCATATTTTAAACGAAGCAAACTTAAGTTATTTAACTTTTACATGAATAAAACCAAAGCAAAATGTCGATCCTTTTTTAAAAAAATGGAATGTAGCTCTCAAGAGAAAAAGAAAAAAAAGAAACAAGAGCTATAGAAAATGCCTAATTCGTCTAATTTATTCAATTTAAGGTCTTTAATGCGTTATTAGACTTCAAAAGTCCTCAAAACTTATTAAATTACTTGGGTACTTTATTATTCCGTGAAAGAGAGAGAAGTTAGGAGTACCTTTATGTTGTCTACAGACAATTTGTCGTTCAACTAGACTCATGTAAGAAATTTGACAATGAGAGCAAGCTTAACATGTGATCTTAAAGGAGATTAATAAGCTATAACCTAAGAAAATAACCTTTAATTCATATACACCTGAAATAGGTATACATATCTTTACGCATTCCCTATGATGTCATGGCAATAGACAACTTTAAAAAAAAAAGTCATAATTTATAATTTTTTTTTTACTGTCTAAAAGCTGTATAAAATCAGCCAATCGTATGGGATGACTATACTGTTGTTTATTTATAAATAAAATACAAACACAAGATTTTTTGAAAATAAACAGAAATGCACTAAAATTTTCATATAAATTAATTTGGAAAGCAAAAATAATGGTCAATAACATTTAACTATTGCAAAGTCACATACTTTCAGCATGAGAGTCACATGTTTTTATAGATTAACGACTAATAAACAAATATTTTTTTAAAAAAAAAAGCTTCTATAAAGTTACTTTGAAAGCACCAGGTAACGGTTCTATAAAAACCTGTGTAAAGTCACCCCAAAAGACAATAATAGAAAACTTTTACAAGTTTATAAAAAATTTTGGGATTTATTCTTGGCTAAGTGAGTATGAGGGTGTTTATTAAGACTCAATTGAAGTATCGAAGCAGATAAAAGTGCTTTATAACTTTTTTAATGCTACATTTATAGAATTGAAAGAAGTAATAACCAAAAAGGAAGCGGAGTTAGCTGAAATAAAGAATGAAACTGAAGATTTAAATGAGTACAAGGTAAAGAAATTTCTTATTTTAAAAAAAAATGTCATTTCTTTTCCAATTTTTTTTATGTTCCTTAGGCGGGGGTTGATCTGATTTTAATGATGCTACCTTAGCTACCTTAGCTTATATCTAAAACTGATTATGTTTTTAACTAATTTCGAATTAACTGATTATGTTTTTAACTAATTTCGAATTATCATTAGCAATGTTTAAAGTTTTTCCAGTTATAAAGAAAGTTGCCTCTTGCACATTTCAAAATTTACGGCATACAGATCTTCGCAAAAAAAAAAAAGATTTATTTTAAAATAGGTTTTGTTCTGGCAAAAAACAACTATTCCAAATTGTTTTGTCTACAATGGAAAACATGTTAAAAATTAGCAATAAATAATTTTATTGCCTGTAATACCCTTAATGAGATGATTGCTTTGCTCGACACGGAAACGCCGTTTCCACAGATAATGAAGGAAGCTGGATCATCTCTAAGCCCATTTGAATAATAACTTATATGAACGACGCTACATAACCAAACGACGACTAAGTTCTATTCCTAAAAAACTTAAATTTCTTTCCTGTGTGTAAAACAAAACAATTTTAAAAACATTCATCTAAACTAATGATAACGACAAACCTCGTTATATTCGGATATTGTCTATCTGATTAAAGTTGAATTACTTTACAGATTGAAAAACAGTTTAAACATGACATCTCAAACATAAGTCAGGATCAGAAAGGAAAGCCAGATTGACAGGAACCCCATCAATTTAATGAAAAACATAGCAGAAGACCTCAATGTGTCTGAAGTAGCAGTGTGAAGGGTTGTAAAAATAACATTGGTGCCAGATCATTGGCTTCAACTAAATTGTTTTTCCTTGCTGACCGCCAAAAGGCTCTCAGACTATGACGTTCTGAAAATCTCCTTCATATATTGAAGAAAAAAACGTCTGTTTGTTTTTGTTTCCAGACAAAAAATGCTTCATGATTTATCCATCCAGTAGCAACCGAACTGACTGTTTCATTACCAATCTAAAACTTTAAGCATCATGCACAGGTTATAATTTTCGGACTCCTTGCATCTTTAAAAAAAATATGAGAAGATGGGTATCCAGCGCAGGTTTTCAAGGCTTATGTCCTTCCTTGGGTTGGTGCCACATTCCCTGACCCACAAGAAGTTTTTTTGTTAAAGATGGTGCGCCTTGTCACAAAGCAAAGATGTGGAAATCTGGTTTTCTGAGACCATGAACTTTAGATCTCTTCGCCTGATTTAAACCCTGTGTAGGCGTACATTGAGGCCAGGGCCTGTAATTGTTAGACAACGGTGAAGACGTTGTAGGGTAGTATCAAGGTTTGACGAGTCATATCGTGGTATGGTATCGGTCCCCTGGTCAAAATTAATGGAATTTCGGATCAATACAAGTACAAAGATATATTGCAAAACGTAATGGAACCGTATGCTGATGATAACCTACCTGTTACTTGGATTTTAATTCATGACAACGACCCAAAGCATACTGCCAGATCTGTAAAAATTTGGCTTTAGGAAAATAAAATTAATGTTCTAGAATGGCCTCCCAAAGTCCCGATCTAAATCCGATTGAGAACTTATGGTACGATATTTGGTGGCTTTACGAGATAGACGAAACTCTAATTTTAATGAGTTTTGAGGGGAAATTCAAAAGTCTGGAATGCCACTACTGTCAAACAATGTCAAAGGCTCAACAAAATATTACTCAACAAAATATTACTCAACAAAAAATATTAACGTTTAAATGTTTTTGACTTTCAAACAGGACAATTTTTTTTCGTTTGATGTGCTATTTGTATGATCACAACTTTTCGTTGTTTTTTGTAAACTTTTCGTAAACGTTGTTTTCGTAAACGTTTGTAAACGTTGTTTTTTGTAAACTTTATAAATATTTATACTTCAGTTAAAAATTTTTTTTTTCTTATGATTTATAGCTAGTAAGTGGAAATTGATTAATTAATATCATCTTTTTTTTTTATTTCCCTAATAAAGAAAGAAATTATATTAACTTTAATATATTGAAGAAATGGGAACATACGGGAGGGAAAAAAATGTTAGCAGAGTTGTCCTTATGCTAATCTCATTTAAATGAATCGATACTAAGATTTCTTAGGAAATTTAATTTAAAAGATAAATACTTATGTGTTTTTTTTTAAAAAATGAACTTGTGTATAGAAAAAAATGAACTAACTTCTTAAAAAAATTTTTTTTTAAATTATTACACCTTAGATATTGCAGCAGCATCAGAACTCAAAAATCAGCGCGCTTGAAAAGCGAGTTAACGAGTTACGAATTAGGCACAATGAGTCAGTACAAAGTCTACAATCCAAGTTTTTAGAAGAGAACATCAAGTTTGAGCAGGATTCTAGAGATCAGTTAAAAAGGCTCACCAACGAAACTAAAAAAGTAATTACTATATTTAAAACGATTTCTTTACTTCTAGTTTAATTGATATTAAACAAAATTGTTGGGAAGAATATATTTGTATATTTACGAAAATATATCGAAGTTTATTTACCATTTTATCTTAAGATATGTTTACGATTTTGCGTTTAGGAAGTGCACTTATGCCTACACAACCATTCAATGCGAATCAAAAGAGAGAATCGAGCACTTAGAAAAGAGTTAATCGACCTGATAGAAAAAAATACAGCATTACATGAACAAAAGATTCGACTTGAAGAAGAAAGAAAGATTCTAACGTATGAAAAAGAGACTAAAGAAAAATTGGAATGTCTAAAGCAAGCTCGAATTGATGCAGCATCAAAGTTTTGCGAATCTGAAATTGTAGAGCGACAAGACTGACGCCCATCATCAAATGGTAGATTTTTTAAAAACGACTTATATTTCAACTAAAAACTTTTAAAATGCATCCTATTACCTTTTCGAATGTTTGTTATTCTTTATAACTATTGAATTAAAAAAGAAATTTCAGTCGATATTCTCATTCCTCCCAGAGTATTTGTAGTACTAACCCAAACCAACCGGGCGGGGCAGGGGCATTAAAAAACTCAATAATCGCTTTTGTAAAATCTTTTCATGTATTAAATACAATTCGTTAGAAAAAACTTCGTACCAACATAATTTACACTGAAAATAAATATTTTTGAAACAAAAAATTGTTGCTATAAATAAAATTTACAAAATAAATACATAAAAAGGTCAAGTACAAAAAAATAAATTTAAAAAATTTGAAAAAATTTATACAACGAAAAACTGTAACTAAAAGAAGGTATACGATAAACGATACAATTTTTTGCGTTCGTTAATTTTCTTTTCGTAACTTTTGACAGTATCTTCCTCCCATCTGTCTTCGTTGATCATTTTGTCAAGCCCGGTCAACAATAAACTGAATTTTGAATCCAGATCAAATGTTTTGTATGGTAACGGGGGCAAGGGTTTTTGCATTACTAATGTTTCGGTTATTTGTTCCTCAGAGACATCTTCAGAGACATCTTTCAATGATTTTTCATGATTGTCCTCTGCATACTCAACCCCAATAAAACGCACTCGACGTGGATTCTTAAAATAACATTTTAATTTTTACTTCACTACATCTCATTGGTACATAAAAAAATCGGCTTTGTTTAGAAGTATAAAATTGGTCTGTCATGTGCAATGAGTACAGAATGTTTTTTGTTCTAATGCATGCATTGTGTGAGGAGGGAAAACGAAAGAAATTATAAATTTAATCTTTAAATTTTACTTGACTCAAATATATAATGTATTCGATTGAAGAAAAGTGAGAGAAAGCCGAAAAACAAACATGTACAATTGCATGAAAAATAAAACAGTTCCACCATAAAAGTTTAAAACTGTTTTCGCAATAACCAGGACCAGAAAATTAATTGTTACTGCACTGATAGAATGATAATAGTTCAATTAGTTAGGTACGCGACAATGCTCTTATCTTATAATTTTTAAAAACAAGTCGAGACCTGAGAAAAACACTAGTCAAAAGACATTAAGAGGTTAAGATTTAATGGTTCGCCGATTTTAAAAACAATTTAAAAGCTTTTTAAATCCAATATTTTAATAGCCATCCAAAAAAAAAATGGAATGAAACCAAATTTCACCCTGAGAATCACAGGAAAGCAGTTCATTTATTTATCTATTCCTGATCATGTATTCATGTATTCCTGATCATGTATTTTAGATCGTAAATTTAGGTTTAACACACACAAGTCAAAAAATTATAAAATACGACATGAAGATCTCACAAAAATTTTAAAATCTCGTGACTTAAAAAAATAAGTAACTTAATTTTAAAATCTCATCTCGTGATTGCTGCAACTTAAAAGAATCCGTATAATTAAAATCTCATCCCGTGATTGCTGTAACTTAAAAGAATCCGTATAATTAAAATCTCATCCCGTGATTGCTGTAACTTAAAAGAATACGTATAAAATTAAAACTTACCACAATAGATCCATTGATTTTCTTCCAAATATGCTTTAGTAAACCAAGTTTCGTCTTTTCTACTTCAGCCCTTTTAACTTGAGAACTGCAATTCAAAATAGCTTTAAAAATGTTCAGTACAACTACAAACCAATAAAATTTCCATAACAAAAACCAAGCATTGCCAAAACCGTACGAGGAATCAGCGATAACTTTATATCCTGGTTTCCACCAGCGCATGAACAAAACGTTGATAAAAGCTCTTGAAAATCCCGCAATCTGCCAACAATCAAACAGCTAAAAAGTAGATTGGTTTTATTGTTTTGTTAAACGATTACAACAAACCAACAATTGTATCTTTCATAAATTTATTAAATCCCATAATTATAAAAAAGCTCTCTCTTAGCATATTGCATGTAGCATATATATAGCATATAACATATGTATGACGAAAAAAATAAATGCATTCCATCCATTACAGCAAATACACTATTGCATTAAAAATAAATCCACCCCATATATAACAATACAAATTTACCAATACTGCTGCTCCGGCAAACATAAGGGACACAAGAACATGCAATAACGAGAAATAAACCAGTTCTTTAAAAGCAAAGGAAAGGGTGAGAGCGCAATAAAGATATCCACTGGAAAGTCGGAACAAACGAACATTCTAAAAAGATAACAAAAAAATAAAAAAATTTCTTTTCACGCGATTTTTTATCCGTGAAATAAAAAGTGCGTCTTAGAAGTAAGAAGTGCACGTTAACAGTTATCTGCTTGTTCGTTGACACAAAAAAATTGCTCAAATTAAATTACTTTTTTTTATAAAAAAAAATAGAATTATAAATATAAATCTGGAAAATAAATTTTTACCCTGACAATTACAAGGAATCCGACAAAGCCGAGCACATAGATAACAAGATTGTTTAAAAAAGCAAAAGTAGAATTGTTGCTACCACTTGGAACCATTCCGTTATTCATTTTATTTCGGTACTGATAAATGCATACGATATGTGTAATTATAAGAATTATAGCTACATTTATAAATAAAAGCATCAGCGCTGTATGAAAATTCCAAAAACTTTTCAACGCTCTCCATCCTTTGCGATAACCTTGTGAAAGAAACTTAGAAAAATTTACGAGCAAAATTATAAAAAGAACAACTACGCAAAAGACTAAGAAATAATCTGATGTATTTTCAAAAAAATCAGTTCGATAAAATATAATATCTGATGTGATTTCATAGAAGCCGCCAGAAGCTATGGAGAAAAAATGTGAGATATAGACATGCTCTGATGATCTTGTATTTGCAAAGATAACTTCAAGTTTGACAGAACTTTTGTGCCCATCAAAGGACTCCAAGGACTTCAATGCCTTGACAACTTTTATTAGCGAACTTTTGTTAGCAAAATTCATTTTAAACTCATGAGACACTTGCATGCAACTACTATTATTCTCTCTTTTACAAAGGTTTAGAGCTTGGTCAGAAACAACAAAACATGTTGTCATGTTCTCAAAAATTGCATATTTTTCATTATGGCATCCTCTATTAGAATAACCATTTATCTGAATTAATGGATGAGAGGCGATCATCCAAGTTACATTAGGTTGCGTGTAAAGAAAAGGGACCCAAGAGTGCTCGAACCAAAACCAATAATCATTCATGCTAAGTAAAAAAACAGATTACTTTTAAGTAATAGTCTGAATTTAACAGAAAAATTGCTAATATAAATTGTATTCAAAATTATCTAGCATATAAAATTACTAATATTTGAAATTATGATTTTTTATAACTAAAAACCAAAGAGTACAACTTTGTGTACAACAAGACTTTGAACACGTTTAGTTTTCAACCTTGAAACAATTGTGAACATGTTTGGTTTTCAACCTTGAAACTTTTTGTTTTGTGTTGGAACTTTAAATGAGTCTGCTTGCTACGTTGAGTTTTTAAAACATTTAGTTGTTTGACTTGTTATTTAGTGTTATTTTGTACGCAGCATAAAAAAATTTTTTTATATTGCATACAAAAATATTGCCTTAGTTTGGCCACTAGCCACCCCACTAGACAAAAATAAATATTTGAGTTAAGTTCAATTACTTGTGAACACTTCTCATACTGGTCGGTGAATTCCAAGCCTTCTGAAAATAGTTTGTTGCTGTGTATGATGATGAGCTGGGAAGGATTAACCAACAGATACTCATCACTGACCACATTAGAATCGCTTGAGATACAAAAAATTTAGCGAACTTGCGGATTTTTTTGTTCTTTCCACCCAGTTGCTTCGCCATTTCTAATGAATACCCAGTCAGAGGAGATACCATGGTTGTGTCAACATTGCTTTCAGGAAATTCGCTACTAGAGATAGTAAGATACTTAAATACTAATTTATAATTAATTAAAAAATTTCAAAAACTTCCATAAAAATAAAGTATTAAAAAAATGATTTCTTTATTATAGTTATTTTAATCATTTTACAGTTATTTACATCCTGCTGTCACTCTTTTTATTTTATTTTAGCTCAAATTTTTTTTTTCACACCACTATCTTTTTTTAACAAAGAGCAACACCTCAACCTTTTTTTATTCTTATGCAGACTGTGAAGAAGATTAAAAGAAAAAAAACTTGTTTGGGTGGGATCAAGTTAACCATTATTTGTCAATCAATTTAGTAACAATAACCATGTTGAGCTCAATATTTAAGATCTGGTTGCAATTTTGATGCCGAGTAATTTAAAAGGAGTAAAGCCCTAAATATTATAATTTAATTCCACAAAAAAAAAAATTCTCACTGTAAAAAAAATCATGGTTAGTTGAAAATTGAACTTCTAACTGCTCTTAATTTAAAAAGTACACATCAAGTTTGTTTTTTATCTACTTGTTAAAAAATATTTACAAATTTTAGTTTAGTTACTTACACTTCAGTTACTTACACTTTAGGTGCTTAGACTTTGAGCAACTAACCAAATTTATTTCAAAAGATTTTATTAAAACATGTAAAAATTGGAAGAAAAAAAGAGATCATACCATTCTACAAAGTCATAATGATCAATCTGATCAAGATCCAAAGGTTTGATGATTGCAATCAAAGCTGACAGCAAAATTAACTAAAAGAATTATTTTTTCTTAACACAACAATGCAAAAATAAGTCAACTGTTATAAGCTCTAATAATATTTCTAATAAAAATTTATTGAATGCTATACTTCACTTAAGACTTTGTAAAAAAAGATAACATTAGTTTAGTCAAGAAAAAGCAATGAACAAAAATAAAGTATATTTTACCCTAACACTTATGATATAAAGCAATCTAATAATATTTAGATAATAATCAGCTATTTAAATAAAAACTATTTCATCATTTATAAAAACAAATATGGATACCATAAATGGAAAAATAAGAAAGAAATCTCCTAAGATTCCAAAGATTAGCATTTTCAGCCATTTTAATGCCAATTCATAGCCAAAATATTGACCATAAATGATTGTAATTAGAATAGATAACAAACTGATGCTAAAACAGCACACATAACCCACATAAACAAAAAAGTGAGGGAGAGTCCATCGTGTACAAGGATCATACTCATGAATTTCTAAAAAAATATTTGTTCCTGGTTATTACAAACCTTTTGAGCTTAGGAAATAGTAACATCTTTGTTTTGTTAAGTTTTCAAAATTAAAAAATATCTATCATCATTTTTATTACTTAAAATAAAAGCTTACTATATTAGTAAACAACAACTTCATGAAATCACCTGCCATATTTAAATAATCAAATTACCTGCAATATTAAGCTTCTCAGCCAAAATTTCATTCTTTTTTATGAGTATGTTTGAAACAGGTTCCTGATAAAAAATACCACTTGAGTGTTCAGACTTGATATCATCATGGTTCTCTTCATTTAAATCATCAAACATAGAAGATATCTGCTGTCTTTGCAAAATAAGAGAGAAAGCCATTATGAAACAAGTTTTTAAATTACAATAATCCTGCTTTATTTCATAATGAAAGATTTCTTTATTGATAAACAAGTTAATAACTTAAGTTAAAAAATTTACTAAAATAAACAACAATTTCTTCTTAAAAATATAAATTTTTATGGCTAATACATCAATGTTTATAAGGAAATTCTTCCCCTCATTATATTATGGTTATGAAAGCAAAAATCTAGTAAAAATTTGAAATCCTTCAGAACTGAAAGGAATAGATATATAAACCATGAATCTATGAATAAAAAAGAAAAATTCATACATAGACTTGAGTGTTTTTGTTGCAAAACTAAAAAAGAACCAAAAAAATACTGTTTATGTAGATAATGCTAAAACAATCATAAGAAATAATCTGTACTCATGTCATTTTTGGTTGTAAATAGTTCTCAGTAAAAGGATAAAATAGCTCAAGTTAGATAATTGTAGCCTACTTGATCTGCAACAAAAAGGTCGACAGTATGACTGATTCTGAACTAAATATATTTTTCCATGTGAATTAGAAAGTTTTGCCTGTAATATTACTATCATTAACGGGTTTGATGACTTAAACCCCACAACCTTCACATAAAAGTACTATCCTAAAAAATCTAAAGATTTACTTATGTTTTCTGAAAGGTAATTTAATCTTCAGTCAGCTCCTTCTATCAACTCTTTTAACTCAGAGTGAGCTAAGTAAAATTAAAAGAAAGACATGTGGCATGTAAACACTTGTCAAGAGTAACACGACTAACAAAAATGTTTATACAGAGTTGCTATAAAAACTATTTAACACAACTAAACATTCCATAAAATTTGAAGCAGTTATGTATGGATATTTGACCAAGCAATTTAAAGGACTGTCCAGTTAAAATACAACCATAATTTATTTTGTAGAAATTATCTTAAACCAGGACCTAAGTTATAGGAGGCTTTTTATTAAATGTTTTGATGCAGAACTAATTCAAATTTTATTACTAATTAAAAATACTAACTGTAAATAAATACTTCCTCTCTGAAAAGAACTAATTCATGGGAATACAATCTTATGATGAATCATGATATGATTACTTATGATGAATCATGATATGATTACTTTAATATCTGATGACATCAGTTTTTGTCTGTCTGTTAAGATTAACATTAAAGTTATACTTTAAATCAATGTTTTTATTTACAAAAAATATTTTTGTCTAAGAAACAAAAATAATTTGAAAACTAAACTTACTTTACAATTCTTTCAGTTCGGTTGTTTAGCTGGCTTTCTGAAAAGCGGAGTTTAATGAGACTTTCTTGTAGATCAGCTGCAACTAAATTTTTCTTTATTGAGTAGAGTGATTGAGTTCGAAAAAGGTTATGATATTTTTCAATGGAATCTTTGTTATGATTTGTATGAAAGGTATCAGACTTGTTAACACTCCCTCTATGAAAACTATTATCTCCAGAATTAAATGAATGAGGCAACAATAAAATATTTTCTGTATCTGAACCAATTTCACTTGATTCATGCAAAATGGTAGCATTGTAACTGAATTGTTTTTCTTTTACTCTCCCAGAATCTAAGAAGGAGCAATTATTTTCTAAAAACAATAAAAAGTCAAGATAAACATTCCTCCTTTAACTTCCTTAATTTTGACAAAGTCTTTTTTTTTTTTTTTTATCTCTGCTACAAATCATATTATGGAAGTATATAATTGAAATATTGTTTAAAAATATCATCTTTACCAAAGTGTTAAACAATATTTTATCAGTATCAGTAAACAAATGCCATTTTATAAACAAACAGTATTTTAAAAAAAAAAAAATTCTTTGTAAAATATCATTAAAATTAATGATTGGTAAATGGATTCACTCACAAGGTTTTTCTTTTTATGACTGAAAATTTTTTAGAGGTTTAATTTCTTTTAAAGAAGAAAAATTCAAAGATTAATTCATTTTATTTAGCTATGGACTCTTTCCTCTTTTTTTTTCCTTTAAATTATAACATATTTACAAGCATGTGTGTGTGTGTTTTTTTTATTATAACGTATTTACAAGTGTTTGTGTGTTTTTCCCAAAATATATAGAGGTCTAAGAGCTTTTTCATAAAATTAGAAATGCTTTTGTGGGTACATTTTCCTTTTTTGCAAAATATAAAATATTCATAAGTGTTTAGATATGAGGTTTCACTGTCTTAACTTCACAAATATATAAAATAGCACTCTGAGAACTTATCAATTTAAAGAAATTTGGATGGGGATGTATGTATGTATGTATGTATGTATGTATGTATGTATGTATGTATGTATGTATGTATGTATGTATGTATGTATGTATGTATGTATGTATGTATGTATGTATGTATGTATGTATGTATGTATGTATGTATGTATGTATGTATGTATGTATGTATCTATGTATGTATCTATGTATGTAATTGCTTCAAAAAAGAGGGCTTCTTTAAACTAAGACAATCAGACCATTTTGCTGTCCCAACAAATTAAATTTTCTGGCTGATAACTACATGTCTTTGATAGATTGGAAAACTAAAACACCCCCCTCTAATCTTAGTAAATGTTCCAGATGATCAGTTAAGATCAACAATTAATTTAAACTTCCTTTGTCATAACCAATGAGTAGAAAGAGCTGTCAAAGATGTTACAAATGTTTCTGGAAAGGTCTACACATAAAAGACATGGAATAATAATGTCTACACAAAAATCAAGGAAACTAAACCCAATCCTTGAGCAAACAAGATAAAAAACAAGACTTTTAATAAATAAGTTCTGCATAGTACAATAAAAAATTATGTATAAAAGATGTAGTTAATGTTACTTCTTAAGAATAAAATTGGGTCTTCTAAATCTGACTCAAAATATATGTAACTTTAAAGGCATTTATATACACACACACACACACACACACACACACACACACACACACACACACACACACACTGTCCACTAAAATATATATACACTGTTTTATTATTTTGATTTCAATAGAACAAAGTATTGATTTAGGCATCGCAATTGTTCTTATTAACTCAGTAGATCTATGAGGTATAGACTTGAATAGTTTGTCAATCTAAAATTGTTTTATTTGTGACAAAGCAGTTTTAAGTCCCAAAAAGAATTTTTCAGCATTTTTAAACCTACCATGCAAATAAACTATATTATCAAGTTGTTTCTATAAATTCTATATAGGATTTAGATTAGAAGACTGTGCAGGACATTGCATTACAATGATTTGTATAAAACCACACTTTAATAAATTTTGATGTGTGTTTGGGATCATTGTCTTGTTGGAATGTCCACCATAGAGACATTTTAATTATATATGTATTTGTCCACTATGCCATCTCTGCAAAAGAATTGTCCCAATCTAAAAAAGCACCCCCAAACCATCAAATCTTTGCCACCTTCATATTTCCTTTTCCGACTGGTTTTCTCACATTTCATTTACCAATCTTTTGGGTTAACTTTGACACATCTGACCACAATAATTGCCTCTGCTTTTCTACTATCCACTTTCTGTGAGCCTTTTCAGTTCTTTATCAATATGAATAGTTTTTTTGCTGTATGTTAACTATAAAACCCTATAGTCAGAAGAAAATTCATTTTACTTGTAGTGAATGCTTGCTATCATTAAAATACCAACATTCTTAATTTATGAGCCACCTCCACAGCAACAGCCATTTAGTCATAGTGTGTACATAACCATAAGTAATCCTACTTTAGTCTTTGTTCCTTGTCTTTTAATGTAAATAGCTTATAAAATAAACCTTATAGCTTATAAAATAATAAAAAAAACCTCTTCAAATTGAAATAATTAAGCCAACAACTTAAATGAAAACAAATTTTAAATCTTAGAAGCACTTAAATAATACATAATTGGTATTATTCTTTGATCACCATCAGATCACCTTGCATCATTCAAATATCACTGTACAGTATTTTCTGAAGTAGCAACTTCTAATTTGCTAAATGTATCTCTGATACTAGCTAATGTATTCTTTTTTCACACACCTAATAATTTTACGATTAGTATGAGGAGTACTTTTCTTCAGACTTTATATTTGTTAACTAGTAGATTTTTAACTGCTTTTGACATTTTATACTTTTTACATAATCCACTTTGTGTAGTTCCAGCATTATAATCATCAATACTTTCTTTGTTTGAAAACACTATTATATTTATTATGTGTCAATTTTTTTGTCTTTCAGCTTTAATTTTACTATAAGTTTCTACAACAACAAAAAAAAAACAAAGGTTTGTAGTGCTTTATGTAGCATAAAAATTATAAAACTATTATGTCTTCCTTAGTTAAAACCCAGATTTAAAGTGAACAATTTATATGATTAAATTTCAGTGATATTCTTTAATTTAACATTCTACATTTTAACAAAATAGTTGTTTTAAAAGATTACTTTTTTAATACTTCATTAAAAAAAAAAAAACAGTTAAAAGAAAGTCATACGATTAAGAATAAAATAGGAATTTCACAGAGCAAATTTAGCAAATATCTAATAAAGGTTTTTATGTTAAAATTGTATTTGTAATTATTTTCAATTTTTTTTCTACTGGAAATTCATTTTATTTTCCTTGGTTTTGGAGGACAGTGTATATAGAGATAGATATAAAGAAAACATTTTTAAAAATTCACCTTGTTCAACCAAAGCATGCACATTGAGAACTTTTTTCTTCCTTCGTACTAGTGAATCAACCACATTAATGTCAAACTCTTCAAGACCTTTGCTGCTGGAAAAGAACGGTTTTGCATCTATTTCAACAACATCCATGAGAGTACGGCGTTGCTGATGCCAAACCTTTAACTGCTTTTGAGGTATCTAAATTTCCAAACATAATTTTTTAGTTTCTGAATAATATAAAATTGAAACAAAAATAAAATCAATAAAAAATCATAATCTTTGACTATTTAAATCTTTATTGTCCTAATTCTTTAGACTGGGAAAAACTTTAATATAATTTTGATATTTTAAAAGAAAATCATAACTTACTAGATTAGCTTTATTTTTATTTTTCTAATGGTTAGAATAAAAGGTACTGTAGTTTGAATGAAAGACTACTGAAGTTTAGTATTTCAGTATGAAAGTGTCATCAGAATGTGTATTTCAGTATGAAAGTGTCATCAGAATGTGTATTTCAGTATGAAAGTGTCATCAGAATGTGTATTTCAGTATGAAAGTGTCATCACTATGTGTATTACAAAAAGACAAAAGTTTTCTAAAATCTTTTCAAATTTTTCAAATCTTTTCAAACTTTTCAAAACTTGCAAATTAAAAAAACACTGAAAAGTTAAACAAGTTTTTTAAAAAAACAACTACAAAAAAATCGTTTTGAAAAAAATTTAAACAAGTTTTAAAGTCTTAAATTTTTCTTCCTTATTTCTGGGGTTTTGTAGTTAGCCAAAACTTCATCTAAGTTCCTTAAATAACTATACACCTATTGGTCAAACTGTATGTATCTTCATATACATTAACTCTTTAATTTAACATTATTCTTTAGCAGTTAGAAACAAAATATCAGCTTACATTTCTTTGTCTGCTTTTCTTAAACAACAATACAAAAAAAAGATTGATAGGAAACACCATTGCAACTGTGATAAAAGCAATGGCAAGCTCTTCTAAAGAATAACTCTGAAATCCAATATAAAGATCAATTTTTCCTTCAGGTGCAACTTGGAACCACATAGCGTTTACAGCCATCCAACTCAATGTTAATGTAACTAAGCACGTGATTCGTTGAACACGAGAAAATCTATCAAATTTAAACAGTTATAATTAAAGAAATTTTATGCAAAAAAAAAAACAATACTTCTCAAATAGCTCACAATATTTAGCTATTAGCTAAAAATATAAAAAGCATAAGATTGCATTATGGTGTATGCATTATGTATAACAATAAAGAAATATTAAATAAGAAAAAACTATTAAACAAATGTAAAACAAAAAAATACAATACCTGCTAAATTTAGGTCTTTCAAATACTGAGATCCATAAATGAAAGTCACTGAACATTCTTAGAAGAACATCACAGAATATTGTTGAGAATTTCTGCATTTCCATTGTATTAGCAACATGAAAATCAGCTTCTAAGCTTCCATCTTTAAAATCAATACCTAACCAACTATTGTTAGGTATTAAAATATTTTATCAATTACATTAAAATTATGGCAACATCAAAATATATACATATATATAATTATGGCAACATCAAAATATATGTATCATCATGGCAATATCAAATATATGTATCATTATGGCAACATCAAAAAAATATATATTATCATAATGATGTCTTTATACATATATATAATTATGGCAACATCAAAATATATGTATCATCATGGCAACATCAAATATATGTATCATTATGGCAACATCAAAAAAAATGTATCATCATAATGTAGTCTTTTTCCATATTTTATTCTATGTATTACTTAATTTTTTCTTTAATTTAGGTAAAAAATATTGAAAAAAAAACAAAAAGCGTAAACACAGATTTTGTATGTATATATATATGATAATAAAAAGATCCAATTTTTGCATACATACCGGTTACAGAAAAAAAAGAACTTTTCCCCATTAGAAAGATTTCTTATGACTACTCTTTCAAGATACCAAGATGGACTTGAGCCACTATTGTCATGCCAAACATGGATTTTGTGAATCTTACCAATGCTAACAAGAGTTATATTAAGAATTATATCATAAAGAAATAAAATTTTATTTGATTGCTTTTTTTTTTTTATTATTTTAAATACAAAAAAGTAAAATACTTAAACTAAAAGTAGGAGAATGAAAACATCTTTTTTGTCTTCAGAAAAATAACTTTTATTCCAAATTAATATTTTTCAGAATTATTTTTGTAATATTTCTATAAGACTTTTTTAAGTTTTTCATTATTTTTCACTACTTTCACCACTAAAATTTTTTGGGTGGTTTTAAGTAAGAGGTTATGGTCAGGAAACTCAAGCAGAGGCAAATGGACAACATTTTTCATGTTTCCTCCAGAACAAATGATGTCAGTGTGTTGTCTCCTAATTCCACCAAACATCCTTAGAATTCCACAGTTGAGAAGATTTGTGGACTCAACATCACACTAACAACAAGGGTGTTTGCCCAGGAACTTTGTTCCTCAAGATAGGTAAATAAGAGGCATCAGGCATACTAAAATTTCTAGTATGTTGATACTAGTGTCAAATGAGGATAACTTGCAAAAAATTTGGGTAATTGGAGCTAATACAACCCTGCCCTAACCCTTAATTGCCACATTCCTAGAACTACATCTCCTAAAATCATTACTTTCTTTTTTGTTCCATAAACTAGATTAAGATTCATCAATAGATTACAAATTTCATCAAAAAAATCTCTTTTCAGTTACATGGTCATAAATCTTAAGATTTATGACCATGTAACGTTTAAAATTTGGCCACTCACCTCCTGATGATAGAGCTCTATCATCAAACCATTGAAGCTTTAAGGAATCCATTCTCTTCATTTACACCTAAATTGATTTTTTTTTTTTTTATTTCTGTGATGAAGCACCATCACTACAAACTCTTCAATGTCATTTCAATACACAAAAGGAGTATCTTTTTCTATTTTTATTGCAATACATGAAAGGAATATTTGTAGGTAACAGATTACTTACCTCTGTTTTTATTTACTTCCAAAGCCTCTTAGTTAACTATCTTGACAAAATTGATGGACCCCTAAAATATCTAATTTCTGCCTAGGCCCCCAGTGAAAAAAGTTTTTTACATTTATGGAATGCAGAAATGTTTTCTGATAAAAAAAAAAAAAAAAACTTCCGGGGATGTGTTGCATGATATTAGAGCATGTTCCTATGCACTGTGTCTTATGAAAGGCCCTCCTCCATCAATTTCCAGTTTTCTTAATGCAATGAAGATCAAATAGGTTGTTCAGACTGTGATAGTGTACGAATTAGTAAACATAGTTACAGAATAGATTTATGATTGTCACAATAAACTGACCGTTGAATATTTGATCTACTTGCACAAACTTCTGCTGAAAGTTTGGTTCTACCACTCAAATTGGATTAATTTGGTTCAGAGCAGATTTAATTTTTCTCATACCATTTTTGGAGAATCCAGTATTCTCTTAAGTCTGTATCATGCTTTGAGTTAAGAGAGGTTCTGCAACTAAAGGTCCAAAAATTACAAGACTTAAATAAAAGAGAAAAAACCTAAAGATAGCTAGAAAATATACCAAAAGATACAAACATAAAGGGGCAAAAATTTTTCACCACGTTGATTTAGGAATCTAGTACCATTTGGGGATGCATCTCTTGTGGTAACCATTGCAGATGCACTCTACACCTTTTAAGTCTGCTTCAGCAAACAACTTTAAATTTTCATACCTAGTTCCTGGAGTGCAGTGATAACAAAGACCTTGACCTGGAAGATTGACAAACACTTTAAGCAAAGCTTTTTAGCAATGTGACAACTGCTGCTGTGGTTTTAGTGTTGAAGTTTCAGGGCGCATTAGTGGATGCTTTTGAGTTTCAGTTTGGAAATACAACAGATCATACAGTCACAGTTTGGCGAGACACATGTGGAAGGCTTAACAGAAATCAAAGGTGTAAAGTTTTGGCACTGGTTAAGTGTTCCTCATATCTAACTTTCCAAGCTGAAAATCAAAGGTGATACAGATAGCTAATGAAACTCTATCGTCTTTAAAATTTATATCACTTTGAATGAATAGAAGAATTTTCTTGATGTGAGCCTCAGACAATTCCTGATTACCTTTTCTCATACAAATTGCACAAACAGTCATTCAACACTGTTCATGAGTTCTGGCAAAATTAGGCATTTTGAATTCTTAGAAAAAAACACTTAAAAATATTTGAATAAAGGATTCTTGAGATACTAGTATCTATTTACTCTTTTTGAAATTGTTTTAGCATCATTTTCACTCATCAGCAAGTGATTTTTTAAAAACAACAAAAAAAATAAAACTTTTATATTGGGATAGCAATTTTCAAAAATTTTGTCTTGACCAAATAAACGCAAAAAAAAAAAAACCTTTCAGTGGTAAAAGTAGTGAAATAATAATGAAAAATGATAGTATTTATGAAGTAATTATGTAATTAGGTAATAAAAAGCATAAAATTAAAAAAAGTCTCACTGACAATGAACCAGGATTTCAAAAAAATGAACTTGCAATGAACTTCTATTACCATGAAGTCTTAATAGATTAATAATAGTCTTAATAGTCATCATCCCTCAAAAAGATTTTTTTAGGATGCTTACTTGATAATAGATCCCCATAGTTTCAAACTGTGCATTATGGATTATCAAGTTTGCAGTAAATTAGTATAAACTTTTCTTAAAGTACGATATACCTTTTGTCAACTGATATTCTAAAGATATCCAACCCATTCCTCTGAAAACTATTGTTTGATTTTATAACACGTACTTTTGTAGTGCAGCTTGTTCCAAAGATTTGTATACCAACCTTAGCAGATGAACCTGAACAAAAAAAAAAAAAAAGAATTGCTACAAAAACAAAACAAATAAATTAAAAATTAGAAAGAACTTTTATCCACAGGTAAAGAGATGCTATCTGTTTTTAATGATGAATCAAATGATGTTTTTAATGATCTTTAATTGATAAAGTTAGTTATTGATAAAGTTAGTTATTGATAAAGTTTTGCTTAGATAATCATGAATTTCTGCATAACACATTTATTTTCCCTGTTGAATATACTTTTAAATGTTTGCTTCCACTATCTTTTATACTTTCTATTTTCCTCCACAAAATGATAAGTTAAGGAGCCTCAGAATGCTAAGTGAATGAAACTTAATTTTATAAAAGTTGAAAAGTTATTTGTATTCAATTTCTTCTTGATATTGTTAAATGCATTTTCTGCTGATAATTCCACTGTTAATTCTTGTTCATCGTAATGCACTTTTTCAGTTAAGTGTTCTGTTTTTGTGTTTCAATTATATGTTTTTTTTTAGGTGTTTATAATAGATTCTTTTATTTTCTGTAATGTGGGCTAGGTTTATAAAACTTTATAAAAACCAAGAAAGCTTATTAAATTAATTCAAAATGAAAAAAAGAAAACAGACTTTTGTTTCCTTTTATATATCTTTAGTTGAATCTCCATCTTGATATATTAAAGTGCGTTTTTATCTTCCTCGAGAGTAGAGAACAAATTGGAACTGAGAATGCCTTTCAAAATCAGAGCAAAACCTACCAGCAACTCAAGATGCATTGTTTTAAGATGTCACAGACATAAAAAGTAAGTGGTTAGAGGAAGCCGCTTAATTTTGCCAAGTTAACAATAAATGTGGTTGGGCTGCAATCAAATCAGGATAATTTACACTGATCAAATGTCTTAGAACAATTAAGAAAGAACTTGATGTTGTCATTGAAACTGGAAAGGAGAAGGAATATGAATATCATTTATTGTTCTATTTCACCAAAGAGAAAAAAATTATTAGTCTGTTAATATTTATACATGATTGAGAAATGAAACTTTTATCTCATAACTGTCCAAGTCAAAAGGAAGAAAACCTGTTCTTATGAAATTATAAAATTTCTTTTATGATTATTACATTAAAAGAAAGTTTTGGAAGTTTCATGAAGATAATTGCAGAGTTATGGCCAGAGTGGGCAAAGAAACAATCATAAGCACAGGTTACTGAGCCACATAGAACATGTTTCATCTCTGAAACATGTTCTATGTGGCTCAGTAACCAATTGGAAACAAAAATATAAAAGTGCCATGAGAGCTTTTTAAAAAATATCTGAATTTATTGACTGACAGGTGAATAAACTCAGATATTTTTTGAGTCTGATGAACATAACATTGATGATGATGATGATGATGATGATGATGATGATGATGATGATGATGATGATGATGATGATGATGATGATGATGATGATGGATTATGGTGCAGAAATAGAAATAAACTAGTTTGAAACTAAAAAAAAATGGTCCTGAAGGAAAAAGATTTAGATTCAAGAGATAAAAGAGAACTCAAGAATGTGAATGCACTTTTTGATGGACAAGATATCACATGTTTTTAAGTAGACTTTGATGTTTTCGGTTTACTTACTGATTGCTACCTAGCATTCTATAGTTCTTGCTTCAGGATTATAGTTAGAATTTTAACATTTTCATATTCTTTTTTCACTATGTTCTTTCAAGTTGTTATTTTAAAGAGAAATTGTCAAAAGTAATCACTTAAAAATGTTAGTACTGTTTTTGAACTTGTAAATCAAAATGCTAGGTGAAGCACCTCAGCGGTGTTTTGAAAGTTAATTTTAAGTTGTTTACTACATTATTCTGTGTAAGCATCTTTTTAACCATGCATTCCAAACCAACATGTCTGATAACTTTTTGCAAATCTATTTTTTAAAAGAGTTTCAAAATTTGAAATTCTTTTCATAATGCTAGTTAGTTGGCACACTTTTTTCAACTTCACATTAATTTATGTTCTTTACAGATAACATGTAATATTTTTACAGATAACATGTAATATTTTTACAGATAACATGTAATATTTTTACAGAGAACATGTAATTTTTTTGCTTTTACTATTTAAAATTGTATTCGTTATCCAGATTATTTAGTATTTTCAGTACTTTAATAAAAAATCTTGGATTTTATGTAGCTGAATTTAAAACCTGACATTCTCAGGTCCCACTGCATTCTGAAGTTCATTTAACTATAATTATTTAGAATTATTAATTATGTAATTATTGTAAAATTGCTAAATTGAATTATGAATTTATCATTAAAAAATCAAAATACATGTGCAAATAAAACCTTCTTTTAAATAAAACTTTAATACATCAACTTAACATACTTAATAAAATTAAAATATAAACATGAAGTTTAATTTCTAAATCTTCTCCTAAAAGCCTTTTTAACTTCTAAATCTTTTTCTTTTAATTTGTATACAAAATTAAATAAGTTATGTTACTTCAATAAACCATAGAAAATTACATGAACATATACAAATAGCAAGTACTTCAAGCAAATATGAAATATTAAATATTTAACTTTTATAAACAAATATTTAAGGGAAAACAAAATGGTTATTATAGCTGTTCATATCTACATAATGTAGGTAATGCATTCTATCTGTATGATGTAGATAATATAATTGCATCTCCATGATCTGGACAAGTTAATAATATATTTAATTGGTTTAATTATTGATTATTCAAAAAACATGCAGTATAATTTTAAAATGAAACTCATATTTACCAGCAAATGGGTAAGGTCCAGTTTTGAACCGAACTTCATACTGATAAAATCCATCATTGCCTCCAATAAAAGGTATAATATGTTCCCCTTTCTGCTCATACCTATCACGGCGGTAAGCAATAAATAAGCCAATCATGTAAAGTAAGACTACAACAATGCAAGTTGCAAAAGCTACAGGATTGCTGCCAATGTCTAATTTCTATATAAAGATTTTTTCTAATGTAAAGATTTGATATTAAGATTGAATTTAAAGATTTTAAAGAACTAGAAAAATCTTTCAAACATCTTTTACTTTTTATAAAAATTATTGTTTGTTGAAAGTATTCATTGACTGTCAACAAAACTGTGGATTGATTTTTAGATGGATTTTTCATATTTCATAACATTTTAAGACTTAACAAAAACCTTAACTTATTTTACAAAATTACATAATTTCTAAAGATTTTACAAAAAACTTTATAGACTTCTTTATATGACTTCTAAAATTGCATAATTTAATATTTCCTTTAATTCTGTAAAAATTTCAAACAGTTACTTGCTGTTACTCTGGAAAATTATTAAGCATCTCTGTAAACTCTATTACTCTCTGTTAGCTCTCTAAAACCCTTATTTGCAGATTAAATGCTAGATCACATTAATATTACTAATTTAAAATCAATGAGGTGCTGAATTGATTTTGATTTTATGACCTCAACATGACCTGTAAATGAATTTTACCTCAAGAATTAAGAAATTCAATGGATTAGGCTTCAGATGAAATGAACCTGTAAACGAAGTGAGATGGTTACATTTACAAACAATATTTTCATGAGTTGATTCCTTTGTAGGGATGCATCCTGAACTATCCCAGCCCAACATTAGGGTATTCCAGTACAAACAGTGGCTTGTATAAACAAACACATTCAATGTGATGTTGTTTGCAAAATCATGTTCAATTCCAAGGTAATAAACAGAGCTCAATGAAAAATTTCTAAGGGCAAAAAAAAAAAAGTTTTTTTTTAAAACAAAAACAATTTAGCGAAAAGTGAACGAAAGAATAAATTTAAAAAATATGGATAAAAATTACCTTCCTGATAAGAATAAAATCCTCTTTTTGGCATCATCATTTGCACCAAAAGCTAACACTCTAGTGTTTTTATTATCAGCTGTTAAGCTCACATTTTCTGATAAATAAACATACACAAGGCCTTTACCACTGTATTCAATAATATTAATCAAAACATTGACAGCCCCTTCATTAAAATAAGCAACATTTTCAAATGATGGCAGCGTGGAAACATACACTTCTTTTGGTAGAAAATTCAAAGTTGAATTTGTAAAAGAAGTATCTAATTCAGCAGGGACATTAAGCGTAATACACTCTTGATCAGTCAAGCTGCTGACAGGTATTTTATCTAGGGTTGCATTTTTATAGGAAAATGTTAGCATAGATACAGATCCTTCCTCATAAATGAATGGATTGAATGTTGAACACTCCAAAATTTGAGAAATATCAGATTCATTCGCAATTTGAGAAAAGTTTGAAGACGCTGAACACTTTCCAGCATGAACATCTCCATTCAGTCGAGAGCCTTTGTTTCGCCTTAAATTTGTTGAAATACTATTACTTTCTAATTTTTTCTCATTTTCTCCTGGAAGAGTAGTTTGCAAAATTATCTTATAAAGCTGATTCAACAAGTTATAATTTAAAGTTAAGTCAGTAGAGCGACGTTTTCTTACAGCTGCTTTTTCAAAGTCTGCTTTAGTATTACTAGTTATTATTCGAAGAATTGGCATATAACTTTCTTCAGGTAAGCTATATCCTTCAAGGGAAAATGAATCTGCAAGGTTGAGTAGACTAATTAAAGATGATGTAGCAAGGCTACGTACATCTGTATTTAAACCAACTTTATCGCCAGCTCCAATTGCCAAATCAAGTGAGAATGAAATTTGATAAAGAGTTTCCATAGAGCTTGCATTAAGAGATGCTACACCAAACACAAGCTTATTTAAGACTTCAGCCACTTTTGTTTCATTTTTTTCATTTTCAAGAAGCAACACAGAAGCAATAATGGCAGAGGAAGCTTTATTTACATCTTGGCTAAGAACTAACTTTTCTAATTTTGGGATAAAATCATTACTGAGAAACTGAATATAATCTGATACATTTGGAGGCTGAACTTGTATAAAACTGTAATTCAAAAATAAAGAACAAGTAATTATGTTTCATTTGACTCACTAGTTAAAAAATAGGCTTTTTAACATAAATTATTAATGATTTTCTTTTAGAAAAATAATAATAATCACGAAAAATAGCTATAAAAAATACAGAGAATAACAGCTAAATCTGGAATTTTTTAAGACTATAATTTAAAACATGAGAAAAAAAATATTACCCTGAAAATGCTTTTGTTAATGAACCTAGAGAATCTTCTACTTGAACAAGAAGACTGACCATCCAATTATCTCTTTCATCTCCAGATGGAAAAAGTATGGGTTGCACTGGATTTATACCACGATAAATTGTTGTGGAAATTGTTCCAATGTTGGCAATTACTTCATAAATAAATGGTTGATTCAAATTGTCTTCATCTTTCCAGTTAGAGCAGTTCAAAGCAAACACAGTAAGAAATGACATTCCAATATCAGGTGTAACAATACAAGATCCATTTTCAGGACTTAGATTATTTTCAATTAAAAAAGAGGAAGAACCAGCCTCATCCATACCTAAACATTACAAGATTCACAGGCTATAGCTACAAATTTTAATAAGAAATTCAAAAAAATCTTTTTAAAAGGTAAAAAAGGTAAAAATTGTAACACATACCTTTCACAGAAATATTAACAACAACTTTGTATGATTGAAGTCCATCCAGAACTCCTGATTTTAAAATTAAAACAGGTGCATCTAAGGGTGTAAGCAGTGTATAGTTATCAAGGGTAACCAATTTGTTATCATTGATACCAACTATTTGCCAATTGTATATTGCTTCAATAGATCCACAGTTTGTGCAATAGGCAAAAAACTTAAGCTGCTTGTATTTGACATATTTGAGTGATTTGTAAGTGTTGCAGGTGACACAATCAATATTTGCTATTGGAACTGTGCCATTGATCACATACAACTAAATTTAATACCAATAGAGTTTTTTTAGTTGTTTTGTTTTTTTTGTTTTAAGTTACTTGAATTAGAAAGGTATAATAAAGCAAAAGTTATCTTTCTTTTATGGCAACATTTGAATTGCAATGGTCTGTTGATTTGCATGTTAATTTTGTAGGTATAAAACTTTTTTTTTTTTTTAAAAAAAAAGCATTTTGTTATGAGTTGTTAAATTTGTTTGTACTAATTTATTTTGAAGTATTTGAAGAAATATTTGTTTTTTGAGAGTAAAAGGACTTTTTTTAAAAAAAGCATTTCCTTATAAATAATTACTACTGAATATTTTTTGACTGATTTATTTTGAAGAATTTGAGGATATTTTTGTTTTACGAGAGTAAAAACTAAGTAAGTATTCTCCACATCACTTCTTAACCTTTTTATTCTAGTTATTCTTAATGATTATATCTTTCATACAATGCTCTAATTTGTATGTTTTATGAAGAAATTTCAATGATACTAGTACTACTTCTTAAATTGTTGAAAGAATGCACATAGTAACTAATAAGACATGCCACATTTGTTAAAGTTTTTTGACATTTTTACTCGTGAAGAGCAATCTTTTTATATAAATGTTTGTATTCTCAAAATCCTGATTAAAAAATGAAACTTTGAACTAACCACTGATTGCTTAAATCAAAAGAATCTTGGCTTCTTATACTGCAAGCTTTTAAAGCTTTGACCAAACTACCAAGCTGCAAAAATCTGGCAAAAATTGCTACAACACAACTTTTACCATTACTGAAAGAAATCAAAATTACTTACAATTGTGGAAGAATTTAAGATTTTTTTCATCAAATAAAAGTTTAATATTTTGAGCTCTGAAAATACAGAATACAACAGTACCAAATATCTCTGAAAAAAAATTTTTTTTCAGGTTCATCAATTAAACAAGAGCAAATTGTTTGAAAATATCAATAACAAAAAACACACCTGTTGTAATGCAAAAACTGGCTGCTCATTTTCAAACTCTTCTCGTTTCACTTCTACTTTGAAAATATAATGCTGGTAAGGATTCAAGCAAAAGGGTTTAATGTGGACAACTGAAGTATTTTTGTTCCATTTAGAAAGATCAATTTTAAAAGTCTCTGATTCTTCATCACATTCAATATAAGACCATTTATACAATAGCCTAGGTTTATTTGGATATGAAATATCTGGGTCTATAGAGTTGCTTGCAGAAATTACAAAATCATGAACATTTCCTATAACACGAAAGGAGCCCCCAGAGAGTTTTGGCAAAAGTGTTGATCCTTTAACTTCTAAAAAAAAGCTAATATCTAAACTACCATTCTCTCCAAATTGTATTCTATTAATTACACAATAGTATCCGATTAAAAATGCCCTAGGAGGCAGTTGAAGAGCAGCAGCATTTGTTTTTATAACAGATCCTGATATTCCATTTGGGACATATAAAATTCTGGTAATACTTTGTGAACAATCAGTGTTAGGTTTTGCTTCTTCAAATACCCATTGATAAGTGATGTTACATTCTGAAGTAATGTTTATTTCACTGTAAAACCACAATGATCGAGTATGCTGACGACGTTTTGTATATTGTTGAACTTTAGGCAATTTACAATTTTCTAAGTAAATTGTAATAACAAAAATCTCTTTAATTTTCCCGTTTATTATGAATGGTCCTGAAACAATAACTACAACAGTGTAATTGCCTGGCGCATAATTTTGCAATGATTTTATTTCTACAGTTGATGTATTTCCTATGAAGTTTTCTCCAATATACCATTCATATGTTGACATTGGCATTTTGTTATGAACTTCTAACTTCAAACTGGAACTAGAAGAGACATATTTTTGAGATGGGAAAGGTTCAACACTGGATATAACAGCTAGTGAGTTGAACTGAAACCCATAATCTGAAGCTTCTATACAATTTAGTTCATTACATACTTCAAATGTCATGTTTATTATTTGATTTTCTATTGCTGTAGTAAGTGATGCATTTATTGAATTATTTGAAATGTGAAAAACTTTTAATTCTTTCATTCCTTGCACTTGCAAACTCTTTTTAATAAAACTTTGAGAACCTTCCCAAGAAATGTTAAATATATAAGTGTTATTGGCAACAAGATTTTCTGGAAGATTAGTTATCATATTCTGAATTGGTTTCCTAACGGTAACTGGGTAGGTGTACTTTTCTGCATTGTATAAAATATCACCTGAAAATATCTTTACTTCTAGAACTATATCATAGGATTTATCCACAGATGTACAATCAAAGTTTATTCTCGCATTATGATCAAGTAACTCAACCTGTGCTCCATCTTGTGGAGTAATTTCCCATGAGTAGTAAGCAATTCTATTAACATTTTGAATAACTAAGTTTATTGAAGAGTTATAAGCAACAAAAAGGCGTTTAATTGAGAGTGGCAGTTGTAAATAAGTAACTATGGTTGTATTTTTGGACAATTTAATAACTTCAACTAATTTAAAAGCATTTTTAAATTGAATAGGAGAAGATACATTTAGTTCAATAACATAAAACCCAGGCTCACTGAAACTTACGTTTTGATTCCAGGAGTTTCCTTTCTGTGTGCCATTGACTGCCCAAGAATATGAAAGTGAAGAAAGGCTTATTGAACTATTGGCAAAGTATTGTAACTCAGTTGCCATCAAAATTGGAGCATTAACTTCAAGTTTATTTATATTGGGATAAACAGACACATTCAAAACTTTACTGTCATTAGAAAGTTGGTTATACACAATGACTTTTATTATATGAATTCCTAAAGAAGAAAAAGTGATACTTGCTTTGTTTGTGTGATTAAAAATACTTGTGTTATACAACCATTCAACAGATTGAATCACACTGTCTACAAAAACTTCCAAGAATAACATCTCTCCAATTATTACATTGTATTGACTAACTGTAACATTTACAATCTGAATTTTTCTAATAACATTAAAAGTAGCTTGTCTAATGAAAGTATTTAGATTGTCAGAGATGGTAATGTTTACTAAAAAAACATCTTCAATGGATGACTTTCCTTCATAAATAAATCTTTTTTGGCTTGTTATGTTAAAAGTCTCTTCAGCTAGAGATGTTTTAATAGCCACAATGTATGGAAATATTGAAATGTTGCTAAAATGTAGTGTGATGTAAAAACTAGTATTAATTTCAACAACAGATTGAAGAAGTTCAACAGAAGTAAACTTAGCTGAATATTGTGCAATTACAATTGAACTGCATGATATTTGTGATACATTGTTTTTGACTTCCAATGTGATATTGTTTTTGCCTTCAAGTTTGAAAGCAATTACTTTAAATGGAGGTTGGCCATTATTTTCCACTTCCCAATCACTTTTTTTCCCATTTTCCCACCATCTAAAGTAAAATATTTTTGATCCCTGCCAATCTATAGGACGAATAACAGTCTCATTGTTTACATTAACATTTATTTCTTCTGGCATGCTATATTTGATTTTATTAAACACATTTATAAAACGTGAATCACTTGTACTTGATGAATTATTGCTTCCATACATTACAGTAAAGACAACTTTGTAGTAACCTTCATTATTGAAAGTAAAGTTGAAATGTGCTCCAGCATTAAAATCAAACACTAACCATGATGTTTGATTTAAAATGTTTGAAGCTATCTGGATACTCCACTGATAATAAATAACTTGATAACATGAGGATATATTTTTTACTAGAGTATGAAATCTTCCAGTACTGATAGGATAAAAATCTGGAAGGTAAAACACCACAAAATTACTAACAACTTTAATTGTTTTATAAATGCTGGATGACGATACAGGATTTGTAGCATTGAACTCAACATTAACCAATGAAACATTTTCAAATGATAACAAAAGAGAGTTAGATTTAACTTCATTAATTTCAATGTTTGGTAACACCTTGTATGTGAACAAAACATCAGTTCCATAATCAATTTTAAATTTAACAGTAATATTCTCTGCCACACAAACTGAGTATTTATCTACTTCAACATTGAAATTTGTAATGGGGTCAAATATACTAACTTCATAGCTAAACAGTGGTAACTCTTTTATTTCCAATCGGAGCAATTTATAGGCATTACCAACCATTTCAGGAATATACTCAATTCTATTCAAACTAGCAACAAACATTTGGTTATTCAAAAACCAAGTTAATTTTTCAGGTATTGGTAAACACTTGTTTGCACTAACCAAGCTAAAAGTAACACGGCTATCACTTTTTAAAAATTGGACACCTAGAATATCATTTACAGATACATTATAAACAGCTTGAATTATTGAAAAAGTTCTTTTCCATACAAAAGTTTCTTTGATATTTGTTGTAATTGAAATTTCTATCTCATAAGAACCTTGATTTTCAAAAGAATAAACAAATGGATTATCTTTGTTTTTAATTTCCATTAACTGTGTACCAATTGAAAATGATGCATCAACAATTTTATCATCAGCTTTCAAATAAAATTCAACCTTAGTTTTCACGTCGTAAATTATTTCACAAGGATCAGGTAAGGGGTTAGGCTTTAAATTAACATCAAACCCATGATAAGCAAATTGCGGGAAATCCTCTTGTATAAGACGATTGACAACATTGATGAATACACTTATTGTTAGTTTAAGTTCTTTTTGCATCAAATTAACATTGATATCAAAGTCTCCTATGCTGTTGATTTTCCACTTAGTTGTACCGGTACAAGGTAGATTTGTTGATAAAAATGTATTCAAATCACATAGATCAGAGGCACATTGCTTACCCACACTTGAGTTAGATATTGCCCATAATCCATAACAAGTCTTTTCATCCAAAGTGCCTTTCTCTGTATATAAATCCACTGTTAAGTCTCCATTTAAGGGTACCAAAAATCTTTGCATAGAATTATAACTTAAACTGTTTTGAATAATTTTCAAACTTTTATTTTCAAAAATAGCAAATTCAAGATTTCCTTCAATAATCTTCTTGGATGGGTTTGAATATTTTAGAGAAAACACAGGGCTGCTGGTATGTACATTGGAAATAACACTAACACCAGTAATATTAGAGACAATTTGTAAGCATCCGCTAAATAAAAATAACCAACTCAATACTCTTGATGAACATTAAAATAGCTATAACATACTAATATTTCCGATCTAATAAGAAACAAATACAGAAAACAAACCTAAAAATTACCTTTGTATACAAAGAAACAGAGTAACAAAAAACAGCAACAGTTTCATTGTTGTTTTAAACTTTGTATATCTTGTAAAACATTATCTTTATTAGCGGCTGGTGAGTTGCTTAAGCATCTGTTTTTATTGGTTTAATTGTTGTTTCTTGCCTTTAAGTGTAAAAGTGAACTCTAAATTCCTGAAAAAAAAAATTTTTTATGAAAACATTAAGACACATAAGGCACTTTTAAGTATACAAATATGTATAACAAACAAAAAAACACATAAATGCCTTTGGTGCAACATTAGCATTTCCAAAGATTATATAATGATCTTTGTAAAGTTAATAATGATTGCACGAAAATATAATGCACGGTGGTTTTCAAATATGAGCATAGTATCGTTTTGAAGTTGATACCTTGAGAGTTTAAAACTATTTACAATATATTTAGAGATTATGACAGTTATTTAATGCATGACTTAAAACTGCGGAGAAAACACTCTAGATCTATATGTTTAATTGATTAATAATATTGCTTTTTACAATCTGAAAACAATGATAAACCATATTGAACTGGAGAGAACAACTGTGTAACTCGATTTTAGTACATTCGTTTTTATTTACGGATAAAACGTAAAATTATTTAATGTAGGAATAATCGCGCTTTCATTGGTTTAATGAGATTTGAATGAGATTCTGAATATCTTTTTAAGCGAGTGTGCCCGCTCGCTTTTTTCTTCGTAGAGATATTTTGCGTATGTTTCATCTTTCTTCGGTACACAGTTGTCCGGAATATTACATTTTTGGCACAATTCATCTCTGTCTTTTTTAAAGTTACGACCTTAGAACTTTCAATGAATACTTCTTATACCCTGGTTTATTATATGCATCACTGCGGTATCCTAATCATAATTTTAGTGGACCCCTTGGCGGACGAAAACAGCACCATCTACCCAGCAAACATGCTTTCAGCGGACCGTGATGCGTAAAGCCGACGCCGGTATGCCGCTGCTGGCCCACTGTGTTGCCTAATGCGGATTGCCGCTGCTGGCTAACCGATGATGGACCGTTATCTCGTTTTGTGTTGGCGTACCGCCGTTGGCTGAAAAACGGTGTTGCGTTAAAAAAGTTAGTCGTTAAAAAAGTTAACAAATAGTTCTGCGCCTGCGTTTCGCATGCGCAGTACGGTCAAAGGAGCGTTCGTTAGGGAATGAAATTAGACGTTAAAAAAGTTGCATTGTTTCATTAGGGTATGTAAAATAATAAAAATTAGTGTATACTTTATATTAAAAATGGCTGTCCATGTTTACTCAGTTGATGAAATTATTTTATACTTTATGTTAAAAATGGCTGTCCATGTTTACTCAGTTGCTGAATTCATAAGCTTTACTACTGATATATGGACCAGTAGTTCAAATGAAAGCTTCATGAGCCTGACAGGTCACTGTTTAGACAATACATTTAATCAGAAAACTGTTGTACTTAGAGTAGCTCCATTTCCTGAGCGGCATACAGCAGCAAATATTGCTGAATTGATTGAAGATATGACTGAATTTAAAATATCACCTTCAAAAATTCATTTAATAGCTAGAGATAATGGTAGAAATGTTGTCAAGGCTATTAAAGATAGCCCATATGATAGTATGGCTTGTTTTTACACACACTGCAACTAGTAATTAATGAGTGTATTTTTGAACAAACAGTTGTCAAGAATGTCATTGCAAACTGGCATTCAATTGTTGGGCATTTCAGCCATTCTCCCCAAGTCTGCCCTAAACTTAAAGCTCTTCAAGTAGCAAACAATGTTCCTAAGCACAAACTTATTCAAAATGTTCCAAAAAGGTGGAATAGTACCTGTCATATGTTAGAACTAATTTATGATCAAAGGAAACCTCGAACCATATATGCACTTGAAAATGGTAAGCTTCCTTTATTAAATGCAAACAAATGGATGATTACACAATGTAACAAAAAAAAAAAAAATTTCTGTTTATCAAAGTTTTTTGATGTTTCTTAATTAATTTGAGTATGCTGAGTCTGAATATGACATTGGATTTTTTATTGCATCAATCGTTTGGTCGTAAAAAAAAAAAAAATCAATTAAACATATAATTAATATAAATCGTTTTGCAATCATGTTACATTATATTGTATTGTAACAGTCTCTCACAATCTCAAAAAACACTAAAAGTGAACAGTAGAACGAGGTTTTCTTTTATGAAGTTTCTCGTCATCGCGTATCAAACACCAGATGTAGTCACCCATCATAGCTGCATCCCATCTGCCCTGGTATCTTTTCTCCATTGCAAGAATATCCTGATGGAAACGTTCCCCGTGCTCTTCACTCACATCACCCAAATTTGGTCTGAAAAATTCCAAGTGTGAATGCAGGTAATGCAGCTTTATTGACATTCTGCATTTCATATCTGCGTACCGTACAATTAAGTTTTCCACTATCTCTTTGTAGTTATCACTCTTATTGTTGCCTAAAAAGCTATGAACAACATGTCTAAATGCAGTCCATGCTTCTTTTTCAACAGCAGACATTTTGTCCTCAAGCTCCTTACATGCCAACATAACTTTAATCTGTGGACCAACGAATATACCTGCTGAAATTTTTGCATCTGACACCTTTGGAAACATCTGCCGAATATGCTGGAATGCTGCACTATCTGGGTTTAATGCTTTGACAAATTGTTTGATAAGACCAAGTTTAATGTGAAGGGGTGGTAGTAAGATCTTTTCAACAGGTATCAGAGATTGATTAATAACATTGTGCGAACCAGGCTGTAAATGTTCTCTCACTGGCCACTCACGTCTTGTGAAGTGCTGGTTTGCAGCCCTGCTATCCCATAAACAAAGAAAACACGAGTACTTTGTGTATCCTCCTTGCAGACCGAGAAGAAATGCTAGCATCTTAAAGTCTCCACATACATCCCACTTGTAACTGTCGTAGTTGATTTTCTCAAGCAACAACTTCACGTTCTTATAGTCTTCCTTTAGATGAACGGAATGAGCAACTGGAATCGAAGGAAATCGGTTTCCGTTATGGAGCAAAACTGCCTTTAGACTTCTTGTTGAGCTGTCAATGAATAATCTCCACTCTTCAGGATTGTGAACAATGCCAATGTCATTGAAAAGACCACGAACGTCATGACAATAGCACAGTGATTCTGATACTACATAAAAGTATGCGAATGTTTCATGTCTTTTTCGGTATTTCGAGGTTCTGCAGCTTGGATCTAATAAATTCCATTCTTTCAAACGTGATGTCAGAAGTTCTGCATTTGATTTAGTGAGACCTAAATCTCGTACTAAGTCATCAAGTTCTTGTTGGATAGGGAAATGAGGTGAATCATTCGGTTCCCTGAAATCACAGTCATCATTGAGTTCATCCGGTGAGTCTACTTCAGAATGATATGCAGCTGCTTCTTCGGATTGAGGTGGAGTAGGAACAGGCAATTCATCACTGTGTGGAACTGGTCCAATAGAAGATGGTGTACTTGGATAAACTAGAGTCAGCCTATCTTTCGGTTTTTTATACTTTGAAATGTCAACAATGCAGAAAAAGCAGTCATCATGATGGTTCGTCGGTTCTCTCCATATTCTCGGAATCGCAAAGGGCATTGACTTTCGGATTCCACGCAGCCATCCTTCCAGAGTTGATCTGCAGCTACCACAACTGTAGTGTGGTGCCCACGATTTGTCCTGATCTCCCATAGCCATGCCAAAATAAGCATGATATGCAGTAAAGAATTTTGTACCACTGACAATCTTATGTTTGACAATCTTATGTGTTGGACTAATATAGTAACCACAAACATAACAGAATGAGTCAGGACAAAGCTTGCAGGATCTACTAGACATATTCACCACTTCATGTAACAGTTGTAATTAGTTAAACTGAAAATAAACACACGAATATAGTTAAAATCAGCATATATATATAATGTTTTAATTGCATTACACATATACGAAAACTCCGAAATATACTTTATGCTTTTTCTCAGGAAATCTTGATGATAGAGAAAAACCAATGGTACCACTGAAATCAGCATACAAAAATTATGTAAGAAACATTAAAAAATTAACATAAACAAAAATGTTGTTACATGGTGTTATTGGACAGTTTTGTGTTTTGCTAAAAGATTTCCACAAAACAAGAGTTCGCTTGAGTGAAAGAAATTCTATTGTCTCAGATATTATACCACAGATACAGTTTTTGAAACATTTCATTAATAAACCTTTAATTGATGACAGCTAATTCAATGGAGAATAGTTTCAAACAATATACTGATAACTATAACATCATCTTGTCAATATTTCTTGATCCCAGATTCAAATTAAAAATGTTCAAAAATGAAAACACCTTTTCAGCTGCTAAAACAAGTACTGAGAACATAACCATTCAACTTATTAAAACCCATGAAAATATAAAAAACATCAAAGTTACTGAAAATGATCGGTCTGCAGCTTGTGACATTGAAAATATTGACTCAGAATTAGGAAATAATGGTACATTACTAAATGAATAGAAAGATATAGTACAAATGGGTTTTGATAATTGCTTTGAAGAACTTGTAGGATTTAATTCTAAATAAATCGGTCAACCACAAACTTTAATTTCAAATGAAACTTTATTAAACAAAATTCAACACAACTCAAATGAAGACCTTATTGACAAAGAAAGCAATCTTTTGTTGTGGTGGAAATCACAGAAAACCAAAATGCGACTATTAGCAAAGCTTGCTTTAAAGTATTTAAGCTGCCCACTGTCTTCTGTGGAGAGTGAAAGACTTTTTAGTATAGGTGGAAATGTATATACTGCAAAGAGATATAGCTTAACAGGAGCTCATGGTGAAATGTTAATATTTTTGAACTATAATATGAGAATTTAAAAATATTTGATTTTGTATATATTACTATAATTAGTATAGTATAATTCTTTTAGAAGTGAGTATCTATGTTCTATTTTTTCATGAAATATAATTTATTTAGGAGTTTAAAAGTTTTGATACTATGAGGAGGTCAAATGAAAAAGAAAATGTCATGAAAATTGTATAACTTTGTAGAATTAGAAAATTACAGGGAAAAAAAGTTTGGAAAAAATAATTGAAACTCTCTTTGAGAGCTTTTGCTCAAAAATAAAAAAAGAATGCTTCCCAATGCCTTAATCAAAATATCAAAGCATATTCTGTTGTGGATTTGAGGGTTGCGCAAATTAAAGAGTATCGTTAGCCAGGGTAACTTTGGTCAGTTTTGGCAGTTTTTCTTAAACATCTCTGAATCTTATTAACTTTTTACAGTTTTCTCTTGTGGTAATAACATTATAGGTCTTGGCTATAGGCCTCTATATTTATTTTTTTAATTTTTTTATTACAAATATTTATTTTTAAACGCCGAAAAGTGACCAATGTTACCCCAGGTTTTTATCATGTTTGATCAATAATACCCCTGCTATGGGGTAACATTGGTCACTTTTTGGAGTTTTAAAAAATCATCAGCCCTTAAACACTTAGAGAAACATGAAAAGAACATTTAAATGGACAAAAAATTTTGCAACTAGCTCCCTGTTATTGTGCAAAAGTCATTAACAGTCATTTTCTAGTAGGTCATTATCGTCATCTGAGGATGATGACACTTGTTCAACTCTTGCCCTTTTCTTGTTATTCTTGGTGTTACTGTTATTCTTGGTGTTATTGTTATTCTTTGATGTGGTAGGAGTTGTGTTATTCACCAGATCTTGCGGTGTTATCGCTTTGCCAGGTGTGATCTTTTTCCCTCTGGTGCGATTTGTTTTCCCATCCTGTCCACAATCTTTCACTAATAGACCTTCTATATCTTCATTGAATGCTCCCTTAACAATACTACCGGTACCTCCTCCAATGTCTTTGTTAACCTGTGACAAACGCTTCATGACCATTTCTTTATCGAAGGGAAATATTCCACTAGCCTTGAAGTCAGATCTCAAATTATCGCTTTTCAATTGACGTTGCAGTAGAGCAAGAAGACCGAGGAACTGATTTTTTGGTATTGATTCTTTGATGCGCGTTTCTATTTTTAGCGGACGGAAAACAGCAACGTCCAGCGGTTAAAGCAAATGGGAAGCGTATATTCCGAACTTTCGACTAGCCTTTCTCACGCTTACTCTTCCAGTTAAACATTCTTTCATAGCATTGGAAAACGTTTCTTGACTGTATGAAGTTGCATATGCTCTTGAACCACGCTTTTGCTTATATTTCCTCGGCATTTTCACCGGCTAAGAATTCAAATGGTTCAATAAATGTATCAGAAGTGTCAAAACATGCCAAAATAAACTCAATGTAGTCTACGAAGTAACTGTGCTATATTCACAAAAACTGTTGATATACCAAATTTGTTGATATAATAGTCGATATATATTGTTGGTATCTCTAACAAAATTAAAACATGTTATCTTTGTTAAATTTTAGGAATTTAAAAAAAAATCAACAATTGACCCCGGTCAACAAAGTCACCCCGGCGACCAAAGTTACCCCGGTTGACGGTACCATTTTGAATACTTTTTTAACGGGCAAACTTTTTTAACGCCGTAAGGCGTTAAAAAAGTTGTAATTATTTTGCGCATGCGCAGATTTCACATTTAATAAACTTTTTTAACGACTAACTTTTTTAACGCAACAACGGCAAAACGCTTCGTTGTGGATACGTTTTTAAATCGGCATGCCAGCTTCGGTAAACACATGGCAATACATTACAGTTTTGCCAACACAAATCCAGAGTTGGCTTTTGGATAGCGGTAAGCTGTCGTTATAACACCAAAAGCAGGCATTTCAATTCAAATGCCTGCTTTTGGTGAGACTTAGATTGATCGATGTTTAAATTGTAACTGTTTTATAAAAAATTCACTGATTATAAACTTATTAGTGTTTAAATATATGCTCAAAATTGTTATTACATTTATTTTTTAACAATAGTTTACTTGATATTTATAACTCTGATAAAATTATACACTAAGTAAAACAGTAAGTATTAAATAAATAAGATGTAAAAAAAAAATCAAATTAGTTTTTAGTCTTGAAATATAAATGACATATATAAATTTATATTGAATCTATATCTATACTTTATATTATAAAATATAGCTATAATTATTGCTTATAAATATTAAAAGTTATATGATTTTAACATTGTTATAATCTTATAGCTATACTTATAGCAATACTTTATAAAATTAAGTTTAGATATTGATATAAAGATATTGATATAGATTCAATATATATTTATAAGACTCAAAATTAAAAAGACTAATTTATATTAATATATATATATATATATATATATATATATATATATATATATATATATATATATATATATATATATATATATATATATATATATATATATATATATATATATATATATATATACAGTCAGTCACAAAAGTTTTTGTACACCTTACAATTTAGAGAAAACACTTAATAAAAACCATTTTAAATGCAAAAAAATAATTTTATATCAAAGTAACAAGAATATATCGTACAAGAAATAGAAAATAATTAACTAATTAAAAATATTTATTTTTAAAACTGAAAAAGTTTAATTTTTGAATTTATAATATGTCACAAAAGTTTTACTACATTAAACAAAACTTGTAAAAAAAACAAGAATATGAAAAATTAAAAAATCTTTAGTATTTTGTTGAACATCCATTGGCATTTACACAAGCTTTTAATCTTCTGTTCATCGATGACACTAATTTTTCGGTATAAGAAGACAGAATTTTATTCCATTCTTCTAGTAAGATATTTTTTAGCATATTAACATTTGTTATTCTATGTTTCCTGACTTGTCTGTCTAAATAATCCCACACATTCTCTATTTGGTTAAAACCTGGTGATTGGGGAGGAGAATGCAGTTGTTTTGGAATATTGTAGAGCAACCATGATTTTACAACATAAGCAGTGTGTTTTGGATCTCAATCCTGTTGAAATATCCAATTATTTCCTAACTTTAATTTAGCAGCATCTGATTTCAAATTAGTTTTTATAATGTCCAAATATACCCAGCGATTTATATTATATGTATTTTTTAATATATACCAGCTTTAGTAAATAAAACAATTTATATAAATTTATATAAGTTTCAATAATGAGCTTTTGGGCAAACATCAAGTTTTCCAATGCCATTAGGTAAAGTTTTCCAATGCCATTAAATAAAGAGGCATTTTTTAGTTCAGAAGATGAATAACATTTTTAAATAAAATAAACATCTTTATTTACAAAGTTGTTATCTTTATTTTACAATCTTTAGTATATTTTTAAATATTTTATTTTTTAAACTCACTGGAGTAAAGTATTTGTGCAATAAATATTACTGTTTCCATGTTTTTCATTTTCATTCCCTTTTACTGTAACCTCTTGTATATGAGATTATTAATAAGAATTTAAATTGATCGTGATATTAAATGTTACCAGTGAATAAAGTAAGATAGATTTTATTATTTTAATGTTATTTGTTTCAATGTTGTTTTTGAAAGAAATCCAAAATATAAGTTCTGGAGTCTGTCTACTGATTGAAAAAATTATATACTTATTTACTAAACCATTTTATTTCAATCAATTATTTGGCTTTCTTTATATCTTTTCAAGGTATTTTCATAGCATATTATATTGTGCTATGTTTTTGTTTGTATGGTGAAAACTATGTTCAATGTGCAAATTATATTTTAGTTCATCAAATTATATTTTTATCAATGTGTTCTGTCTCTGATTCATTCTTTTTCAGATCTGCACTTGTGTCTTAGGCCTATGGTTTTCAAAAGGTTCACCATTGCCCTTAAGTTGCTGTGGGTTTCACAGTTTGATTTCCAACCTGGCATATAAGTATATCATTTTTAAATACTATTTTATTTGTTAACTTAAAATTAAAAGTAAAGATAATTTTTTTTAAATGAAATAACAATTTTTTTTAATAAAATAACAATTTTTTTTTTTATTGTTCATTAGCCCCTCAAGCGTATTGATAGGAATTGGTATACCAGGTAGAGTATTTAAGGTTTCTGTATATGAAGTTTTATTTTTAAAAAAAGGCACGCATTATGACTTTATTTTTATATAGTTTTTTTTAAAAATGTTTCCTTAGTTAAGATAATGTAGCAATATAATTAAGCAATCTTTTTGTTGTTTTTATGTTTTAAATTATGCTTAAATAATAAAATTAAATTTATATCTATTCAATGTAGATAAACTTAGTATCTGGAGTTATTTGTCAATAACTGATGATCAGGCTATTTTAAACAAAAACGTTTTTAAGGGCTGAGAAGGTAAGTTTATTATCTTTGTTGTAATAGCTCTAAACTTAACTGTTTCAATATTTTCATTAAATATCATTGTCTGCTTTCAGGTAAAAGTTAGAAGTTTGCAGACTGCAACGCCGATTTTCAATACATGATGGCTTTCCGAGTATATTTAGTTTTCGATTGAAATGAGAATAAACTAAACTTAGAGATATGTTTAAAATTAACTATTTATTTTATATTTTAAACGTTCGCTAAACGCAAGTTAAGCAATAATCTATAGATACTAATATTTTATATATTCTGTTTTAAATAAAAAAAAGTTATTGTGACTTTAATATTCATATTGTAATTGTAAATTGCAATCTTAAAATGATTTTTATTATAACTTCTGATTATTCTTTTTGTTCACCGAGCTTAAGCGTTGCCACGTATGACCTAATGATTTACAGTTGGGGTAGTGTTTTTTGGTGCAAGGAGAGTTTTAGTATGATAAATTCGTATTTAATGGCTATATACCTATGCACAAAGTCAAAAGGTATTTGATGTGCCTTCCAGGTATCAGCAGGATTTGCCATTCTTTTGAGTAAAAATTGCGCTGAAAGATATACACAATTTTGTTAACGATAAGTGCGTTCTATTCAAACAAAAATACAAAAATAATATGTATATCAATGGATTCAAATCTTCGTAAAAACTTATTATAGGTCCTATGCTATTCCGCTATCGCTTTATCATCGGTTTGCCGCTGACGGACCGTTGTTCAAAAGTTGTCGATTTGCCGCCATCGGTCCGCTGCCGAACCGCCTGCAGCTTTCCGCTAACGGACCGATGTAAATACGATGTGCAAGCCTACGCGGCAACTCAGCGGGCGGCCGACGTCGGCACGGCATAAGTGCTGACAGTGGTCCGTTGTCGGTCCGCCTGCTTAATGTTTGTTGGGTAGAGATTATACGCCAAACATTCATAGCAGAATGATTTTTGGATGTGTCTTACCTATTTCTTTAAAGACCTATTCATTTAAAATAGTCTCCACGGCATATGATAAAACAGTATTAAGAATGTTGTTTGATCTCCAGGTAGTTCTAGTTTAATCCAAAATTTCTCATCGTTAAAGTGAATGTCTGAGGAGCAGAGCAATCCTTTTGTTGCATCTTCATTCGTCGGTCTCCTTGATATTTTGTATTCCCTGTAGTTTTAAAAACGCGTCTGCGTTTTTACTTTCTTGAGTTTCATCAAACAAGATACCAATTAAGATTTTTCACTTACAGCCTGATGTGAATGTACTACCATTTTGTAAACTCTTGCAAGCATGTGATGCTATTCATAATTTGTTATATTTGTCATGAAGGCATCCTTACAATATATTTCAAACTTATCTAGATTTATTGGGTACTTGCAGGACAAAGGATAATTCAGAATCGTTCATAAAGATGTAAGATAAACATCTTACTGTAATTTCATCACTTGATGAGCCTCTACTTTTCAAAAAACTTAGCGCATCTTTGATTTTTCGTTAAGTTTTTTTTTTTTCCGTTTACAAGTAACTCTTTCTTCTCATCCATGTTTTCACAAAAAAAAATCCAGGATCACTACATCCCAGTCTTAATCAACAGACATTCCAGACTACGAATACAGAGATAAAGAGTGTGGATTCCCATGCCCAACGACTGCTGCTCAGGTAGTCAACTTAAAGCAATTTCAAAATAACTCATCTCTGAGTCAACTTTCGTATAGAGAAGTACATTTGATTAGGTAACTGGAAAGTCACAAGGGTGTTGGCTCTGAAGAATATTTTTAAGCCATGTCTTTAAAGTATTGCAATCGAGCTTCATTTTGAGTAAAAAATATATTGTAAACTTTACGTTAAACAACATTTTTACAATAATTTGTCTCTTTAGAACTATAGTAAAAGAAGTAGTACTATTAATAATAACTAACAGTTTACAAAACGTCTTTACTTATGATAAATACGTATTGGATTGTTAGACAATTATTTGACAAACATAAAATACCATTTGTATGTTAACAAAATCACGATGTTACAAGAAACCCAAACTTAACTTTTAAGGCTGCTAGATTTCGAAAAAATATGGTGTAAAGATGTTTGAGTTCAAAATGTGGGGAAAATATGACTTTTTAGAGCAAAAATCAAAATGCACGTTTTTAGATATGCAGGCTGCTACAGTTGTCATAAACTTACCAAACTTTCAGCATACAGTTATGAAATATAAACAATATGATAATCTTTTTATAGAACCCTTTTTTACAACAATACTTTTACTGCATTCTGGCTTAAGTAAACGTCACAAAACGTAAATGTCAAAAGCAATTTCCACAGTGCACAATGACGGTTTTCTTTTAATCCTGGTACTTACTTCCAGGCACGTGTTTACCAGGTTTATCAAGTAGCCGGTTTTTTTCCGCTTAACCTTTTTAGAATCAGCAGAAAATTTCATCATCTGTTATTTGGTCTATCTACATTCAAAGTTGTTAAAAACGACTTACGTTATCTTATTTATAAAATGGCATAAAAATGAGTTATGAAACAAAAAGAGAGACTGTCCTCCAATACCAAATGAGAATTTCAGAGATGTAAAAGAAAGTGTGAAAGTTATTTTCTGATGAGAAATGCTTTACTGTTGACAAATTTCACTGATCAACACAGTTAATAATGTCAATACCTTGAAAACTAAACAATTTAATTCAAAGAAAGAACAAATGTTTCATTAGGTTCATTTGATTTTTGACATACAAAATTGCTGAGAACTGTAAAAATCTCAATAAATCTATTCTAAGAGTTGCAGTTCGCTTATCTTTGATGCGATGGCTTTTTTTTATATATAACATTTTTTAGTCTGAATTTTTATCTTGATTATGGTTTTGTATACAGTAACCTTGCATCTGTATTTAGTATTAAGAGGAGTTTTCAGACGGGAATTACTCTAACTTTTGCTAAATAAAAAAATGAAGGCAACGTTTATTCAGATTTTTCGCCTGGCAAAAAAAGGAATCCTGCAGCAAGTTAAAGGACGGGAATTTGTTCGAACTGCTCTTCAATCCTCTACAAACTTAAAATTGAAGTTTAAAACCTAAACTCGTCCATGGTATCTCATTTATTGCTCATAATAGACAACCATTGATGTTGTGGACGGATTTAAACTTTCTCTTGATGGCCTAACAATGGTACCATAGCATTAAATAGTCGCTTACTTGGAGCAGAGGTCATACTTGGAACAGAGGAATACAGAAAACAAGAGAAAGCTAGAGAAATGTGCTCTTGTTACTCTTTCATCATTTTAACATTTTGGCGAAATGTTAGAAACTATTCCTTTCGAAAAAGTTAGAAATTATTCAACAAGCAGCGTTGTTAAGTACAGTAAACCTAGACAGAAAAAGACTTGGCGCAGGCTTTATAATTTATTCTTAAGAAAATATGCCTTGCGAAAAATACGCATTCAAATTTGACAAAGAGTGAAACTAACCATTTTGATAGTTTATAAAAAGCATCATAAGGCAAAATTTTACATAAAGAAAGTTTGTTTATTATTGAAAGTCAAAAGCACAAATCAAACAATCCAAAATGTACGCATACAGAAACCGGTTTGTTTTATTGATGTGTTGAAGTAAATCCCTCATTAAGAACTTATTTATTGTTTTATAACTAAAAAGGTCTAATAAAAAATCACCTGCTAGTTTTTCTGCTGGAAACTCAAACAAAATAAAGGTACAGTATTCATTTTTATTAAAAGATAAAAAGTAGTTTTTGTTATTAAAGCGTTTAAAAGCTGGGAATCATTTTAATCTGGTACATCTAAAAGTTGACAACCTAAATTTAGTTGTTAAAATTAAATGATGCTGTTAATAAGTTTTTGCACAAAAACCCATGATTTCCTGCGCATGCGTCGAGGACCTGAAAGCATTTAGACAAAATTGAAATAAGGCTGCTATTTTTTAAAAGCAATTGTTCCGGGACCAAACGCTAGAAATGGCATCAAATATTAAAATCAGTAAATTTTAATCTGGGAAAAGAACTTAGCCTTTATATTGATGATTTTTTTTTGTATAAAATGATATCTTCTAAAAATAAGAAAACTAAGAGACTTGAATGATATGAACTAATGATTTGAACAAACCTCAGGTAAGGTAAACTGGTAGTATGAAAAAACTTCAGGTGAACAGATTATATAAACTTTTTGCAGTATTATGTTGTTATATTACGTTGAGCAATCTTGTTTTGCAATGCTACATTATATTATTTTATACTATTTATATTATATTTATATTGTATTGTATTAGATCATATTATATCATACTCTGCTATGTTATATTATTATATCATATTGTAACATACTCAGCTATATTACATTACATTACATGTTACACTACATTATATCATATTATATCATACTATATAATACTATATTATATTAGAATGTTGTTAGACCTTTAGCTTTATATGTACATAACTCGCTGATTCGTTCGTGACGTGAAACTTGATCATTATTTATAACTTATTAGCTTCAGCTTTATTTTCTAAAACAAAATAACGAACGACAGATATTACTTAGAGCAGACAACACATTTTAATTTCTCATTAAGCAAATTGTCATTGCATGGATGAGTTTCGCAATCAATTTTTACGTGTGATAAGTAGGAAGAAATGATTTTCTTTGCTTCGTGCTCAGATTCTGGTGAAATACCTAATGCTTGTTCATTTACACACATTATCTGAGAATGCCTTGTTCCATGGTGGTAGTTCATTAAGTAACCCAGGTATTCGACATTCCATTCTGGAGGACATTCAGAAGCAGTAGGTATCATAATTTGGACTGATTTTCCAGGCGCTTGGCACAAAGCGCAAGCAACATATTTTCTTGTACCAACTAATTTCGCGTAATCTAATGAAATCTCAACATTTACACCACCATCAGCTTTGTTCCCAATAGCATAGTTGTTTTTTGATGGAATTTCCTGAGCAGCGGTTTTAATTACTAACAACTTTAATTGTTTTACAAATGCTGGATGACGATACAGGATTTGTAGCATTGAACTCAACATTAACCAATGAAACATTTTCAAATGATAACAAAAGAGAGTTAGATTTAACTTCATTAATTTCAATGTTTGGTAACACCTTGTATGTGAACAAAACATCAGTTCCATAATCAATTTTAAATTTAACAGTAATATTCTCTGCCACACAAACTGAGTATTTATCTACTTCAACATTGAAATTTGTAATGGGGTCAAATATACTAACTTCATAGCTAAACAGTGGTAACTCTTTTATTTCCAATCGGAGCAATTTATAGGCATTACCAACCATTTCAGGAATATACTCAATTCTATTCAAACTAGCAACAAACATTTGGTTATTCAAAAACCAAGTTAATTTTTCAGGTATTGGTAAACACTTGTTTGCACTAACCAAGCTAAAAGTAACACGGCTATCACTTTTTAAAAATTGGACACCTAGAATATCATTTACAGATACATTATAAACAGCTTGAATTATTGAAAAAGTTCTTTTCCATACAAAAGTTTCTTTGATATTTGTTGTAATTGAAATTTCTATCTCATAAGAACCTTGATTTTCAAAAGAATAAACAAATGGATTATCTTTGTTTTTAATTTCCATTAACTGTGTACCAATTGAAAATGATGCATCAACAATTTTATCATCAGCTTTCAAATAAAATTCAACCTTAGTTTTCACGTCGTAAATTATTTCACAAGGATCAGGTAAGGGGTTAGGCTTTAAATTAACATCAAACCCATGATAAGCAAATTGCGGGAAATCCTCTTGTATAAGACGATTGACAACATTGATGAATACACTTATTGTTAGTTTAAGTTCTTTTTGCATCAAATTAACATTGATATCAAAGTCTCCTATGCTGTTGATTTTCCACTTAGTTGTACCGGTACAAGGTAGATTTGTTGATAAAAATGTATTCAAATCACATAGATCAGAGGCACATTGCTTACCCACACTTGAGTTAGATATTGCCCATAATCCATAACAAGTCTTTTCATCCAAAGTGCCTTTCTCTGTATATAAATCCACTGTTAAGTCTCCATTTAAGGGTACCAAAAATCTTTGCATAGAATTATAACTTAAACTGTTTTGAATAATTTTCAAACTTTTATTTTCAAAAATAGCAAATTCAAGATTTCCTTCAATAATCTTCTTGGATGGGTTTGAATATTTTAGAGAAAACACAGGGCTGCTGGTATGTACATTGGAAATAACACTAACACCAGTAATACTAGAGACAATTTGTAAGCATCCGCTAAATAAAAATAACCAACTCAATACTCTTGTTGAACATTAAAATAGCTATAACATACTAATATTTCCGATCTAATAAGAAACAAATACAGAAAACAAACCTAAAAATTACCTTTGTATACAAAGAAACAGAGTAACAAAAAACAGCAACAGTTTCATTGTTGTTTTAAACTTTGCATATCTTGTAAAACATTATCTTTATTAGCTGCTGGTGAGTTGCTTAAGCATCTGTTTTTATTGGTTTAATTGTTGTTTCTTGCCTTTAAATGTAAAAGTGAACTCTAAATTCTTGAAAAAAATTTTTTTTTATGAAAACATTAAGACACATAAGGCACTTTTAAGTATACAAATATGTATAACAAACAAAAAAACACATAAATGCCTTTGGTGCAACATTAGTATTTCCAAAGATTATATAATGATCTTTGTAAAGTTAATAATGATTGCACGAAAATATAATGCACGGTGGTTTTCAAATATGAGCATTGTATCGTTTTGAAGTTGATACCTTGAGAGTTTAAAACTATTTACAATATATTTAGAGATTATGACAGTTATTTAATGCATGACTTAAACTGTGGAGAAAACACTCTAGATCTATATGTTTAATTGATTAATAATATTGCTTTTTACAATCTGAAAACAATGATAAACCATATTGAACTGGAGAGAACAACTGTGTAACTCGATTTTAGTGCATTCGTATTTATTTACGGATAAAACGTAAAATTATTTAATGTAGGAATAATCGCGCTTTCATTGGTTTTGTGAGGGCGGTGTTTTTATTTTCGTTTGTATTTATTATGTTTTCTTTTTTTGCAGTAAAGGCGAAGGGGAATGGGAGTTTGGTGTTATGGTTATGTTTGGTTTTGATATATGGAGGTTGGGAACGAGGTTAGTGGTCTGGGAAGTACTTGGTTAGGAAAGGGCTAGGTTTGGGAATAGTTTGGTTAGGAATGGGCAAGGTTTAATCTAAAAGGGCTAAACTTATAATCGCCGTCCTCAGTATATTCTATAATATAATAAAAATCAACAAATGTTCTATTAATGTGTAATGGTAGCACTCTTACTCTTATAACTTTTATATTATACAAATAATATTCTCTTACGCTTCTTGCAGTGTTCAATACTTTTTATTTCAATTACTCCTCTTTCTTTTATATCTTCTTTTATTACAAATATCTCTTCTTTAATTAAATCTTCTGCTTATTCTCCAGCAATCAATATTAAAATCTTCTTTTCTTCTTTTATCCAACTGTTTATTAAACTGTTTATTCATCAAAATACTCTTCTTACCACAAAATTCTTTTTCTTCTTTAAAATCCTCTTTAAATCTCTTATAACTTTTTTTCTCATAAAAATCTTCTTTTAAATCTTTTTAAAACTCTTTCTCTTAAAATTCTCCTTTAAATCTCTTCTTCAAAAACTCTTTCTCTTAAAATTCTCTTTTAAATCTCTTCTTCAAAAACTCTTTCTCTTAAATTCCTCTTTAAATCTCTTAAAACTCTTTTCTCATAAAAATCTTCTTTTAAATCTCTTTAAAACTCTTTCTCTTAAAATTCTCTTTTAAATCTCTTCTTCAAAAACTCTTTCTCTTCTTATCTCTTCCTCCACTTAACTCCAGTTAACCCCTTCAGTCCTTCTTTTTTTTTTTGAGCTTTTATAGTTTTTGCTTGTTTTCCTGTTACGATATCTTTTCATTTATTTATATGGCAGGTTTATGAGTCTTCGTGTTTACGTCTTTTCTCAGTTGTTTTTAACTTTTCTTCTTTCCGTTTTATCGTCTACTTACGTGATAGATCGGTGAATCATCGTGTATAAGTCTTTTCTGATCGTTGTTTTTAACTTTTCTTCTTTCCGTTTTATCGTCTACTTACGTGATAGATCGGTGAATCATCGTGTATAAGTCTTTTCTGATCGTTGTTTTTAACTTTTCTTCTTTCCGTTTTATCGTCTACTTACGTGATAGATCGGTGAATCATCGTGTATAAGTCTTTTCTGATCGTTGTTTTTAACTTTTCTAATTGTCGCTTTATCGTTTACGAGTCTCCACGTTTACGTCTTTTCTCAGTTGTTGTTTTTAACTTAATTCTTTTTACTTTATCATTTATTTATGTGAATAGTGGACGAGTCATCTTGTATGTGTCTTTTCAGATCGTTGTTTTTAGCTTTTCTTATTATCGCTTTATCATTTACGCGCCTTCGTATTTACGTTTTTCCACAGTTGTATTTAACTTTTCTTCTAACGCTTTATCACTTATTTATGTGATAAGTTGGTGGATCATCTTGTGTATGTTTTTCTATCGATCGTCGTTTTTATTTTAGTTTTCCCTCCTCACATAGCTCCCTTTATCGAAGAAAATCGTCCCTTGATTTTCAAATTACGATCGGAAGTTTTAAATGTTTGTATGGGATTTTATGTTATACTTGGTTCTCGTTTTTGGTTCGTTTGCTTTGAGTAGAGGAGTTCTTGCGGTGCTTATTTAATCTCAAATAGTTACATTATAACCGTTAAAATAATTCGTATATAATCAATATAATTCATTGTAAATCTCAAATAATAAATACTCTTAAAATTCCTTTTCATAAATTTTATATATAGTTTTCATAAATCAATCAAATTAAAATACATTATAATATACTTCAAACATAATTAAAAACCTTTAAAACTTATGTGCAAAAATAAAAGTGAACAAAAAATCATCTCAAAAATTAAAAATGCGTAGGCACAGAATAGCTAGGGCTAAAACCTGAAAATGTGCCTTGAAAAAATTATGTTCAAAAAGGTGAAATGCAAAATTAAATTCACTTAGTTATTAAATCTCAAAGTTGCATTTCACAGAAAAAGTTTGATCGTCATAGTCATTGATATCGATATCGTTGTTGCCGTCGTTGTCGTCGTTGTCGTATCATCATAATTATCATCTTAAATCATCATCATCATCAATATTATATCATCATCATCATCTTATTACATCATCATCATAATTATCATCATCTTCATCTTTATTATCATAATCAATTATCATCATTTTAAATCATCTTAAAAATATCATTATCATCATCATTAATAAAAAATCAAATTAAACAAATTTTATTTTAAATCGCTCACATGGGTAGGGTTCGCGAATTTCCCTATGCGTTACTCAAGCGCATGTTACCCGTAATACCTTTAATTTACTTTCCTTGAATTTCGTTTACCTTTTTGGTAAACCTGGAACAAAATAGCAAAATGATTACGTTATTTGTTATTAAACCTACATTGTTTAATTTCTGATCGTATTCTTGTGTTTTAAATATTGGTGTTCTTACTGTCTTATTTAAATCTGTTGGCGTTTTGAACATAATAGCCAACGGAACATTACTTTCATTTTTCGGTACTTTACTTAATGCATTATAATTATTCATAAAACGTTGTGTTTTTGTAGTTGAGGGCGCCTTAATTAATGATGACTCTAAAATATTATTCTCCTGATAAGAATTAGTAATTATATAATTCCTTATACTTGGTATTTTGAGAAAGATTGGGAACTTTGAAACGCTTGGGGAGTACGATACTTGAATTTCGAAGAAAGCTTTAAACTTATTTCCTAGTTTGTTAGTGTGTTCATTGATAAGTGTTTTAGTCATCCTAAAATCATATGTCGGCTCATGATCGGTGATTTTCGAACAAAGAAGAAATATTGGAATGAACAAAATGAGTTGCAAAAGTAGAGCAGTCATAGTAAGGCTTCTACTTTCCTTATACGGCTCAGAAAAACGGAATGAACGATTGAATGGTGTGTTTTTGGGTGGAAAATGAGGTAGCTGATCTGAAGTAACTTTCTTTAGAATCGGAGGATGAAGCTTTTTCACTGGTTCTGAAGTATACTCTAACTCTTTGTAGAGTCTCCAATTTGTAGGAAACACAATTGTATCTTTGAGGATTCTGATATCATGATTTTCATTAAACTTTAACTTAGCTGTGCCTTGGTTTTCTGAACTTGTACTTATGTCTTTTAGGGTACTTAAATTGATTTGGTTTGTGAAACAACTTTCTGTATGTTCTTCTATTGTCGTACAATACTCTTCGTCAGTTAATGGATTCAAAATGCCTTTGTTAAGAGGTGTTTCAATAATTCGTTGCCGATCTTCGTTGTCATGATTATAATTACCGCTTTCTGATTGAATTTTAATATCTAACTCAGAAGCTGTTGTTTTTCTGCTACTTATGTCATTTTCATTAAGATGGTCTAATACTTTTGGCTTCGAGGAAGTATCAATATGTCCTTGGTTTTCGTAACATAAGTTTGGTATTTCAATTGGAGTTTCGTCAATTACATGCTGTTGGTTTAAATCTACTATATTAACAGGAATAACTGTTTCTTCTTCTATCTTTTGGTCAACTTTATCGTTTACTTCTTCGTTATGTTCTGGAGTGAAATATTCAGGTGTAATGTAATCTTCCGTCTTAGCTTTAGAATTATCATCGAGTATTTCGGGGTAGGTATTTGTGACTATTTCGTCGGTGTTGTTTTGATCAGTTTCTGCATTACTCTCAATGTCATGAGAACTGCTTAATGAACATTTGATGTCTTTCATATTTTGGGGTTCATAAATTATTGCGTTAGGTTGATCAAAATCTTTCTTGTCCGTTTCCTTGTTCTCTTGTTGCAGCAGATTTTGTTCAGTAATGTTTTGTAACAGATATTGAAACTGGTCTTGCAGACAGTTTAACTCATGGGTGATCTGTTTACTTTCCTCACGTATATTCTGAATCTCCTGTCGCATATGTTTATTTTGATTTTGATTTGGGGTGTTGAAATGTGGACGATTCATTCTATAAGACGTATAACCTCTTGCTGATGCATTATCGTAATAATCGTTGTTGGTTTCATATGGGTAACTTTCATCAAATGTTGACATCTGATTGTTTGTGTTGGGGTTATATCTACAATCGTAGGGGTCATCCCAATGGTAGTCTTCTGCATCATCATATTGCAAGGTTGTGTTATCTCTATGTTGAAAATTGTTCTTCTGATGTTGAGTCGTATTATCCATTCCCAGCATACGAACTGGCAAATCATTCTTTTGATTTTGATGGGTGCCTGTTCGTGTATTTTCACCGTTATTCCAGTTGTTACTTTGTCTTCTTGATCTGAAGTAATTATCTCTATAATTTGGTTGTGGATTATTTGAGGTAGTAGCTCTCCAATTTTGGTTATTTGAGTCGGGTTGAGTGTATTTATTTTCATTGATTCTGTTCCAGTTATCGAAATTTTGTAGTGTCCAGTTTCTATTGTTTCTCCATCGCGGTTGTTGAGTAAAGTTTTTCCTGTACTGATACTGCGAGTTGTTATTTTGTGGAATTCTAGGATCTTGGTATTCCTGTCTGCATTGTTTTGCTAAATGTCCTGCCTTATTGCATATATAGCAGATTGGTTGGTTTACTGGGGTTGGATTACGATCCTGATTATTCGTTTGTCTCTGTAGACGCATTTTTAACTTTCTGTTCTCGTCTTTGAGCCTTGCTACTTCTCTAGTCGCATTTTCGGGATTAGCTAAATTCGCAGGTGTTGTATTATATGCAAGCACTGGTGGTTCATCATTCTCAGCAAATGTTACAGTGCTAGGTTTAACCAACTGTTTGTGTGCTTTTGTCACGGCCTTTACTACTGTTTCAATTATGCGAGCGTTATCATCGATGTTAACTGAATTATTTACTCTTGCGATTCTGACTGCTTGTGTGTATGTCTCTGGTTGGCTTAAAAGAAGTTTTCTCTTTAGATAAGAATTAACTCCTTGAATAAAAAGATCTCTTTTGGTTTCTTCCGAAACATTTAACTCTTGTGACAACTTCTCTAAATTTGCTATGAAATGTTCAAGTCCTCTTTCTCCTTCTTTCAATTCATAAAGTTGGGTTTTCTTCATCCAAATACGTTCTGGTGGTTCGTACTCATTCTGGAAAGCTTGTTGAATTAATTGTAAATCTTGTTTTGTTTGGTTTTGAAGGGATTCATAAAATATCGAAGCAGATTTACTTAAGCAAAGCGGAAAAGCGCTAAGTTGTTCGCTATTGTTCCACTTGTTAAAGGTAGCTGTTCTCTTAAATTGAAGGAAAAACTCTTTAACGTCATCATCTGGTCCTCCGTTAAACTGTAGTAAACTAGACTTATCAATTGTTGGTCTAAATGAGTTTGCAATCTTTTCTAACCAATTAAGAGCGTCTCTCTCATCACTTCGTCTAACCAGAGAAGCTTCAGCTTCTTGTTTTGCTGTGGAGTTTAATGGTTTTCTCGCAACTTTTTCTATCATCTTTTCACTTATAACTTTATCGATATACTCATTTCACCAATCATTTTCCTCATGTCCTAGTGAGTCTCGATCAAAATGTTCAGTTGGTAAAACTTCAATGTCGGGTGTGGTACAGTTGGGTGCAGGTGGTGTTTTTGAGTAAAATAGTGGTAAAACATTAGGATTATTGTTGTTATGAGGTGAGCCTGAATGACTTGCCATTTTTGATGTTGATAAAACTTTTTTTAAATTTTTATTAAAAATGTTAATTCACTTTTTATTAAAACTTTCTTTTTTTTTTTTCTTCTTTAAATAAAATGATTTCTCTTAAAATGTTTTTTTTCTTCGATCCTGTTTCAAAATAATCAATATACTTTTTCGAAAATGATTAATAATTAAAGTTCACTGATTTATGAAGAAATGAGTGAATGCATAAATCTCGGTAGGACCTCCAGTGTGAGGGCGGTGTTTTTATTTTCGTTTGTATTTATTATGTTTTCTTTTTTTGCAGTAAAGGCGAAGGGGAATGGGAGTTTGGTGTTATGGTTATGTTTGGTTTTGATATATGGAGGTTGGGAACGAGGTTAGTGGTCTGGGAAGTACTTGGTTAGGAAAGGGCTAGGTTTGGGAATAGTTTGGTTAGGAATGGGCAAGGTTTAATCTAAAAGGGCTAAACTTATAATCGCCGTCCTCAGTATATTCTATAATATAATAAAAATCAACAAATGTTCTATTAATGTGTAATGGTAGCACTCTTACTCTTATAACTTTTATATTATACAAATAATATTCTCTTACGCTTCTTGCAGTGTTCAATACTTTTTATTTCAATTACTCCTCTTTCTTTTATATCTTCTTTTATTACAAATATCTCTTCTTTAATTAAATCTTCTGCTTATTCTCCAGCAATCAATATTAAAATCTTCTTTTCTTCTTTTATCCAACTGTTTATTAAACTGTTTATTCATCAAAATACTCTTCTTACCACAAAATTCTTTTTCTTCTTTAAAATCCTCTTTAAATCTCTTATAACTTTTTTTCTCATAAAAATCTTCTTTTAAATCTTTTTAAAACTCTTTCTCTTAAAATTCTCCTTTAAATCTCTTCTTCAAAAACTCTTTCTCTTAAAATTCTCTTTTAAATCTCTTCTTCAAAAACTCTTTCTCTTAAATTCCTCTTTAAATCTCTTAAAACTCTTTTCTCATAAAAATCTTCTTTTAAATCTCTTTAAAACTCTTTCTCTTAAAATTCTCTTTTAAATCTCTTCTTCAAAAACTCTTTCTCTTCTTATCTCTTCCTCCACTTAACTCCAGTTAACCCCTTCAGTCCTTCTTTTTTTTTTTGAGCTTTTATAGTTTTTGCTTGTTTTCCTGTTACGATATCTTTTCATTTATTTATATGGCAGGTTTATGAGTCTTCGTGTTTACGTCTTTTCTCAGTTGTTTTTAACTTTTCTTCTTTCCGTTTTATCGTCTACTTACGTGATAGATCGGTGAATCATCGTGTATAAGTCTTTTCTGATCGTTGTTTTTAACTTTTCTTCTTTCCGTTTTATCGTCTACTTACGTGATAGATCGGTGAATCATCGTGTATAAGTCTTTTCTGATCGTTGTTTTTAACTTTTCTTCTTTCCGTTTTATCGTCTACTTACGTGATAGATCGGTGAATCATCGTGTATAAGTCTTTTCTGATCGTTGTTTTTAACTTTTCTAATTGTCGCTTTATCGTTTACGAGTCTCCACGTTTACGTCTTTTCTCAGTTGTTGTTTTTAACTTAATTCTTTTTACTTTATCATTTATTTATGTGAATAGTGGACGAGTCATCTTGTATGTGTCTTTTCAGATCGTTGTTTTTAGCTTTTCTTATTATCGCTTTATCATTTACGCGCCTTCGTATTTACGTTTTTCCACAGTTGTATTTAACTTTTCTTCTAACGCTTTATCACTTATTTATGTGATAAGTTGGTGGATCATCTTGTGTATGTTTTTCTATCGATCGTCGTTTTTATTTTAGTTTTCCCTCCTCACAGTTTAATGAGATTTGAATGAGATTCTGAATATCTTTTTAAGCGAGTGTGCCCGCTCGCTTTTTTCTTCGTAGAGATATTTTGCGTATGTTTCATCTTTCTTCGGTACACAGTTGTCCGGAATATTACATTTTTGGCACAATTCATCTCTGTCTTTTTTAAAGTTACGACCTTAGAACTTTCAATGAATACTTCTTATACCTGGTCTATTATATGCATCACTGCGGTATCCTAATCATAATTTTAGTGGACCCCTTGGCGGACGAAAACAGCACCATCTAGAGATTATACGCCAAACATTCATAGCAGAATGATTTTTGGATGTGTCTTACCTATTTCTTTAAAGACCTATTCATTTAAAATAGTCTCCACGGCATATGATAAAACAGTATTAAGAATGTTGTTTGATCTCCAGGTAGTTCTAGTTTAATCCAAAATTTCTCATCGTTAAAGTGAATGTCTGAGGAGCAGAGCAATCCTTTTGTTGCATCTTCATTCGTCGGTCTCCTTGATATTTTGTATTCCCTGTAGTTTTAAAAACGCGTCTGCGTTTTTACTTTCTTGAGTTTCATCAAACAAGATACCAATTAAGATTTTTCACTTACAGCCTGATGTGAATGTACTACCATTTTGTAAACTCTTGCAAGCATGTGATGCTATTCATAATTTGTTATATTTGTCATGAAGGCATCCTTACAATATATTTCAAACTTATCTAGATTTATTGGGTACTTGCAGGACAAAGGATAATTCAGAATCGTTCATAAAGATGTAAGATAAACATCTTACTGTAATTTCATCACTTGATGAGCCTCTACTTTTCAAAAAACTTAGCGCATCTTTGATTTTTCGTTAAGTTTTTTTTTTTTCCGTTTACAAGTAACTCTTTCTTCTCATCCATGTTTTCACAAAAAAAAATCCAGGATCACTACATCCCAGTCTTAATCAACAGACATTCCAGACTACGAATACAGAGATAAAGAGTGTGGATTCCCATGCCCAACGACTGCTGCTCAGGTAGTCAACTTAAAGCAATTTCAAAATAACTCATCTCTGAGTCAACTTTCGTATAGAGAAGTACATTTGATTAGGTAACTGGAAAGTCACAAGGGTGTTGGCTCTGAAGAATATTTTTAAGCCATGTCTTTAAAGTATTGCAATCGAGCTTCATTTTGAGTAAAAAATATATTGTAAACTTTACGTTAAACAACATTTTTACAATAATTTGTCTCTTTAGAACTATAGTAAAAGAAGTAGTACTATTAATAATAACTAACAGTTTACAAAACGTCTTTACTTATGATAAATACGTATTGGATTGTTAGACAATTATTTGACAAACATAAAATACCATTTGTATGTTAACAAAATCACGATGTTACAAGAAACCCAAACTTAACTTTTAAGGCTGCTAGATTTCGAAAAAATATGGTGTAAAGATGTTTGAGTTCAAAATGTGGGGAAAATATGACTTTTTAGAGCAAAAATCAAAATGCACGTTTTTAGATATGCAGGCTGCTACAGTTGTCATAAACTTACCAAACTTTCAGCATACAGTTATGAAATATAAACAATATGATAATCTTTTTATAGAACCCTTTTTTACAACAATACTTTTACTGCATTCTGGCTTAAGTAAACGTCACAAAACGTAAATGTCAAAAGCAATTTCCACAGTGCACAATGACGGTTTTCTTTTAATCCTGGTACTTACTTCCAGGCACGTGTTTACCAGGTTTATCAAGTAGCCGGTTTTTTTCCGCTTAACCTTTTTAGAATCAGCAGAAAATTTCATCATCTGTTATTTGGTCTATCTACATTCAAAGTTGTTAAAAACGACTTACGTTATCTTATTTATAAAATGGCATAAAAATGAGTTATGAAACAAAAAGAGAGACTGTCCTCCAATACCAAATGAGAATTTCAGAGATGTAAAAGAAAGTGTGAAAGTTATTTTCTGATGAGAAATGCTTTACTGTTGACAAATTTCACTGATCAACACAGTTAATAATGTCAATACCTTGAAAACTAAACAATTTAATTCAAAGAAAGAACAAATGTTTCATTAGGTTCATTTGATTTTTGACATACAAAATTGCTGAGAACTGTAAAAATCTCAATAAATCTATTCTAAGAGTTGCAGTTCGCTTATCTTTGATGCGATGGCTTTTTTTTATATATAACATTTTTTAGTCTGAATTTTTATCTTGATTATGGTTTTGTATACAGTAACCTTGCATCTGTATTTAGTATTAAGAGGAGTTTTCAGACGGGAATTACTCTAACTTTTGCTAAATAAAAAAATGAAGGCAACGTTTATTCAGATTTTTCGCCTGGCAAAAAAAGGAATCCTGCAGCAAGTTAAAGGACGGGAATTTGTTCGAACTGCTCTTCAATCCTCTACAAACTTAAAATTGAAGTTTAAAACCTAAACTCGTCCATGGTATCTCATTTATTGCTCATAATAGACAACCATTGATGTTGTGGACGGATTTAAACTTTCTCTTGATGGCCTAACAATGGTACCATAGCATTAAATAGTCGCTTACTTGGAGCAGAGGTCATACTTGGAACAGAGGAATACAGAAAACAAGAGAAAGCTAGAGAAATGTGCTCTTGTTACTCTTTCATCATTTTAACATTTTGGCGAAATGTTAGAAACTATTCCTTTCGAAAAAGTTAGAAATTATTCAACAAGCAGCGTTGTTAAGTACAGTAAACCTAGACAGAAAAAGACTTGGCGCAGGCTTTATAATTTATTCTTAAGAAAATATGCCTTGCGAAAAATACGCATTCAAATTTGACAAAGAGTGAAACTAACCATTTTGATAGTTTATAAAAAGCATCATAAGGCAAAATTTTACATAAAGAAAGTTTGTTTATTATTGAAAGTCAAAAGCACAAATCAAACAATCCAAAATGTACGCATACAGAAACCGGTTTGTTTTATTGATGTGTTGAAGTAAATCCCTCATTAAGAACTTATTTATTGTTTTATAACTAAAAAGGTCTAATAAAAAATCACCTGCTAGTTTTTCTGCTGGAAACTCAAACAAAATAAAGGTACAGTATTCATTTTTATTAAAAGATAAAAAGTAGTTTTTGTTATTAAAGCGTTTAAAAGCTGGGAATCATTTTAATCTGGTACATCTAAAAGTTGACAACCTAAATTTAGTTGTTAAAATTAAATGATGCTGTTAATAAGTTTTTGCACAAAAACCCATGATTTCCTGCGCATGCGTCGAGGACCTGAAAGCATTTAGACAAAATTGAAATAAGGCTGCTATTTTTTAAAAGCAATTGTTCCGGGACCAAACGCTAGAAATGGCATCAAATATTAAAATCAGTAAATTTTAATCTGGGAAAAGAACTTAGCCTTTATATTGATGATTTTTTTTTGTATAAAATGATATCTTCTAAAAATAAGAAAACTAAGAGACTTGAATGATATGAACTAATGATTTGAACAAACCTCAGGTAAGGTAAACTGGTAGTATGAAAAAACTTCAGGTGAACAGATTATATAAACTTTTTGCAGTATTATGTTGTTATATTACGTTGAGCAATCTTGTTTTGCAATGCTACATTATATTATTTTATACTATTTATATTATATTTATATTGTATTGTATTAGATCATATTATATCATACTCTGCTATGTTATATTATTATATCATATTGTAACATACTCAGCTATATTACATTACATTACATGTTACACTACATTATATCATATTATATCATACTATATAATACTATATTATATTAGAATGTTGTTAGACCTTTAGCTTTATATGTACATAACTCGCTGATTCGTTCGTGACGTGAAACTTGATCATTATTTATAACTTATTAGCTTCAGCTTTATTTTCTAAAACAAAATAACGAACGACAGATATTACTTAGAGCAGACAACACATTTTAATTTCTCATTAAGCAAATTGTCATTGCATGGATGAGTTTCGCAATCAATTTTTACGTGTGATAAGTAGGAAGAAATGATTTTCTTTGCTTCGTGCTCAGATTCTGGTGAAATACCTAATGCTTGTTCATTTACACACATTATCTGAGAATGCCTTGTTCCATGGTGGTAGTTCATTAAGTAACCCAGGTATTCGACATTCCATTCTGGAGGACATTCAGAAGCAGTAGGTATCATAATTTGGACTGATTTTCCAGGCGCTTGGCACAAAGCGCAAGCAACATATTTTCTTGTACCAACTAATTTCGCGTAATCTAATGAAATCTCAACATTTACACCACCATCAGCTTTGTTCCCAATAGCATAGTTGTTTTTTGATGGAATTTCCTGAGCAGCGGTTTTAATTACTAACAACTTTAATTGTTTTACAAATGCTGGATGACGATACAGGATTTGTAGCATTGAACTCAACATTAACCAATGAAACATTTTCAAATGATAACAAAAGAGAGTTAGATTTAACTTCATTAATTTCAATGTTTGGTAACACCTTGTATGTGAACAAAACATCAGTTCCATAATCAATTTTAAATTTAACAGTAATATTCTCTGCCACACAAACTGAGTATTTATCTACTTCAACATTGAAATTTGTAATGGGGTCAAATATACTAACTTCATAGCTAAACAGTGGTAACTCTTTTATTTCCAATCGGAGCAATTTATAGGCATTACCAACCATTTCAGGAATATACTCAATTCTATTCAAACTAGCAACAAACATTTGGTTATTCAAAAACCAAGTTAATTTTTCAGGTATTGGTAAACACTTGTTTGCACTAACCAAGCTAAAAGTAACACGGCTATCACTTTTTAAAAATTGGACACCTAGAATATCATTTACAGATACATTATAAACAGCTTGAATTATTGAAAAAGTTCTTTTCCATACAAAAGTTTCTTTGATATTTGTTGTAATTGAAATTTCTATCTCATAAGAACCTTGATTTTCAAAAGAATAAACAAATGGATTATCTTTGTTTTTAATTTCCATTAACTGTGTACCAATTGAAAATGATGCATCAACAATTTTATCATCAGCTTTCAAATAAAATTCAACCTTAGTTTTCACGTCGTAAATTATTTCACAAGGATCAGGTAAGGGGTTAGGCTTTAAATTAACATCAAACCCATGATAAGCAAATTGCGGGAAATCCTCTTGTATAAGACGATTGACAACATTGATGAATACACTTATTGTTAGTTTAAGTTCTTTTTGCATCAAATTAACATTGATATCAAAGTCTCCTATGCTGTTGATTTTCCACTTAGTTGTACCGGTACAAGGTAGATTTGTTGATAAAAATGTATTCAAATCACATAGATCAGAGGCACATTGCTTACCCACACTTGAGTTAGATATTGCCCATAATCCATAACAAGTCTTTTCATCCAAAGTGCCTTTCTCTGTATATAAATCCACTGTTAAGTCTCCATTTAAGGGTACCAAAAATCTTTGCATAGAATTATAACTTAAACTGTTTTGAATAATTTTCAAACTTTTATTTTCAAAAATAGCAAATTCAAGATTTCCTTCAATAATCTTCTTGGATGGGTTTGAATATTTTAGAGAAAACACAGGGCTGCTGGTATGTACATTGGAAATAACACTAACACCAGTAATACTAGAGACAATTTGTAAGCATCCGCTAAATAAAAATAACCAACTCAATACTCTTGTTGAACATTAAAATAGCTATAACATACTAATATTTCCGATCTAATAAGAAACAAATACAGAAAACAAACCTAAAAATTACCTTTGTATACAAAGAAACAGAGTAACAAAAAACAGCAACAGTTTCATTGTTGTTTTAAACTTTGCATATCTTGTAAAACATTATCTTTATTAGCTGCTGGTGAGTTGCTTAAGCATCTGTTTTTATTGGTTTAATTGTTGTTTCTTGCCTTTAAATGTAAAAGTGAACTCTAAATTCTTGAAAAAAATTTTTTTTTATGAAAACATTAAGACACATAAGGCACTTTTAAGTATACAAATATGTATAACAAACAAAAAAACACATAAATGCCTTTGGTGCAACATTAGTATTTCCAAAGATTATATAATGATCTTTGTAAAGTTAATAATGATTGCACGAAAATATAATGCACGGTGGTTTTCAAATATGAGCATTGTATCGTTTTGAAGTTGATACCTTGAGAGTTTAAAACTATTTACAATATATTTAGAGATTATGACAGTTATTTAATGCATGACTTAAACTGTGGAGAAAACACTCTAGATCTATATGTTTAATTGATTAATAATATTGCTTTTTACAATCTGAAAACAATGATAAACCATATTGAACTGGAGAGAACAACTGTGTAACTCGATTTTAGTGCATTCGTATTTATTTACGGATAAAACGTAAAATTATTTAATGTAGGAATAATCGCGCTTTCATTGGTTTTGTGAGGGCGGTGTTTTTATTTTCGTTTGTATTTATTATGTTTTCTTTTTTTGCAGTAAAGGCGAAGGGGAATGGGAGTTTGGTGTTATGGTTATGTTTGGTTTTGATATATGGAGGTTGGGAACGAGGTTAGTGGTCTGGGAAGTACTTGGTTAGGAAAGGGCTAGGTTTGGGAATAGTTTGGTTAGGAATGGGCAAGGTTTAATCTAAAAGGGCTAAACTTATAATCGCCGTCCTCAGTATATTCTATAATATAATAAAAATCAACAAATGTTCTATTAATGTGTAATGGTAGCACTCTTACTCTTATAACTTTTATATTATACAAATAATATTCTCTTACGCTTCTTGCAGTGTTCAATACTTTTTATTTCAATTACTCCTCTTTCTTTTATATCTTCTTTTATTACAAATATCTCTTCTTTAATTAAATCTTCTGCTTATTCTCCAGCAATCAATATTAAAATCTTCTTTTCTTCTTTTATCCAACTGTTTATTAAACTGTTTATTCATCAAAATACTCTTCTTACCACAAAATTCTTTTTCTTCTTTAAAATCCTCTTTAAATCTCTTATAACTTTTTTTCTCATAAAAATCTTCTTTTAAATCTTTTTAAAACTCTTTCTCTTAAAATTCTCCTTTAAATCTCTTCTTCAAAAACTCTTTCTCTTAAAATTCTCTTTTAAATCTCTTCTTCAAAAACTCTTTCTCTTAAATTCCTCTTTAAATCTCTTAAAACTCTTTTCTCATAAAAATCTTCTTTTAAATCTCTTTAAAACTCTTTCTCTTAAAATTCTCTTTTAAATCTCTTCTTCAAAAACTCTTTCTCTTCTTATCTCTTCCTCCACTTAACTCCAGTTAACCCCTTCAGTCCTTCTTTTTTTTTTTGAGCTTTTATAGTTTTTGCTTGTTTTCCTGTTACGATATCTTTTCATTTATTTATATGGCAGGTTTATGAGTCTTCGTGTTTACGTCTTTTCTCAGTTGTTTTTAACTTTTCTTCTTTCCGTTTTATCGTCTACTTACGTGATAGATCGGTGAATCATCGTGTATAAGTCTTTTCTGATCGTTGTTTTTAACTTTTCTTCTTTCCGTTTTATCGTCTACTTACGTGATAGATCGGTGAATCATCGTGTATAAGTCTTTTCTGATCGTTGTTTTTAACTTTTCTTCTTTCCGTTTTATCGTCTACTTACGTGATAGATCGGTGAATCATCGTGTATAAGTCTTTTCTGATCGTTGTTTTTAACTTTTCTTCTTTCCGTTTTATCGTCTACTTACGTGATAGATCGGTGAATCATCGTGTATAAGTCTTTTCTGATCGTTGTTTTTAACTTTTCTAATTGTCGCTTTATCGTTTACGAGTCTCCACGTTTACGTCTTTTCTCAGTTGTTGTTTTTAACTTAATTCTTTTTACTTTATCATTTATTTATGTGAATAGTGGACGAGTCATCTTGTATGTGTCTTTTCAGATCGTTGTTTTTAGCTTTTCTTATTATCGCTTTATCATTTACGCGCCTTCGTATTTACGTTTTTCCACAGTTGTATTTAACTTTTCTTCTAACGCTTTATCACTTATTTATGTGATAAGTTGGTGGATCATCTTGTGTATGTTTTTCTATCGATCGTCGTTTTTATTTTAGTTTTCCCTCCTCACAGTTTAATGAGATTTGAATGAGATTCTGAATATCTTTTTAAGCGAGTGTGCCCGCTCGCTTTTTTCTTCGTAGAGATATTTTGCGTATGTTTCATCTTTCTTCGGTACACAGTTGTCCGGAATATTACATTTTTGGCACAATTCATCTCTGTCTTTTTTAAAGTTACGACCTTAGAACTTTCAATGAATACTTCTTATACCTGGTCTATTATATGCATCACTGCGGTATCCTAATCATAATTTTAGTGGACCCCTTGGCGGACGAAAACAGCACCATCTAGAGATTATACGCCAAACATTCATAGCAGAATGATTTTTGGATGTGTCTTACCTATTTCTTTAAAGACCTATTCATTTAAAATAGTCTCCACGGCATATGATAAAACAGTATTAAGAATGTTGTTTGATCTCCAGGTAGTTCTAGTTTAATCCAAAATTTCTCATCGTTAAAGTGAATGTCTGAGGAGCAGAGCAATCCTTTTGTTGCATCTTCATTCGTCGGTCTCCTTGATATTTTGTATTCCCTGTAGTTTTAAAAACGCGTCTGCGTTTTTACTTTCTTGAGTTTCATCAAACAAGATACCAATTAAGATTTTTCACTTACAGCCTGATGTGAATGTACTACCATTTTGTAAACTCTTGCAAGCATGTGATGCTATTCATAATTTGTTATATTTGTCATGAAGGCATCCTTACAATATATTTCAAACTTATCTAGATTTATTGGGTACTTGCAGGACAAAGGATAATTCAGAATCGTTCATAAAGATGTAAGATAAACATCTTACTGTAATTTCATCACTTGATGAGCCTCTACTTTTCAAAAAACTTAGCGCATCTTTGATTTTTCGTTAAGTTTTTTTTTTTTCCGTTTACAAGTAACTCTTTCTTCTCATCCATGTTTTCACAAAAAAAAATCCAGGATCACTACATCCCAGTCTTAATCAACAGACATTCCAGACTACGAATACAGAGATAAAGAGTGTGGATTCCCATGCCCAACGACTGCTGCTCAGGTAGTCAACTTAAAGCAATTTCAAAATAACTCATCTCTGAGTCAACTTTCGTATAGAGAAGTACATTTGATTAGGTAACTGGAAAGTCACAAGGGTGTTGGCTCTGAAGAATATTTTTAAGCCATGTCTTTAAAGTATTGCAATCGAGCTTCATTTTGAGTAAAAAATATATTGTAAACTTTACGTTAAACAACATTTTTACAATAATTTGTCTCTTTAGAACTATAGTAAAAGAAGTAGTACTATTAATAATAACTAACAGTTTACAAAACGTCTTTACTTATGATAAATACGTATTGGATTGTTAGACAATTATTTGACAAACATAAAATACCATTTGTATGTTAACAAAATCACGATGTTACAAGAAACCCAAACTTAACTTTTAAGGCTGCTAGATTTCGAAAAAATATGGTGTAAAGATGTTTGAGTTCAAAATGTGGGGAAAATATGACTTTTTAGAGCAAAAATCAAAATGCACGTTTTTAGATATGCAGGCTGCTACAGTTGTCATAAACTTACCAAACTTTCAGCATACAGTTATGAAATATAAACAATATGATAATCTTTTTATAGAACCCTTTTTTACAACAATACTTTTACTGCATTCTGGCTTAAGTAAACGTCACAAAACGTAAATGTCAAAAGCAATTTCCACAGTGCACAATGACGGTTTTCTTTTAATCCTGGTACTTACTTCCAGGCACGTGTTTACCAGGTTTATCAAGTAGCCGGTTTTTTTCCGCTTAACCTTTTTAGAATCAGCAGAAAATTTCATCATCTGTTATTTGGTCTATCTACATTCAAAGTTGTTAAAAACGACTTACGTTATCTTATTTATAAAATGGCATAAAAATGAGTTATGAAACAAAAAGAGAGACTGTCCTCCAATACCAAATGAGAATTTCAGAGATGTAAAAGAAAGTGTGAAAGTTATTTTCTGATGAGAAATGCTTTACTGTTGACAAATTTCACTGATCAACACAGTTAATAATGTCAATACCTTGAAAACTAAACAATTTAATTCAAAGAAAGAACAAATGTTTCATTAGGTTCATTTGATTTTTGACATACAAAATTGCTGAGAACTGTAAAAATCTCAATAAATCTATTCTAAGAGTTGCAGTTCGCTTATCTTTGATGCGATGGCTTTTTTTTATATATAACATTTTTTAGTCTGAATTTTTATCTTGATTATGGTTTTGTATACAGTAACCTTGCATCTGTATTTAGTATTAAGAGGAGTTTTCAGACGGGAATTACTCTAACTTTTGCTAAATAAAAAAATGAAGGCAACGTTTATTCAGATTTTTCGCCTGGCAAAAAAAGGAATCCTGCAGCAAGTTAAAGGACGGGAATTTGTTCGAACTGCTCTTCAATCCTCTACAAACTTAAAATTGAAGTTTAAAACCTAAACTCGTCCATGGTATCTCATTTATTGCTCATAATAGACAACCATTGATGTTGTGGACGGATTTAAACTTTCTCTTGATGGCCTAACAATGGTACCATAGCATTAAATAGTCGCTTACTTGGAGCAGAGGTCATACTTGGAACAGAGGAATACAGAAAACAAGAGAAAGCTAGAGAAATGTGCTCTTGTTACTCTTTCATCATTTTAACATTTTGGCGAAATGTTAGAAACTATTCCTTTCGAAAAAGTTAGAAATTATTCAACAAGCAGCGTTGTTAAGTACAGTAAACCTAGACAGAAAAAGACTTGGCGCAGGCTTTATAATTTATTCTTAAGAAAATATGCCTTGCGAAAAATACGCATTCAAATTTGACAAAGAGTGAAACTAACCATTTTGATAGTTTATAAAAAGCATCATAAGGCAAAATTTTACATAAAGAAAGTTTGTTTATTATTGAAAGTCAAAAGCACAAATCAAACAATCCAAAATGTACGCATACAGAAACCGGTTTGTTTTATTGATGTGTTGAAGTAAATCCCTCATTAAGAACTTATTTATTGTTTTATAACTAAAAAGGTCTAATAAAAAATCACCTGCTAGTTTTTCTGCTGGAAACTCAAACAAAATAAAGGTACAGTATTCATTTTTATTAAAAGATAAAAAGTAGTTTTTGTTATTAAAGCGTTTAAAAGCTGGGAATCATTTTAATCTGGTACATCTAAAAGTTGACAACCTAAATTTAGTTGTTAAAATTAAATGATGCTGTTAATAAGTTTTTGCACAAAAACCCATGATTTCCTGCGCATGCGTCGAGGACCTGAAAGCATTTAGACAAAATTGAAATAAGGCTGCTATTTTTTAAAAGCAATTGTTCCGGGACCAAACGCTAGAAATGGCATCAAATATTAAAATCAGTAAATTTTAATCTGGGAAAAGAACTTAGCCTTTATATTGATGATTTTTTTTTGTATAAAATGATATCTTCTAAAAATAAGAAAACTAAGAGACTTGAATGATATGAACTAATGATTTGAACAAACCTCAGGTAAGGTAAACTGGTAGTATGAAAAAACTTCAGGTGAACAGATTATATAAACTTTTTGCAGTATTATGTTGTTATATTACGTTGAGCAATCTTGTTTTGCAATGCTACATTATATTATTTTATACTATTTATATTATATTTATATTGTATTGTATTAGATCATATTATATCATACTCTGCTATGTTATATTATTATATCATATTGTAACATACTCAGCTATATTACATTACATTACATGTTACACTACATTATATCATATTATATCATACTATATAATACTATATTATATTAGAATGTTGTTAGACCTTTAGCTTTATATGTACATAACTCGCTGATTCGTTCGTGACGTGAAACTTGATCATTATTTATAACTTATTAGCTTCAGCTTTATTTTCTAAAACAAAATAACGAACGACAGATATTACTTAGAGCAGACAACACATTTTAATTTCTCATTAAGCAAATTGTCATTGCATGGATGAGTTTCGCAATCAATTTTTACGTGTGATAAGTAGGAAGAAATGATTTTCTTTGCTTCGTGCTCAGATTCTGGTGAAATACCTAATGCTTGTTCATTTACACACATTATCTGAGAATGCCTTGTTCCATGGTGGTAGTTCATTAAGTAACCCAGGTATTCGACATTCCATTCTGGAGGACATTCAGAAGCAGTAGGTATCATAATTTGGACTGATTTTCCAGGCGCTTGGCACAAAGCGCAAGCAACATATTTTCTTGTACCAACTAATTTCGCGTAATCTAATGAAATCTCAACATTTACACCACCATCAGCTTTGTTCCCAATAGCATAGTTGTTTTTTGATGGAATTTCCTGAGCAGCGGTTTTGGAATTTTTATAAAACATGTTTTCTTTGTTATTACTTTTTAAATCTTCAAGCTGGGGGCGTGACGTCATATTGGTTGTTTCTGAACTTTTCCAATATTTTTTAGCTTCCTCCGTAGGTTTTAAGACCTCGTTTGTTTCCTTCGTAGGTTTTAAGACCTCGTTTGTTTTTGGGCCAGTGGATGTTTTGGTCTGACTTTCTCTATACTTATTAAGTTCTGGCAGAATTTCTTGGCTGATATTCTTGAGTTCTTGACTGTTGCTTACGTTATTTATTTGGTCTTTTTGATCACTCACCTTCTTACTCTCGTTAGTAGAAGTTACTTTACTCTCGTTAGTAGAAGTTACTTTACTAAAATTGTATTTTTGATTATTTTGCGGGATTTTTTCATGATTAACGGTTATATTACTACCATTGTAGATTTGATTGCTTAGCTGCTCGGTTTCTTGGCTGATATTTACCTCGCTAATATTGTACTTTTTTTCCTCTTGTTTTTCGCTTTTATGGCTGACGGTAGCGTTGCTAATATTGTAGCTTTGATCGTTTAGATTCTTGCTATCTTCACTGACATTTACCTTGCTAACATTGTGCTTCTGTTCTTGTAAATTTGCACTTTCATGGTTGACGGTAACGTTGCTAATATTGAAGCTTTGAGCGCTTAGGTTCTCGCTATCTTGACTGATATTTATCTTGATAAGATTGTGCTTCTGTTCTTGTAAATTTGCACTTTCACGGCTGACGGTAACGTTGCTAATATTGAAGCTTTGAGCGTATAGATTCTCGCTATCTTGACTGATATTTATCTTGATAAGATTGTGCTGCTGTTCTTGTAATTTTTCACTTTCACGGCTGACGGTAATGTTGCTAATATTGTAATTTTGATTGCTTAGTTTCTCGCTAACTTGACTCGCAGCTACCTTGCTAAGATTATGCTTACGTTCTTCTATTTTTTCTTTTTCACGATTAACAGTGATGCTAAAATTATTTGAACTAGACTTTTTTTCATATAACTTCCTACCATGAACGGCTGTTGCATTACCATTTTGTATACTACCTTTCAGCTTCTTGTTGTCATGGCTAACGGTTATAATACTAGAAGCATATTTAAAATTTTCTAGTTTATTATTTTGGCTTATATTTACTTTATTAATGTGTTTATTTTGAGTTGTGTTTTTGTAGATAACACTGATCTTTTTTTGTTCCTGTATCTTGTGATCTTGATGATTGATGATGCTTGATGATGTGATGTTTGTTGTTTGTTCTTCTAATTTAGTGTCTGGAAATTCGGAACTTTTGTGGTTTGATTTATTATTTATGTTAAAGTTTATAATTGTTTGATTAGTAAAAGTAATTAGATTCCAAAATGCCTCTTTTGAATCATTTCTTATCTTTATTAAATTTGATGATAGGTTTTTTGAGTTACTAGATTTATTCACTTGAGAATATGATGCACTTTTTGAAAGATCTTTCAAACTTACTTGATTAAACAAAACATTTGTTATCTTTTCCCTCAAAATAGGGGTTGCGTTTGAATGAACCCCAATGTTTGTTTCATTACTTAAATTCTTCCCACTAACTCGAGTTTGGTCGGTTGATTTCAAAAATTTTTTGTTTGATATGCTACTTGCATCATAGTTACTGTGAGTTATGTTCTCACGAAAAACACTTCTCTTCGTTCTTATGTTGGTATGTTTAGAAGAATAACGATCAGATATAGGAAGACAAACAGCATTTGAACCCGATGTTGTACCATCCATCTGAGCAAGCTTACTCATTGAAATTTGTCCTATTAAAAAATATTCCTTTGAATAAAAAATATCATTTTATTGAATTTTAAAAATTACAAAGAATGTTTATTATTAAGTTTTGTGGAAATCAAGAAAATTTGTAAGGCATTAACACTGGCTTCATCAATTTGTTTTGTTACAAGCAGTGAGTTGTTAAAAAATTAATTAAACAATAATTTGAAATGAAGCTGGTTTACCGGAATAAATTAAATTGCTTGTATCAGGACAAGCCGCTGAACCCCATATTGTGTAAACCAATCCAAACTCTTTTTTTTGTTCTGCTTTACTGTATTCTTTTTGTGAATATTTGTAATCGTAGTTTCCAGGATCGCCTTTTAAACTTGTATCACTAGGTCTTCCTCGAGGTCCTTCTATCCATGATGTACCTGGTAAGCCATTGACACCTACGAAAAGTGTGGATCTTTTGAAATAGAGCATAATTAAATGCTCCAGAAGAGTATTGATCGTCAATAGTACTCTTCTGGAGTAGATTATCATCATAGAGTATTATTATTCAAACTCATTAAATAAAAAGAGAAGGAGTTTTTGTTAAAACTAAATTAAGATAAAGTAGAAAATGAATTCTTTTTGTAATAAAAGGCTTTGTTTTCGTTAATGGCAAAAATGTATCGTGGATGAGTTTTTAGATATCAAGTGAAATTATCTTAAAACTTAGTTTTATTATGTAAAAATCTTAAACTTAATTAAAGTACCATTTAAATCTAAAAGTTAAAAAATGTTAAATATTAAAATTAAAAACAAATTCTTTTAGTATCTAACAAGTAATAAAGCGCCAAAATAATTAAATCAGTTGTGATTGGCGCTTAGCTATTGGCGCCAAATAATTAAATCAATTGTGAGGGCAAAGAGTTATTTTAATAAAAGATTAAAACCATATAGTGACAATAATAATTTCTAAAACTAAATATACATAAAATAATAATACTTACCACTGGTTATTCTATACTTATACTTAATTAAATATTTTCAAATATTAAACTTAAGTATATTCTTTAAATATTCACAGATGAAAATACGCAATCAAACATCATTAAGAAAACATTCTCTTCCACCTTTGGAACTCAAGGCGAAAGTTTCTACATATATTATAAAGTTTCTTAACTTAAAATCTTTTAATAGATTTCTCTCAGAAAAAAAATTCCGAGAAAATCCTTTTTTTGATTTTCTCTTCAAAAAATCTCAAAAAAAATTCGCGAGATTTTCTCAAACTATTTTTCTTTGTGTCCGCAGATGTTTCTTTAATCAAGTGTTATTCTAGTATCGAAAATAGATTTTTTCTTCAAAGTTGTTTAGATTTTTTGGTTTGATCTCTTAGCCAGGGTTCTCTAAAACAGGTTTTAACAGTTATCTTTTGATTAGCGTTTGTCCCTGGTCTTGACTTGTTTGTAAAATCATAAAATAGTTACAGAATTGTTACGTTGCTTAAAAATTAAACTAATTACCATTTTATCAGTAAAGTTCAAATTGAATTTCTGATCGAATTTCTGATCTTGCGATTGAGAAAACACTTTTAAACTTTAATTGGTGGCTGTTTTTTTTTTTTTTTTTTTTTTATCATACAACTCTACATGGGTGTTCACCTGGTGTTTCGGCTGTCTCGCACTTTTCCACGAACTGTAGTTGACGCACTAGTAACCAGCGGTGCGTTAGTTGCAGCTGGATATGTATCTTTTCTGTAGTTGGATGTGTGTCTGCAGCATGTGTGGTTCTTATATCTTTATTGTACTTAGATGTATTAAATAAATTAGATAAATTCTTTAAAAAACTTACCGTCTTTCCCAGGTTCTCCTTTTTCTCCTTTAGGTCCTGGTGAGTTTTTATTAGAAGTTTCGTCAATTACTTGTGATTTTATAATATTTAGTGGTGTTCCGATTATTTCTTCACTGGTCACATTACTCACGGAACATTTAAGCAATATTCTTAGACTGTAATAAAATATTTGAAATTCAAATTATAAGAAAACTAATCCTCATCATCATCATCATCATCATCATCATCATCATCATCATCATCATCATCATCATCATCATCATCATCATCATCATCATCATCATCATCATCATCATCATCATTATCATCATTATCATCATCATTATTATCATCATTCATCATCATTATTATCATCATTATCATTATCATTATTATCATCATTATCATTATCATTATTATCATCATTCATCATCATTATCATCATCATTCATCATCATTATCATCATCATTCATCATCATTATCATCATCATTATTATCATTATTATCATCATCATATTATCATCATTCATCATCATTATTATCATCATTATCATCATCATTATCATCATCATTCATCATCATTATTATCATCATTATCATCATCATTCATCATCATTATCATCATCATTCATCATCATTATTATCATCATTATCATCATCATTCATCATCATTATCATCATCATTATTTCATCATTATCATCATCATATTATCATCATTCATCATCATTATTATCATCATTCATCATCATTATTATCATCATTATCATCATCATTCATCATCATTATTATCATCATTATCATCATTACCATCATTACCATCATCATTCATCATCATTCATCATCATTATTATCATCAGTATCATCATCATTCATCATCATTCATTATCATTATTATCATCATTCATCATCATTATTATCATCATTATCATCATCATTCATCATCATTATTATCATCATTATCATCATTACCATCATTACCATCATCATTCATCATCATTCATCATCATTATTATCATCAGTATCATCATCATTCATCATCATTCATTATCATTCATTATCATTCATTATCATCATCAATCATCATAGTTACCTGTCGCAAACAGAGATCAATTGTGATTGAAGGTTAAGTTGGTTTTCGCTTTTTATTTCTTCATATGACTGACTTTTTCTGCGATACCTTTTCTTGTAAGTCTCATTGTAAAGAAATTTGTCTTCCACTTTCACTAGTTTTTTTTTGAGCACAGCAAAGTCAAAGTTAACGTCATCTGAATTAATAGAAAAATCCCCAGGGAAGCTCTTTTGTTTTATGTTTTTGCAACAACTTTCTAGTTGCTTTAATCTTGCCTCAAAAATCTGGTACTGTCCAGCCCAATAGCGAGCTGAAATTAATCCGTAAAGTAATCCACAAGTTGACATTGCTAACATACAAACCAGAGTTAAATCACATGTTTTTTTCTTTTTCTCCATAATTATCTTCTTTTACCACTTATTCAAAATGGAATACTAAAAGTCAGTTACAATGACGTCATATAAATTTCTTAATTGCTAATACTTTAATAAAATTGTGGTTTAAAAGTTAAATAGATACCGTCGTTTTAGAAAAATTTTGTTCTAACCATGCTACCCAACGAACGTTAAACCTAAAATTTTTTAAAAAAAATTTAAAACATTCGTAACATTACACGTAAATATTACCAATCTCAAACTTAGTCTTATTAGAAAAATCGCATTTTATAAAAATGTGGGGTGATGTTATGTACTGAGGATGAAGTACCATGACAGAGCATAAGTTGTAAGTGACAGTGTAAACCGCAAAAGTTTGTTTTACATTTTCTATTGATAATATTTACAAACAGAAAAACATATTTAATTGACGTTTTAACGTTTTTCGCTGACATTTCAATGCATCTTTTAAAACAAAAAAAAAAATTCTGATTAAATTGAATAGTATTGGATATTGGGCGTACTCACCAAAGATGGCGTAACGATATTCATTTGAACGCTACAATATGCAGTGGGTAAGGTTGTAGCAAAATGACAAAAAATCATTAACTTCAAGTGTTGATTAAGCTTAATGCTCAAAACCTATTTAAAAACAAAAGATATACAAACTCTTAACATCATATGCGAATGCATATCCTATATATAAATATATACAAATCTATATCCCATATATAAATATATATATATGAATCCAGATCATCCAAAAAAATGTTATTTTATCCAGTTTTTGCAAATAAATTTCTGTTTGATAACATTAAAGAGAAAACATATAAAAAATATTGCGATGTCTTCACATAAAAATGATGTCATTAGTTCACCTCCAATGTTTTGAACAACAAGATGCGATGTTTGTTCGCTTGCACCATGTCATAAATTTGTTCTTATGTCTTTGTTTAGAATTTGTCTACTTATGTTTCCACTTGACGTGCGCGCTTCGCAGCGGAAGGTAAGAATTGGAAAATGCAAGTAAGAAAACTGAATATTCGAATTAGTTCCCAGTTCCCATGGATAAAAACTTAAGTGCGAGTTTGCAGGGAAGGAAAATGTGACTAAAGAAAAGTGTGGCTGTGTTTAAATGTGGCACATAGCCATATCATAGAATCATCATCCGTTAGTACTTTATGCAATACAGCGTTTGACGGTAACTATTACATTTTTGGAATTCCACTTAAATTTTTTAAATAATTTTACAAAAAATTATTTTCTTTATCAAAGTATTATTCCTAAGAGCAGAAACTACGTGATACATAAATATTGAGTACTTTTTAAGTATTGTCAAAAGCTTTCAATTTGGAATAAAACTTATTTCTTCTAAGTCCTAAAGTTTTATTTAAATTGGATGCTTTTTCCATTTAACTACATACTTTTGAGAAAATTTCCTGTTTCGATTGCTACTGAAAACTGAATTTACACCATATATTTTCAATTTCAGTAGAAATTAATCTGTAAATTCATGAGAAGAACATTTGCCTTTAACATCTTCATTTTTTCGTATATAATAATATTTTACGTTTCATTTTGTAGGAAACCATTATAGTTGGAAATTTAGAGTCTTTATATATATATATATATATATATATATATATATATATATATATATATATATATATATATATATATATATATATATATATATATATATATATATATATATATATATATATACTTAATGAGTTCAATCTTTCCATTTCAATTGTAGACTGTGTAATAGATATCTAGTGGATGATTTAAACCTGTGGAGAAAAATTTGATTTTCCCAAATATATTACATACACATGCTGATTATTTTAATGTTAAATGTTTGTTGAATTGTAGTCTGATTGCAGCTTGCTTATGTAAAGTTAACGTCAATATTCAATTTTACAAAAGATTTTAAAAAAAAAATTTAAGCTCTGTTTAATTAGGGAGCTTAGGCAATTTTTATAGCCAATGTAAATCTTTTTTATTTAAAATACATTGGATTCCTTAATATATTTTATTTTCAAAATGGTTTCAACCACTTCTGTAGCTTATTTAGTTCCAAAGATATTCGTGTTTTAATATTTTCAATTCATATACATTTTATGAAATATTTCCGTAAAGTTTCTCGTTAAACTTTTGGCACCGAAAAAAAAAACTTTATCTTTTTTTTTTCTTGCGCAAAAAGTTGCGTTAACAATAAAATATCTAAAGACGGGGGAAATTTATAAAATTTCCACTTAGAAAACAAAAAACCCACCCTATAAGACTACCAAAAACAAAAAAAAAAACTGATTTGCATAATAAATAAATAGTTGCAGAATCTATTTTTATGTGGGGACGAAAGAATTAGCTTAATTTACTTGTATATAAACAAAACTGAAACATTTAAAGTTAAATAACTTTATCAATTCTAAAGCAAAACGATGTCCTCAAAAAAATTATTGTAGTGCAACCTTTTCTAAAAAAAATAACATTTATATATACATATATACTATTTATTTTCATGGGTGGGTTTTCATTCTTCGACACCTGCATAAAATCATTTGTTGCGTGTTTTGGACGAAGTTTTTCAAAAACGTACGATATATTTTTTTCCGCGATAAAATGTCACGTGACAAAACTCCCTAGTTTAATTAGTTTCCAACTGAAGGTCAGCTTTGACCAACGTTAGAGACCCTTTATATTAGGGCTGACGGCAACCAACTGACGGGTCCGAGAACTTGGCTCTATCGATATTATCAGTTTTCCTGCTATAAATTTGTGAAAAGTGGTCCGTTTACTAACAAATTTTTAATGTAAGCTGCCATAAACCAAGTTAACAAACATTGACAATCTTATTACTCTAGCTTGTCTAACGGGTGATGCGGAAGTTATCGGACAAAATAAAAACGTCAATAACTTATTTATAAATAAAAAAACAAGCTACTATTATATTTTTTTTAAATAAAGCATTTATTTTTTAATAAAAATATATTATTATTTTTTATATGAAAAAACACTACCATCTGCAATTGATCTCAATTTTGCTCTGAGGCCTTTCATATGCGACTGTAAAAACTTTAAATCAATTTCTTGTAGTTTTAGTTCAATGCGATCAATCAAAACTTGCTCTGTTGAAGCTTGCCAATCTCCCTCGTAAACCTTCTGTGCCAAATGTCCCCAAAAATTTCAATTGGTCGTGCTTGAGGCACATTTGGGGGATTGGATTCTTTATCAACGTAATAGACATATTGGTCCATCCAATTTAGAGAATCTTTAGAATAATGAGAACTTGCTAAATCTGGCCAAAATAAATAGTTAAAGTCTCCATGATACTTGTGAATAAATGGAAGAATTCGTTTTTCTAAACATTCATTAATATAGATTGATGAATTGATCGCTACAGCCTTGGAAGTGCGAAACAATGGCTCGGACATACCACGGTCAGATATGGCTATCCACATTAATAATTTTTTTGGAAATTTCTCTTTTCCTATAAAACGAACACTTTCTGGGCATGTCTTTTTGTTGTTTGTGTAGTATCCAGAATTTCCAGGCATGTTGTCCCCTGCAAAACAAAAGTATTTTTCGTCATTGATGACTAGAAGCGATTTTGTGTTATAGAGTTAGTTAACTAGTTTCCTCCTTCTTTTCTTTGCCTTTATTTGTTGTTCTATAGTGTATTTTGGAGTCTTTTCACGTTTTCTATATTTAATATTCATTTTTTTTAACTGACGACCAATTGTCGATTGATTTACACCGAATGTAATACGTATTTTTCTCTGACTGACCCCTTTTCGATTGTTGACAAGTCTCGTTAATTCGGCTTTCTTTTCTCTAGTCCAGGATGTCGGACGACCAGGGTGCTTTCTATCAGAAAACGATTGAACAGTTTCAAGTCTTTTTAGGTTATTGTATATTGTACTTCGAGCAAATCCTTCCTTTTCAAAATGATTTATGATTTTTTTTTTTTTATATTAGGTTTATTTACAAAAAATATTTTTAGTCGCTTTCGAAAAGATTCTCGTTCAGCTGCATTTAACCTCATTTTAAATAATTGTGTTTCAAATAATAAAGTTTATATTTTATAGAACGTTTATGCCTACGCATAAAACCACAAAAACTAATTATTATGCTCAAATAATGAAATTAGGATTTGTCCGATAACTTCCCATCACCCGTTAAACATGGTTTTATTACGTCTCACTCTTTACTAAATATCATATACCTAGTTGATTGCAGTTATGCTGTTCGTTGCAACTTTTCTCTGCGTCTCAAACAACTAAGTTTTTGCTCTTTGTCGCTTTGGTGAATAACCTGAGCTTTAAGAAGAACGTTTACAACGGCAGGCTATGATATAATTGCAGCATATTCACGATAAGCAGTTTTCAGTGGTTTCGGTTTGCTGTAAACGAAGTAGACCGTTGACAACTTTGCCACTGAAAAGCCTCCTTTGTTCTACTGTGCGAATTCACTCTATGCAGTAAGTTTTTCCATATCATCAGAATTCACGGAGCATGAATGTTTGTCATGCTTACGTGTTAAGTAGCCTGCTACAAAAATGATTTTATGTTTTAGACATCAGATTCACAGTATCATCTGTTGTTACATCACTGTTTATCTGGGAGTTGCTGTACATTTACCACGTGTAGATTTGGATTGTCCTTGGGAATGATATTAATTTTCATTAATGGAGTTGTTGTACCTTGACAGCAGCTAAAACATCACTAATGTCAATCTAAAAGTTACTAACAAAGCGCTGTCGGGTTAGCTTGAAGTTTTTCTTCACTGGATCTTGCGAAAAAACAACTGGAAGAACGTAGCTGAAGTGTTGGTCAGCGAGAAGTTCAGTTGCTGCAGTTTGAATTTGGTAGTTGCAACTAGGACATCTTTTTCTAGTCCCTACAGGTTGAAAATGTTGCAACCAATTTTTCTGAGTTCACACCTGCCATCTCGAAGCTTAATGTAACTGTATTTATTTTTGACATTTATCATTTTGAACAAACTTGTTATAAACTTGACAAATTTTATTTTACCAGGTTGAAATTTGTTAAACTGTTTTCAATTTAAATACTGCTGTAGTCTTACTATCAAACGCATTGCATAAAAGTAGTACACTTTGCAGATCATTTGAAAATACAGCGGTATGTGTCATTTTAGTTATTATTTCTAAGATATTGTACGTTCGCTGAACTAATAAGTAGTTATCACTGATAAATGACACCGATCAACCATAACTTCTAACAGATACTCCTGCAACTATTTTGCATCAAGTTTTGCAACAGGAATAACACAGATAACAAACCACGGCCCAATATGATGGTTCAGACAATCTTAATTACAGAAATGCTTTTCTGGGATTTGTTGCAGCAAATACGGTAATGATTGATGAAAAATCTGCGCGCAAGATTGGAGGTTATATTGAACATTGCCAGCCCATTCAAACGCTCCTATGATATAGTTATACAGTGAAAATTCTTTATCTTCTTTAACGCACTTAAAGAGCATTTAGCTGTAGCTATAGATACAGGTAAAGTAAGAAATATGCGCAATTTAACTTAGACGTTGGGGAAGATTGATAGGAATCCAAATTCAAACATCTCCTGAAACAAATAATGAGGCTTGCATGCTTATTTGAAGTTTTTGAAGTATATCCGTTTCAGAAAGATTAATTCCTCAAGTAATTCTATTGAAATGCGTTTGGAGTATTTTTCACAAAAGTGATTGCCATAGGAACCCAAATAGTGCTCAAGTGTACTAAGGCGGGAAACATGGGGGGAAAAGGCGGGAAATCGCTTCTCGGCCTAATGGCTAAGATCAAGTGTAGCGAGCTGGGTAGGCCGGCGTGCTTGTGTTAAACTGACACTTTGCTTTTTTTATCCGCCCGTTCCTCAAAGGGGAGGCAAACTCAGGGTCGACGTGCTTCTGGGTCTTCCCTGGAGAGGTTCGGGCAAGTCTGCAAGGCATTGGCTGGAGGACTCAAAACACACAATACTAAGGCGGGAAACAAGGTTTTTTTCAGCGAAAACTGCATTTATGCTTTAGTTGATATTTCGTTCAAAATCCAAAAAAAAAAGCAACATATTTGGTATCGTTGGAAAGGTTTTTCAATGCACTTTTTGATGCAATTAAAATATATATTTTATAAGCAACCTCTAGGACAGAGTTGGGGTTAGAATAAAGCCAATATTTTCTGCAAAACATGTTCGCGCACAAAGGCTAGGGCTCATTTTTGCCTAAATTAAACTTCAAAAAATCGGTTGAGCTTTGATACATATAACCACATCGTGACAAAGTCTTTCAAGTTACCATACAACTCATAAATTAAAAAAAAACCCAATTTTTTCTGTTTTACAATAAGAAAACTTTGTTTTTTTTTTATAACAAATGTTAAAGTGAAAAGGTTTGTCACGTACTTTATGTGAACATTTTGCAATCGTATTCACTAAAAAGTAATAAAAATTTATAAATAAATTATGGTTCGGTTGCGCCAAAGACAAATGTACAAATAAAAATGAGTCTCGGTTGTATTTTACTCGGTTATATTTCCTCGATATTCTCGGCTGTAGTTTTCGGTAAATTTATGACATAAATTGTCTTACGCATCATTCGCAACAGAACTGTTTTTTAAAAATTGCTTATATATACCAAGGACGTATTAATAGTTGGACGTTCAACGCATTGTTATAGATCAAAGGTGCCGCCAATTAGCCAAAACTATGCGTGTTACCGTCAATTTTCTAAATTCATAATACAGATACTCCGACTTCTACCCGTCAAATTTCCGTCAAAAAACCTCCCTCAGTAAACCCATTATAATTATGCATTTACTGAAGCTTATGGTTATAAAAGACAAAAAAATTAATCAAGAATAGTTCACAAATCTGAAAAAGGTTGATTTGAGCTATGAACTTTGCTTAATAAAAATTTAGCTGTGTTTAAACTTTAACGTCTAAAACTAGGCTTTTGCAAAAAGGCTATGCTTGGTTTACTAGAATGGATAGAGTAAAGTGAAACAAATTTTCCTTATTAAATTGAAGCTGCTATGATATACTTTAAAGGTCGAAAAAGATATTTTTAGTGTTCTTTTCACCCCACTCTCAGATTATGCTTCCCACTTTAAGGTTCAAATCAGAGAGTATTTCTTATTTTTGTCGGAAATGTCGAACTAATTTGCCTCGCTTTTTTTTTTCTCTTGAATTTGTGATTTTTTTTTTTCGTGAACGACCTAGTTAAAAAATTTCTTACTTTCGATACCTAAACTGCATTTTGTCTAAAGGTATTATAACTAAAAGCATCTTAAAGTTCATAAAATACTATTCGTTTCAGGAGTTGGAAAGATATATAAAGTATGTATTTTTAATGAGCATTTTTGTTTAAGCATTTTTAAACTGCCATGTAGAGCTACTTTAAGTTATAACAATCTTATTTTTTTAATTATTACTGTTGTTACTAATAGTAACAACAGTAATAATAAAAATGATAAGACCATACTTTTAGTTGCATATTCTTGAGCCTTCTACAAGTGATGTATAGCCTTATTTTTAACCTTTTCTAGATATTATATCAAAAGAAGTAATTTTGTATTCATATTTATTATCTCATTACAGGATAAAAAATGAGTCTTCATGAGGAATATTTAAAACATTTATGTAGAAAGTGTGGCTGCATAATAAAGCAGGATAGTCACTATCAAATAAAACCTGTTGTTATCTATAAACAAGCAATTCTTAGCTTTTACAAGCTGGATACCTCAGACTATCAAAAAGTTCATCCTGAATATTTATGCAAATCATGTTATATTGTCTTATACAGGTTAGATTTAAAATCAAAAAAAGGCTTTGAAGTTGAGAGGAATGATAAATTCTTCACTTTTTCTGAACACACAAAAACCTGTTATGTATGTAACTCACAAGAGTTGGAAGAAAAAAAAAGCACATGCGATAAGTATTCATCAACAGTTAAAAGCATTTGCATCAAAACATGGTTTTGACTGTTACAATGAAAATAACAAAAATTATTTTGTAATAGTTAAAATCAATAGTTATCGCCAATCAAATGGCATGTATTGACTAATTGTTTTAAATCGTGAAGTGCCATTATCCATTAATATTAACAAATCTCTTCCAGATCAACTAAATCTTCAATCTACTAATATTATATTCTCCAGCATTTCATGCATAAACATCTGTAAATGTAATAATGACTTCCACTATCTTTTTTTCTAATCAGAAATAAATTTTCTGATTTTAAAAATTTCCGAAGCACATCAAATGAGGATGTTGGAATAATTGAAACGAAAGAAGGCAATACATTTGAAAACTTATTAGACATAAAGGTTGTTCATTAATATGTTTAGAAGTCTGTTGTGATTTTAGTACCATCTACCATACTAACTTGGCTGTAATGGAACCCAGGTTAAAGAGAAATGTCAATCATCTATTACCTTTAACTAGCCATTTTTTAACTGTGTACATTTTCTTACACCAGTATATGTAAAAAATGTAATAAAGACAACTTGCATTCTTCTATATGGAAGTTCAATAGTACATTACAACAATTTACAGTTTTGAATAATTTCTAAAATCAAAATTAAGAGTTATTACAATATTTTCATACTCTGGGAGTATTTGCAAATATAAATTAGCACCCGTTTAGGCGTTAAGCTCCACAACATGTGAGTATAAGCACACCTTTAGTGGCAATTTAACATTTCTTTTCATGCTTTTTAAAATTCGATTCTCTAAGATATTTATTGTAACGTTTCAGACAGGTAAATTTAGTTATTAAGCGTTCTTCTGTTTTTTTCAGCATTTTGGTTTCTTCTGCAATCAGCTTCTCTGTAGGAATTGCTGGTGGTATGAGCTCCAATTCAAAATCCTCTGATAACAATTCCGCTAACTCTTCAAGATCTATCTCAATAAAATCATCCACAACTAATTCAATTTGGTTATCAATACTTTCAAGCAAAAAAGAATAATCTTGATTAATATCAAAGTTTTCTGTCATACTCATTTTATGTATCAATGCTCAGTAAAATACTTTTAAAAATATTTTTATTGGATAGTCGAGACCATCTTTTTCCGACGTCGAAAAAAATAAAAATACTCCCCGGTTTCGCAATTATCACCTATTGTTTCGCTTTTGTTATCTAAACAATAGCGTAACACGCATATCTTTTTTAAAAAACAATGCGTTGAACGTCCATCTATTAATACGTCCTTGTATATACAAAAGAAATAATTGACGCCAAATACGGTTTGCATAATCTTAAATTATAAAGTTCTCGGTACCAAAGCTTACCGCGGTATGCATAAGTTATTAACAAAACAACCAATCGAATTTAACTAAAGCTATCGGCTTTTTTTTTTTTTTAGAAAAAAACTGGTTTCCCGCCTTAGTACACTTAAGTGTGCAGTTGTCTTTAAGTTGAATTGACACTGAAGGCAAGGCAGAATTTAGCCAATAATGGTAATGAATATTTTCACTTTGTAGTGGTGTTCTGTTGTGCTACTGTGTTGATAAATATCTGTTGAGAGAGAAATCAGATGAAATGCCCTCATTTTGAGTTTTGCTTCCTGTAGAGTTATATAGAGTTATGTAGAGTTATATTCCACTTTTCACAAATAAGTTGAATGTGTTTCATCAGATTTTATTTTCACTAGTACCTTAATTTTTAAGTAGTGATGTAATGAAAACCCAAACTTATAACGTTTTCAACATTTTAGTTGTTGCAAATAATAATATAAAATCATAATTTGTTCATTTATTTGAATATATTTGTTTACTCTAAAAATATATACTTGAAAAATGATGCTCGATATGCTCGTATAAAAAATGATGCTTGATATGGTATAAAAAATGCAAATTACGGCTCTCATTTGTGCTTGTTACCATATTTAAAAAACGATAATTTTTGAATTCAAATTCACCTTCTCTAAGATTAAATTTCGGCGAAATTAATGTTCCATTGGGTCTACCCTATCATACCCCCAAAGAGCTTTCTCGGGCCACAAGATCTAAATATAGTAAAGCTTTTAGAAAACATCTTCGAGCTAATCACAGTATTTTCTCAAAAAAGTGCGGATACCTTGCATGAGCTTTTGGACGACAGTTCTCGTTAAGTTTCGTGAAGCCACACCCTAAATTCGACAGAATTAATTGATACCTGCCACAGGTTTGCTCTTCTAACGCACCGCATGTTTCGTGCTTGCTCAAAATTTTTCAATAAGACGATGTTAATGCACACTTGCTCGATTCATACTTTTTTTGATAAAATCAACGCCGTTGTATGGATACCATTCAATAACACTTGTTGAGTAACGGAGAGATGCAAGATCAGGCCAGAAGACGGGTGGATAATCATGTTATCAGATCATGGGCATAAGTCGCTTTTTTAAACATTCTTTCGCGTAAACATCGGAGTACAATATTTTCGCTCATGAAAATTGGCTATGTTTTGAAACCACATGAATTGATGGCTTGTAGAGATAAAACAATCGAAGTCAACGAGTTTTGAAGCCAAAGACGAAGCTTCGACGTCGCTAAAAGTTGTGTGAGCTTATTTCATAATTGTTAAAAGTTGTATAAAATTTAATTTCACGGTTTTCAAAATCGTATTAGTTCGAATAAAATGTATTTTCGCGGTTTTCAAACTCGTAAAAAGTTGTATAAATTCGAAAATGAGGTGTTTAAAAATTATTTCAAGTTTCTAACGGCTTTCAAATTCACTTCCAAAAATATAACTGTCTTCAAAATTGTTTGTGTAAACGAAACGAATGCATACGAAAAGCAAACAAACGAACGTCGCGTGACTTCGTTCAGGTTTTAAATTCAATGACAATTTCAAGTTCTCTAAGCTATATTTTAAAGTGAAGTGAAAGAGATAAGTGATAACTAGCATGTGGTTGTGCTAGTATTATTATACTCTTCCCTTCTAGTCTCCTAGACTCGTACCATATCCCTCTGATTTGGAAAAAATCCCAATCAATGAGAAGCTTCCTATTGTGAGAGCGGTGATTAAACCTATACTATAGCTACTAGCATTTATTTAATAATCATTCCAGCTTCCATTTAAACTTCTGCCTTATCAACTTTGTCCTCCTTGGCATCTTCTGCCTCATCTCTTGTCTTTTGATTCTGATACATTTTGATGTACTCATCCTTGTTGTTAGAACACAGGTGACCACTCGTGGTCGATGTTGATCCAGAAGTCATCTTTAAGTCGTTCTTACAGATTTTTCACACATCATAGGTCTTATATCCCCTGTATTCCATTAGAAAATACTACCAAATCACCGAACGATGGCTCTTGTGCCATCTTTATTCGATGTTTTACAGTTTTAAAATCGTGTGAAAGTCAGAAGGTTTTCAAATTCGTTAAATACATCAAACGCAAATTTATACGATTTTCATAATCGTAAAAATTTGATTTACAACTTTTTGCGGCTTTTAAAGTTGTTTTAACTAAGTTTTAACAACTTTTAAAGGATTTCAAAGTTGAAAAAGTTACAACTTTTTACGACTTTCATAAATCTTTTAACTAATCGTTTAACTATTTTTTTCGAAATTTAAAGAAATGTCGCCAAATCAAAGAGTTGTTTACATCTGTGAAAGCTGTTGTAGATCGCAGATTCTTTAAAGAGTTCTGTAATTTAAACGTTACAAGCACATGTCTGGGATAATTTCGATGCCAATCTTCTATTTTTTAGATTTTTTTATTTTTTATTTATCAAGATCAAGTGATCTCTTTTTTAATCTCAATGAGCTCCATATTGAAGTAAAAAAAAATCAATCACTGCAAACACGATTATCGTGTGTTCAAATTTAAAAACGCAAAACGCACGAATCTTAAATCGAACCTAGATTTTCTGGTATTAAATTTAAAAAAAATTTAATGTTTCTAAAATATTTAAAATGTTGGCATAAAATACAAAAATAGAATAATTGGCTGTAAAGAGTTTTATTAAATTTTAAAAACAATAAAAAGTTTGCTGATAATTTACTGCACAAAACATATAGAAGTATTCCGAAAAATCGTAAACTTTTGCGAAATATTTTATTTCTTAACAACTTCTTTAACAATTATCAAATATTCTCTCGTGTAAATATTCTCTTCGTGTAAATATTCTCTCGTGTAAACCAAAAAATAATTGAAAAGGAGAACCAAATGTTACTATTTATTTGTAAAATAAAAAAACCAGCTACTTTTATTTAAATCTCCTGTGTGAACGGGGTTTTAATTTCTTTTATTTCAAAACACATAAATTTTCTAAAATTTTCTGAAATTTTCTCAGATAAGATTCAAAATTTCTCTGTTTGTTACAAATAGAAGTTTGTTAATTATTTACTATTTTTAATTTATCATTTATCTTTTGAAAAAGACTGCATTTTTTTTTTTTTTTTTTTTACTACAATCTTTTTTTAATTTGCAGAAAGAAGATGAAGCTGTTCCTATTAAGTATCGCGTGTTTTTTTTCTGCTGAAGGTAATTTTCTGAATTAACATTCTTTAACAATGAAGTTGAAAAATATTCTTGAATTATTTTCTTTAACATTATAGTTAAAAGAAAATAACATAATTAACTAAAATAAAGCCATCTCATGTAAAAAAAGATCAATTTTTTTCTTTCACAACTTTTTAGAACCTCAAGAAGTTTCATTGGTGTCTAAAAATTATCCCCAACACAGTATTGGCGTATTGGCATTCTCAACAGCGATGTAGCAGCGATTTAAAAAAAAAAATGTGGAAAAGTTCAATTATAAAAGGTATTTGTTGGATGATAAAACGTATTTGTTGGATGATAAAAAGTATGAGAGAGCGAAGAGTTTAAGTTTCGTTTAGTTTTTTTTTTCATTTCGAGCATTTTTTAAAAAACTTTTATAGGTTAATTTTTGTTGCGTTAAAAGTTAAAGAAAAAAGGGATGAATATTCGCTTAGCAAATATGGACGTACGAATATTCGTTAAAGAATATTTTTTTAAATATTACAGAGGCAAAATATAAAATTGCCTTACATTGTGATGAAGGAGTTGTCTCCGATGACTCAGATATCCTCGAATATTGGAAGACCAACCTAAGAAGTTCCTACTTCTAAACAGGCTAGCAAGGAGTGCAGCTCAGCATCATCAGCCATCTCGGAGCGAGTATTTTTTACAGCTCGAAATGTAGAATTAGAACAAAGAACTCATCTCAACATTTACAACAAGAATAACAACAACAGCAACAACAACAAGAATAATAATAATAATAATAATAATAATAATAATAATAATAATAATAATAATAATAATAATAATAATAATAATAATAATAATAATAATAATAATAATAATAATAATAATAATGATAATAATAATAATAATAATAATAATAACAACAACAACAATAATAATAATAATAATAATAATAATAATAATAATAATAATAATAATAATAATAATAATAATAATAATAACAACAACAACAACAACAACAATAATAATAATAATAATAATAATAATAATAATAATAATAATAATAATAATAATAATAATAATAATAATAACAACAACAACAATAATAATAATAATAATAATAATAATAATAATAATAATAATAATAATAATAATAATAATAACAATAATCGAAAAAGGAACGAAACTTATTCGTAAAATATTCATTCGTATAAATTAACAAGGATACGTGTTAAAAAATACACCCCGAAGCAAATGACAATTTATACAGAATGGATGCCAGTTTTAAGCTGGTTTAGATTATTAAGTTATCAGAACATTTATTGTGCCATTAACAATAATGCAACTTTGTATTACTCACTGTAGTTAAAAAAAACAACTTTTAAATGTTTGTATTTTAAATAATAGGAGAGCCGAAACAATATTAAGTCGGAAGGGAGGGGGGTAATAGGTTGATAGCTAAGGTAGTTAAAATACTTTTACCACAGTAGCCACTGTTAAATAAATATATTCCTAATAGAAAATATAATTTAACTAACCTATATAAATGACAAACAGAAGAGAAATTAATACTTTGTAATTACAGTCGTCAAAAAGTTTTAAACCTGGGATCGAATAGCAATTGAATAAAAAAAAAAAAAAAACTGCAATTGTAAGTTTACTAATGAACTTATTTTTACACATGAAAAGAAATACTGACTTTTAAAATTCTCTTGTTATCGGTAACCGGTACAAATTTCGGTCTCGCCACAACCTTCGGCTCGTTTTGAAGCTGAAGCCGGATATGTTTTTTGATAGAAAGAGGGCGATAGGTCTCTGTTGTTTAATGACAGTGAAACAAAGCCACCTGACAGTTACGTTGGTTACAAAAATACAAATAGATTATAGTAAATAATTGAAATCTAGCCGAAAAAGATTCGTATCAAAAGTGAAAATGTAAAATGTAAATTGTTTCGCCAGATGCACAGGCGTTATAAACCATAACTTTTAAAATCCAAGTCACAAAATTTCAACTTAAAAATTTTGCTTAAACTCGTTTATTCAAAATCTTTATTTTTGCGATTTCGTCATTTGCTGTGTTGGTTTACCGAATTGTTTGACTGGCGTAATAGTGCCAATAACGCAGTTAAACTCCGTGTAACTGCTGTTTAGTGAATCTCTCCTTTTCGCATGATCCTCAATAGAAAGAATAAGTTGATAGTCGAGGTATTGTTTTTCTATAGAATATTTCCTTATGGTAGTGTCGCTAGAAACATTCGGTAGCACGCTGTCCTCGCCAAGATTTTCAAAAGAAACGCTTTTTTTCAGCGCAACTTTGCTCATTTTGTGTTGATTGTAAGTTTTTATTCAAGCGTTAACTTTAACCACTCAAGTGACGTTGAATGATTTGATAACTATGAGCTGTTTTATATTATTATAGTAAAATTGCGAAAATTTTCAAGCAAGTTAATTATTAGCTGTTACTTTTTGAAAATTCTATAAATAAAAAACATAACGTATCATGCAAACAAAATATGAATAGCTTGTTATTCGCCATGGAGAAATCTGATAAAAAAATAATTTCTATTCAAATTATACTTGTTGATTTTTTCCAGCAGCAAAATCCGACCAAATTCCGATAGCTGAAGCAAACTCCGGAATAAAAAAAATTTTACTTTGTAAAGATTTTTATTCTTAAAATATTAAGAATAAAAACTAATGTGTTTTTATTTTAAAATAAAAGTTTAGACTTCTTTCTAATTCCTATTTTTCTTTCTTTTCTACAACAACGGAAGAACATTCCATTAAACTTTTGTAGCGATAAGTTGAAGTTACGACCATGAAAAAGATGGTTTTTTGTCTGCATCAGCATTACATGAGTCGAAACCTAACCCCAAACCTCTCTTTTCCCGAGTAATGGTCCAAGCTGTTTCATATTGTTTTTCTAAATTATCATTTAGATTTTCTTCTTTTTTTTTACTAAAAGCAAACGAAGAAAATTTTTTCTTTTCTTTGCTAGCTATGTTTGATGATTTATATCCGCCAAGTAGTCGAAGGAACTTATCTTTTCGGTCACCACTTCCTAAGTTGACCTCACTCCATTGGCCGGCATAAGGTTTAATCTAACAATGAAAAAAATCCAACTTTAAAAAAGAAAAAAACACACAAGTTAAAAAATAGAACTCATTACAGAAAAAATTTATACGAATATCAGTAACTGTTCATACATGTGTCAACTGAGAACCTATAGAGAACAAGTGAGCTGTTCGCAGAAAAGTTCATTTTTTTATAAATATGTAATTTTAACATGAGATAACATTTTTTTTTTCAACCTAAAAACCACAGTAAAAAAGCCTACGATTAAAATTGTTTCACTTTAAACATTTTGAATCCTTGATAAGAAAAATTGCACAAAAATGTTTAAGTTAGAGAGCATCTTATTAGAAAAGCTTGGATTAATAAGAGCTTAATCAAATTTGACCAAACTTCATGACAAATGCACCTTTGTGAAGCATTTATCTGAATATTATTGTTTGTAATAATACAAACATGAGAGCATATGCTGGTGCTGATATCCAAGAACAGAGATAGTACTGTGTAGTAATATCATACTTAGATCATTTTACAATTAAAAGATTATGTGTGCTTATTAGAGCTGTATTTACCAAACTTTACATAAAGATTGTAAATTTAAAACAGATATGTCATTTTTCTGTATTTACACATATTCTTGTAAACATTTAAATACTAATTTAGAATAATAACTACATGTTTACTAAGCACCTTCAAAAAAGAGAAACCAGGTTTTTCTAGAGTAGCCTGGTTAAAATTCAAAACTTAATATCTTGTAAACAATTTGAGAGAATTAGTTGAAATTCTTTCTGTTATTTTTTTAACAGAATAAGTTCATTTATTTCTTCACACCAGATAAGATAAAAGTAATATAATAAAAACAATGACCTTGACTTTGGCCTTGAGGGGACTGGACTCCATACCCTTGCAAACTCTCAATATTTTAAAAAGTTACTTTTTAATTTTAAATTTTCAAAACCAGAAATATTGGTGTAATTTATTTCGCTCTCTTTCTTGGTCACATTTCAAAGGGTGGAAAAATCCAGTTTTTTTTTTATAATATAAAAAATAGGATTTTAGATTTTTTAATTACATGAATTTCTTACCAAATTATCCTACCAGATTTAATTCCAGTTGCTTCAACCCTATAGGCATATGCAATTTATCTATTTTAATTACATCAGTCTAATTTTTGACTAATCCTAGTTTTGATATTACATTCATCTTATAGCTTTGTCTGAATTTTGTATAATGTTTTGTAATATATACATATATATTTGTGATTCCATATTAAGTCAATAAGTTAAATTGAAATACACTTACACTGAATGGCACTGGTGATAGAATGAATGAATGATTTGATTAGGAGAATGAATGAATGATTTGATTAGGAGAATGAATGAATGATTTGATTAGGAGAATGAAGGACAAAAATACACTCCTGTTATTTTAGATAAACACTATTATTTTAGATAAACTCCTACCTCTTGTTTTGATTGATCTTTTTCACTTGAATTTTCTTCAGACTTTTTGTTGTCATTTTTTTTTGAATTAACTAATTTTTCTTCTTTTTTTTTTTGCTTTTTAACTTTTCTTTCTGACTTGCATTCCTCAGAATTCTTATCTGACTTACACCCCTCAGAATTTTTTTCTGATTTGCAGCTCTCAGAAACCTTGTCTGACTGTTTTTTGAAACCCTTTTCTTTATTTTTATTTAACTTTGTAGAGGTTTTTTCTTTTTTAACATAAGTCTCAACATTTGCATCACTTTGATTACAATCTTTGCTGAGAACAACTCTGTTGTCTGTTTCTTCATTGTTTTCCTTGACTAAACACTTATCATTGGAATAATTTGACTTCTTCTTTTTTTTAATTACAGGAGCTTCGTTACTATTCTCTTCATCACATCTGTATTTTTTAGATTTTTTTGAGTCACTTGTGCTCATACTTTCTATTAAAGTCTATTGCTAAAAAAATACTAAAAGATATGCATCAAAGTCATTTGCAGTAAAAACAAGGTTATGAGTGTGTAAGATTGTCCTAACTTGTTTTTTTTTCTCTGTTTTAATGTTAGTATTCCATTAGGTACATATATATTCAAATCATAGTATGTTGGTAATCTTTTTACTGGATGAAGTACATAATTGCATATTAATACTTATGATAAAAGAATAATTAATGACCACTTTTTTTTAAGAAAAAGTAAAATCAAAATTATAGTTTTTTATCTATCTATCTATATACCTATATATACCTATATATCTGCATATCTATATATCTATATATATATATCTATAAAAAAAAAAGACTTTTTTGTAATAAAATCAACTGTTATAAAGATTGATATTTTAAAAAAATGATAAAAGTAAAGAATAAACCTTTTAACCAATAAAAATAACATTCAAGAAAAAAACAAAAAAAGGTAATCAGAGTTAAGCTCTTGTGGTCTGCAAAAACATACAAAAACCTCACTACATTAAGGTTATATGCATCACAGTGAACAAGAATAAGTTTTTACTCAACATCAAGGTAATATAGCTGTTTTAGCATGTTTTCTTATTGATTTAAATTAACCCCAAATTGACTTGACTGTACTATATCTATCTATCTATCTATCTATCTATCTATCTATCTATCTATCTATCTATCTATCTATCTATCTATCTATCTATCTATCTATCTATCTATCTATCTATCTATCTATCTATCTATCTATCTATCTATCTATCTATCTATCTATCTATCTATCTATCTATCTATCTATCTATCTATCTATCTATCTATCTATCTATCTATCTATCTATCTATCTATCTATCTATCTATCTATCTATCTATCTATCTATCTATCTATCTATCTATCTATCTATCTATCTATCTATCTATCTATCTATCTATCTATCTATCTATCTATCTATCTATCTATCTATCTATCTATCTATCTATCTATCTATCTATCTATCTATCTATCTATCTATCTATCTATCTATCTATCTATCTATCTATCTATCTATCTATCTATCTATCTATCTATCTATCTATCTATCTATCTATCTATCTATCTATCTATCTATCTATCTATCTATCTATCTATCTATCTATCTATCTATCTATCTATCTATCTATCTATCTATCTATCTATCTATCTATCTATCTATCTATCTATCTATCTATCTATCTATCTATCTATCTATCTATCTATCTATCTATCTATCTATCTATCTATCTATCTATCTATCTATCTATCTATCTATCTATCTATCTATCTATCTATCTATCTATCTATCTATCTATCTATCTATCTATCTATCTATCTATCTATCTATCTATCTATCTATCTATCTATCTATCTATCTATCTATCTATCTATCTATCTATCTATCTATCTATCTATCTATCTATCTATCTATCTATCTATCTATCTATCTATCTATCTATCTATCTATCTATCTATCTATCTATCTATCTATCTATCTATATATATATATATATATATATATATATATATATATATATATATATATATATATATATATATATATATATATATATATATATATATATAATAGATAATGAAGATAATGTATTATTATAGTATAACAATACAAATACTCTTGTGCGTTTAAGAGTGCTCGATACTATTGAATAATAGAGCATTATTTATTTAAATAAAAATCATAAAAAGGTGTTTTTATTCATTTTATATAAATAAATAAATATATAGATATAGTACAGTCAAGTCAATTTGGGGTTAATTTAAATCAATAAGAAAACATGCTAAAACAGCTATATTACCTTGATGTTGAGTAAAAACTTATTCTTGTTCACTGTGATGCGTATAACCTTAGTGTAGTGAGGTTTATGTATGTTTTTTGCGGACCACAAGAGCTTAACTCTGATTATCTTTGGTTGTTTTTTTCTTGAATGTTATTTTTATTGGTTAAAATATTTATTCTTTACTTTTATCATTTTTTTAAAATATCAATCCTTATAACAGTTGATTATATTATAAAAGTAAAATTTACGTGTGAACGCCACAAGGATTTTGAAGAACATTTTGAAGAATATTTTGTTCCGGTAACATTTCTTCCGGAATAATGTTCCGTCAAAGGTCGCACAGTGGAGTATTTGTATGACATAATCGCTCCAAAGTCAAAAAATCAAGTTCGCATAAAAATCTTATTAACTTGATTATTTTCAAGCTAGATATTTGCTTCATTAGATTATGTAACAGAGAATTCTTCTCGATTTTTCTTTTGTCGTATTTTTGTTAAGAACGTGGTGTTGTTATTTGAAGTTTCATGGGAAAAAAAAATTCAAAAATTTGTGACATTTGCTATTGCAGCTATTATTATAATATTGTTCAGTTTTGAAAAAATAAACGGCTAATTATGGCAGAGGAAGGTATGACCTATATTTTGAAATAAAATTACATTAAATTTCTGTAGTTATTGTGCATAATATAAAGCGTTTTTATGATGGACTATTTGAGTTTTAATTTTCATATAAAATTATAATATAATAATGTTTTTGTTAACAAGTATGGTCCTGTCGAGTTATAATTTTTTTTACGAGAAATAACTATAGGCTGTAAACAACCAGATACTTTTGTAAAATTATCCGCCAACGTCCGCCACTTTTTATTTTAACGCTTCAAAAATAGTGTGTAAACCGTTTCATAATATACACAATCTCGTAAAAAGTCTTGAAATAACTACAAAATAAATTCTTATTGTCTAATTTTTAAATATTTTTGTACAAACTTAACCAAACTACGTAAATCTTAAATTGTATCTAATATATTAAACTATCAAACTATAAAATCTCAAAAAAAAAAAAAATATTTTAATTGTCTTTCACTAAGGTCACACCACTATGTATTTACTGATTTTATCATTTATCATGTAGATTCGACAGAAGTCAAAAAGTTGCTCGCTAGAAGAGAGTTATATGAAATAATGAAAGATTGTAAAGGTAAAAAATTTGATGAAAAGTTTTCGTTGTTAAAAGAACACCTTGTGACAGTCATGAATTATCCAATAGATCAAAAAAGTACCATAACAAGAATTTTAAAATTCTTTAAGAGCGATTTCAAGAAAAGATGGATAGCTGCAAGTTATAAACAAGAAAGTTTTATAAAAAACAATAAACAATGGCTCAAATCAAACATCGAGCTACCTTATTGGTCAATAAACATTCGACAGAAACCTGGACGACTATCAAAATCATTTTTAGAACTAAGTGATTGCAGCAAGCGTCGAAAAACTATGGATTTGCGCAAACAGGTCTCCGTTGATAAGTTGACGTATGCAGCCAGAATGAGCCAGCACACTTCAGGAAATACTGATGCTTCAAAATTTATTAAAGAAATTACTGCCACGCCTACCAGAGCAAAGAAATACCGAAAAGCATTTAACTCTGCTTTTAAAAAAGTAACTGTCTATAAATTAACACCTCAAGAGGCACTTGCACTGTTTGTAGAAGACAATTTTACCAGAAAACAGTGGGAACTTATTCAAAGTAGAAACAAAAATATCTACCCCAGCAACTCAGTAATATAACAAGCCAAAAAAGAATGTTACCCTAATAAGGAATCGATACAAGTAACCGAAACAACAGCTGAAATTCAACTACAAGCATTACTTGACCAGACCAGACCACATTGCTTATATAAATATGTCTCAGAGGTTGTAGAAAAGTGTTCAATTGAAGAACAGAAAAATATGGTTTTAATATCAAAATAGGGCTATGATGGATCGCAACAAGCAAAATTTAAGCAAAAATTTCAAAACAACACCGACAATGATGCAAATATTTTTCAAAGTTTTTTAGTACCTCAGAGAATGATTGTTAAAATTTATGGTCAACAGGAAAAAATTATATGGCAAAACCCAGTCACCTCATCTCAAAGGTTCTGCAGGCCCATTCGAATACGTTTCATTAGTGAATCTAAAGACATAACAACGGACGAGATAGAGCACGTAAAAAACTAAATATAGATGGTAAAGTGTGCAACGATGCAACTGATACTACATCAACTATGAGGTGCTACATTTGTGGACAAACATCGAAAAATTTTAATAAATTGATCAAAAAAGAGCCAATCAATACGGAAACCATCTCATTTGGACTCTCGATTCTTCATGAAAGGATCCGTTTTTTTTGAATCGCTTCTTCATTTAGCTTACAAAATACCTTTACAAAAGTGGCAAGCTCGATCAGACGAGGAAAAAAAAATTGTTAAAGAAGCAAAGAAGAAAATACAAACATCTTTCAAAGAAGAATTAGGGCTTCAAGTAGATATACCTAAAGCAGGATTTGGAAATACAAATGACCGCAATACGTCAAAAAGATTTTTTTCAAACCCGGAATTATCTTCACAAATAACTGATGTTAACTTGGATTTGATAAAAGATTTACACGTTATTCTTAAAGTTATTTCAAGTGGATATAAAATTGATGCTGTTAAATTCGACGCTTTTGCTAATGAAACTGCTAAACTGTATATCAATCTGTATGGTTGGTATCCCATGTCTCCAACCATGCATAAAGTTTTGAAGCATGGTGCCGAAGTAATAACTCATGAAATCCTCCTTATCGGCCAGTTATCCGAGGAGGCAGTTGAAGCCCGAAACAAACACTTTCGGCAGTACAGACAAAATTTTAGTCGAAAGTTTTCTCGTATCGACTGCAATACAGACGTATTAAATAGGCTGATATTGAGTTCAGACCCATACATAAGTAGTTCTAGATCAAAACGGCACAAAAAAACGTTGCCTTTTTCCAAAGAAGCAGTCAATATGATGATCTCAGCATGAAGCTTTGATAAGCGAAAATGTCTTTTTATTAATAATAAATTACTCTTTAAAAAATTTCATTTTTTAAATTAAACATTTAATTTTAATAAAATTCTGTGTTTTAAACTAATAAAGTGAAAAAAAATCCATAAAATATATTTGAGCGGTTTTGTCTTACAAATATTCTACTGCGTGTTGTATCAACAAGATTTTGCGTCTACATTTTTCTTAATCGTTTCACTTGACTTACATTAAGCCATGATTATTGTAAACTATAAAACCTGAAATATGAAAAGCATTTAATTCATTTAATGTAAGTAGCAATTAAAACTAATTGAATATTCAAATATTAATTGTGATATATTTACACTTTAAAGATGTTTTAAAATATAAATACACATTTAAACTGTAATGGGTATGTGTTAAAAATTGAAATGGATTGGTGTGGGAAGACTTTGTTAGAACCATTTGAACTGATGTAGTTTTGGTAATTAGATTGTAAAAGCTCATAAATTGTAACCGCAAAACTCGTAAAAAAAACTTTTTTGTGGTAACTTACAAATAAAATTTTTAAAGAAAGATTTTAAACTTGCTTCAGTAACACCATTTGTTTGAAACGTCATTACAAAATTCTAACGAAGAGATTAATTTTTTCAGATGAAAAAAATAACGTTATCATCTAATTTATCAATTCGTAAAAAAGCTCAAATAGAGAAGATAATTTACTTTAATATGGATATACCAACTAGTTGAGCGTTTGGCATTAATCCAGTCTCCTGAACATTTTTCGTGAAGTTCCAGAAATTACTATTATGAAACAGACATGAACAAGCCTTAACTATTCAGTAAAATTTATTTTTGTGAAAATCTCTTAGACTTTTTTAACTAACTCGTTTTTCTTCATATTTTAATTTACAAAAAGAAACTTAGTTTACTATAATAACTTTATATTTTCTTCAAATATTTATCCTCGGTAGTATAGTGGTAAGTATCCCCGCCTGTCACGCGGGAGACCGGGGTTCGATTCCCCGCCGGGGAGGGTCTATTTTTAAAAATCAAATTCGTTGTCTCAAAACACTTTTGTTAGAATGCCATGGCAGATAAAAGATATAAACAACTTAATCAAAAGCTTATCCAAAACTGCGAGAGGTTTTTTAGGACAAAAATGCAAATTTGAACATCATGTTTTCAAATAGCTGGGCCGAAAGAAGGTTTGAAGGAGCAAAAATTAGGACGCTTAAAAATAACCTACTTTATGGTCAAAGTTTTATTTTCTTTTAAAAGTATGCAAATCATTTTGCTTTTTACAAATACAAAATATAGAATGCACAGTTCATTGGGTGAAGGTTGATATAATATTCAATATGATTCAGTAACAAATACATTCCCCCCCCCCCCCCTCCCGAATCCGTTACTGATATCATTCCATGCAATAAATTACCGACACAGTATTCTCTCAATAGCAAATAGGTGAAAAATGCTTTACACCAAAATCAAACGTAGTTTCAATTACGGTTGATTACATCCCGAAACGTGATGTTTCAAAACATCATAACGAAACGTGATGTTTCAAAACATCATCCCGAAACGTGACGTTTCAAAACATCGTAACGAAACGTGACGTTTCAACGGAGAGAAATCAACAATCGTTACATCCGTTGAACGAACTACAAGCAACTAATCGCCATTTTTTAGGCGGGTTAAAGATTTTGATAACCATTTTGACAATTTAATTAAGCAAAGGTCAAAAGCGGCAAGCTTTCTGAAAACTTTTTTCAGGCTTGACACATTTTTAAAATTGGAGATCCTTCGGATCATGCACACATGATCATATACACTTTAATTGAAGATACTGATACTCCAAGGTTAATAGATATCTTCAATGTGAATTCAAATGATAACATTTTTTACAACACGGAGTCTTTTAGAAATGTAGTTCAATTTTCATAAAAAAAAGAAAAGCATCAACTGAAAAGCAGCAACACTCTGAGAGAAGCGATCCAGGAGAAACAATCACTTCAACCTCATTTGGGTTGATCAGTTATAACAGCAGAATCTAATGAACTGGACGAACCAGATCTTCCGAGAGAAATGGAAATCACCAGCCCGATTAAATAGCAGCAGAAGCCCTCATATCACAAACTCTACTTTTGAAATTTTTTAAAGATTACTCCCAGCTCTATTTGGAATCTCCGGACTGCGTCATTAAGGAACTATTCACCAAATTCATCTGTCAAATGTTGAAGAATTCATAATCGGAAAGACTTTGGATGTAAGTTAAAGAATAACAAAGGTCTGCCAGAAAATCTTATATTAGATGGAATGTAGATGTTGTTGCCCGCTTAGAATTGCTTTCGTAAAGCAGAAACCTCATATTGAAAATCTTTAAAGAGCTATAGCTGTTTAAATATTTACAGGTTCAGATGCTTTGCGAAACACTTAATCAAATCTTATCCCACAGGATATTAACGCAGCTTGATTGACTGACTTTGATGCTGAAATATTTGCTGTGAAACCACCACTTACAGATTCTGCAATTTTGGTAGAAATATTTTAAAGTGAAAGCATGAGTGACGAAGATAAGGAATCTATTCATGCGATGCTTTGGAAGAAAAACCATTGGAATGACCTGGGAAAACGTAACAACTGATTAAAAAAGAAATAAGAATCTGGCAATAAATAATCATCATCGATTCAATACTTTTTGTTTATAAGAGATTAAGACAAGTTATTTTGTTTACAAGAGATTGAGACAAGTTATTTTTAGAGTTCAAATCAAGATGGCTATGTACTCCATATTTGTATGTACTCCATATTTGAAAGCTTCCTTTGATTAAAAGTATAAATTTAAATTTTTATGATTTATAAAAACTAAAGTAAAACTAAATCGTTTCTAACCATAAAAAATTAGCTCAACATTTATCAACAGTAGTTGCTTCCGAAACCTCAACATCCCCTCAACATCCCCCTCAACATCCCCCTCAACATCCCCCTCTGTTAAGCAAATTGTTCGAAATGTTAAAAGATCTTTTGATCTTTCTCTTTATAATTTAACACAAGGATCAAAGAATCGTTTGAGAGACAGCACAGCATCATGTCAAACCAACTAAATCTGGTCACACTATTTGGTTCAGAGACATGCTGGCACATCCAAGTTTAAAAGCCAATTTTACTGACCAGATCTAAAAGCCGATTCTACTGACCAGATCTAAAAATTAAAGCAGAAACCGATTATACTTATTTAAAAATTTAACTAAAATTTCATTTGATATTTTTACATAAAACAAAATAGAAAGATATGCTGTATAAGTTATACCACTATAAGATTACAATAAATACATACAAAAAAATTTTAGTTCCTATCAAGTAGATAGACAAACAAACAAAACAAAAAAATCAAGTTTGGAATTACCTTTATAACTATCTAGCTCATCGATATCTGCAATTTGACTGTAATTCGTTTCTGATGTTGATTTCTGTAAGATACAAAGCATATCAAGTTCAAATACACACGCTTAGAATCACAATTAAAAACGAAAGAAGCTCTTTAAAAACGCTTTTATCGATGTCACATTTACCTTCACAATCGGAATCGGTATGTGAACTAAATTGCATATCTGGTTTCTTACAGCTCTCACTTCATCTAGTTGGCTGCTCCTGCAACGAACGAAAAAAAAGTCATAAGAAATGAAAGAAGAACGTCTAATTTTGCTTCATAGTTTAAACTTCTGACATCGGCTGCAATTATATTTGCGAAAATAACAGAAAAATCTAAACGGTTTGATAACAACTGTATTCACAACTCCTTTTACACAACTAGCATAATAAGATTAATGATTAGAAATAAAAATCAAACCACGATGTATCCAATAACAAATTCATAACACTTTTAGCAGCTTCTTCTGGGATGATATCTGTAAAAGTTACCAACGTTGTATAAAATTGTTCTGCAGTGTTGACACGTATCTAGAAAAAAAACAAGTCCACGTTTCAAACCGCAGTTTTTGTGCGAAAATCAACATTTTTCATGTTTATGTTTCTTGGGAAAACATGTATAAGAGTAACATAAGAGTAACATAAGAGTAACATAAGAATAACATAATAGTAGCATAATGGTAACATAACAGAAAATACGTCACTGACCCTGGGGTACTTGTGACACAGCAAAAAAGATATCTTTTGAAGACATTTTATTCGGACTTTGCCAACAAATTGTGTTAATCCACAAAACCTTAAAACGAGTCGCACTTTTATTGCAAACTGTTTAATTTTGTTTTATTGAAAATTTATGGGTAAAAGGGGCAATATAAAACAAAACTCACACTTTAACAGACGCGATGAGTTTGGTTGTATCACCTGAACATGAAATCTCGTCCTTCACTAGTTCAAATAGTTGCAAGGGAAATTCATCACTTAAAAAGTAAAATATACATTGTTATTATGAAGAATATTTACGAATTGTTCGTTGTTCCGAATTGCTTATTTAAAGAGAGTTTTAAATTTTACTTCAAGTCTTTTTTAACATGCGTGATCAATAGGGCATCCCATACTTTCAAAAATTATCGTTTTTAACCATAAACACTAGGCCCCAATATTTTTTTGCTTGAAGGTATATTAATGTAAAATATGTTTTAAAAAACCTGATATTTTAAAACCTGATATTTTAAAGTCTTCATTTGCAAAAATCAACTTTATTGTTTCATTTTCTAGAAGAAAAAAAAAATGTTGCGGACGCAATAAAAAACCCTTTACACATTTTGATAAAAAAGTTCTTGCGGACGCAATGAAAAACCCAAAACAAAGTTTTAGAAAGAGTATTTAAAGTTATTTTAATAAAAGATTTTGACTTAATTTTATATTTATATATTTTTCGTATTTCGATTTTTTAGTAACTATTTAACACACAAATATTGTCATAGTAAAGGAGATATTTAACAATGAGTATGAAAACACAAATTGTATGAAAATAAGAAAAACGACAAGCACAAATATGCTTGAATTAATCGGTAATAAATACAATTTTTTAAAATAAAAATATTTTAGAATTATCTTAATGTTATAAATGTTTTAATAATATTATATTACTTTAATAATATAAATATTAACGAATTCTTATAAAAAACTTATCAGTAAAAATATTACATTATTAATAATAAAATTAATAATATTGATAATAATATAATAATAATATTTTTTTCCAGAGAAAAAGAAAAGACTTTATGTCTTCTGAGTTACCAACTGGTGCTATTCTACGTAAAGCTATACTGAAAGAGTTATCAGAAAAGAATATCTCTATTGGATGATTTTGTTAATGAAACCAAATCATTGGAAGTTGATAAAAAAAAAACGGTAAAAAGCAAACTCAGACTTTTCATCTCCAGTAAATGTTATAGATCCATGACAGAAAGATCAAAAAAAGTATATTACGATGTACAGGAAAAAGTTTGCAGAAAAAAGTTAAACAAAAAGGAGGATATTAACAAGATAATAAAGTCTGTTTGATAAAGTTAACTGCAAATGTTCTATTCTTATCCATAATTAATCATATTGTCTGCGATTTGAAAGAAAAGTTCACATCAACTGTACATATGAAAAATCAGCAAGGAATCTCTTGATTGAGTTAAAATTTATTCAAACGCAGAGAAAAAAAAAAAAAAAAAAAAAAAAAAAAAGGGGGGGAGGGGAGGGAGGGAAGAAAGGTCAAGTTGTGATACGATCAAAAGATTATAAAGAGATTAAAAGGAAATGAAAAGCAATAGAGCAAAGTAGTACCTAAAAAAGTACCAAAACAGTATCTAAAAAAGGTTAAAGAAAAGGAAATGTTAAATTTGAAAAGAACATATGAATTTTTGGAAAAATATAACAAAGAGGAAGGGTACTTAAAATGAAACAGTGACTTAAAATGTTTTAACTATACAGAAGAAACTGATGTGATAGATTAAAGATACTGATGTGTTACTGATGTGTTAGATAAAAGGATTTTATAGTAAAGTGAAATTATACAAAGATTTAAAATAAGGCTTTTACTTCAATTCGATTTGAAATTTTAACCACTGCTGCTACTGCAATTGCTTCAACGTATTTAAAGGATTTGGTTAAGGTTAAAATTGTTTCAGAATCTTTTTTATTGCTGGACAAAAATAAAGTGCATAGAGCCAAAAATAAGGTTATGTTGGAGTGTCAGATTGCTGGAGAGAATTAAGTCTGAAGATGTTTCTTGTATTCTCTTTGATGGAAGAAGTGAAAAAACCAATGTATTTAATGAGGAAACTAAAAAAAATTATCCTCAAGTTAAAAAGGAAGATCATTAGACTTTGACTGATGAGTACGGTAAATATCTTCATCATTTAACCAAAGAAGAAATTCCTAAAAAAACAAAGATTAAATCTGCTGAACATATTGTAAAATTAAATATTTCACTGGTCTACTTTGTAAGGTATTGAAGATACATTTAAGTTGGTTGTGATAGCACAACTATAAATTTAACTCAAAATGGAGGTGTTATCGATTGTTTAGAGGTTAAATTAGAAAAAAGTTAGGATGGCTAATATGTTCACTTAACACAAATAAACTTAGTCTTTTACATAGATATATAATTAATAGAAGAGCTCGATGGTAAGACAACCTCAAAGACAGGGCTGGACCCCCTCTGGACCCCAAGGTAAGTTGCTTTCCAAGGTGATTGAAATGGAAAGAAATTATAATTTCAAGTCAATATCTGTAGGTCCTAGTTTAATTAAACTTCGTGAAGAAATAGTAAATGAGTTATCTTCAGATCAGAAATATGCTTACAAACAACTTCAGCATCTTAATAAAAACATGGAAACTAGAAAATATTAGAAAATGGGAAGCTTAGCTCCCAGAGCATAAAAGATTCGTAACTTAAACTTGCATGCAACCAAATTGAATTACAGTGAACACACTTAGAAAATTTGTAGCAAATTTAAAGTAATTGCAATTTTGCTTGGTTATACAAAATAATGCTGCTTCATTTGTGAATTGTTTATGCTATTGTTTGGTAGCCCTAGTACATTCAAAATTTGACATTTGTTTTCATGTGACAAAAAAAATTAAAACTTTGTTAATCAGTGTATTGACTGTTATTAACAAAAAAACAAATTCCAATGCTCATTGGTGTTTTGTTTTTCTATTAACAATGGTATAAAACACATGCAATATCATTTCATTTGTCTGGATTTTAGCTTGTTTTATTTAGAAGTTTATGCTTTTTGTGTGTGTGTGTATGTGTGTGTGTTTAAAAATTAGAAGATAAAAGGAACTTAGTTAAAAAAAAACTGTGTAAAAGACAACTTGAAGAATTACATGTAACAGCTGATATCTGAAACTAAATTACTAAGCTTATGGGTTAAAAGGATATAAAAACCTTAAATAATGGCCATAAAAACTCTTTTTTTAATTATAAAATCAAAAAATCATTAAAAACATTATTCATTAGGGCAAAATTGACATTTTTCAATCATTTTCAAGTAAATTTTAGTTAAAAACTTTTTTTACAGAATAACAGTAAACAATTGGTCATTTTCTTGGTGACGATGAATTATCATAGAAAGTTTAATCCTTTTTTGTCATAATTGCCTTAGTTAATATCTCTACTAAAAAATAAATAAAAACACCTCTTTTCTGGATCATTATAAATATCCAAACATGCTGATGTAAGTAATAAATCAAATAAGCGCATCATTGGAATAACAATTCTAAATAAACAATTGCTCATCATAATTATCATAATTATAATTTATTTTTACAGATTTTTTTTTCTACAAAGGTTTTCTACAAAGTTTGCTTTTGCATATTCATTTTGTATATTATAACTTTTTACTTTTAAATTATTGTTTAAATTATTGTTAAATTATTGTAATTCAAAAAGTAAAACTGAAAAAAAAAATTACCTGTCATTTTTCTTGTTATTCTTCATAATTAGAAGCAAATTGTTTGTAACTACCTTCATGTCATCTTCACTGATTTTTTAATAAAAAATTTTTAATAAAAATTTTTTAAAAAAAAAGATTAAAAATAAGTTTAGGGAATTTCTTTAACAATAAAAATATTTTTTTATTTTTTATTTTAAAAAATATTAAATCATAAAAAATATTTTGACAACAACAAGCCCAATAGAAAAGTATAATAGCTACATCCATAGATTTTAAATGATAAAAAAAATTATTTATAAAATTCATAACTTTTTAATATCAGTTTATAGGTCTTCTACTAGTAAATAATTCCTTAGGATTTTTTTGCAATTGACTTACTTGTCTTGGATGTCAGAAAAAAAGTCAAGTAGACCATCTGAAGAACATCTTACCTAAAGATATAAATCCCATACTACAATACTTGATACTATTATTCTTTTAAAGTTTATCAGTTTAAGCCACCTTATTCAGCCTCGAAGTATCATATCAGCCTGGAAATTAAGAAAAATCTCAGTGCAAAATTTAGTCAGCTTCCATTTTCCATTTTCTCATTGTCAACAATCACTTCATTAAACAGCAATCTATTGTTCATTAAACACATACTTTGTAAGCAATCTATTGTTTATTATCTATTTATTATTCATTAGCTAGATTATTTTTCTTGGTTTTTCTCAGTTTCTTCAGTTTTTATTTAAATTTTGGTTTTAAATATAAATTTGTTAAGAAATTAAAAACTGTTAAGAAATTACCAGAGATTCGGTGATTCCACCAACACTGACACACAAACCGAGGAGAACATGATACTGATAAACATGTATTCTCAGCAACTTTGATATTGCACCATATGCTTCTAAGGGTGCTGACCAGTTTAGGGAAGAGCACAAAGATCTAAGAATCAGAAGCCAGAGGATTCATAAAAATTAACTATTCTACTTTTATTCATTATTGTAACACATTGATATAATAATATAGCAATAGACTTTTAAAAAAATAGTTAACATTGATTATAAAAGTAGTAAATATTTGTCTTGCTATTATATACGAGGGTAGTACAACTGTCTTTCATTTGAAAACTTTTTTTGCACAGAGAAAATTTTTTTTACTCAAACAACACTTACTCTGGAAGAAGTTTAAACAATTCTTCATAACTTGGTATATATATAACCCCAGGGCTGAAAAAAATATTATTTTTTACTGATCAACTCTAGAAAGTTATCAACATATGGAACCATTAATAAACCCAATAAGTAATCACCTGTGATACAAAAACTTTACAAGAGCATTTCCAGCACATTCTCGAGTTCGATCAATCTTCTCTGAACACTGCTGAACAAGACAGCAGATGATTTTTGTAGATCTAGAGATGAGTAAAAGATGGTTATTTGAATAACTTAACTGGCTAACAAAAATTTCTACCAAGGATTTTCCCTTAAAATATAATAAGCTATCTAAAAATATGATTATTTGCACAAAATGTTGTAATTGATGTGTGATCCCACTTAATGATGTCTTTCAATGATTTTCTGATGCAATAGAAAATAGGAATTACCTTTTATAATATTTTTTAAAAAAATCAATTAAAAAAATTTTTAAAATTTCAGAAAATGAAGCAGAATTAAAGCACAACTTACATATCTTTTGGAATAGAAAATCCAGTGCTGAGAACAAGAATTGAAAAGTCAACTAAAGCTGACATGGCAGACTCACGAACCCTAAAAAAATAAAACAAAATCTTTCGTATATTCTTTCTATTCTCTTTTATATATATATACTTACTTTTATAGCTATATAATTAAATTTTTAAATATCATTTTTGTTAAATTCTTAGGGTGAAAAAAAATACGAATAAAAAAAAACAGAAACTACTTTTTATTTGCTGCGCACAGTTTTAATAAAGCTATCATTATTTTAAGTTTAATAAAGCTATCATTATTTTAAGTTTAAATGAATTTAAAACAAAAAAGAAAAAAAACCCACTACCATGCTCCAACATCTCCTCTACTATCAACTGTGTAGTCTTGCAGGGCCGTGAAGAAGCAATCATATAAACGCTCATAATCTCCAACATTAGCTAAGCCTGCAGTTAAACAAATTCTGGAAAAAAAGTCGTATATTACTTTCTTTATATTTTTTAACAAAAACTAAAAAGAAAAAAGAAAAAACTTTTACTTATAGACTTTTTTAACTCCTCACTTTACAATAGAAGTGATTGAATTCATTCTAGCTTCAGCAAATATCCCATCATTAAGTTTGTTATTAGTAGTTAAACTTGAAGTAATAAGCAAGTCCAAAATCTGATTAACTTGTTCAATCAGCATAAATTTTGGTAAGACTCCTAGTGCATTGGCAAACCCCATTCTAGAAAGAAAGTTTTAATTATAAACTCAACATCAGAAGTTTTTTTGTTTTCCCCTCTAGAAAAATCTTACATATTTGTTCCTATCATTTTTACAATCTAAATTTCAAAAACATACCAGTAAAGTTAAACACCCATTTTTAACTGAAAAAATGTTGAATGTTTTGTAACTGCAAAATGAAATTTAAACAATTTAATTTGTTTATTTAATTTGTTACACCTTTAAAAAAAGCTTTTTAAAACAAAAGCATTAATTTTCTTGATTTTAATGATAGAGAGTTAAGAGACTTTATTTACAAAAAAAAATTGTTCATATGTTTGTTGTCATACATACATATACATTCATACATACATACATACATGCATGCATACATACATACATACATACATACATACATACATACATACATACATACATACATACATACATACATACATACATACATACATACATACATTTTAGTAGTATAATACAGTAAAACAAAACTCATAAATAACTTATATTCTTAAATCTTTACCTAACAAACTTATTGGAAGAATGTAGCTGTGAACAGATCTTCTTCAAAACATCATCTAGAAATTAAATTTAAAAAACATCACCATTATTATTTATAATACTTAATATTTTTTTATTTGTGAAAACTTACTATAAGCCAGGCATGGGTTATTCTGCAAGTACTGCAAACAAAACGGTGCAAGAGCATTGCAAGCAGTTTTCTATATGAAGAAATAGTATACAAAGACTTTTATATAAAATAATGTGAAAGAGAAACGTTTCAGCAAAAATGCAACTTTATTAAATTACAGAAAACTAAAACCTGAACATCTACAAGGGTCTGTGATAAAGAATCTTCAATCACAAACATCCAGTCATCTATGCAAAAAAATTTACAACATAAAAATTTACAACAATATTTATAACAATAAAAACAAAAAAATACAACTTATGCAAAAAAGTACATTAAATGGGGTTTATATCACAAAGAAATCCCCAAAAGATTTTTAATTGTGACCCACTACCATATTAAAAGTTGTTCATTTGTAACCCACCATCAAAGGTTATTCATTTGTAAAAGAAAACATACTTTATGCAATTACATTTATCTATTTAATAAAGCATGTAAAAGAAATAAATGTGAAATAATAAATACATCTTTTTTTTCAGTGACTATACTAACGAATTTTTTGAAAAAATATTTTTGTTTTAAAATATTTTAGTTTTCCATAAAGATAAAAATTAGTTTTAAGAAGAAGATGTTAGCAAGAAATGTAAGAGAAAAAATTGTTTGAAATAAATATTTGTAAAATCCTATTAGAAGCTTTAATTCAACAACAAGAGTTGAAAATTTATCATTACACCATAGGTTGTGTAATTCAACATTTTTCTCAAACAAAATCAATCAGACACAAATCTGATGAAGAAAAGAGGGTTTTCAAGAAAAAAAAAGAAAGTAAACTTGTTTCAAAGAAAGTAAAATGGTTTCAAGATTCATCCAGCCTCTCACAAAGGCAAGATGCAAAAAGATATGGATTTTCTCACAGTTTTGTTGCAAAAGTTTAAATTAATACATTCTTCATTCTTTCAAATCACAAAAAATTATATTTCCAAATATAGAGGAGAAGCAGATAAGAAATTTAAATAAAGAAAACACAATAAGTTTGCTAAGTAAAAGCCTTGATTAGGCAAGCTATTTACAGTTGTGGCAAAAAATCCGCACCATATGTTTGTGAGTCCACATTTACTAGAAAAATATATTAATGTATGCTTACAAAAACAGCTTTTATCTCTCATTAAACTACCTGATAATGGACCTGTGTTCTGGCCTGACTTGGCATCAAGTCATTATGGTAAAATGGCAATGGAATGGTATGAACAAAGTGATATGGACGTTTGCTTAAAATAGCTGACCTTCCAAATTGTGCAAAATTGAGAATTATTGAAAAGTACTGGGCAATTATTAAACCAAAAATGAAAAAAAAAACTTTGCAAAATAATTAAAGATTAAAAAATTCATTGAAAGAAGCATCAAATTAATATGAATGTAATCTGCAAGGTTATGAAGGCAACCAAAATTAAAATTAAAAATTTTATTAGATGTCTGCAGAAAAATATTCTTTGAAGTATTTTATCTTCATTAGAATAACTTTGAAGATATATCACTTTCACAGTACCAGAGTTAAGCAAATTTCACATTTTCAAAAAAAAAAAAAAAAAAAAAAAAACACATTTTATGACTTCAAGTATATTAAGTAACAATTTATTTAAAATGTATATTACTTAAAGCATTAAACTATATACTAATTCATTTGTTAAACTATATAAATTATTTATCTAAAATGTATATTAGTAAAAACATTAGAATTATTTTACTTTAAATAAAAAGTCCATTTCTCTACTTTCACATTTATTAGGTTTTTATGCTTTATACCGAACATATTTAAACTTTACTAAGATATGTTTAATTGAATTGACATAACAGATTTCAATTAGTTGAATTTAAAAGCCAATTATGTTTTATATGGAAAAAAACTTTGAAAGTTGGATTTTAACTTTTTATATCTTTTTCAAACACTTTTCAAATTTATTTTCTTAAAAACTGACTTTGAATCAATTTGATTTTAATTTCTAAGTCAAAATGCAACTGACTTTTTTTTATTTAAATTTCAAAGTTTTAAAATTGAATTATATAATAATTACATAATAAATACATGATAAAACAAAAGAACATGTAACATTCATCAAATCGATCTTAAAGTAAAGAAATACCTAACACAGCCACATTTTTAACAGGGATTTCAGAATAAGAAAATTTTTCAATCATGCAGCACACTAAAATACGAAATTAAAGCTCATCCAAAATATCATTTTTAGTAAATAATTTCTAACCAATTTTATTAAGAAATGAAAACCAAAAACAAAACCTGCTTTTCTTAAGTGCTCTCCGTCAACTCCCCTAAATAAAATATTCTTTAAATAGACAACATAACAGTGATAACATAATAGAGATTACTTCTTTACAAAAACAACATAACAGAGATAACATTATAGAGCAAGGAAAGCAATGAAATTTTTCTATACATAGATAACATAATACATAGCAAGGAAGCTAATATAAATGAAAGACTATTAAATTCTTATGCATACTTAAAAAATTATTTCATTTTACTATTTTATTACTGATTTTGACATACCTAAACTTATTGCTTTTGCGTAGCTATAAAAAAAAAAAATTGTGTAGTTATTATAAAAATTATTACATACATTGACATACATTACATTAATACAAAATATCAGGAAATCAATAACATAAATATTAAATGGGTGTAGCTTCTCAAGTACCTTAGCAACCATTGAATAGAATTCTTCTAAAATAGAATCTTGTAAAAGAAACTCTGTCCCTCTAGGAATGTTAGAAAAAATTAAAATTGTAATCATGAAAATTATTAAGTAACAAAAACAATAATTAAACAAGTATTGATTTAAAAAAAAAAAAAAAAAAAAAAAGAAAGCTCACATTTTCTTAGAATGTAAATATAACGCATACACAACTTCAGATAATGCAAGAATAGAGCCATGCTTGGTGCAAACATCAATTGAAGAAGTTTTCAAGAGCAACACAGGTAGCACTAAAAATATTTTTAAATTGATGAAGTTGTGAGTTTCATAACTCTTCACACTTCATGATATCAATCTTTTGAAAGAATTGAACTCTCAGGATTATTTTCAGGATTTTTAGTGTTTATTGCTGAAATTACTACATACATAAATTACTGCAAAATTGAAAACCAAAAAACAAGACAGGTTTAATTGATAAATAGTTTTCTTATTTTCAAATTTATGCTTTTAATCTGAAATTTACATTTGATAATGAAGTTTAATTTATGATGGAATAGAATTTATTAAAACCAAAAATTAGTTTGTTTTTAACCAAAAAAAAGATTGACCTTTTTCCATCATGTACTGAGGTGATACATCAGTTAAGTTATGAAGAGCCATTGATGTCAATATGCGAATTTCACTATAAAATGTAAAAATAAAAAAAATAAAATAAAATAAAAAACTTTAAAAGGAAATCTGAAATGATGAAAATTTATACAATGACAGAATACATTTTTAAATAACAAACAATTAATTGAGAGTTTTAGAAAGAAATCAATTATTGTCTATTGCTGTAAATTGGGCTATCAATATTAGTTAAAAACTTTCACTTTACAGATGATATAAATAAATTATTGTCAGATAGTAAGAGCTTACTTGTAAATAGTATGTTAAAGACACAACTATAGACTATCATATTATTTTATTCATCTATTTCTGTTATTGCTGGTGTAATAAAAATGTTTTTACAAATTTTCCCTCTCTTTTTTCTTACATTTTGTATAAAAGTATGCATTTTTATATTTTATGTACACTGCCGCTCACGGAAGTTAGGACAATGGAGATTTTTTCAAAAAAGCAATATTAGTATGTAATTAGGTTATAGAATTTTTGATTTATATTAATAAAGATTACATTTTTTATACATTTTAAATAAAAAATATTTTATTAGTCAGTTTTATGTAATAAAAATTTATAAAAATCATTATAATAATTAAATTTTCTTTTCCTCAAAAAACCCACCCTTTGATTTAATAACTGCTTTAAATAATCTCGGCATTCTTTCAATTAATTTTCTAATTGTTTCTTTCTGAATATTAATCCATTCCTGTTCTATAATGTTCCATAATTGAGATTTTGATGTTGGACATACAGATCTAATTTTTCTATCCAGTTCATCCCATAGTAACTCAATGGGGTTGAGGTCTGGGCTTTGGGGAGGCCAGGTCATTACACGTAATACATTTTCAGCTTTTTTGATTCTAAATAATTTTTACATAACAATGCACTATGTTTAGGGTCATTATCATGCATCAGAATAAAATTATCTCTGATTAATCGAAGTCTCGAAGGGTTCGCACTTGTTTCCAGGATATCTCTATAATGTTCTTTTCTCATTATACCATCGATTTTACGCAAATCTCTTACTCCATCCAGAGAGAAACAACCACAAACTATCACAGAGCCTTCACCATGTTTTACTGTTAGAACCAGACATTGAGTTAGCATTTTTTTCTTCGGCAGATCTTCTGACGTAAGTTCTTTGCTTATTTCCGAAAACTTCAAATTTTGACTCATTGGTCCAGAATACTTGTTTCCATTCATCCATCGTCCGATTTTTGTGGAACTGTGCCCAAATGGAATCTCTTCTGTCGATTACATTTTCGTAGATATGGTTTTCGGATAGCAACACGGCCACGCAAATTAGCTTTTTGCAAACTTCATTTGATTGTACTGACAGAAACTTTTTTTTCTAGATCACAGTTGAAAATAGCTGTTATTTGTGGAGCAGTTAACATTCAATTACGTTTACTGATAACTTTTATACGACAGTCATCAGTTTTTGTTGTTATGCGAGAAGGACCTGGACGATTTCTGTCTTCTAAACTTCCAGATTCTCGATATTGACGAAATGTATAGCTAACTGTTGATTTACTCAGATTTAATTTTTCAGCTATTTTTCTAACTATATAGTCTTCTTGAAGCAAATTGAGTATTGCTACCCTTTTTTCTACACTTATTGGCTTACCTTTAGGCATATTTTTTTCAATATTTTGAATTTACACTAAAAAAAAAAATTAATTATACCTTTGAACTTCTGCACTTAAATTTTTTAAAACACTAACACAAAATACACAAAATATCTGCATATAAAAACACAGTAAACAATAGAAATACTTGTTAAATGACAAACTTAAAAGATTTGAATCGATAATGTAAAATACAGGTTCATACGTGAATTTAATATGTTTCTGGGTTCTCTGTTTATTATTTTAAAATTTTTTTACTTTTTTACTGACTTTTACATACGTGTACAATTTATGTTATTTTAATGTATTTACATTATAATAACTTAATTTAGAATTTTTTTATGCAAATTTTATTTAACTTGATTTATTTTTATATAAACATAAATTTTACTTATATAAGTTAATAATTTTATAACGCTATTACATTTTAATATTGTTCTTTTGAAAAAATATTTTTTGTCCTAACTTCCATGAGCGGCAGTGTACATCTGTTTTTGAATTTCTTTTGATATCATCCATACCTACCCACCATATTTACTTTTTTAATATCATCCATCACACCCATTGTAAAGGAAGAATCTGCATACAAATTAAACATTTTATAATTACTTCTTTTAAACCAATGGCAACTGACACTTTTTCAACCTGATATTCTTTGTGCAGTTAAAGCCTTATGTTTAACTTGATACAACTTAGATGCTTACTTAGATGCAAACTAGATACAATACTGCTTAGATGTGCCCTAAAATTTAATGGTTTAGTTTTTAAATTCATGGAGAGTAAGAAAAATACACCACCTATTGAATATTTGCAAACAATTTATTGAAATAAGTTAGAATTAATGTGGTGTTCTGCACCACACTTCTTACTAACTGTAATGCAGAGTATTTTCAAAAAGGACTAGTGTTAAGAAAGATCTTCAATTCTTAAAAAGTCATTTAAATGAAATTTTTAAAATGACAATTGAAAAAAACTCTTTTACATGAATTAAATTTTGATGAAGCTCACACTTTACCGCTTTAAAAGAAATGTTTGTCAAGAGTTATTTTTTTTAGTTTATGATTAAATTGATAATTATTTTCAAATTAAGTGGGGAATAAGAGATCCCAAAATTTTCACTACTCACAGCCCCCAGGGGCTGTGAGTAGTAAGTATTTTGTTTATGACAATCAAATGGACCTTTAATCCAGCATTGCCTGACAATCAAATAATACCTCATCTATATCAATGAAGAAATAAATTTACCTATCCCAATGAGCAACTTTTACATTGAGAAGATGATCAATTAGTTTGGCAGTATACTCTTCAAAACCAGCTAAGTAAACACTAAAAGCAGATAAATGAAAAACGATAAACAAATATTAAAGATAGAAAAAAAACGATTCAAAATTTTCCAACTTTTAAATTTATAAAGTTTCTTGCAAAGAAAATTTATAACTTCTACATTCTTATAAATTTATAAAGTTTCTTGCAATGAAACTAATAATAAATACTCTTTAGATCAAACTTTTACAAAATAAGAAATAATTTTTTTAAAACAAAATAAGAAATAATTTTTTAAAAAGTGTAAATTCATTCAGTTTATACTGTGTTATGAAAATGAGAAATATACTTACCACAAATTGTGGTAGCAATATGTACAATTCCCAACTGCAAAATAATCTGCTGCTGTTACAATTTCAATACCATGTGGGAATGAACCCTTAAAAATTGAATTTTTAAAATAGAACAACTTTAAAATACAAAAAAAGCTAAAATAAAAAAACTAAAATACAAACAAAATTTACTTGTCTTCCAACATTCTCTTGAAAGGCTGCCTAAAGAATCGAATTTAAATATTAAACCTAACAAATTACATTTTAAACATTCTCTTGAAAGGCTGCCTAAAGAATCAATAATGAATTTAAATATTAAGCCTAACAAATTACATTTTAAACTGGTCTTATTGTTAAAGGAAAAAGATCTGCTCAATATAAATATAGTATGAAGTATAATAAATAGATATTTATAAAAAAGGAGATACTTATAAAAAAAGAGATACTTATAAAAAAGCTTATGAAGAGATTTTTAAGAGAAAGATAAAACTAGAAGATGGAAAAAAAAGAAGAGAAAATGGAAACAAAATATTAAAACTAGTAAATATAAACCAACCTACTAGATATAATTTAGAATTCATTATTATAGAGAAAAATATAAAAATGCTAACAATTCATAAACTTTTTAATGTTCAAATGAAATGTTTTAAGAATAAGTACCGATGCAGCCCTCCGACAGCTAACTTCTCGATCAAATACTGTTACAATCAGCAAAGAACTAAATGTAACACCATAAAATTATGATTTATCATCTGACTCAGATTAAAAATATGTTAAGCACAAATTTATTTGAAAAAAAAAACACTTGCCAAATATGAAGTTATGAAAATTGTTCATTAATATAATATATTAGTAAATCATAATAATTGATGAAATCTTACGCAGCAATATCCAATATATATGCACTAATTTGTTCTGGTTCATATGCTCTTGCAAAAGACCAGCATACATAACAAGCTGCATCTCGAACATGTGAACCTATAGTAGTGTTATTTTATTATTTTCTTATAGTTAAAATCACTTACTCCAGTAAAAAATTTAGTTTAACAAGAAATGGTTCTTTACAAATGCTTTTAAATAAACACAGAAACTTGCCAACACTGTAAGAGCCCCTTCGTTCATCATACAGTAATGCTTTCAAAATTATAGGCACAACTAAATGAAATTTTTACCTTTTAGTTAATAAAAGTTAGCAAAAATTATATTGATAACATTAAATAAAAGTTCTTTTTTAAGGAAATACCCTCATGCAGCCTGTTTGGAAGCAATAAACCTCTTCTACCAAGTTCAGCAAGGGCCAAACACCCTAAAAATATTTAAACAATTGGTTAAAAATTTAAAAAAATCAACAATTATCTCCAAAAAAAAACATTTAAAGGTTGCCTCTTAGCTTTTATAAAAAAATCTAAAATACTGTGTTGATAAAATTAGTAACAAAAATAAATACTTATTCTATAGAAAAAATGAATAAAAACAATGACTGAAAGCAGCAACAATAACAAAACTTTAAAATACTGTAATAAAAACTGCAATAGCAAAAATTAAAAAACAACAAAATAAAAGAAAAAATACCTCCATGCCATGCATAATCTAATTCGGTATAACTAAAACAGAAATCAAACTATAAATATAAAGAGTACAAATTTTTGAATCAGCATTTAATTTTTCTTTAACCACAAATTCAAAAGAGTTAACCTGATAATGATGCAAACAATTCTAATGATAAAAACAATGTTGATGAGACATTATAAAGATTTCTGATCATATCAACTTTAACTAACTTGAATAACTCTAAAAGTGAACCAACAACTTCATCAGCCAACTCCCGAGGTAATCGTCCTGTAATTCTTCCAATACTAAGAATAAAAAAGAATATTTATGAATATTTTTAACAAAAATTTAACAATGAATTGAACACAGGTAAGGGTAAGACAAAGTGAAAATTTTATCTTTAAAAAAACATTTACTTAAGGTTAACAATGTAAAACTTTTTTATTTAAAGTTTTTTAAATGTTCGAAGTGGATATAAGAAGAACATTACAAACTTCAAGAAATTTAAAAGTTTTTAACTTATTTTTTTTTTTCTTTTCTTTTTACTTTTTTTTTACTTTTTTTTTAAAGGGTTTAAAGTATTTCAGATGCCATTATTTTTTTATCAAATCCAAAGTACCCTGAGTTAATCCTTTTAACTATTGTTAAATCTATTATAAAAATAAACTACAAGTGTAGGAAACTAGGAACAATTCTTTCTAAACTAATTGACCTTTAATTTGCAGCTTGCAGAAGGAAAAAAAAGAAACAGAAGGACAATAAAAAGAAACAAAGAAAAATAGTAAACATAAGCCTCATATTTTTAAATTTTAAAACTTTTTAACATTAATAATTTTTCAACAATATTTGTTTTAACAATACTTGACTTTTCAGAATGGTAATAAAAATATTATATAGCAAATATATACATGAAGAGTCCAGGGGAAAGACGATGAGATAACCGAAAATCTCATTTTGAGCAAAAGAAACTTTCACAACTGATAAAAACATGTGCGCATATTAAGTGCGCATAAAATAACTATTCTGAGATACAGACTTAGTAGAATAAAGTCTATTAATTGGTAATAACGTGTATTTATCATTCTTAAATATTTTTTAATCGATAAAATTCATAATAATATATATTAATGTTCAATTAATACTAATTTAAGCAATAACTTACAGTAAAAAAATTAAAGAGAGACAATGTATGACGCCACGCTGTAAAGGGATGGGTTGGGCAGTTTTAAAACACATTTTTTGTAGGATTGCCATTGTTTTTTCCCTTTCACGATACAATATTCTGAAAGGCGATAAAAAATGCTACTAGATGGTACTAACACAATTTTTACAGGCAAATTCGGAATCTCATTTTTTTTTCCCTGGAGCCTTCACATGTTATATCAGAAAAACCAATCAATTTTAGTTTTAATAAAACACTATATATTTAAACATTTTTTCTTACCTAGATATAAAGAAATTTCAATATTTTTTTACCTTATCAAAGAAATTTCAATATTTTTTAGAAAAAAAAATTTTTTTTTTCTTCTTTATAAAATAAATGAAAACAAATCTAGGCCTTTCATACTTTTAATCATCATTCATTTGTTAAAGTTAAACATCTGTGTCTCGTTATTTTTTTCATTCAAGACAAGATGATGATATCCGGGACAAAATTTTTTAAACCCGAAAGAAAATTTATTGTCTTAGTTTATAACTTTATTCCAGGACAGTTTATTTGTCAATTTTTTCCAGGACATTTCTCATCTCATTTCGCTTGTTCCAGTTCATTTTGAGAAAACAATTCCAAGACGCAGACCCTTAGTTAGAGTCAGCATGCCTCTGACACCAATATAATTAAGAACCTTTAAACAAACAACTTTTTTGAGTATTTTATCAGGACATTTTATCAGAACATTATTATTTTTTTTCAAATTGTGAAATAAATGAATAATAAATAAATAAATGAATGATAGCATACTGCATAAAGGATAAAATAGCTTAGAAAAGGATTTTTTTAAAATTATAATTCATACATTTGTACTACAAAATAAGCACATTAAGAGTAAGAGCAAGGGTTCAAAATAATTCTCAAAAAATTTTATTGAAAAATAATTCTCAAAAGGCTAAGAGGTCATATAATTAATAATTAAATTAGTTACTTGACTTAATCTCACTTACTAATAATAATAATAGTTAATGTATCATATTAATGATCATTCATTGCAATTTGTACATATATAGTAATTGTACATATATAGTAGTAATAGTAATAATGCATATTTAATAACGTGAATGTACATATATGAGGACAAAGCTATTTTAGAGTCATTATACCCATAATAATTTGATAGTTACTAAAATTTTTACATTTATTATATTGACTCTAGATTTATATTTTCTGTATGAATGTAGAAAACGTAACTTATAGTAAGCTAAACTATTCAGTCATAGACTATTAAGTAAAAATATTTGTGTGAACATGTGCTTGATTGTCATTCAGCATTTACTAGACATTTAAAATACAACAAATTAAATGATAGTCATAATAGTCTACTATCAATTTAACAATCATGATCATAATTATTTATATAATTCATAATTATTTATGTTAATTGTCTTCTTAAATTAGTTTTATAAGTTTTAAAATTAGTAAATAAAAAAATCTGCTGGTATTTAACCAAATCAAAAACTTAAGAGCAAAACGCTTGAAAAACCCAAAAAGTGGGTTTATGCAGGGTTTTGCTCTTGGATTTTTAGGTCATTTTGTATACCAACCTGGGCTAAAAACTTCCATGTTATTTTTTATTTGAATACATTTATGTAGTTAAAAAAAAGAAAATTAAGAACTTAAGTAACCATAACTTTAGTAACCATACCCCTTTGCTGCACACCAGCGAACTATTGTATCTTTATCCTTTAATCCAATCATTAACAACTCTAAGGGAAAAAAACAAACTGTCAACTTTTTAAATCAATCATCAACAACTCTAAGGGAAAAAACAAATTGTCAACTTTTTAATTCAATCATCAACAACTCTAAGGGAAAATACTTTGAATAAAAGTATACATTTTTACATTTTATGTACATCTGTTTTTACATTTCTTCAAAAGAAATGTAAAAGCAGATGTACATAAAATGTAAAAATGCATACTGTTAAACAAAATGTAAGAAAAAAAGAAAGGGAATAATTGTAAAAACATTTTTATTACTTAAAGTTTTTTATTTATTTCATAAGTTTTATAAGTATTTGTTCATAGACAAAATAAACAAAAGATGGATAATTGTTTGAACAAGCAAAGTTTTGTAACAAACTTCAAACTTTAGAAACTTTCTCATCAAAACTTTTGTGTTCAACATCACACAAGTAACTGTTAAGTATGAATTTTATATACCAAACTACAACAAAAATAACTTTGTCAAACAATCAAACATGTAAACTTGTTTTTTTGTTCAACTATATAAGTCTCTAAATTATAATTTAAAAATACTTCATTAAAAAGAGTGTGGCAGAAAGTTTAAGAACAGCAGTAGTAAGACAGCAGTGGTCTCTGTAAATATTGTTTCTGCAATTAAATTAATTTTTTTTTTTTTTTGTTGATTAAACTAAAGATTGAGATTTTTATTACTTAACTATAATTTTAAATGGCAAACAACAAATAAATGGCAAAAGCAAGAGAAATTACTACTCCAGTGAAAAAATTGAAATTATGTTCTGCAGAGTGTAATATTTCATTTTGACAAATTTTAAAAGAATTTCCAAAAGCACTGTTGGAGCCAATTTAAAGAAATATTGTCAAATAGGAAGATTAAGAACAAATCACAATCAGGTAGGCCAAGAGTAGAGAAGATAGATTTTTGGTAAAATCATGTTTTGATAATCCAAGGAAGAATGCTATTGAATTGAATTATGGAAATGGCAAAGAATTATGTGAAGTGATCTGTTACAATAATAAAAGAACAACTTTGATATGCAAAATTGTTTGGCCAACAACTAGCAAAGAAGCCATTGGTTTTGGTCATGAACTCTAAAGTCTGAATAACTCCATAATATTGGCAAAAAGTTTTATGGAGTGACAACCAAGTTCATCATCTTCAATTTAGATAAAATTAGGTATATTTGTTATCCACCAGGTAAAAGATTCAGTCCTAAGTACCAACTGTTAAGCATGGTGGTGGTAATATAATGGCGTGGGGATGTTTTAGTTAAGATAGAATCAATCCTATTCATCCTATTTTTGGAATTATGGATAAATACAGATACAAGGACATTATTTAGAAGGTAATGCTGATACATGTAAAAGATAAAATGAGACATGCATGGATTTTTCAGCAAGACAATGATCCAAAAAATACAGCAGGTTCCATCAAAACTTTTTTTGATTGCAAAAAAATTTGAATTGTCATTTGGACATCCCAAAGTTGTGATTTCAATCCAATTGAGAATCTCAATCCAATTGGGAACACATTTACAGGCAACTAACTCTAATAAAAAACTAACAAATACAAATAAGTTATTCAAAATGATTCATGAAGAATGGCAAATAATTCTACTCAGTGTACTTATTAAATTTTAGATTCAATGTAACGTGCGTGTAATTGATTCGTAGAATTTATAAAACAAGAATTTATAAAACAATTTATAAAACAATGTACCCAAATGATACTAAAACATAAAAACGACAATTAAAAGCATTAGTCACCTGTATATCATATAACACAGTTTCTATTTTTAGAAATGATTTATTCTAAACATATTTGCATGTTAACATTATTCTACGAATCAATTACACGCACGTTAATGCCAATTCCAAGAAGAGATTAATTCTAATGATTACCCTACAAATTACTAGGCCTGTAAATCGAGCCGAACGAGCCAAGCTTGCCAGGGCTCGGCTTGGCTCGTTTACATATTAAGAGTGTTCAGGCTCGGCTCGAGCTCGTTTCGAACATGAGATTCTTTGTTCGAGCTTGGCTCGTTAAGGATTAATATTGTTTGGGCTCGGCTCATTTTACATGTTGCTCAAGCTCGACTGGTTTAAAACTCGAAATAATTATTGTAACCTGTTAGTTTAAAGCTTGTTTAGTAAAAAAAAATTGTTTGTTAAAGGCTCGTCTGTAAATAATGCAAGTCCAAATCAACAAACAACATAAACAATCATACAGTCTATTAAACATGCAAATAAACAACATAATGAAATAAGATCCCACAAATCTAATAGTTCAAAATAAAAGTTAAATCTAATAGTTCAATGTTCAAACTTGTATTTTATACTACAAGTAACACTATATTTTTATTATATACTAATATATATAATATCACAATTTTATTTATTACATATATATTATTATAATATAAATAAATAAATAAATATATATATATATATATATATATATATATATATATATATATATATATATATATATATATATATATATATATATTCGAGCTTTAATTGAGCCTATATGAATGAACCTATGATGTTCAAGCTCAGCTCGTTTAATAAACGAGCCTAATTTTATGTTCAAGCACGGCTCGTTTACCATTCAAGCTGAACATGAACAAGCTCTTGTCGAGCCGATCACCGAGCCATTCACGAACACGAGCCAGGATTTACAGCCCTACAAATTACTGAGATAACAGCGTCGATTGAAACACATTTTCTAAATCTTTTGTCTACATTTTAATAAAAATATAAAATAATATCAAGGGTCTTTAAACTTTCTGCTGCACTGCTTTTCAATATAATATTTTTATAATTTATATTTTAGAGAAAAAAAAAACTTTGATTTTTTTTATAGATATGCCACATATTTAGCTGTAATTCTGCAGATTTGATGACGAATTGTTTTATGAAAACTTGACGATTGGATGTTTTATCAAAAAGTTATAGGGAAAATATAAAAGATTAAATGACTAAAATAACTAAGAAGTATGTCTTAAATGACTTAAATGACTGAGATAAATGGTGATAATGATAATAATCATTGATGATAATAAGATGATGTATCAAAAAGTTTGATTTGATGATGAATTGTTTTATTAAAAACTTATATGGAAAATATAAAAGACTGTCTTTAATCCTTCTGGCTGTAAGATAAACTGTAAAATTGATGTAAACCCTAGATAATAAGTGGATTATGAGAGTAAAATACAAATTTGTAAATCACATTCCAAAAGTTAAGATTATACAAATTTAAAAATTTGTATTGCTATAAAAACGATTTCTCATCAATCATTAGTCTTTTCCAACTTTTATTTGATTGGAAAAAAGTTGTGGTGGTAGCAAATGGGTGAAGGTCAAAATTCTGGTTTTAAAAAATTCTAGCTTAAGCATAAATGTTAAAGTTGCATTACTAAATTTTGACCATAATTATAAATTTCTTGGGTTCTTTTCTTTATTGTAGAACTTAAAACTTTAATGAGTGTGGTAGCTTTTAAAACTTTTTTTTTTAACACAAATTATAATAATAATAGAAGGTTAACAAATAATACCAGCTACTTGATTAATAGAATTGATAAAATACTATAATTAATGAAATTTTAGATTAATACAATCAGTAAAATTGTTGCCTAAAGAATTTCTTTAGTTATTTTTAGTTTATTTTATCTTTAGTTATTTGTTTGTCTTCTCTTTTTTCTTTTTAAACGAAGAACTTTACAAAAAGGGCTTCCTTAATTTATTGTTTAATTAAAATATTTTACATATGCAAGAAAAATCAAGTTAATTGCACATTTTATTGAGCAATCAAAAAAATATTTTGTTTGTAACAAATATTAGATTGCTGTGTGGTAAAATGCGCTTTTTTATAACTAAAGTAAAAAATTAAAGTAAAAAAAAAATGTAAACAGGACAGTTACAAGACTGTTACAAAATTCCAAAAGTTACAAAAGTTAAATTCTAAAAAAAAGTGCTCACAAACTGATGATGATATATAAATATATGATGATATAATGATAATGATGCATGAAATTTTACCTTGTTAGGTGCTTTATTAAATAAACAACAAGTACTTCATACGAAGAGGAGCACCATAATTAACCTCACATAGTACAGGGGAACAAATTTTTTTTTTTTCTGTTGCATGAGATATTTCAAGTACTTTTTTTAAGTTTTTTAAACCTCAAGTTAGCTTATGCAATTTTTAACTTATCAATTTTTCTGAGAATATGCTTTTTGATAGGCATTTCTATAAACAATTCTGATCTCAAATGCAGTATAACTGTAAGACTTTATTTTTTGAATTCTCATCTTGACCAAGTTTCCAAGAACAAAGATAAAATCAATATGGTAATAAAATCAAAATGTTAGAAACTAATTATAATGGCTTGTTATATGAAGCTATGATGATTTGAAGTATGTTTTATGCTTACACGAAATTGAACAAAGTTTTAACTGTAAGAATGTCCATAAAGTTAGAATATACACTTCTTAACAAATGAGATAAATATATTTTGCATATATTAATTTAGTTTTGCATCCGATTAACTTTTTTTTAAAAGATAAAGCTGCTCTTAAATTTTCTATTAATATACTTTCATATTTATCAAACATATTCAAAAAAATACTAAATTTCTAAACAATCAAACTTGAAATCTCATATACACGCTTTTTATAACTTACCCAAAGAAAATGGTAAAACCTTCATTTGTAAACACCTTTAAGATGAAGGTGAAGCTGGTATAACATATAACATTAATCAGGCAGTTTTTACTTTATACTGGTCCTCTTGTGTTGAAAGCTATGCTTCATAGTGACAAACACCAACATATTCTTTTGCTGCATGTTTCTGTTTATATTTTTTTGAATTCTAACAGTGAGTTTGGGCATCATAACTTATCTTATGCTAGGGACTAGCTGAACTGTTTTGAAGAAGATGCTGCAACATTTTATGTTGAAACCTTTGTGGTTTATAACATTTGCAGTTTGGTTCATCTCTCAGAAGATGTTAAAAACCAAAACTGCTCACTCAATAAAATATCCACTTTCCCATTATAAAATTTTAAGCAAACATTGAAGAAACAATTACAAAAAATGTCAGTTTGAATTGTAAAACATCACAACCATTTTTAAAACCTTAAACCATACAAACTTTTCTGTAAGATTTCAAGATTCTATCAAGAGACTACCTTATATAATACGGACATTGGAGGAAAAATTCACTTGGATACTTTTTGCTGCCGAAGCTCATCTCAAGCCAGGCAAAATAATGAATTGTTTTCCTTTTTCATTCTTTTTGCAAAATTTTGCAAGTTTCTTTAACTTTTCAAAGATATAACTTATTAACAAAAGTTGTTTTATCAACAAACAATTGTACATGTATAAAAACTAATGAAATTTAAATTGAAGACAGGTAAAAAATATTACAATAACAGTATGGGGCATAGACTATATATAAAGTTACCTATTATAGATTCCAACTCCTCTGGTAAATCAAAATCCTACAAATAAAATATTTAAAATATATAATTAAATTTACATAAATTTATAATATGTAACTGATAGAAATAATGATAATAGTAATAATATGTAAGCAATAATTTGAAAAATATTAATAATGAAATGTAGCTAACAAAAATAAGTATAACTAAGAATGATATGCAATAAACAATTTGCATTTGTATATTGTTTAAATATATTTTTCCAGAGACATATCTAAGGTAAATGGTGCCTGTAGCAAATACGGATTCTGTGGCTCTATTTAACAATAGGTTGTTTACATTTTATTTTCAGAAAAACTTCTTTAAAATTGTTAAAATTAAATCTATAATACTTAATTACTTTATCAAAGCCAATTTCTTTGGTCATTTCTTGTTCTATGTTTAGTTGGCCCATCAAGGCTTTTAAGTATGAAAGTATCACAACTGGCAATTGAAACCACAATAGATAGTAATATTTGCAACTGTATACACATATTGGGATAAACTTTTTTTATCCCCATACTTAACTATAAAACTAAGTAATTATTCCAGGCTTGACATCTTTTTGGTACAACTTGTTTTCAACATTCTAAAAAAAAAATTTTTTTTTATAATTTTTGCCCATCCATATTACAACTGTACGCTTCTTCAAATTTTTAACAATGCTCTTTCAAGTAGCTTTTTTCAGCTTTAAAACACAATCCTTCCATATCAAGAAAAAATCAATTATTTTCTTTTATTATATTCTTGTAAATGAACATTTCTACTTTTTAATTCATTGAATAGACAGTCAACAGTTCCTTTCTAAACTTTTTTCAATTCTGATAAACTAAAATCTTCTCATCACCAACATCTCTCTATGTATCACCTTTTTTTTCTTTTCTTTCTTAATTGTCTTTCAAGTTTTATATTCCAGTCATTGCAAATATCTTCTTTCAGTGAGTCACTAACATTTTTCTTTCATCATGAAAATAATTTTAGAGAGCTTTTAAATCTGAAGTTGCATCATGATAGTTCATTTTAGGATTCTGTAACCTCTTTTAAACATGATTTACATCTATAAAAAAAAAATTTATTTTCATTTTTGTATTTTTATGCTAATACTTCTTTGTGTCTTTTCAGTTGTTTTTTTTCATCTTTTTTTAGTTTTATTCAGCTTTGTTCAGTTTTTTCCCTTTTTTTTAGTTTATCCCAATGGCACATGCCATACCTGCCTTACCTTAGATATGCCTCTGTATTTTTCAGACATTAGCATCAAAAGCAAGAATATTTTTACTTCATCAATTTCTTCTGTTTGATTTTGTTTTCCAAGTAAACATACATTCTATAAAAAAAAAAAAAAGAAAGAAAATTTTCCTGCATTTTTTTTTAAATATGCAATAAAATAATAAAGAAACATATAAAACATAAAAAACAGCATTAAAATCCTCAACTTTAAGAACTTTTTTTTAAAAGAAAGTATATATATATATACATATATTACATCATACTTCTTTTGATGCAGCTGTAAGATTATGTAAAAGGATGCGGTTACCTCGTTGATACCTATAAAACTTTAACTTTTACTTTGGTAGTTAATAGAAAAGCAAAGAAGAATTTTTTTTTTTAAATTTCTAACCTCCATGAAACAACCCTAGGTGCCAAAAACACCAAACCAATCCTCTAAATAGAAAGTTAAAAAAAGTTTTTTAATCTGATAATTTTTGTGTTTTATTAAAGAGTTTTCCAAAAATAAACATTAACGTAAATTGTATTTTTATCTTTAAATAAAAAAACTGTAAAATTATTATTTCACCTGAACTAATTTTACAGTGAGTTTTCGTATAAGAGAATTACTAGTTTTTAACGCAAACGGACATTCTAATGACCTGAATAAATTTGACGCTAAAAAAATAATAAAAAAGAAACAACAAGATGTTATTTTTTAATTTTAATTTTACATTTTTTTACAAAAACTAACTAAACTCTACTGTTGCATTACATATTACAATTAGAATAAAATTCAAAGATTAGAACATGAAAAATATCTACCATAAGGTAAAAGGTCTTCTCTTTTTCCATACTTAAAAATGAGAGTCTAATAAAACAAGAGAAGTTCTTAAAATGATTAGACTTGATTATATCTTACTTGATTGCACCTTAAGTCATCTCTATAAAACTTTTATTTTTACATCTATTAAACTAAAATTTATAATCATAAAAACAATAATAAATTGAAGTTATGAAATAAATATTATTAATAATGAAACAATTTTGTTTTTGAATATGGCAATTACTGTACAACAGTTTCACTATATAAACAAAAAGATAGTGCTCTCTGAATTCTATTACAAAATAACTCTAAAGTTTTGTCTTAACACTTTTGTCTTTTAAAAACTAAATCACCAGAAAACTTACCAGTGTGCCTAATGTTGAAATAAGTTGTTGCTGAAGATTGATTACATTTGTAGCATGGCTGTTGGGTTTCTCATGAATCACTAGAATCACAAAGTTTGATTATAAAGTTTTAAAATAAAACATGGGCCTTCAAAAGTAGAAGTTGAAGTAGAATTAGAGATAATAAAGTTACAGATAGTGCAGTTATAGATAAAATTATTAATGGCAGAACTGTCTATTTGAAAGCAATATTAAAATATTTAGCATTATTACTAACATTTTGCTTAAAAGTAACTAATATAAGTAACTACTAATAAGTAATTATTAATAAGTAATTATTAATAAGTAATTATTAATAAGTAAATACTACAACTTCATGTGGTTTTGTCAAGAATTTAAATTCTTACTTTTGACACAAATTAAAAGTTCATTTGAAGTATTCACAAATTCTGGTAACTTAACTTGCACCATATCTGGTCGAGTCAGAAACCTGTTAAGTACAAAATAAACTTTAAAAGTCTTATACTACTTTAAATCAAATTTTATAATTCAAATTTTTTGAATTCGTTATTTCAATTTTTTTAACAGTTTTATGGTTGCTTTAAAATCACCTTTGTTAAAAAAAAGAAATTTCAGTAATTAAGAAGTCATGCTTACCTTGCTCCACATCATCAGTAAAATGTTAAGTGCTGTTCATGTTCAGGTTTTATAGATTTTAGTAGAAACATTTTTGAAACTCAACATTCGAATTTCACTATAGTTTAAATTCTTAGGGAAGACTTCATTAGATTTTAAATTTTTTTTAGATTAAAAAAGGAATTTTTCATGATTAGTCAATTTTTTATTTTCTCAACCGGTTTCAGCTTAGTTTTAAAACCTGCTAAACAAATACAATAGAAACCAGGAAACCTTTAGCACTTACTTTGCTAGTAGATAAGCACAAGCATCTTTACATTTGTCAACTGCCAGGAAGTATGGCTAAAGAAGACAAACTTTTCAAGCTGCATTTAATTTTTAAAAAACAAAAAAAAGTTATTTAAGTTTCCAGATGAAAATAATTATACAACTTTAATGAAAATAATAATATCAATAGTGAAAATGTTAATAAATACTATTATAATAATATTAAAAATACTAACAATAGTGTATATTTTAAAAATAATGAGCATATATAAATGATACAAATAAAAATTATAAAAAAATTAAGTTTTAAGAACTCTATTGCTTAATTTACTTTTTTACCATAAGACAAGTAATGCAAAAGCGCTAAGTAAAAAGAATGCAATCAGGTGGATTAATTTAGAATAATAATTATATAAGTAAAATATTTTGTAGGAAAATGTAATTGTTTTTTTCATTTGTTATTAAATAATTTTTTAACAAAGTTGAGGAATTTATTATAGAACACAACATAACTTTTTTTTTATGTTGTCAATTATTTGGATGCAGAGAATTGTCTAAAAAAAATCAGGGTTAATATTTACAGCAATTTCCAAGAATAAAAACCTGTTTTTAATACAAAAAAAAAAAAAGAAAAAAAAAATCCTTGCTTATCCTTTAAGTTTTTCCTATTCACATAACAAATTTAAAATGGTACCACCAGGCTCAACCAAGCAACTAAAAGCAATCTATTTCAAGTAATTGTTTTTGAATTGGCTTCATTAAATCATTACCAATATTATTTCTAAATAATTCTAGAAAATATAATTATTGTTTGATTTGCTAAAGATCATCAAAAGCATTCTTTGCCAACACTTTCAAAACCAATAACATGGTAAATTTTCAGCTCAATACCAAAAAACTCCTAAATGAGGGATTTTGTTTAGCTTATTTGGCACCAGGATTGTTGAGCCATATTTTAAACAGAAATAGCTGCTGAAGCAAAGAAACTCTCAATTTATATTGTCAATAGTCAACATTTGGAACATTTAAGTTGTTCATTGAAAGAATTTAGAAGAAATAACCAATCATTTGCTACTTGAAAAACAATTCTAAGATTAATGAGCTAAATAGAGGTGATTTACCTCATCAAACCTAAAATTGATAGTGGAGGATCATTTTTGAATCAAAATTAAAAGATTGCAGGGAAATGATAAAGCATATAGCCTTTAAGAGAAATCTTTAAAATTGATAACAACTTCTACTTGATCTACTAATTGAACATTGCAATAGTAAGAAGTTCAAGAACCCTATAAGAACATTGAAGGATTTTATCAAAACAAACAATACAAGGTCAATTATTTCATGTAATCTCAAAGTTGCCAACCTTTGGTGTGCAATTCAATCACATTCTAGCAAACACCATGCTAATTACAACATGAAAATCTTTCTGACAGAGAGGAGTCTCAAGAACTCTGAAGAAGAATCACAACAAGTTTGTTGCAGGTGAATCAAAAAAAACTAAGGCCAGGGATTTTAATAATGTGATCAAAACTTTATTGGCTCTTGTTGAACTCTGAACTCGTTATAGATATGATCCTACTGATGGAATATCATCTCGTTTTGGGGATTGTTAAACATCTGTTCAAGAAATCCAGACTAAAAGCAAAAGACTGGCCTGTAAAGCTGAATATTCAGATGCAACCATTTCAAGGCAGTCAATTTATAGAAAATGAATGCAGTAAGCAGAATCTTGACATTCTTCAAAAATGTTAGGTTCTTTAGAAACATCAATTAATGTTTCAAATCAACTTAAGCATTCCAAACTCCACTTGCTAAAAACTAATAACTATGTTATTCAATTAAAAAACAATTTATTTTTGTACTTTTCACTTTTAGGTAACATTATTTATAAAAAGATTGTGGTAAAAGAAGATATAACGTTGTTGAACCTTGTAAATTGACGAAGTTTTTAATCAAAATCGTAAAAATCAAATATTTCTGTTAGTTTTTCAGTTACTCTAACAAAAATGTGTATATTAACATAAAGGTTTTTCTTGGTATTCACTGTAAATGTTAACCTTGATTTATTACAGATTTTAGTAGATATTTTAATCTAAGAATAATCTGCAATTAATATTGATACCAATAATGGGATCATTATTAAGTTTTACCAGGGACAGTACCATAACACAAACATTAAACACCTTTTATGGGGCCCTAAGTTTCTTGTTCAATGTATATTATTCCAAAATATAACAACACTTTTTAACAATTTTTAATGTTTTTTAATTACAAAATCACCACATACATAACAAAAACTGTTAGGAAAGTTTTTATAACCATGGTTAGTCACATTTAGAGCATATGGGCAGAAAATTGAGATTAAGTTGACTAAAAACAAAAAGCTGTACACAAAGAAGAATGTTTACGGTAGTATATTAAAATGCACAAATATTTAATGAAAAACCTTATTTTTCATACTCTGCATATTCAAATGTAAAAAAAAAAATGGTGGGTGATACAACTTTTTATTACTTTTTTTGGACTTGGCACATCCAAAAACATAAGAATTAAGCAAAATTGTTATTTTATTGTTGGCCTGTGTAATTGGAGATTATACTGATCAGAATAGGAAATGGAATCAGAATGGATTATGGGAATTAATGGGAATTTTTTAGGAGGGAAAATAAAAGTTACTTATAATAAAAAGATAATAAAAATAATAAATTGCCTTAAATTAAAGTTGACCAAAAATATTGGTTAAGTTAATTTGGCTGTTAACCATTGATATCAACTTTATTGGAAAATTTTTCTTTCTTTTAAATATAAGAGATCATCTTTCTTTTCAGATTTGATCTTATGATTGGAACAAAATTTAGAGAATTTTAGGATAAAAAAAAATTAATTCTCATGGTTTTAGTATCAAAAAGACTCACCATTACAGCATCATAAATTCTGTTTGTGATACTTTTTCCTTTGGAGTCACCATCAAGCTTTGCAAGATCAAATGGGATGATACAAATAATTGCTAACCACAAAAGTAAAACATAACGGGTCTCCCATGTCTAAAAGTAATGACACTTTAACTAGTTTTAGATCCAGATATAAATTCTTTTTTTTAAATATAACAAACTTTTTAAGCTTTTTTTTTCCTTAGTAACTCTTTTTAATGGTTTTAGTAAAACAACTCTTAAAAACATGTATAGGGGATAATCCAGTTGAATATAAACAAATTTGTGAAATAGGTCAAAAGATCCACAATTTATCTATAAGCCATAGAAACTTGCATGGAGATTAAAAGTATTTTTCTTAAGTAACTTGACTCAAGTATTTAAAATTGTTCCTCTAAATTTTATTTATTGTGTAAAAATTGTCCTTTTTATTGTTTTGTTAGTAACAAAGAATGAGAATGAAAGCTGTCAAACTTCTAAAGTCAAATAATCAATTTTGATTTATTTTCCAACATAACTCATTTGTATAACCACAAGCAATCTGAAATGTGGTTTTAAATTGCAGTTTTAAAATAATCTGTTTATGAGTCAGCTCATAACATTTCATTATAAAACAAGACAAATCATCAAAGTAAACAAAAAAGATGTCTTCCATTTTTTTTGACAATTTACTTTTCTTTAGTTATATTTAGGGATGGCAAAATCCCAGACATTCTCAATCCCGGGATTTCGGGATTAAGATATTTATCCCCGGGAAATCCCAGGATTAATTAGGAAGCAGAAAAAATTATTGGCAGTGAAGCATGTGAAGAACAAATTTTTAAGTACTCATTAAACACTGAAAAATGATTAATTTATTGATAATACAATTATATTATTAATAAATTATTCATTTTTCATTTTTTAGTTAAGTAAAATAGTTCATTTACTAATTAACCTAAGTAATTTAAATTATAAAACAATGCATTAAAAAGATAACACAATATAAGTAAAAATAATATGAATATACATGAGTATACATGAATTATATACATTTTTGAAAGTACCACCTTAAAAAAAATGAAAGCATCAATCATTTCGTCAATTAACCGCGTTTGATTTTTTGAGCATAAAAACCAAGCCGCTGAGAATGCTCGTTTGGACTCCACACTTGTTGGCCATATAGATAGTATATAATCATATGCTTTTTGAAGATGATTACCTCTTGTGGCACCACTTTCAAATATTGACATTTCTAATTGAACTTTAGAAGCTATAATTTCTACCCTTATAGGTAGTGTTTGTGTTACTGCCAATCCTTTTCCCATAACTTCATTTAATTTTTCACTAACAGTTTTGATTTTATTTTCACACTCCTTGCTTGATAAAGTCTCGCTCATTTGAGCATCACTATCACTATTCACCTCTGCTGATGTAATTATATCTGCCAAGCTTAGACGCTTTATTAGGTTTATTATAATTTTTTTATTTTGGGCACTTGTATTTGGTACAAAAACATCTGGGATTTTGGATGAAGTAACCTTGCCATTATGAAGATAATAAACTGTGCTGCTTAATGGTGTTCTCCTCTCTTTAATTCGGTGACTCAAAGCGGCATACTATGGTTTTTCAATTTCAGTTTGTTGTTGTTTTACTTTGGTCAGCATAAACTCTAATGCAATATCAGCTGTAATTAAAGTTGCGTTTCGTTGACAAAGTGCTTCCACAGTTGCTTTAACGGGAGTCAAAAGTACCACTAAATCTGATATGGTTCGATATTCGTTTTCGTTCATCTTAACTGAATTATCAAAATTGGAATCCAATTCTAAATCTAGAAATGCCTTTTTAACACAATACTTTAACTTGTCAACTCTTTCAAGCATAAGAAACAAACTGCTCCATCAGGTTTTGCAATCCATGATTAAATGGATGACCTTTCTAAACTCAATTTTTAAGTACTTTTGTAAATAATTTTCATTTTTTGTTGGGGATCTTTTTAAACATTTTTACAATTTTTCTGACTTTGGTTATAATAGGTCCTGTAATTTGATGTTTAATTGTAACCTCAGATGTTTCATTAATTAACAATGAATCGTTCGAATCTCACGTACAATCTTCCTCTTCATAAACGTATTCACTATTGTAATCATTATCTATGTTATCTAAATTTGCAAAAGCAGTGTTCTCATCATCTAAACTTTCATCAACTTCCAAGTGACTGGTGTCTTTTTTGTAAAGAACTAATATAACTGCCAGTTGTAGAGCGTGGGCAAAGCATAATTGTTGATCAATTTCTAGAATTTTTCCAAGTTTCTTTATAATGCTTGCACCATCAGTCGTAATACCAATGATACCATCCTCAAGGTTTATTTTAAAGTTGTGGAGTCTTTCTTTTAGAAGTAAAACACACTTTTCTGCTGGCATAGACTCTAAAATGCGAATCAAACCTAAGTTCCAATAACTTTTCAACTCATGTGCATTCACATTCATATATCTACAGTTTCCAAAAGAAGTCCACTCATCAAGTGTTAAGGAAAATTTAGAGCCTCTTGATATTTGATCAATTATTTGTTTTATAACTTGCTTTTTAATCTGCTCGTAGTAGTCTAATACCATTTTTCTGATAGTATTATGTTTTTTTGGGACATTTTTATATCTTCGTGCAACTAATCCGACTCGTATATCAATGAAATTACAAATTGTACTAAATGATATACCATCTTTTGCTGCCATATGCGCCAACACTTCAGATAGATTTTCTTCTTTTTTCAAACTTGTTGAAAAATAGTTCGTGATTTTTGGTTTTTTATTTTGAGGTTCTTCTTCTAAATCTTTTGAATTTGAAGCTCTAGTGGATAAACTTGGTACTTGCAATTGCAATTTTACTTTAAGTTTATGTTTAGACAGTAAATGGGAATGTAGACCTTTTGTTAAACCACCAGCAATTTTCAATATTTTTTTGCATGTACTAACTTTGCACATGGTTGTTTCATCTGTTCCTCTTAAGAAATGTCTCCATATCAGATTTGTGCTATTGAATTCAGCGTAGTTCCTCATGATATTTACTTAAGTTCAACTTTTTTTAAATTTCTAAAGTTCTTAAATTATTTCAACTTACGTTTCTTTATCAAATCTATAATTCTAACTGAATTTGTTACTGTGAAAATGATTACCACTTTGAATAACTGCAAAAAAAAGCTTGTTTACTTAAAAAACCTTGTGTATTTTGAAAACTTCATTAATTTAAACCGTTGTTGAAAAATTTTTGAGAATCACGCATAGATTTTGTCGCATAAGAATTGTAGGGTTCTATCTAATTTTTGCTGTTGTGAGAATTTAACTTTCAAATTTTCTTAGTTAATGTTTTTATTCCTGTCATTTTTTATAATTTCAACTATAACTCTTTTTTTATTTATGCTTCATAATTAAACAAATAATATTATTTATAAATATTTTAAATTTTTTGTTTTTTATTATTATAAATTGTTAATTAAAACTTATAATATGAAAAAAGCAGATGGAACTCTTTAATTCTGTGACGATTTGGAAGAAAATGAAGCCGAAAATTCGAAATTAAATTTAATCATTGCAAAGAGAATACAGCTATGAAATAAATATTTTACCAAAGATTATATTTACTAGACACTTTATAATGTACAAATAAGTTTATAACTTAATCCCTATTTATCTTTATTTTTCTTTTATTACATTCCCGAAATCCTGGAAAACTTTTGTTAAAAATCCCGGGATTACAGGATCAAAAATTTGCATGGAATTCCGGGATTTCGTGATACCGGGATTGCCATCCCTAGTTATATTTTAGTAGGTGATTAGTAACTAATTTAAACTTTCAAAATTAGATAAATTTTGCTAACCCTTTCTAATTCATTATTTAAAACTAATTTAGTGAGGAAAAAATGTTCATCATTAGCATTAATGTATTGCCAATAGTTTTATAAAATAAATGTAATCAAATATAAAAAAATTAATAAAACAAATTAAAAAAAAATTCAAGTGAACATTATTTGATCATCCCATCTAGGACAACTAGATTTCTGAGATGGAACAGTAAGTTGAATTTTTTTTTTTAATTTAAACTACAGTAAATTACAGTTAATTTACAGAGAAATACAGAGCACAAATGTCCATGTTAATTTGTATAGAAATTTAAATTACCATTTTTAGACTCTAAGTCTTGTTTTGAATACAAGCAAATTGAAATATAGCTATTTTAAAATAATTAGCATAAATATAGTTTTACAGTTAACAGCTATAAGCTGTGTTATTTGCACAATTTTTCCAGTTAATTATTTTGAGTTCTACTTATCCATAATAGATTTAAAGCTCTCTTTGTGTCAACAAGTCACAAGTCTGGTTTTACGGTAGTGGTTCTAAGGTAACTTCTAGATAAAGAGAAATAGAACAATAAGAGGAAAATGAATTAAATTGGGGTCTTAATCATGTGATTGTTGCCATACATTAAGATGTTTGAAGTTAAATCAAGATTCTTTTTTTGCACAGAAAAGAAAGGTGTGGACGCTTGAGTACTTTCAACATGAAACTTAAAATAAAAGGAAAATAGATATAATAACAGCTAAAGAGAAATGACAGCATGATTGAGAGGTAAAGCTGATATTACTCCATAAAAACTTCACAGTGCATTGAGCCATTTTTGGTAATCTTAGAGTAAATATGAAGTAATCAAATCAAGAGATTGGCTTTCTTAGATACCAAAATCTCTAGAACTGAGAAGGCTGGGAAAGTAGTAGCATTGTTGAAAATTAGCAATGACAACCCTACAATATTGTGGAACTACTTGATTAAAGTAACGTGTCTCAGGTGATACTTTGTTCACATTTTGTTTTGGAAAGCACCAAAAAGTTTAACAATGCATGTTAAAGTAGATGTTTTACAGGAGGATCTGATCAACTGAAATAATCAGAATAACATCAGCCATCAAAAAGCACAGCAGTTGAAGATTGTCAATAATACTGCTGAATGTGGGTTGTCACTGATTCAGAACATTAATTTCATCATCACAAACTAAGAGGAGCAAAATGTCAATCATTATTGAAAAAACCTGCAGCAACTGACATTATGTCTGAATTGTATATAGCACACTGTATACAATAAGATAGAGTTGACTTATTGTTGTAATCAACACTTGTTGTGTTCACTTATGTTATTCTACTAGTTAACAACGTTTTATTGATTTGAATTTTTTCCTTTATATATGATAGAATAAATCTAGGGGTTGAGAGAATTCATGTTGCAAACTTTCATTTTGAGTAGTACTGTAATAAATATTAAAAGCTAGAAAATAAAATAAAAAGTTCGTACTTGATAATCATTTGAGTTTTGATCATTAAGTAATTTTAAAACAATCTCTAAGTCTGAGACTTCATGCGAAAAATATCGTAATGACTGTTTATATCCCCTCACCTAAAATTTGAATAATAAAGATAAATAATGCCTTTGCAAATTAACAAATCTTAAACTGAAGATACAAATATCAAGCATTAAAAAATATATATCATAAGATAAACTACTTAAAATCAAAACCTTTTCTTATTCTTAAAAATACTTTGTCAATAAATACTATACCTTTGTAAATAAGTACAAGTACTTGCAATACTGATGCATACTAATTTTTGGAGTTTGGGAATCTTTGATGAGATTGAGCAACTTCGTAATAATTCTCTCTATAAAAAATAAGGATTTAAAACATTAAAACACTTATTTAATTCCTACAGTCTAACAAATTTCTATGAAGCATCATGAAAAAAGGTACTTCTTAACCTAGATTTAACAATTTTCTTTTTAAGTGAAAACATCAAAATGTAAAAAGGTCTTAAACTCGTATATTCTATTTTTAGGTCTTGTGATTCACTTAATTTAATTGGATTTTATATCTTTTTCTTATTAGATATATATTTTTTTCTTATTAGATATAAGAAAAAGACATAAACACCTAGATTAAAGAAAATTTGTTAAATATTATACTGCTCCAGATCACAATTTTCAAATCAGTTGAATTTAACACTCATACCAATAAAATGTAAATACCTAGATATAAGTCCAAAAGATGAGGTTGTTCTTGATAATGACCAACTATTACTATAGTAAAGTTCAATACATAGTAAAAAGAGAAAAATGCAGCAGTTCATCAAAAGATATCTAGCAATTATTATAACAAAAATAATACTTTCACAAAAAATATCCAATATTACCAGTCATTTTTTCAATATCAGTCTCTAGTAAAATTTGATGATCACATTTTGAAGATACATCATCAATAATTTTATGAACATCACTATCATGTTTAAACCCATCTAAGTTGTTGGTAACAATATTATCCTCCATTTTCACTATATTATAAAAATGTTAATAAAAAACAATTTATTCCACATTATGAAGCTTTAAATATTTTATTGCTAAAACACAATAAACTTTTTTTTCTCCAAATACTCAGAAATGTAATTTTATGTTAATAAAAACCAATTACATTTTTAGAAAACTAAAAAAAGTTGATTTTTTTACAGTGACATATTGAAGCAAAAATAACTGTGTGAAGATAGGATTTCTGAATAATCCTGCGTCATTAAGTAGATTACACTTAAAGCAATAGATTTTTAAATAGCATAACTGGTGCCTATGAAAAACTTACTTTTGACTCTAAGAGCGGTTTAATAAAGCTAAAGTATGGTTTAAACAAAATTTTATATTCTATGTGTCAAACTTTAATAGATTTATGTTGCCTTCAACATATGTGTTAATGAACAATGTTTCATTTGTAAGTTGTTTATATTTCTCGGTAAAAAAAACGCAAATGTGTGTCCCAAAAGGTCTGCAAAAAATTCTTTAAACAATATTTTACCGATTAAGAAATGGTGATAACGAAATAATCAATTGCTAGTATCGCCGTAAAATAGGACCCGTGAAATGAGGCCTTTTGAGTTTTCCCGGGAAATTAAAAGTGGCTTTGGTAAGGGAAATTTTTTCAAATTGATAACCAGATAACCAGAATAATATAGGAATATAAGGAATATACTAAACATATGACAAGAGTATATAAAATGAAATTAAGTCACACTACTATAGAATGTTTTTGGAACAAGGTAAATTTCAAGTTTACGATTTTGTAAAGAAAGTCGCTTAAAATTTTGGAAAAAAATTTAATAAATCTGTAACTACAAGAAAAAAAAATTATAATCGTTATGAAACAAGTGATTGAACTAAATTAAACGCTAAAATCAATTATAAAAATGAAAAATCTATTTTTGAATTAAAACATTTACGCAATCGTTTAACAATCAAGAAATTTAGGTTTTGCTTAAAACATCAACGGCTTTCCCGAGGCTTTCCCGAGGCTTTCCCGAGTGTTTCTCGAGTGTTGGGAAAAGATGTAAGTGAGCGTCTGTCAAGGATTTCATTAAGTGATTGCGATTTCATTCACAACAAACCGAGCATTAACAGGGGATTTTCTGTCCGACAAGCTACTTGCATAACACAAATCAAAGATACCACAATTGAAAACATCGGTCTGATTATCAAAGAGAAGAAATTAGAGTTGTTTCACAGGATGTTTAAAGAGTGATTTCTAGTATATTTTTGAAAAGTCGGTTTTAGGTTAGTGCGCAGGCTCTTCGTCGCAAACCTGAACTCTGCCACTTAAAGTGAATGTTAATAACCAACGACAACTACCATCGTGTAATAATTGAAGGTGGTTGCCAGAAACAAAGTAGCATGAAAAGACTTTTTTCTGGAAGTTTAATATCAATTAGTAGATTTCAAGGTTACCAAGAGCCTAAAAATTAAAATTTGTCTTGTACTAATAAGGTTATTGCTCAACTAACCATCTTTACTTTAAAGGATTTCCCTATATGTTTCTATGAGATTTTCCTTAACCTCTTCCTCAGCAAATTTTTTGATCAATCTCTATTTTTTATTGTATATGATAGAATAACACTTTATTTGGAAAATATTGGGCGGACTAAACCTAGCAGATTTTTTGGGATTTTTTTGAAAAAGTTTTTGTTTTTGATTTTGAAAAGAAGATTTAGGGACAAGACACATGCAGCCACACCCACATATACACCATACACACACACACACACACACACACACACACACACACACACACACAAACATACACACACACACCCATGAGATTTTCACACGGATCAGCATAGGTGCATTAATACCATGCACAAGGCAGTTTACTGATTTGTCTTTGGTATCAGAATCAGCTGCATGCGATGATGTACTTTGGACAATACGATAACCATGTTTGTTCAGCTCTATGTAACGCTTTCATTTTCAATTGATATCTTTTGCCCCAATTGCACCTCTAGTAGTCTCCTTATTTACAAGGATTGAATTGGAAGGGTTTTTGTTGTAGGGGTCAAAGTATTTCTTAGTATTATAAAACGACCCAGGAGTAAAGTTAAATAAAAATAAGATTAGACAAACAGCTCAACAGAGCTATAAAGAATTTTCGAAACTTAACAAATGAAATAAGAAAAAATTATATTGATGAAAAAGAGGGAAAAAGTCTTGAATTGTGATGTCTTCTGTTAAACATTTTTCCAAGTGATACTACCAGGGACCTGATTAGGCTCTATTCAATCAAAATCTATTGGAATTTTTTGAAGTTCCAGACTAGGTGTTTGCTACATTTTTTAATACTACTGTGACAAACACTGGTAGGAAAGAAGTTGCAATTACAATCTGGACAAGAAAGTTTCTATGATATACATTTTACACTTGTTTAAAAAGCAATTACTTAAGAAGAGAGTAAGAGCATGACCGCCGAGAGGGGGGTGGACGGGGAAGATTCCCGGGGCTCCGTGTTTGTACAAAGAACTTTTTTTCATGAAGTTTTATTTATCGCTTCCGAAAAATTTTAAAGATAAAAAATATATGAGTTTTTAACATAATATGCTTCTTTTAATCTTTCTATTTTTCTTTGTAAAAGTAAAATTCGAACTTTTTCAATGGAATTTTAATCGAAATTAAAATTCGAATTTTTTCCATCGATGTCGATAACTTTTCTTTTTTTAATTTTCTTTTTAAAACTTTAACAGTTTTAAAGATTACATTACTTGATTAAAAATCAATGCTGCATTTTAAAATTTTCGTTTTAGGCACAGTTTGTAAATAACAAATACGCGTTAAATTAAAACTTTTAACGAATATTACAATTACGTTGTATAGAAAATATTATTATTCAAATATTAATTTTTTAATATCGATGTTAGGCATATTATTCTATGTCCAACATCGATATTGGAATAGGGAAATTAAATGTAACACCAAAAGACGTAGATGATGCTATACTAAGAGGTCCAAATCCTTACCTAATAACATTTCTTGTAGATAAACACGGTAGTCAATTCCCTACGTATTTGTTAAGTTTCGTTTAAAAAGTAAAGAAATAGTTCCTCGTGATTGGTTAGTTTGGAGCAAGTCTAAAAATGCTCTGTTTTGTTTTCCTTGTCTTTTATTTTTATAAATTTCGTAAGCAAAGATCAATTTTTCCGACAGAATATAGTTGGCAGGTTAATAGAGGGTACAAAAAATTTATGATAGAACACCTGACCACGAAAAATCTAGTAATCATAAATTTTGTTATATCCAGTGACGAAATTTAGAAAAAAATATTAATAAACATACCAAAATTGATTGTCTTATAGTAAAACAAATACAAAATGAGACACAGAAATGGGAAGATTTATTATAACGATTATTATATGTAATTTCGTTTCTTGCTGAGCGTGGATTGGCTTTTAGGGGTCCCAGCTAACACAAAACGTTCGAGTACGTTCGAAGAACGTTAGGAACGTTCTTAGAACGTTCTTAGAACGTGCCCGACCGTTTCTAACGTTCTACGAACGTTTCTTGAACGTTTTGTGTTAGCTGGGGTGTTACTCATTTGATTGGAGATTCGAACAATGGAAATTTTCTAGGATTATTAGAACTTTTAAGTCATTACGATCCGATTTTAGAAAAACATTAAAAAACGTAAAGCAGATACAAAAAGAAAAGCAGAGATTGCAAGGACATTACTTATCGGCAAATATTCAAAATGAATTCATATCATGCTGTGCTGATTACTTGAGAACTTGTTTTTTAAAGGAAAGAGAAACTTAAATATTATTCCCTTATTGTAGACGCAACACCCGATTCTGCGCATAGAGAACAAACTACACTCATTTTACTATAAAATACTACACTTAAAATTAATTTATGATGCCAATATACAAAATATTTCTCTTCAGCCCGTTGAATTATTAAATGAAAATAAAAAAAAAACAAGTTGGACGTGCTGTTTCCGAACATTATAATTGCAATAAGACTATTTTGCACAATTTTAGTGATAGTTGCCCAATCAGAAAGATCTTTTAGCGTGTTGAAAAGAATAAAAAACATAATAAGATTAACAATGACACAAAATCATTTAAATGACTTTGGACTTTTATCTATTGAGCCAAAATGGCTATGAAAATTAGTTTTGAAGAAGTTATTAATTTGTTTGCGAGTCGAAAGGCTCGCAAAGCTCTATTATAAAACAGTGTTTAACATTAACTTTTGTACACTTTTTCCTAACTTTAACTTTCAAAAGATTTAAATAGTTTTGACCTTTAAAGGTTTTAATTTCATATTTTATTTTCAATGGTCAGAGCACGCTTCTAGCGGCCCGAAGTTTCTCTCGGCGTCTATGAATATGAGCCCCAGGAAGACCAAGGCCGGATTAAGGGTCTTGGGGGCCGGGAGCCGAAAAATATTTGGGGCCCATTTCCTAAAAAAGTGTATTTTAAAATGAATGCAAAAACATAAGATTACTTTTTTATTTAAATAGAAACTTTTCTTGCTTTCACATTTGCAAAATCAATTACAACATCTTGAAAATTTGTATTTTTTAACAGTGTTCTTTCAATTGTCATTAAACAAAGAGCATTTAAACGATCGTTTAACATTGAGGAACGGAGATCATTTTTGAAAATGCTTTCTCTGCACTACAATTAGTAATGGGAAGAGTAAGAAAAATCCGATATGCGATGTCAACATTGGGAAAAACTGATTCTAACTTATTCCTACGAATTGCTTGTAAACATTCAAGTGCTGATATATTCTTCTCATTAGACAATTTCTTCATAACTTGTTGATGAAATGTATGAAATATTTCCTCTGCCCTGGTTTCCTCGGTTTTCCAAGTGTTTAGCAAGAATGGATCAAATTTTGCTAAGAACTCTAAGGCCCCGAGAAAATTTCCATTACTGAAGTCATCTATTTCTTCTGAATCACCTCTAAGAGCTAGACCTCGACTGCACAAAATTTTCAAGCATTTAACAACTCTTCTCAGAACTTCCCTATAGTAACGCTTTTCCTCCAACTGCTGTTTTAAATGAATATCAATTTTTCCTTTTAATATAACTTTTCCAAAATAGCACTGGACTGCATCAGAATGCTGCTTGCTTTGTTCGTGTCTATGTATAGAACTCAGTCCGTGTGCCCATTCGTTGAATCCAGATCCAAAGTTGTCGTCTGAATCTTGAAAAAGCAAGCAGAAGAAACAAAATATTTTTCCTGTGGATGGTAAATAGATAAGCCAGTCTCTCTTTCGAATTTCACCATTTTTCAAATTAAAAGAAAAACAGATGAGAGTAGCACCTTATTTTGGTATTTGTTACTTTTTTAGATTTTTCAAAACTTTTGTCTTCAACATTTTGATCAGGAATTTCTTTTATAGAAATGCAGTAGCGCTGTGCTTCTTTCAAATCCGTCCACAATGCTGGGTCAGATTGACATATTAACAAACTGAACTAAAACAAAAAACAACGTTGCAGTTTAAGTTAACGATTAAAGATAATAATGCGTTTAATAATATTACTCATAACAAAAATAATAATAATGATAATAAAAACAGCAATAACAAAAGAAATAATAATAATGCTAATAACAATAATAACAATAAATTTAACTATTTATTCTTTCCTCTAAATTCCAAGGTATTCTTACATTGGCATATGACACATTTTCTTGCTGCGCTGTTGAATTGTTCATTGAAGAATTATCTGTTACGTTCTACAATTGTGAACTTTCTGCAGTTGGATTTGATTCAGTTGAAAAACATTGATTCTCCTCTAATGTTTTATCAGGAGATCGGAAAAAATTAGTCAATTTTGGGATTTTTTTTAATGTTGTTTGCTGTCTGTCACATTTATTTTTTTTTCAGTTTGCGTTTTAAATTTCCGCTTAGATATTTTCTGTACATTATTGTCCAATTATTGCAAAAATAGTTGTAATCTTAATTTATAACTCTTTAGTGGTAAAAAAAAAAAAAAAAAAAAAAAAAAGAAGTAAAAAACTAACATTTCAAAAAATATATAAAATATTTAATACATATTTAACAATAAATATAAAAAAATAAACAGCTATTAATTTAAGTGATATTATTTGTTCTCAAATAAAATAAAAAATTCAAATCAAAATGTCAATTTGCATTTCTTGATAAATAATTAAGCAGTTTAGCATTTAACTTGTATCCGTTTATTTCACTTTTTCAAGTAAGTAAAAAAAGATAAAAATTGTTCGAACTTTTTTCCAATGCAGTTCGAACGTGTTTAAGTTCGAGCTTTTTTTTTAAAAGTTTAGAGTTTTTATTTTTAATTACATGAGAAATTAATGGAATTAATTTGATTAGAAATTATCAAAATTATTTCCTTAGAAATTAATAAAACTAATTTAGAATGTCAAGTCATATATAATAAAAAAAAATAATATAAACGTTGAAAATCGGGGGCCCCACTGATACCCTAATTTTTGGGGGCCGGGCGCCTAGGCTCCCAGAAACCCGGGTTAATCCGGTATTGAGGAAGACCCTCTATTCACAATGTAAACTTGTAACTAGTAAAAGCTGATTTCTTTTCTTCATGAAAAAGACAAATATTTTTTGTTGAAAACTTTTCAGAAAAATGAGATTCAGAATCTGTAAATTCTTTCAAGAGTTTTGTGTTTTTTTTATCAAATTTGTCAGTATTACAAATGGTATTTCTCAAAAGGGGTAGTACTTGTACAACAATTTGTGAAAAAATATTGCAACAAAATATCTGTACTTTCATTCAATACGATATGGACGAGTTTAACCCTTCTAATTTGAAATTACTACTACGAGATTCTTTAATACGTGACATCAAAAAAAAGTTATTTGATAAATGCCATCATTTAATACATGTTCAGCAAAATTCCTGATGAATCAATAGAAACTACCCAGCAAACATAAGACATCTTAAGACCGTCTTATTCAGGTCTTTAAATGGTCTTGTCTGCGAATGACGTCTTCAAGAACTCTTCAAAACGTCTTTTAAATGACTGTATCGTATATATCAATTCAAAGCATTTATATACAAATTCATTCTGTGTTTACAATGTTCACTGTTTACTTCATACTTGTGATGATGTTGTTAAATTTGGTTGTTCACTAAATGACATATCTTGTTTTCCCTTTGAAAATTGTATGCAGATATTAAAGAAAGCAGTAAAAAATCAAAGAGTCCTGTTATTCAAATAGCCAAGCAATATCAAAGTATACAATCTATGTTAAATACAAAATCTCGAAAACTAAAAGTTTCAGTGAAGCTGAATAATTCATGTTTTTACATAGGAGAAACTCAATTTTGTTTTGTTGATGAGAAATTATCATCTGGATATTTTAAATGTAGAATATTTAGACTTGATTTACAAAATGATTTATATACACAACCTATTCAGTCTAAAACCTTTCAAATTTTCTTCATACCAAGTATTGATGAAATTAGAGTAAAAGTGGTTGAGTTAAAAATGAAAAGTCTTTGCCGAAAGGTTGTTATTCTAGCTTGGAAGGAAGGTCTTGCATTTTTTCCTTTATTGCAAGAAATAAAACATTAATTGAAAGGTTTTTAAATTCAAATTTCTTTTGATGAAACATTTTATATTTACAGCTATTCACGAAAGTTTAAACGATTGCAGAATTTTTATCAAGTATGTTTGGTTTTTGTTTAATAAAGAAAAACTGTAAAATGATATCGACTTAATTTTTTTTATTTATTAAAGAAAAAGTAATTAGCTTTAAAATGAATATGAACATGTTATAAAAATTTTAATATTTAGTTAGAAAAAAGCCATTACAAAAAATCTTATAGGAAAAATAAGAAGCACAACAGTTTAAACGAATTGCAACATTCGAACAAAAAGCGAAATTAATATTTGAAGTGTCCTCCTTTGTTTTTATAGCAAAGATAAACTCGTTTATGCATTGATTCAACTAATTTCATGCACATCATGCGAGGTACCTTCAGCCAGTACTCATTCAAAAGTTGCTTTAAATGCTGAGTTGAGTGAATTTCATGGTATGTCAGTTGATTGTCGATCCAAGACCAAATATTTTCGATTGGGTTGAGATCTGGTGATCTAGGGCACCAGGGCATCACATTGAACTTTTTTTTCAAAAAATATTCTTTGATTGAGTGTGCTGTATGAGCTGAAGCCCCGTCTTGTTGAAAGATGAATTGCTTGCTTCTGCCATACAAATGTCTGATTGATGGAACTAAACACGTTTCCAATGTGTTCTTGTAGGTGTATTGATTAATTCGGCCTTCATACAGCTCACAGAAGCCTATACCTTTGTGAGAAAAACATCCCCAGATGCCAACCGAACCTCCACCGCCTTGTCGACGATGTTGCAAAAACCTGTCTGAATATTTCTTAGTTGCAAATCTTTTGACATAGATTCTTCCCTTGCGGTTTACAACTTGAAAGTTAGCTTCATCACTCCAAATAACTTTTGCCCATTGTTCTACAGACCAGTCCAGCCTTTCTTTGGACCACACTCGTTGTTTACGTTTATCCGTGATTGAAAGAATAGGTTTTTAGCAGCTATGTACGTTCCAATACCTTTGTCCGACAATGTTTGTCTCACGAACTCTCTGCTAACTTTTGGATTATTTTTTGACTCATTGAAGATTTGTGCTAGCTTTTTGTAGCTGAGTCTGGGGTTTTCTCTGCTCATTCTGAATATACCACTTTTGTCACGGTTGCTGAGTTTGGATGGTCTCCCAGTACGCGGCATGTCGGAGACGTCCTTGGTAAGTTCCCAGGTTTTGATGGTTTTTCTAACGCAATATTCAGAAATGTTAAGTATTTTGCCTATTTGAACGTTTGTGTGATTTTTTGTCCGCGCCATACCAATAACTTGCCATTTGATGTCACTAGAAACTGATTTTCGACCCATTTGCACGCAATTGAAATTAATTTGAAGTTCACAATATTTTAAGTTGATTTTTAATGAATTAAAAGCTGCCTGATGATGTTGTGATGAATTTTTTGATTGAAAAACTACTCAATTAATTAGCAAATAATTGATCCTAAATAAAATCGTTTAAACTTTTGTGAAACCTCTTAATTTGTATCACCTACCTTTTAATGAAATTTCTGAGTAAACGGTAATCAGTCAAAGCCTACTTTTTTTTTATTCTATTAACAAATAACCTATTTACCAAATTGGAAAAATAATTATTTTGATATCTATTTCCGTTGGATTTTTGTTCAAGAAAAACCGAAGATTAGATTTGAAAATTCTGCAATCGTTTAAACTTTCGTGAATAGCTGTATCGCTGTAAATTTCAGTTTATTTTGTTCATCATGATTTAAATAGCCTAATAAAACGATTAAGTCAATTTTGGCAAAAATGTCAGTTAGAACCTTGTCAAACCAACGCGACGATTTACTGTTTTTAATTTTTAAAGAAAAAATCAATCTTACAACTCCACAGTGCATTTCAGATTAATTTGACGAGTAAAATAAAAGTTTCGATTTCCCCTCATTAGAATGTAAAAACAATCTCAAACTTAATTTTTATTACTGAATATGGTTTTTATTATATGGCGTCCTGTAACACATTACAAATTAAGTTAAGTAGAAAGAAAAGTAGAACTTTTAATGGAACCATTTCGAACCATTTACAGCATCTATGATCTAATCGTGTACAACATAAAGAAATAGAAGATAATTCTTTGTCAGAATATTTAATTCCGTTCCAGGACAGGTCAAATAATTTATGGTCGAAGCAAACCTTATTAAAAATTTAATTTTTCACCAGAACGGCGCACAGTGGAAAATAAAGGTGTGTTTCGGACCAAAAATCGATAACTTTTTTGTTACTAAAAATAGAGATTTGAAATTTTGCACAAATGTAAAGTAGTATATGACGCTTCTTGAGAAATACTTTTTATAAGAATTTTTTGTAATACAATATTAAAAATAAATAAAAATCAAAAACTTCAAAATTGGCAGTTTGTTAATTTACACTTTAACACAATGCTTTACAAATGTATGAAAATACCTTAAAATTATTAAAAACGACGAAAAATACATAAAGTGCTTACCTACTAATTATAGAAATATTTAAAAGAGTTTCTTAATAACAATTTTTAAATAGTTGCTTTTATGAAATAATGTATAGGTATATTAAGGTGGTACCAGGGTAAAGGTAACTTTTTAACAAGAAATTGAAAACTATTAATAGACTTTAGCTCTTTTCTGTTAATGAACAAAAAAAATATATAAAACAGTAGCCCAAAAAAAAAAAATTTTAGTGAAGACGTCATTAATTATGCGCATAATTAGTGTTATGTTACCCCCAAAACTGCTTATTCTTTCATCTAATATAACTAACTCAAAAAGAGTCAAAACTGCTTGAAAATTTGAACATGAATTCTTTGATGTATTAGGAATGTTGTCAATGAAACAGATTTTTTTTAAACATTTTTAATTTTACCAGGTTGACATTCGAACTTTAAGATATAAAATTAAAGGTAGTTTGGGACCAAAGCATGATAAAAATGAGTTTTAAATAAAAAATAACAAAAATTTGCTTCACAGACAACATTCGTAATATGTTCATCTTTAAACCTGCAAAATTTCAGCCTATTATCTATTTTCTATGAAAAGTTATTTTTTCTGAAAAATTGAGATTTAGCGAGAAAAAAAGCGTTTCTAAGGTCGTTGTTATGAAGCAAGAACCAAACTGCTCTTTAAAAAAAGGCCAAATTTGATTAAAATTAAGAAGATTTTTGACTTTTTGCAATACGCATATTGAAATAGGAAGATTTAAGAATTCAAAACATTAATTTTGGTATTTTTCAAAATTTTATCAAAAATAGCCGTTTTTTACCCTGGTACCACCTTAAAGGTACTATATCATAACTACATAGGGACTTTCAGTTCTTGCACATTTCACGCAAAGAATTTATTTGGCTCTTTACTTCATCTACAATGGCTTTAGTTTTCTTGGAAGTCTCTTTGCAGAATTCTATGCATATAGGTCGACAAAAACGAACATATGAAGGTGCCGGATTTTGCCAAACAACTGCGCCAGTTACTATATCAATTAGTTTGATAGGCACCAAAGAACTAGTAAACAAATTTGCATCAGAAATAAGTTCAGATTCCTCTGGAAGTTTCTGCTTGTATTGGCTTTGGCCAGTGAAACCATCACAGCCCCATTTATTATATGAAAGTAAATGCTTGAATTCAATACTGTACACGGAATCTATGGTCAAAATTCTAGCTACAGTGTGATCCAATAAATCTTGCAGTTCCAGAATTTTCGGATGTGTGTTCGTAATTTCTATTGCAGAAGATGTCTGTTTAATTTCTTGAATTTTACAATATGGTGGAAATATGGAACAATTTCGTTCATTTGTCACCTTCCTCATGTACAAATATTGTGCTTTTGTTAAATCTGAATCAATAAACACGCTGAGTGCTTCTTCATCAGTTAGCATATTTTTCTGGCTTGCGTTTTCCATAAAACTCGATATTAATTTTTTTTTTGTCTTTATCAGCAATCCTTAATGATTCCACAAGTTTTGCTTCTGCTTCTTCTCCTATTGAATGCAACGCCTGAAGATATGTATTAAAAATATGCTCGAATCCATATTCCTTAAGTAACATGGAATTTTTTCTTTTTTTTGCTGGATTCTGACGAATCTCCATAAGACACCCACGGCCTTCCGCGTTTTTCAAAAGAAGTAGATGGCGTGGAGTCGGTAATTGTCTCTTCTGAGTTAGGTAAAGATACACAATATCCAACCAATCACTGTTCTTAGATAAAAAAGCTTCCTTTTTCCGTGACGCCAGTATCCATAGTTTATTAAAAGACGGAATAATGTGCCTTTGAATATCACCAATGATGAAACACAAGTTGTCCTCAGAAAGTTGATAATTTTCTTTTAAAATTGTTGACAGTGCCTCAACTGTCTTTCCTCCATCAAATATAGGAAAGCAATAATTTACATTTCAAACACTTAAAAGTTGTCATTTTAACAAGTCACAAAAGTAACTTAAGTAATATTCAATACTCAAACGAGTCGATTTAATTTTCACTGTGAATTTGTTATACTGATATAAATGTTTCAACTCTTTATATATTGGCAGTGTACATTCACTACAAAAGGAGTGCAAAAATACAAGAATGCCATGGTATAAATAAAAAATTGATAAATAAATAAATTAAAAAACATATACCAAGCTATTGTTATAAATGAACAAAATTTGAAACCAAAAAAGCGGTTTTCTGTTTTTTCACTTTTATCACTCTTTTCTCGATAATTTCGGAAAACGCACGTTTCTGCAACTCATTCTTATACATGTTTTTAATAAACACCTAGGCTACAATACTACATTAAATGTAAAGCGTGGGGAAGCGTGGGTAACTACCAAAAGTCTCAGTGAACTTGAAGAATACTAATTTTTTTCATTTATTTTATTGTTCAAATAATTACTCCTAAACTGAACCATATAAGTAAAAATGTATAATTTTCTTAAAATCTCCATAACATGAGCTTTTCAAAAATGTATAATACTTTATACTTATTCCTAGAAAGTTTTTTAGAAAATTAACTTTTAAAGTGATGAAGCGAACAGGTTTGAAATGAACATCCGCAAAAGTAATAAACAATAAGGCTTCAAATCTTTTATTTTTACATAAAATTATGTGAAATTCTGCATTATAGTAATGATTGACCATTAAACTATTAAATAAAATTGAAATATAATGACAGCAGCGACATTAGTAAAAAACATTTATGATATGCTGTTGCTCTACATTTTTCCACTGTGCGGCGTTTCAGATTAAAATAGATAAACCACAGGACCTGAAAATCAACGGAGAGTGCTTTAATTCGAAGTAAAAGTTTTAAAAAAATCCATCTTATTTTATATCACAGTCATTCTAATTTTTTATTAGAATGACTGTGATATAAAAATCTACAACTGAGAAGCATTTGGATCAAAAGGGTCTAGCTTCGAGAGTTTTTTTTAAAGCGGCGAGAAAAATCGTTTTAACGTCTCAAACGTGGAAGCGGGCATTCCAAGGCGTCATATTTCAGTCGTCTTAATTGACAATTAAATTCAGCGTTGCCAACATTTTTTACATGTGTAATGCCAAAAGCGATAATGTAAAATGCTAAAATTAAGCATTTTTCATATCGCGGCTGTTACAAAACGATTATTCCGTCACTTTATTTTGAACAAATTTCATCAATGGAATCAACAAGTTAATCTTCGGATTGGAAGTCAAAAGGTGTTTTTTCATCATCCTTTGGAGTAAAAATTAATTTCAACTTTTTTCCGAAATAAATACTTTTTTCAAGAATTTAAATTTTTCTGTGTCAAAATGCCAAAATAAAGCTGAATGGCCATAAAATACCATTGGATCAAAAAAATGCCAATTCTCGAAATATTGGCATCCTATATTACCATGTGGCAACGCTGCACAGTGACTCAGAACGATCAAAAAACGGTAAAAATTAAATAAAATTTGATATAAATCGTAAATCAATAATGTTATATATCAAAATAACAATTTTTGGGTCAAAGATTTCAAATTTATTAATTAATTTTTTTTTTATGTGTAGCTTCGACGCGTATAACGCGCTTATGCGCGTATACGCGCGTTTAAGGTGACTATACGCGTACAAAAATTTTTTTTTTCAAGTTTTAGAATCTTCAAGACAAACACATTATCTTGATATATTACTCTACTTGATATTTTTATAAAAATGGTTTTTAAAGGAGGTTGATACATAGAGAAAAAAAACTGTATTTATTACATTCATTTTATTATTTACATTACAATTAATTTAATAACTTCATCTGGTAACGGTTTTCCTCGATAGCTCTTATGTTTTCTAAAAGATATGCTTGATACTTTTGGATCTGATCTTACTAGAAGGTAGTGCATCTGATTCATCATTGTGTTTAACCTTTAAATTTTTGCCGTGTGCTTAAATCTAGAATTTCTTATCTGTTTATTTAAACTCTCCAGTGCATCTTTCGAATATACCCCGACTAGCAAAGGTAATTTATGTGATATGGAAGAACTATGAAGCAGCAGTTTATGTACAGTGGGAGGCATAACATACCAGTTGTACAAACTCACTATACGTTTAGCTGTTTCAGTGCAGTATAAATCTAATTCATTGATATTAATAGAATATCTACAAGATATGGTTATGAGAATATTATGCAATCTTTCAATTATATCACAATCAACTTTAGTAATTTCAGAAAGAGCTTTACTATTTTTAAATGCTCTTCTGGCAGTATTGCCGTCATTGGTATTTCCAGACCCAGTTTTAGGCATGTCAACATATAAGCTTAACCGTTCTCTGAAGAGTACCTGAATCTGTTTTTTTTTTTAAGTCTACAGATAATTTTTCCTCAATTGCTTTTGGCTTATACTTTTTAATTTCAATTTTATAACTCAAATGAAGAATAAATTCCAAGCATTTTATCCAGCAATGCAAAGCTGAAATTCCAAGCCCCAAGGCTGACTCATTCTCAGTTTTTGCTTTTAATAAACCAATATTGTTCATTTTGTTGGGTTTAGCATTGCAAACATTGCAGGATTGAGTGGATTTTGTCTCTGTAAGTGCGTTAACTACTTTAACATTGTAAGATCAACTCTATAGCTGATATTAAAGGTCACCTTTCTTCCTGCAATATCAAAAACTTTGCAAAACGTCTTTAAGGTATTTATTTGATTTTTTAGATCTGATTCTTCTTCTCTGGATAAAATTGGACTCTCTTTTTTATATTGTAGATGAAGAGGTCTACAAAAGTGACAACTTGAAGGATTTGCATTTTTCCAAATTTTGCCATCTTTTACTTTGAGCAATAAAGGCACAAAAGCTGTACTAAAAAGATTTTCTTCACTCTTAAGTTCTATACTTGTGATGCTTGTCTCAAAGTATTTCTGTTTATAAACACTTTGGCTTGATCCTCCATTAAAACCAATTTTTCCATATAAAACTCCAAATATTTCGTTACCTTGACCACAAATAGGCATATCAATCATTTCAGTTATTCTACTCACAGTGTGATCTAACATGCTTTGAAGAGTACACTTTGCAGAAATTTCAGAAAAATGTATATTCTCAGGATAACATTTCAATTTTTCCACCAAAATATCGTACAAGGTAGGATAAATATGTACATTGTGAACAAGAGCTGAGTTTCTGATCATTTGATATTGTTTATCGCTGAGATCAGTGTTCATTTTTAATGCAAGAGCTTCCTCTACACTCATAATGATGGGAAAGGTTTTATCCAAAGTTTTATCAACTTTTTCTATCTTTAAAACATTAGACATATTGTTTTTTAAAAAAGAAGCTTTTTTTTTTTTCTCCAGCAGCATTTGCACTTTTTGCAGAAGCTAAAAATAGAGCTTCATGATGTTTAGTGGCTAGTTCTTTTATTTTTTTTTCTTTTGCTTTGCTCTCCAAGAACACTCAATTGTTTATGGGGCCTTCCAGAACCAAAATGACTATTTTTATTGTTCATAAGGTTTCTTTGAAGCCAACGATTTTCTTTTTGTATAAATGTATCATAACTTCGTCCACATTGTGTTAGTTTTCTCTTCACCTTTGAAATAAATATAACTAAAGCAACCTTTACTTTATTTAAGTTTTCTTTGCGAATTTCTTCAGTATTTTTTATTTCATTAAGTAAATCCTTGCATAATCTTAATTTATCAACTCCTAATTAATGTATATTTGGGATAAGATCTAATCTTTTCATTGTTATTGTTTTTAAGAACCATCAATATAATAAAACTAATAAATCAGAAACATTTTAAATTACATTATATATTTTTTTACTTTACACTGTTTAAAATTTTATTTTGTAATGGCTTTAACAATTGTCACATTGTTACATCCTGTAATAACACTATATTACTAAGTTAACTTTATATTACAGGAAATACTAAAGTTGTTCAGTTAAGCTTTTTCAAACATGTTGTACTTATCAAATAATAAATACTTTTAAAAATGGCGGAAAACGAGATTTTTAAGTGTTTATCAACATTTTTATTTCTTTAATAACTTCCAATACCGCAGGAGACCGCAGTAATCCCTTTATAATTTTAAAGTAGAAATGTTAATTAACTAGAAAAAATGTATATATTTTTGGAACTCGGTGGAACATTTTTTTAGCTGATATATAAACAGAAAAAATACAATTTCTTGCAACCTTTTTTTTAGAAAAGTCTTTAAATTTAAACAAAAAAATCAGACTATTTTTTTTTTGAGTAAATTTGAAATATATAGAGCCAAAAGATTATCTTTAAAAAAAATATACACTTTTATTTAAATTTAAAATACTCTATTTTAGTTAAATAAAAATCTCACATTTTTTAGATTTCTTTGATAATAATATCAAATTTTTTTACTTCTTTTAAGTATAAAATACAAAATAAAAATTTTATGACACAATTATTTATACTTTTGAAATAAAAAGTTATTGCAATTTAATATTATTTAAAAAAGGGCACTTAATTTATAGAAAAGTTGTGAGGGGTTTATTACCATTTTTTTGCTGTTTTGAGTCACTGGCGCTGGTTTAATTGAGGAGGGCGTTAATGCAGTTTCTCCCCCTCCCCCTTTTTTATGATTGATTGTGATAGAGAATTTTATGCTGATTCAGAAAAGTATAAAAACATAGACCTGAAAATTAATGGAAAAAGCTCTAAATCGAAGTCAAAGTTTTAAAAATTTCTACTAAAAACCCTTATATTCGCCATTTTAAAAAAATCTTTTACAAAACGCTTTTATTTTTAACGAAAATGAATTACCGTTACATTGCGCAATAAGCAGAGCTGATTTCATCAGCTTTAGCATTGTTATTTTAAAGTATTATAACGAAAGTGTTATAGCGAAATGAAATTAATGGAAGATTTCAAATAAAGGTTGAACGTAGAATGTGAGAATGTAGACAAATTGATGAATAAGTATTATCGTATTGCACGCTGGTTTTTTTTTATTAAGAAAACGGTTTAAGGGTTTTATTTTATAAATTTTAAGTGTGATAAAACGATTACGAACTGAAGTTCAAAAGTTCTTCTTTTAGGAAGCAAAACTATAAAAATTTTTTAAAAAATCTATTACAAAAGTACATAACTTGCATTATAGTTTATTTTCTAATAAATCAAAAAAGGGCTATTCTCATAGCCACAAAAAATTGCGCAAGATAAACATACTTTAACGACTTATTTAACGTAAAAACCATGCTATTAATGTATTGCTTTTGTAAGCTAAAAGATCATTAACTTGTTTATCTCAAAATGGAGAATATTAGGGTTTTTAGTGGGATTTTTTAAAACTTTTACTCCGAATTAAAGCACTCTCCGTTGATTTTCAGGTCCTGTGGCTTATCTATTTTAATCTGAAACGCCGCTCTGGTGAAAAATTAAATTTTTAATAAGGTTTGCTTCGACCTGAATCAGTGTTTTTTAAAAGGGCTGATTTGATCAAAACCCGTTTTTGAGAAAACTAAAAAAACTCTTTACATCTCTTAATATTAAATATACAGAATTTGAGTAATATATTTTTAAAAAATATATGCAAGAGTAATATCTTAGTACACTTTGATAATTGTTATAACATTTCGTTTGTTAATAATTAATTAATGAAATTTCGAAAAATTGGCGCTTTTAAAAAAAATCGAATATTTCGAAATCGAAACTGTTTATATTTTCCGCGTGTTGCGGCTAAAAGTACGAATCAGCTGGAGAGTGATTTTTTTAAAAAGGGCATATTTGAAACAAATTTGCCTTTTAAAAAAAAATCAAAAAATTTCAGGTGGCTTTATTTCTGTAAGAAGATAAAATTTAAACACATTTTTAACATAAACTGATGAAGCTATCATAGAAGGACACAAAACACACAAAAAGTGAATTTTAAAAAAAATATCAAATCAGCCCTTTTAAAAAACACTGATTCAATTATTTGACCTGTCCTGGAACGGAATTAAATATTCTGACAAAGAATTATCTTCTATTTCTTTATGTTGTACACGATTAGATCATAGATGCTGTAAATGGTTCGAAATGGTTCCATTAAAAGTTCTACTTTTCTTTCTACTTAACTTAATTTGTAATGTGTTACAGGACGCCATATAATAAAAACCATATTCAGTAATAAAAATTAAGTTTGAGATTGTTTTTACATTCTAATGAGGGGAAATCGAAACTTTTATTTTACTCGTCAAATTAATCTGAAATGCACTGTGGAGTTGTAAGATTGATTTTTTCTTTAAAAATTAGAAACAGCAAATTTCTCAGACATAAATTATGTCAAAATGCGTGGACAGAAAAATGTCTCGAACATATTTTATGTCGGCAGAAAATGTGTCAGACATAAAATTATGTAAAACTATGTGGACAGAGAAATATCTCGGACATATTTGATGTCGGCAGAAAATGTCTCAGACATAAAGTTATGTCCAAGTAAGTTGGCAGAAAATTATTTCGGACATATTTTATGTCAACAGGAAATTTGTCTTGGACATTTTGGACAGATAACAACTCTGATTTTCGAATTAAAAAGTCAAGCGTAAATTAAAACGAAGCCTGCCGTTCGGTATTTGTTCGGTAGACAACCAGCAAAAAAGTCTTTTATTTATCGCCTAGAACACCAAAGTCTTCCTCGAATTGGCTAAATTGGACTCCTTTAGAGTGCAAAAAAATCTCTGAAGTAAAGTTCAAGATATTTGCGTATGATAGAATAAAGTAATGTCTGTCATACCCTAAGCAAAAATTCCATCTGATGAACCAATAGCTATGAAATATAGTGAAGGAAACTTGATGATTCAGTAGAGGCTCTATAAGTTCACCTTTTTGTTTGTATTATTGATCAACAAAATTAAAAACGCATTCTACATTCGAGAAAGAAATTGCAAAAAGCATTTATCTTCCTTATGACAACTATCCTAAATAGACAGCAAAAGTAATGAAGGCTTTTGTCAACTAGTTTTAAAAAAGTCGCTATGGTCATCAGAGAAAAAATGATTAATTCAAATGGCCATCACTAAGTCCTGACTTAATTTCTGTTTTAACCAAGGGCGGGGAAAAATTAATTGGGCAAACAATTAATTGCAATTAATTGATTGCAATTAATTGATTGAAAAATTTTTAATACCAATTAATTGATTGAAAATATTTTTTAAACCAATTAATTAATTGGGTCAGAATTGCAATTAATTGATAATTTTGCCATTAATATTATTTACCGAGATTATATTATACTTTTATGTAATTTTTAGTTTAGCACCGTTTTTAACCATAAAAAGTTAAAGATAGATTGACGCATAACCAATAATACGCATGTATACGCATTTTCATTTCAATTGTGCTATTAATTATGTTTATATGTGCACATAAAGTAAAAAAAATCCTTTTTAGGATTTTTATAAATCTCGCTAACAATGAATACAAAAGAAATAGTCAATATTTACTTCAAGAAAGATGAAGCTAATGACAGTAATTGGACCTGTAAGTGCGGAAAAAAACTACGCCAGAAAACTGGGACAGGATGGACCAATTTATTTAATCATGTTAAAAGTATGCATCCAGAATATATAGAATATAATACTTCTTCAGCTTCAACACAACAGCCGATTACACAGTTTAGTGGTTTTACTCATATTCCAGGACCAATAATACTAAAGAGTGCCGACAATATGTATTCATGGATAGAATGAGTGACTTGTGGCCTTAAACCATTTTCATTTGTAGAAAACTCTCTTACGCAAAAATACTCTAAATTAGAAAATATTTCCATAAAAACCATGAAAAAGTACATGAATTTGCTGACTAAAAAGGTTGAAGTAGAAATTGCTAACATAGTTCCAGAAAATTTCGCAATTATTTTTGATGGATGGTCAAACGGAAGTACGCACTATGTGGCATTGTTTGTATCATATCCTAATAATGCCAGTGAAAATGAGTACAGTACTGCATTAATTGCCTTTTCACCTATAGGAAATGAAACAGAGTTTACAGCAAAAGCCCACTTTGAATATTTATCATGGGTTCTTCAAAATATTCTTCGCAAAAGTATGACTAACGTAACATCTTTAATAGGTGACAACTGTGAAACAAATAAGGCCCTTGCAAATCTGTGCAATGTTCCATTAATAGGATGTGCCTCTCACAGGTTCAACTTGGCTATGGAAATGTTTTTACTCAAATATAAACATATCATCGATAAGACAAATACGCTTATGGGTAAATTCAAAAATTTAAAGCTAGCCGGAAAACTCCGTTTGTTGACTTCTCTTTGTGCTATTCAAAGAAACACAACACGATGATCAAGTACTTCAGAAATGATAAAACGATATTTTCGTCTTAAGCCATTTTTCACCCAAGGGAACTTTGATAAAATGCCCGAGCTAATAGATTACATGTTGTCTGCCAGGGAAGAAAATGATCTTCAGTTGCTAAACGAGACTCTACAAAAATTTAACTCAGTAACCATTGCACTTCAAAGAGAATCAATTGACATTTCAGAAGTAAGAATTTTATTTAATGAAATAATTAGACACGATGTTAATATGGGTACCTATTTATCTTCAAATGCAGATATTATTCATTCTAAAACATTTGAAAGTGCGCTAGTTAAAATATTGGACAACAGAGAGCACGAACTATTTTTAAATGAAAAGGAAAGTGTAAATAAACTTCTAAAGCAATCTGAGATCACGCCAGTTAGTATTGATCATGATTTGGACTTTGCTTCTAAGCTGCTAAAGAAAAGAAAATTAGAAAAAATGTCTTCGGATTCAAGATATGTGAATTGCAAGTTTCTGGTGCCAACGTCAAATATTGCGGAAAGATTTTTCAGTGCTGCAGGTTACGCAATTGGCCATTTGAGACATAATATACTTCCATCCAATCTTGAAATGCAAATGTTTTTGTGTGTTAACAAACGATTTTGGGACAGGAAAATGCTCTCAGATATTATGATGAATAATGAAAATAACTGATTGTTTTAGTGACTTACTCTTCAAATAAGTTTTGGTTTTCAATTTATTTTTTATGAGTTCTTAGTAAAGACGTACTTTAAACTGGAATTATACATTACAATGTAATGTACAATTCCAGTTTAAAGTACGTTATTACTTTAAATATATATATGCAATGATTGCATGTATATATTTAAAGCAATAACCCAACAATATTAATCTTTTAAGTATGATATTTAATAAAAAATGATAATTTTATGTTCTGTTTTTAAAATTTTTAGACATTTTTAAAAACCAATAATTAATTGCAATTAATTGGAAAAATTGATTGAACTGTTCAAAAATTGCAATTAATTGATTGCACTGAATAATAATTGCAATTAATTAATTGGTAGTATATTTTTAAACAATTAAATTGCAATTAAATTTTCCCTGCCCTTGGTTTTAACACCAGTGGAAAATTTGGATTGTCAAGCTTCTTTAATTATTGTAAAAAAGTTGGATTTATTTGATGAAAATTAAAAAATAAATACTATCGATTATTAGTAATTAAAAACACTTGTTTATCTCATGTCACGGGTTTGTTAAGAAATTTTTAACATAAAAGAATTAAACACGTTTTTTAAAGGAAACAAAAATGAAACGCTCCCGGGTGGGCTTGAACCACCAACCTTTCGGTTAACAGCCGAACGCGCTAACCAATTGCGCCACGGAAGCATATCTTCATTCAAAGACTTTTATAAATTTATAACAAATGCGAAGTACAAGTTGTAACAAGCTTAACAACGGCGATTTTTTGTATAAAGGTTTTCCAAACATCCTTGGATCTGGAAATTACCAAATTGTGAAACAACTCCATGTAACCTATTTAAAATGTTATATACAATGCGAATTCACCTTACTTTTTTAAAATAAACTTTTGTTTTCAAAAAAAAAAATGTTGTTTTGACGAAACCATGTAAATAAAATTGACATTTAAGATCAGTGGTTCCCAACCGGTGGTCCATGGACCCCTGGGGGTCCATATAAACTTTTGAAAAGGACCACAGGGTAAACGTAAATTCAAAACAAATTTGAGTTATTGAATTTTAATTTTGAAATTTTTCTCTGTTTTAAAGAAACAAATAAATCTTAAATTCAAAATGTAATTCATGCTAGACAACATATGTTGCACAAAATCTGTGTAAGCCAATTCGACGTTAACCGTCTATGACAATGATATATTAAGAATAACTAGATGTCTAACTGCCGTAAATCAGCATAAGAAAAAGTGAAGCAAAAATCGGCCATTATGGGGGGCAAAATCTTTACGCTATTTATCAAAACAAAACAAATACGAAGTTTATGATTTGTTAAATTTGCCCCCCATAATGGCCGATTTTTGCTTCAAAACATACGCGGAAGTTAGACATTAGGGGTGTTCAAAAAAAAAAAATTTCGAAAACGCGAATACACAACAAGCTAAATTTGGGGCAAATATAAAAAAAATACGATTACAAAAAAAAAAAAGTCAAAAATATTGAGATTTGCCTTGTGCTCAAGCGTCAAAACCCCCCTAAAAATGCCCCAAATAGTACCCTCGTAGCAAGGCTTTGAGCACAAGGTAAATCTTAATATTTTTAATTTTTTTTTTTTTTAATGTGCTCATAATAATCTATACTTTTTTTTTAAAATTGATGTGTATCCGTGATTTTTCTTAAAAGTTCTTTAAATTGAAAACGATTTTATGCAAAAAAACGAAAATATGCGCATTTAACAAAAATGAATGCGCAATAATTCGTACTTATTTTATTTGTTTATATTCACATTGTTTGGTTTTTTAATTATTAATGTTTCTTTTGTCACTTGATTTGTGTACTTTGTTTGCATTTTTCTTTTGTTCTCACTTAATAAACAATTTTATTACCTGTCTAAAACTTGTAAAAAGAAAAAACTGACAATTGTAAATTAACGTTAATGTATATTGCGAAATTCTGCAGTAAACATTTTAGTTTCATCTCATATTTTGAAATTAGTGAATGTCATTTCTTTTAAAATAGTTTTAAAAATTATAATGGACAATTTAATAGAAAACAAAGGAGAGTCATAAAAAATGAAAGTTTCAAGTGCAAATAAAAGCAAGAAACTATTAAAAAGTGGCAATGAAAAGCGAAATATAAAAATGAAAAAAAAAACAAACATTTTATTATTGAGAAACCAGCAATACCAAGGAACGAATTTGTTTTGAGCTTTTTTTAATTTTAAATATCTAGTTTAGGATATAAGATTATAGTTTATAATGTGAAATCTTATGACTATAAGATTTCACATTGTACAAGAGCAAACTCAACCTGAATATTTTTGTTATTAACTTTAGTTGATCAACTGCCAACTGGATTAGATATTTTACAACACATAGCTTTTAATAAGTCGACGCTTTCTAAAACATCAATAAAGTCAATGATAATTGCATGCTCGGTAAAAAAAGACAGAAAATACGAGAGATGTGTTGAACTGCACTGTAGGTGTATTCTAAGCAAAATCAAGGGTCCCTGGCTTAAAGCTGGATTCCCTGGCTTAAAGCTGGATTCAATCAGATAATAACTTGATACAAAAGCTGAATAAGTTGAACAAAACGCATTTGAATTTGAAAAAAAACATGCACAGGAGGTCGCCTTTAGAATTAAAAAAGCAACAAGGCTTTAGAAAGGAGCTGGGAAAAATCTTTTGGGCAGAAATAGCTGACTTACAAAACTGTATAAAGAAGGACAAGAATAGATCAGACCTAGATAGGAAAAAGGACCTAGATTTTTTATACGATCAAGAACACAGCAGAAAGTTATTTCTAGGGCCTGAAGACAAAAAATATAGCGAGAAGGTATTACATATTATAATGAGTTAGAATTTGGTACGGACACCAGCAAAGATTCATCCTTTGGTTCCGATTTTGAACCAGGATATTGGCGTTCTATAGAGTCAAGTAGTCTTATAAAAGCTGAGATCCCAAAAGATATTATTTCTCGTAATGTTGCTCTAATTGCCACAATTACTGATATTTCTCCAAACGTTTTGACAAAAGTTACTGCTGCAATCCTTGATAATTCTGGGGTTGATTTTACAAATGTAAATTGCAGTAGGTCAACAGCATCTAGAAAGATGAAACAAACAGCTCATGAAATGGCAGTTATTGCTAAAGAAGATGTCGAACTTAGCATCCAAACTTCTCTCTACCCATACATTATACATTTTGACGGAAAGACACTTTTTGAAATTAATAATGGAAAAAAATTAAAGCATGATAGACTTGCTGTTCTGGCAACTATTGATAATGAGTCCCATATTCTCGGAGTTACGCCATTACCCTCTTCATCTGGAGAAGATCAGTACAATGGTGTAATGGAAGTCCTAAAAGAGTACAATCTCGAATCAAAGATTGGATTACTTTGTTTTGATACTACATCAAGCAATACAGGAATACATAAAAGATCTTTAATAAGAATATCTACTGAGTTAAATAAATATCTAATTCTTTTAGCTTGCAGACATCATGTTTCTGAGTTGTGAATCACACACTTTTGTGAGGCTATAACAAATAAAAAAACTAAGGCCCCTGATAACCCTTTGTTTAAACATTTCAAAAACTTGTTTGAGCAGCCTAATTTTAAGTACAACCTATCTATGTTAGTAAACTTTGGTTGGGAAGAAATTAAAGGAACTGTTGTTGAAAAAGCTGCTACAGAATCTCTTGAGTATTGTAGATCTTACTTATTAAGAAATAATATTGTAAGGGAAGGTAGAAAAGAACTTGCAGAGCTAGTGGTCAGCTATCTTTCTCCTTACATCATTAAAATTCGAAAAACTTAAGCGGTTCATCATGCAAGATTTCTTGGGAATCTATATATTATTTAAAAATGCAAATTCTTTCAACTCAAATTGATTTTATTCAAAAAAATAGAGAATATATTAAGGTAATAACTGAATTTATAGCTTGTTTTTATGCAAAGTGGTACCTGCAATCAAATGATACAATGAAAGCTCTTTTTATGGATGTAACTGCTATTCATCAAATGCATCAGTATAAAGCAGTATCTGCAGAACCATTTGCTGTTGATGCTGTGTTGAATTTTTTACTTAAACATACATGGTATCTTGACTCAACTCTGATTCCTTTAGCCTTGCTGGATGAAGGTGTTGCACTCGAAGAAAAGAAAAAAATTGCACTCGAAGAAAAGAAAAAAAGTCATGTTACTTTAAAACTGAAAATAAGCAAAAAAAAGATATAGAAAAATTGTTGAAAATTGAACTTAACATTCATCAGCAAATTCCTAGCTTAGCTTCTTTGGTTGATGAGTTCTCCTGGTTAATGTTTGATATGATCGGAATAAAAGATCAACAAATTGATGATTGGATGACCTTGCCACCTCAGTATTGGCACACGCAATCAACATATAAATTATTTTTAAATTTTGCAAAAAGTATTGTTTGTGTAAACAACCATGCTGAAAGGGCAATTGGAATGATGCAACAATTATTTGTTCACCGCTACAGAGACGAGGAAGAAAAGCAAAATAGGCTTATTGCTCAAAGCCTTGCTACGAGGGTACTATTTGGAGCATTTTTAGGGGGGTTTTGACGCTTGAGCACAAGGTAAATCTCAATATTTTTGACTTTTTTTTTTTGTAATCGTATTTTTTTTATATTTGCCCCAAATTTAGCTTGTTGTGTATTCGCGTTTTCGAAATTTTTTTTTTTTTGAACACCCCTATTAGACATCTAGTTATTTTTAATATATCATTGGTCTATGACTTGCGAACCACAATGAAACCATAAATACTTTATATTATTCTTACATCTGTAAATTTTAAATGCTATGTAAAATTATCTTATCTTATGGTAAAAATATTTTTCCTAACTAATTGGTTTGAAAGAAAGTAATTTGAATTATTTTCTTTGAATAGTCGAGAATATACAACTCTCAACTAAATTATACAAATCTTGAGTTAATATATTACATTATTTTATATTATTTTTTAAATTCTTTAGATGCCTAAAAGTAAAAAAAAGTCATTTCAGATGAATATATGAAATATGGTTTTACCTACATGCTAAAAGAAACCATTTGCTACCCACAGTGTATTACTTGTTATAAAGTACTAGGAAATGACTCTATGAAACCCTCAAAGTTTGCTATTCACTTGAATAAGTGCCATCCTGATCTTCGAACAAAAGATTCTGAATTTTTCAAAAGAAAATTTGAATCACTGAAGAGATGTAAGCTGGATAAAACTGGGATTATTCACAAAACTCAACAGAATATAGTAGAAGCATCTTATAAGGTTTAATATATAATAGCACAGAAGAAAAAAGCTCAGACATTGACTGAAGAAGTTATACTTCCATGTACAAAAGAAATTGTTAGATTATTATTTGGAGAAGAAGCTGTAAAGAAGATAGATAATATCCCTTTATCAAGTACTACAGTCAAACGAAGGCTAACTGACATTTCATCAAATATTAAAGAAAATGTTATTAATGAAATTAAAGGATCACCATATTTTTCTATTCAGTTGGATGAGTGCACAGATGTAAGTTCAATGGCACAATTAATTGTATTTTGTAGGTATATTCACAATAATAAATTCAAAGAAGAATTTTTGTTCTCTTCTTTCCTTGAAACAACAAAAGCAGCTGATATTATGGAAATTATGAAACAGTTTTTCAATGACAATCAATTACAATGGAAATATTTGTTAAGAATTACTACTGATGGAGCTCCTGCCATGATGGGTTGTAAGTCTGGATTGCAGACTAGGGTAAAAGAGATTGCTCCAAATGTAGTTGGTGTACACTGTTTTATTCAAGTTGATTTTTTTTACAAGAATTTAGAGAGCCTGTACACTCGTTTCCATTTCGAACCACACAAGATTTGGAATGTGGATTAGAAACGAAGTGAAAGTTTTTATATCAAATGAAAAGTGGACTTGTAGAATATTTTGAATTTGACAATTTTGAAATAACAACTGCTTATCTTGTGGGCATTGTGGGTCATTTTAACAAGTTAAATTTGCAACTTCAAGGCAAAAATGCTAATGTCATTACATACTTGGATAAACTGAAGGCATTCATTGAAAAGCTCAAACTGTATAAGACTAGAATTAATAATGGAAATTTGGTGTTTCAAAATTTAAATAGCGTAATTGGAAATAACATGCTTCCCGACGTTATAAAGATAGAAATACTTTGTCAGCTAGATAATTTGATTAATGAATTTGGTAACTATTTTCCAGGTGTGAAGCTTTTGAGTAGTGAAGTAATTATATAACCGTTTTCCTGTGATGTGAAAAATGTGAATGAGGAAGCACAAGAAGAATTTATAGAGTTAAAGAATGATACCACTGCTAAGGATCACTTCAAAAGAACACCATTAAATAACTTCTGGTTGAAAATGAGGAATTCATATCCATCGTGTTCAACAATTGCACTTAAAGCCCTTATTCCTTTTTCAACATCATATTTGTGCAAATATATCTGTAAAAACCAAAAAAAGAAATAGACTTGAAATTGATGCAGTTATTAGATGTGCTCTATCAAAAACTAAACCGAGTTTTCAGATAATAATTGCTGTTAAGCAGTGCCAGAATTCACATTGACCAGTTTTTGTATCATATATTAACTAAGATAAAATATTTTTGGGTCATAGATAGTCTACTCAATTAAAAAATACCTTGAATAAAATATTGTCATGATGAATAAAAATTACAATATTAAAATGTTTGCCTTGTAATAGTTTTTAAAAGCAAAGGGGTCCATGGAGATTTTATGATATATAATTTGGGCAACAGGTAAGAAAAGGTTGGGAACCACTGTACTACGGAAATGAACCAGCTCTCTTTAGCAAAGAGGACTGTTTAATTTCAGTAATAGATTTTATTATAAGAAAACTAATTAATTTTTGTTTATTGGCTTATTCCTAATAATTTTATACTTTTAAAAAGGTGTGGTGATAAATTTTTTCTTGGTAATTGGCATCAAAAGTTACTACTTATGTCGTGCATAAGATAAGAACTGAATAAAAAAGTTAATACATGTTCTCACAGGATTCCAACTAGGGAGATTCGTCTGCATCTATTTATCTATATGTTAGCAGCTAAATTTTCAAGTTTTTCTGTCCTAACTTCTTAACTTTTTAACAATTTTTAACAATTTTTCTAAGATTTTTAACAATTTTCCCTATAATGTGATTGTATAGTGTAATTTATTCAAAAAAAAAGATAACTTGTAATAGAAGGAAGAAATTCAAGTTTTATTGAAAACATAACCGTGTAAAAGTTTATAAACAATTCCATATCCCATTAAGAAAATTAAAATTTCATTAAGAAAATGTATTTATATTAACATTAATTTACTGGAGATAATATTTAACATAAATTGAATTTAAAAAATAATTGGAAAGTCGAAGGAATCGTCAAGAGAAAACAAAAGTTTAATAACACGTGCTGTAGAGAAGAAGATTCTTTATATGCAAATTTCTTAGCTTTATGATGTGGCTAAATCAACAATTAGCGTACTAGTTAAAATGCTAGTTAAGAAACTTGAAAACAAGGATTGCCAGGCAGGCCAATCAGGCATAATTTTTCTGACAGGACACCTGATATTCTTTAATTTCTATTCTCTTCCAGTCAAAATTCAAGCAGAATTCCTCTTTGGTGATAAGTTTTTTCATCATTCTTAATCATTCGATGCCATATTCCAAATTGTAATGACGTGGGTAGATCTAATCCCTCTTAAGCTAAGTTTTAAAGAACAGTAGATGCGTCCCTTGTTGATAATCACACTTTTGGCAGGTTTTCTTCAGAGGGAAAGAAACTTCTGCAACTCACGAATCCGTGCTGCTCTTGTCTTCTTTAGTATAAATACCACTTGGTTGTGACAGTTCAGATAGACTTCTCGGCCGTTTTGAAAGATGTATTGTTGACATGGAGGCCATTTTCACAGTCGTGTATCTTACTCGACCTTTTGATTCAATTTTTTTTCCATAAAGTTTCCCTTTGGTTTTGTAATATCAAACAGATGAGGAAGATTTTTTTTTAAATTCTTCATTTGGTCGCTTTCAATGTTTTAAAACATTTTTACAGTCAATCATTTGTAAAACTTGCAAAACTCAGGAATAAAAGGGAAGTTCAGCTTCTTCCAAAGCTTCAGTAACTCCTCAGAACTTTTCTTTACTCGGCCAGCTCACCCTTTGACTTCATCGTACAGTCCCAAAAATCTACAAACAATGTCTCTGTTCAAAGACATTTTACACTATCCTTTTTCATTTCTGGTATGCTGAGACAGCGTTTTTTGTTGTTAAATTGTGCGTTCTCCTTTTTTTCTAGATGATTCTACTATTGCTTTCAATCACTTACTACAAAGAGATATTTTAATTTAAATTTGAGAATTTAATATGAATGCATTCATCGAAAATATTACATGACCAAAGTGAAATAATCACTAATATAACCACTAACATAACCACTAGCCAGGGCCGCCGAGAGCCTTCAAGCCGCCCGGGACAAAACCTTTTTTGTGCCCCCTATAGATTTCTCTTCATATATATACTTAGCATAGAAGCAAAAAAGTACATTATGCCTTTATAGCTACTTTGACTTTATTTCATTTTTTGCTAACTAACCGCATCATAAACAATTCCTAATTTAAATAAAATTTTTGAGCTTTTTTAGAGGCAAAATTATAAATTATTTCATCATATTACAATGATTTCGCGAGATCATTTTCAATAGACAACATCATAAGATTTGAAAGTGGCTCTTGTCCCATGGTGGTTCTGAAATGATTTTTTATAATCTTAAGTTTACGAAAAGATCTTTCACCCTCTGCAACGGATATTGGCATTGTGTGAAAAATGATTAATTTCGAAAATATTTGTAAATTGCTTCGAAAATTATATTTATATATATATAGAGAGAGAGACCTATATATATCTATAAATCACCATCAAATCAGTATTTTGATTAGTAGCTTTGTAAAACCAACGTAATTCTTGGAGCATTTGTTTATCTTTTTCACATTCTTTTACCCTTTTGGAAGCCAATGCCCTATTTTGGGCACCAGAAAGTTTTTTACGATTCATTATTAACAGTTACTGTAAATAACCGTACGCATCAATAAAATAATGGCATTATCAACTATTCAAATTCATCAAAAGATTATAAACTCAATCTCAAAAAGCTAATGTCATAAATCAATATTTCAATAGTTAAATATAAATCTTAAACACGAATTACCATAAGTTGATCGTAAAGAGTTGAAAAATATTTACTATTACTTTCTAAATTCTGAAATTTTCGAGGAATTAAAAATAATGATATAACGCGAGTAATATATACATTTCAATTATGGCATTTTAAGATTAAAAAAACTATTTTTATTTTACTTCGGCATCTGGCGCCCCATCGACATCTGCCGCCCGGGACAAACTGTCCCTTTGGCCCCCCCCCCCCCCTCTCGGCGGCCTTGCCACTAGCATAACCACAAGCATAACCACTAACATAACCAAAAAGTTAACTTCCAGGCGAAAGTTCATCAAATGCAATATCAAGAAAACAATATTTTAAAAAAAGTTAAAAAGTCATAACCCTAATACTTTATATATTATTATTGTTACTATTTTTATTATTATTATTATTATTACTAGTATTAATATTATTATTATTATTACTATAATAATAATAATTATTATTTTTATTATTATTATTAGTAGTAGTAGTATATATATGTTACAACAAAAGTAAAAATAATTGACAAAATACAAATAATAGATTGTCAGATTACAGTTAGTTTTTGTGAAGCTCATATTGCAACTTTCACAAAGGAAAGCTGCGAGCTGTAGTAACATTAGAGCTTATCGAGGTTCGCTTTAAAACTGTTGACAGTTGGAGAACTGATTACTTTATCTGGTAACATGTTCCATGCCTTGGCAATGCGATTGTTAAAAAAGTGGAAACGAGATAAATTGTTGCTGTACTTCTCAAGGTGAAGTCTTTCTCTGTGATTTGCTCTTGGTGGAATTGTGATGAGGGGAAAGTGCCAGTTGACTGTGTCGATGTTATTAATAATTTTATATTTTTGGATGAGGTCACCTCTTTTACGACGCTCAACGAGAGAAGATAGGCCAAGTTGTAAACATCTGGACTTGTAGTCTAGCTTTTTCAGTTTGTCTGGTATTTTTGTGGTTCTGCGCTGCATTAATTCTATAGTTTGTTCATCTTTCACCAAATGAGGGTTCCAAGCCGGAATTGCAAACTCAAGTAAAGGACGAATGTAGGTGCAATAGAGTTGTTTCCATAAAAAAGCATCATGAGATTGGAAAGTGTGTTTTAGGATGCCTAGCATTTGATTTGCTTTACATGAGGCAATTATGGATTGGGTTTCTACTTTAAGATCATTGGTAATTTGAACTCCCAAGTCACGCTCAGAAGTGGTTGCTTCCAATGTAGTTCGAGTCGTAATTGAACAAGGGCCTAATTCCTCCATGGAGTACTTGAAAAGAGTTAATTTTTTTTGACCAAAGTGCATGACCTTGCATTTCTTTGCGTTTAACTCCATGAGCCAAGATTTAGTCCAGTGAACAATTTGGTCAATATCTGATTGGAGTTGAAGTTGAGCAGCAAGTGAGTTGACAATGCTTAGGATTTTAGTGTCATCAGCATAGATCTTAGTGACTGAATAGTGACGAATAAAATCTTTGTGTAGTAGGGATTCCTCTATTTGGTTTGAGATGATTTTATTGTTTGTGTATATAGCTACACCTCCTCCGATTTGGTTGCAACGGTCTGAACGATAGAGGTTGTAGTTCGGAAGAGAGGGAGTTGATTGGTCATTGAACCATGTCTCGGTGATAAAAATAATGTCAAAAGAGTTGTTTTCTGCAAGTAAGGACAGTTCGATGAGTTTTATGGGATTGAGGGAGGTTGCATTGGTGTAGAAGCACGAAAGATGAGATAATTTAATGGAAGAGCTGGCCTTGTTAAGGAATGAATTAGTGAGATGTTGAGAGCGACTTAATGGCTTCAGCAGCTGATTTCCATTTGAGAAATGGGTTCCTCTCTCTTCCATTGATGTTGACTGTTTTGGATGTGTCAATGCATTTGATTTTTTCGCTGCGGATGACAAATCGAAAGGGTTTGTCAAGTAAATCTTTTGCCAATAATTCTGCATTTTCGGTAGCACGCTTTTTGTTTAAGTTGTTGAATGTTTCTTGTTCGAGAGGTGTACGGTCTGGGCGAATGTAGACAGATTTTAATTCGTCTATTGAGGCAAGTTGCTTTGCATTAGATAAGAGATCATTGCGGTGCTCTTTCGAGTCAAACTCAACGATGATCAATTCTATTGGTTCAGCTGCTATATTAGTTAAACTGGTGGTATTGTTAATCTTTTTTGTGAAATGCCCAACTACTTTAAAAGCAACATTAAAGTTAAGTTTTTGGAGCATGCTTTGAACTGAAAGTAGCCTCTGATTATTGTCAGAGGATTTTGGAAGACCAGCAATTATAGCTCTTTTTAATTTCATTTCTACAATTTTGGCATTTTCGTTGACTGCTGTGATAATTGCTTTATTGGCTTCTGAACCGTGCTTGACTGCGCTTGCCCAGCTAAGAGTTGTGTTTAAGCTCGGAGATGCTGAGTTTGACTGTTGAGAAAGATTTGCTTTTAGAGCAATATTTTCTTTTTCAAGAGTAGATACGCGGGTGTGAAGTATGCTGACTGTGGCTATTAGTTTTGATATCATAGTATCAAGCTTTTGAGAAGCAGCTGAATGGTTACCTTGACCTAGGCCTGGCCAGTTGGCTACTAGAGCTGCAAGTTGGTCAGTTGAATAAAAATTATTGTTATTATTACTATTATTATTATTGCTATTATTATTATTATTATTATTATTATTATTATTATTATTATTATTATTATTATTTTTATTATTATTATTATTATTATTATTATTATTATTATTATTTTTATTATTATTATTATTATTATTATTATTATTATTATTATTATTATTATTATTATTATTATTATTATTATTATTATTACTATTATTACTATTATTATTATTATTATTATTATTATTATTATTATTATTATTATTATTATTATTATTATTATTATTATTATTATTATTATTATTATTATTATTATTATTATTATTATTATTATTATTATTATTATTATTATTATTATTATTATTATTATTATTATTATTATTATTATTATTATTATTACTATTATTACTATTATTATTATTATTATTATTATTATTATTATTATTATTATTATTATTATTATTATTATTATTATTATTATTATTATTATTATTATTATTATTATTATTATTATTATTATTATTATTATTATTATTATTATTATTATTATTATTATTATTATTATTATTATTATTATTATTATTATTATTATTATTATTATTATTATTATTATTATTATTATTATGGGTCTACTTTGGTTTGTGTCTTAGACACAAACCAAAATTTATCTATCTTAGACACAAACCAAAATGCAAAATATTGGCGATTTAATTGCCCTCTATAATATATCTTCCAAATTTTTATAGAAAAGGAAAAGGAAGTAATTTGTACTCAAATTTTGAGTAATAAAATTTTTAATATCTTTTTAAATGTTCAAAATGTTTTAAAAAATTACCGGGATTCCCGGGAAATTTCATTGAAATCCCGGGATAACGGGATGGTTTTTTACCTCCGGTATCCCGGGATCCCGTTTGAGAAACCCTAGCTAAAGTGCCAAATTTCTATCTGTAACTTTATTTAACTAATATTTAGTTTGACAAGGTTCTAACTAACAAAAACTTCATAAACTCTTGCTGGTTTTTATTAACTAACTATTATGATAGAGAATTTTATATAAAAAAAATAGGTCTAAAAGTAGAATAAAATACCATTAAAGCTATTATTTGAAAATTTAAAAAAGTTTTTTTATAACGTGACTCTAATTGTCACCTGTCACTCTGCGAAACAAAATACTGCTTTCGATTAGCATAGAAATAACTATAATAATTCAAAATAAAAGAGGATTTATGAGCTAAGATTATCTTTTTGTTTTAAAGTAATGGTGTTTTTGCATTAAGAAATTTACAAACTTACCGCAGTCAATTAAGTACTATATTTTCCGGTGCCTACCCCAAAAAGTAAGCCAATACTTCTTCATATTTCTTTACTAATCTTTAAAGGTTAGTCGATATATGTGCACTTTGGAACGTTGATCTTACAAAGTAGCTTATTTTAACTTGTTAAATCAAAGATATCAGTAATATTAAAATTTAAACAACATGTAATAGAACGTTTTTGTAGCAGTAATAAAAACCAGGCTGCGTCGTTAAAAGAGAAACCACGAGGAAAACAATTGTAGTGAAAATACAAATAAAAACTGATGACACGCTGAAAAACAAATTTTTTCAAAAAGGAATTACGGTAATAGATATTTTTTTTCATGTAAAAGAAGAAAAAGTCAGTGTTTGAAAAACATTTTATCTAACTACACAGTTGATTTCACAAAAGCTAGTTTACACAGCTCACAATGTCAAATATGTTAAAACAATTACTCCTGCACAAGATCTACGAGGTAAAATCATGAAAGGCAAACGTACACCGCACAGTGCACCAAAACGTGCACCAACTCAGCTAGGGATCACATAAAATCTTTTCCAACCGTCGAGTCACATTGTCGTGTAAGTACTAATAGAGAATACGTTGAGTCACACCTTAATATTTCAAAAATGTGTAATCTTTACAAAGAGAAATGTATAAACGAAAATGTTGAGCCGGTAAAAAAATCTATGTACTACCATATTTTCTCCACCGAATTCAATCTTGCTTTTCACATTCGCAAAAAGGATAGATGCGACCTTTGTGAAGTTTAAAGTTGCTGAAAACACTGATACTATGTCTGAAAAATTGAGAGAAGACTTTGAAAGACATCAAGTTTTTTTTAAAAAAAGAGAGATATACGTGCTAAAGAAAAAAAAGATAAAAATGATCCGGTTTTACTTTTTGACCTTCAAAATGTTATATTGACTCCGCATGCAAAAATTAGTTTCCTCTTTTATCTGAGAAAGCAAAGCGTGTATAATTATTTGACAAATTATTTTTCAACAACCAAAAAATCCTGCGTTCCTTAAAATCGGAATAGTTTATTATCAAATGCTGTGTTACATTTTTTAAGAGACAATCCTAACATTAATTCAATCACTATGAAATATTCCCTTCAGGTCATTTATGCGTCCAGGAGGTGGATCATGCCCATAGCGAAATTGAAAAGCTCATGTGGAAAACTGATTTTTATAGTCCGATTGGATTGATAAGGATGTTGAAACAAGTTAACAGAAAAAATCCTTGTCGTATCATTCAAATGAAACACATGACTTCAAGGATTAATCAGTAACAGGAAAGCTATTTAATTACAATTCAGTTCCTTTTTCTAACATTGCTATTCTAACATTTACTTAAATATCTCACATTATACATTTTAAATTTAGCCATGATTGCAATGGACCTATGAGCTGTGCGTATGTCAAGTTCAATGAAAAAACTAACAGAAAGAATGCAGTAACAAGTCCATCGACTTCCACTGTTTTGAATGTAAAACCAAAGATTCAAAATTGTACAAAGGAACTTGCAGACTTAAAAAAAAAGATGTTAAAGCTGCATTTCCGTTTACGCCTCTCGAGGACAGAGATTACTATCGAGTTGTTCTTCCCCTATAAAATCTTTAAGGGTTGTACTTAATGTAATGATTTTAAAATGTACCAAAAAATGTAGTACAAAAAAAAAAAATGAGTAAACAAAATGTTGTAACCTTGTTTTGTGACTGAAACAATAATCTAATTTATAAAAATTAGCTTTTTATTATATTATTGTTTCAGTTACAAAATTTAAAGTAACTAACTGCCTCAGTCACAAAATTTCAAAATAACTAACATGTTTCTAAATACCGTTAAACAGCAGTTAGAACCTTGTCATGGTGAGAATATGATTATTTCACTATGACAAGGTTCTAACTGCATTTTGGGGGTATTCATTTTTCTATGAAGAGTGAAACATTTTTTTATAAAAAATAGTTATACTTATAGCAAATGCTTATGTTATCATGAGTAAATATTATTATCGATGGATTTTAATAATTTTTGATGGTAGGAACATAATAATTTTTAACATTGATTTACTCAAAACTACTCGCGGATCAGTTAGAACCTTGTCAAACCAATGTCTCAGACATAAAATTATGTCAAAATATGTGGATAGAAAATATTTCGGACATATTTTATGTCGGCAGAAAATGTCTCATACATGAAATTATATCAAAGTAAGTGGACAGAAAAATAATTCTGACTCAATTAATGTCGGCAGAAAATGTCTCAGACACAAAGTTATGTCCAAGTAAGTTGGCAGAAAATTATTTCGGACATATTTTATGTCAACAGGAAATTTATCTGAATATATGGCGACATATCTGCCAGACATATTATGCCGTAACAACTCTGTCGAAAACATTTCTTTATTCAAATTTACTGCACTTTTTCTTCAAGTAAAAGAGTTCTACGATCTATTTCATTAGCTGTTCTTGGTCTTCCTAAACGGATCTTGTTTTATAAAGATACAGTACAATCTCTCTAATTCGAATCTCCTTAATTCGAAAACCTCTATAATTCGACTAAATGTAAAATCGAACTCTTCGAACTCTTTTTTCAAATTTCGAATTTTTTGATTTTTGTTTAACAATTAGCGTGAATTATTTTCTTCTGTTTAAAAAAAATCATGGCATTAACAAGACGGCGGACATGTAATCGGCGCACCCCCCCTAAATTCGGTAAAACCGACAGTTTACGAGTCTGCTGGTTTGGTGCATTTTACAGAATCGGAATTCGAACGGTATTGGGTTTCGAACGGTACGAAAAAATTCATAAATAAACAGTTTACTTTTGCTTTGTTTAAAGGTTTTTTAAGCTAAGTTTTTGATTTTTTTGTTTAACTTAAATAATAAAGATAAACAAAGCTTTTTTAAGCTTTAACTTTTTGTATTAATTTTGTTATCAGATAAATAGATTCATCAAGTTTACTTTTCATTTAGGATAAACATATCTGGAGATGTTGCAAATGTACGGAAGAAAAAACTCATAAATAAACAGTTTCATTTTTCAACTAAATTTTATACAGAAAAAACTTTTTATAAACTCTAATAAAGCAAAATAAACTGAAAATATTTTTATTTTATTTCATTAGAGAGGATACTTGTCATGTATATGTTGCAAATAAAGAGTAAAGTTTTGCCAAAGATTCTCAGACTTGAAAGCAAAATACTCCCTGTATATAGCTTCATCAAGTCGACTCCACTTTAAATCACCTTGTGATCCGCAAACAAACTTCAATCTTCTCTTTATTCGACTCCAAAAGGCCTCAACATGGTTTGATGTTGCTTGGGTTACAGGATCAACAAAGTTAGTTGTGTGGTTTACTGTCAGATGGTTATAGCCCATGTTTTTCAAATTATTGTAGGCAGCCCATTGATCTGAATGAATGGTAGAACCAACAGCCACCCATCTTTGAATTAAGGGAATCAATGATGCAGCAGATCGATCCTCTACATGGGTTAAATATCCTTTTTTATTTGTTACATCATACGCTCCAAATACCCAATGTTGTTCAACAACATGCCCTACATTGTTCTTTCTTTTAAACATCAATGTCTCATCTATTTCAACAACATGGCCAGGGCCACCTAACTGATTCATATTAGCAACATCAATTAATTTAAAGGAACAGATGTCCCTGAAATACTGGTACCACTGAATTGATGTATTGCTGCAAACACCAACTATATCACTGGCTGTTGTAACAGGGACCTCTGCAACCCATAAGAACATAAGTTGTAGAATATCGCTAATACTAAGTGAAGAAGAACTTTGAAAAAAACCATTTCTTATTGTTTTTGTCCTTTTACATTTGCAACATCTCCAGATATGTTTATCCTAAATGAAAAGTAAACTTGATGAATCTATTTATCTGATAACAAAATTAATACAAAAAGTTAAAGCTTAAAAAAGCTTTGTTTATCTTTATTATTTAAGTTAAACAAAAAAATCAAAAACTTAGCTTAAAAAACCTTTAAACAAAGCAAAAGTAAACAATAACAACACTCATTAACTAAAAGTTTAAGACTTTTCGAAAATATTTACTTGACAGCGATTATACTTTTGAACATTCATAGCATGTCCACATTCACAATAGTTCTGAGAATCCATTATTCTATGGTGCTGTAGAAGCCTTATTAAATTTTCATCATTAATTAGTTCAATAAAATGTGTCAGAGGAGACATCTTCAAAGGTTTGAGAAGTTAAGTTTGAGTGAAATATTAAAACGTGATTAAGCAAAAGTAAACTGTTTATTTATGAATTTTTTCGTACCGTTCGAAACCCAATACCGTTCGAATTCCGATTCTGTAAAATGCACCAAACCAGCAGACTCGTAAACTGTCGGTTTTACCGAATTTAGGGGGGGTGCGCCGATTACATGTCCGCCGTTTCCTAGATGTTTTAAAGGTGTGAAAAATATTCCTTGCTGCTTTAAGCCCCATACAAAAAGTTGGATGTCGGCAGAAGAAGAGGGGGTTAAAGAAATTGACCTAAAGTTTAGTTTTCAGAAAAGGAAGATTGTTTTAATTATAGATAATTGTTCTGCCTATGCACGTTAGTGCATAAACTTGATTGGGTGGAGCTTATCTTTCTTCCTCCGAATATAACTTCGATCACCCATTCTATGGATCAAGGAGTTATCCGATCTCTTAAAGCCAAATATCGCTCACTTGCAGTAAAGAAGCGAATTGCTGCCTTAGAAAAAGAGAACAAGATGCTTAAGTTTTTTATCTCAACTGCTATGTTTATGCTAACAAAAACATGGAATTCCATTCCAGATCAAACCTTCATAAATTGTTTCAAAAAATCAGGAATATCATTAGAAGCAGTGGAAAAGCATGTAAATGATGATAGCGACCCTTTCTGTGGCTTAGATGTAGACGAGACTGTAATGGAAAACTTAAGAGATGATCTCGATTTTAATTTCGCGGCCGAAGAGTTAGTAGACATAGATTTCGATGTTTGCATTGCCAACAAATCATCAGATAAGGACATCATTGCAGAAGTTTCTGAGCATGATGTTATTGAAACTGAAGAAGAATCTGATGATGGGTGCGTTGGTGTTTCTGACAATGCTACAAAACTAAGTCTGAACGAAGCGATTCATGCATGTCACTGTACTCGAGAATTACAGTCTTTATTCTAACTTTGGAGATGATTTGACGAAGGCTCTTAAAGACATAAATCGTGTCATTGAAATGGATTTAAAAGCCTCAAAAAGACAATCTACAATTACTGACTTTTTTTAAAAAATGTTAAAGTTTAAATCACATAATATATATTGTATTTAGGCCTAAGAATCACTATTTGTTTGTTTGTTTCATTTCTATTCGTTACTTTAACCAGAATATTTGAAAAAAAGTCAACTTTCTATAATTCGAAAATCTCTCTAATTCCAGCTTTTTTTTTCCCCGTTAAATTCGAATTAGAGAGATTCTACTGTACTCTTTGTTTCCTACATAACTTAAACGTCAACTAATTTAAAGATTAATTGTTTGAAAGAAACTTCAAGCAAAACATCGCAGGAAACTTTTTGAAATAAATAGTAAACTGAACGGTTTTTTACGTAAAATAAGAGTTATGGTGTAAACCAGTTTCTGTAAATATTTCAATTGTACAAAGAAAAAAAAAAGTTATCGAAGAAGAACTTGAATATTTTATCGTTCCCAAACTCTTCTATTTAAAAATACATAAGTCCTCAAAATATATCAGTTGTATTAGTGAAATAAATCAATTAAATAAAAAATTTTGGCTAGGGATCTAAATTACTGAAACTAAAACCCGACATGAATTCAAAAAACATTTACTACATTATCGTCTAATCTTCTTGATTTAGTGGTAAATAAGGGAGATGTTTCTCATATGGCGTTAAAAAATGGGATAAATATATCTTTTGATTTTGTTTTACAAAACCAAACAATAGAGTAACAATCATCAAGGTTTTAAATGAAGATGTATAAAAAAGGTTGTCAATTTTAGATAAACGTTTTTACCTCAGAATTCCGAATGACAAAAGTTTTGCAATCAAAAGACAATCAACAATATTTACTTACAAAAGCAACAAAATTTTTAGAAAGTAATCAACAGCATCTGTTGGTAAGAAAATTTTAAAAAATGTATTTCACAATTACTTGCAAGAGTAATTGTGAAATACATTTTTTGCAAGATCATAGTCCAGTCATATCATCACACTTAACATTTGTATCTTTCATGAGCCAGTCTGAGTTTTACATGAACATGCTTGTAAATGCTATTTTTAAAATTGAATTTAAACAATTTAAAAATTTTTTTGACAGTTTTATAATGGGTGACATTTAATGAGTCAGTGTTTTTAATGAGTCGGTCAGTATTTTTTTATTTTTAATTTTCATTATTTTATTGAGATGGTCAGTATTTTAATTAAATGGTCAGTATTATATATTAACTGACAGTTAATTTAGTTATCAATTATTAATTAAATGGTCAGTAAATTAACCAAGTGATCAGTTATTTAATAAAAACGATCTGTATTTTAAATGATCTGTAACTTAAATAAAATGATCTGTAACTTAACTAAAGTATTATGAACTCTGACCAAAGTAATTAGATAAAATTTACAAATAAGACTACCATTTCTATCTGAACACTGAGCAAAGAAAGTTTAAAAAAATGGAAAATTTTGTTCCAGAATACAAGTTCTCTAGTGAAGAAGAAATTGAGACAATAGAAGAGCAAGCATCATTGAAATCAAGGAAACAGAAACAATGATGAAACATACCCGAATAAGAAAGATACATTTTCAAGTAAACTGTTTTTAGGTCATCAGACAGCTTGGTCATTTGTTTAAAATACTGACCCAAAATTATATGTATACTGACCAAAAAATACTGAACATTTATTTTAAAAAATACTGACTGATTTCATCACAAATACTGGCCAAAAAATTTGTACTATTTTTAAAATGATTTATTTTTTAATATTGTTTTTATTGAAATATCTATAAAAAAAAGCTTTTGTTTCTTGCAGGTGGTTGTGGAGATTGAGAGGAACAACTAAACACAGTTAAAGATGACAATAAGAATCCAGGAACTTCAGAGAAAGCTGTTTTATTATTTACCACTTTGACATTAATGTTATAAGAAAAAAAAATTTTTTTTGGCATTTAATTTGGCTATATCACCAAAAATGTAAAGTGTCAAAAAATCTGTTAAAGTGGAACAATAAATAATAAAGCAAGTTTGTATAGATTTTGTTAACTTACTGAATCAAATGGATCTAAATGTGTAATTTTTTTACACATTATTTTTCTAAATGAAATGAAGCATAATTTCTCACTAAGAAAACAGCAGATTTAGTAGCAGCTTTTCTCTGTAAGGCTATTTGGAGACATGGTTGATTTAAAATACAAACCTATGACAAAATTTGTGAGTTTGTAAATTCTGTGTTTATTGCATTACATAACAGGCACTTAGCATCTTGATATTTGATCGAATTCCACATGCTTATGCATGAATAAGATGCACATGCTTATTAAGGAGTAGTAAAGGGAATAACACATTTAAAAAAGAAATACTCTTTACATCATCTGTAACCATTTGTTAAAAAGGAGAGTAATTCAAAACAGAGGAATTTATGTTTAAAATGTGTTAATTGATGGTGAATTTTAATGCCCTTTTGACTTAATGAAACATCCCTCCAAAGATATTTGCCAAAGAGTTGCTGAAAAATAAGGACTCAAAATATTTGTTAAGCCAAATCTTAGAGACGAAAAAGAAAATGATGTACCTAAATCCATGAAAGAAAAGGTGGTGGAAACTGTTTTCTTTTTCAAGAGACTTCGTTTTTGCTGACAGCTCACACAACTATATCAATTCAATTTTTATTGGAATTGATATAGTTGTGTGACCATTCGTAGGACAGAAACTGGCATGGTTCAAGTGATCAGCATTTAATAAACTCAACCAACTAACATCTCATGCTATTCTATTAGAAAATAAAAACAATCACCATTTTAACATTTTCATTAAATATTTTAAGTAATTTTTTAACTTAACTAAAATCTAATTGATTTTCCAGTTACTTTATAAGTAAAGTGACTCAGCAAAATGGTATAATGATGTCCTAAGGTTTTTTAACTACTTCAAGATTTGGTATTCCCCACACTGTTTATTTAATAAACAGGTATCTGATCTATCCCTCCCTTTCTCTCCCTTAATACATGTCATTGATTTATGGCTATTAGTTATTGGTGAATTTTTTTAATGTTTTCTTAAAGTCAAAGTTTTCTGATGTTTGAAATATTAGAAAATACTTGCGCTCGCGATTAAACAAAATTGCGTCAGTTAAATATTTCATTACATTTTAACAAACTTTGGTGCTAGAGGTGCTTTGAAACATTCTTCAATCCTTCAAAACATCAGAAAGAAGGAGAGTTATAATACACAAAATGTAATTGTAAAGCTGGTATGGGGGGATATTGTAAGAATGTTGCTGAAGAATTATTTCAATAAAACAGTCAAATTTAAACTCTGTTCTGTTCGATAAAGCATGCTCAGATGTTGTTGCAGAAAAGGGTTTGTTCTCGGTGAAAGCAAAAATCTGAGCCAATCAAATTTTCTACATTAATTTTTGAGAAAAGTGATTAGGAAATAGATTCAAACAACTCACAAAAGCGTCTTCTTATATCAGGGAATTGAGACTTTCGGGCAACACCTATATATGCACTTAAGCTAAATGAGGAAAAACTTATGGCTTATTTGGTACTATTCCAATTAATTCACTTGCTGTATTATCGTGCTTATAATTTGAAAAACTTGGACACTTAATTGAAAAGGTAAATATCTTACTGCAGTCCAACTTTTATTGATGGATATTTTTCCATTAAACATTTTAGCATAGTTTCTTGTACAGCTTGTTTTGTTACCCGAATTGGTTTCATACACAGTTAAGTCAGTCCATTTCACTATTATTCTACTAACATGACTTGAAGATATTTCAAAACGTACTGTCAAGCCTTAACTAAGAGGTCAAGTCAAAATTTTGTTAAAATTGAAAATATCTCCGACTCTGCGTTGATTACATGCACACGCCCTTTTTTATTGTAGTTGTTTTTTCAATTTATCTATTTGATCCCTCCCCTAATATAAATTTACATGGAGCATGTTCAAAATATTCTAGTAGAACTTTGAACACTTCGTTTTATTCATACATAGTTAAAAATTTGAAATATTCTTCGTTTTGTTTAAGAGTGCTAACATTAAATTTTGACTGATGACTTGTCCTAACATTTTCAGATCTAATTTTTTAGTATTATAATTCTAGTTAGTAATTAAAAACATTCGATGTGTGTATTATAACGTAGATAAAATTTCAGAAAGTAGCTTTCACTTACTTTTTGAAGACCATGTATTTTTCTCTTATTACAGAAATAAATCTTTCCCAAACACTTGTTTCTTCTCCACCCTGCCCCTAAAATCTCTGGTTTACATGATGACAATAAGACAAGCCCAAAAAAAAAAAAAAAACGTCTTACTGGAGGCAGCATAAAAACATTTATATTTTACTAACAAGATATTTTGAAACAAACTTGTACCACAACATCGGTTTTACTGATATTAATCAAAATGGTTAGCCCCCATAATATTCTTCTAGAAAATATTTTAATATTAATTTTTTCTTTTTTATCATAAAAAAATTGTTATACTGTACTAATTTTTGGAGATTTGGAGCTAGAATCTTAATTTATTCAGTGTACCCTGGTAATGACAAAGTTGAAATGGGATTAATTAAGACACTAAACTAGTAGGGTATTTTAAATAAGGACTAAATTAGGATGCACCAGTACAAACAAGAGTGCTGTTGTTCACATAAGGTATATTTAACAATGAACTTTTTGCAGATAATGATCTTTTATGCCTGAAAAAAGAGAAAATAAAACTTAATAATAACATTTAGACAACACTGACATTTCAAAAGATTTGTTAAAATATTTCAGCTCATAAAGTATTATCTCACTCATAAAATAAAGTGAAGGGGAATCATTTAAATCATTGCTGTACTCTAAAATTGAAAACAAGAAACCTAACAAACCTTCACTTTACTAGCAACAATTTCAACTATGAAGCAAATATTTAGGATGTACAAATACAAGCAAAAATGCTATGTATTGTAGTGACCCTAAGTTATGATGACGATGAATTGTTTTGAAGCCTATAGATTGCAAATAGCAATTAAATTATCTTTAAAAACCACACTTAAATAAGAAAAACATTTCAAAAATTTACAACATACTTATTCATCTTCTTCTTCCTCGTCATTTCCTCCAGCTCCACCTTTTTTCATATTTTTTCGCTTAACACGACCTGGTCGACCACCACCATAAGGAGAATTAGTACTGAAATCAATGTGCTTCTGCGAGTCCAAGCGGACAATGAACGATGGCACATTAACAAGTTGTTTGCGTACTCTAAGATTTTGATAATTTTTTAAAAGCAATTAAACCTTGTTGAGAAATAGTTTCATTAAGATAGCATACTTTTTAATAAAGCTGTGACATGAGAAAAGGCCATTACTGACAACAAATCTATCAGTAACGGTGAGTAAATATGCCTGGTTTTCTATTGCAAGACAGTAAGCTATAATCACGACAACAATCAGTGCTGACATAATAGTGAGGTCTTGCAAAATATTTTATATTTAAAATTATTAAATATTTAAACCTATTAACTATTTAAATTAATTACCTAATGTGTCTTTGTCGGATTAGAACTCGAGCATGGTGAATGGATTTAGCTAGCCCCAATTTAAATACTTGAGTTTGAAGGCGTCGCTCTAGGAAATCTTCCACTTTTAATCCCAAAACGTAATCAAGCTTCATTCTTCCCTCATCTAGTACACCGATGCGAACTAAGCGACGAAGTAAGGCATTTCCTTCAAATAGACGACGTGCATCCTTCTCTGGAAGAGTAAGCAAATCTCTGGCTCTTTTTCTGATTTTTGCAAGACAATACTTAACTCGCCAAACTTCTCGTTTATTTCTGAGACCATATTCTCCAATTAATTTTAACTCCTGATCTAAACGTGCCTTCTCAAAAGGACGACGAGGACTGACGTAGGTCTTCGAGCAGACAGCCCTGACCATGTTGAGTTCTTATTAAGACTAGTCGAAAAGAACACGTTGCGTAAACTCTCTGCTTTAAGTATTGATGTCATTAGGTTTGCTCGATTTAACAATTAAATACTATAAGAAAGATTTTAACACATTTGATGATTGAGGCAGAAAAAGTACCGAATGCTTTGTTAAAACATGAACACACCTCCTAATACAAAACTTATAGCTTTTCCATATAGTTAAACTTAGCAAATAAGTAATTATGAAGCGCTTAATTGTGAAAATGCGAAAAAAATGGTAATTTAGATGGAGAAAAATATTTACAACAAAATATTGATCTTGTTTGATAACTTCTTATTTTATGACGTGCGATATTGGAAAAAATAAAATAGTAATTAGAGAAGAAAAAAGAAGCAATTAACAAGTGAATAAAAAATAAGGATACAATTAAGTGAAAATTATATCACGAATTAAACAATGTCGATGCTAATAGATTATATTATCCTCACTTTCATTATTGCTATAACTTCACGTGAAAAAGGCTTTCATTTTTTCTTGGTGCTGGTCTCTTTACACTTTTGTCAAGATAAACTGAAGAATTTGTTCTTTTTTTAACAAAGAATTTAGTTCCATTTTGATAATCATTGCTCTGCTACTAAAATGTTTCGGAATCGGCTTTTTCACTTCTGTTATCCAAAAAATTAGAATACAAACAACATACCACAAATTTTAATTTCCTATATAAATAGTTGTTGAATGAGTGCTTTTTGACTGAATGATAAACACATCATTAAATAAATAACAAATGCATGACTAGAAATAACCTTTCAAAAATCTTTGATACAATGTACCGTATTTTTATAGTTACTCTAGGTGATTTTGTGTGAACGTGTTGCAGCTGATAAAATGAAGGAGTTAGAAAATTTTACTACGCTTAATGACATGTCTACTGTACATTTCCTAAAATCGATGTCTACTGTACATTTTGTATCTGGTGATTACAAATAAATTGTTTGTAGATCTTAAATAATTGTTTGAAAATTAATTTTTTGTTTTTCTCAAATTATTTTGAATTTTCATATTTATTGATCAGCATGTTTAGTTTTACTATGCGGTTCTTTGTGAAACTTGTAACTTGTAACTTTGTGAAACTTGTTTTTATTGCGAAAACATTTAATTAAATTAAAACGTTTTAATTAAATTTGGAATTTTCCGCCAGAAATTTCCGAAACTCACATGGAACCTTCCCACTTAACTAATTCATCTTTCAGTGTAGGCCGGGGGCCAATGCTATAAACATAAAAAACGAAGTTTTTTCCGTAAAACACGAAGTTTTTACCGTAAAAAGCGAAGAAAAAAAAAGTCGATTGCTATAAACATTCTAAAAACTCCGTTTTTAAGATAAAAACTTCGCTATTAAATCCAATGCTATAAACGAACAAGGGAATCGCCTTTTCAGATAAAAAATGCGTTTTTTCGAAAAAAAACTTCAGATAGATTTTTGATCTCAATTTTAGATATTTTCTTCGTGATTTTTGGCGGCCATTGTTGGAACAACGTTAGCGCTTCAAAATCATTGAACATTCTTTGTTTGTGTTTTTATGAAGATATTTTATAGATAAAACTTAAAAGGATTTTGGTAACTTCATAATAAACTAATTACTTAAAATCTGCATTTAATCGATTATTCAGTTCCTTGTTGTGCTTCGTTAACAATGCATGCATGAATTTATAATTCCATACTTATTTATGAAGGTTTTCGATAGTAATTTTGGTTAAACAAATTTTTCATAGTGTTTGACTAAAGAAAAGTATAAATAGTCGATAAATATGCCATATAATACACAAATACACAACAAAATAATACACAACAAAATAAAATGCTGTTTAAAGAACTTAAAATGTTACTAGCAATAAAAATCAGAGAAAACAAAGAGGTTCTTCTTGGGAAGCTTAGTATGTTTTAATTAGCAAACTATTTAAATAAAAATATGTATTGCTACATTATATTTTATATATATGTATATATGTATATATATATATATATATATATATATATATATATATATATATATATATATATATATATATATATATATATTTACAAATGTTATAGTATAAGTATGTAATATATAGTATATATTAACATAATATAAGTATGTAATCAATCAATCATATTTCTAAATAAAGATTTTACATTCAAGTTTATATACAAATAGTTATAAACTAATGTAAAGTAAACTACTAACAGTGCTAATGATATATAACAAGGGTAATAATAATGGCAATTTAATCATTCTATTCAAAAACAGCAGAGATATATTACAGTATATAAAATTAACAATGATAACATGATGTAATGTATAGTATATATCAATTTTATATATATATATATATATATATATATATATATATATATATATATATATATACTTCCAATAGTTTTATTAACTTAATACACTAACATTGAAAATAGCTTCTCCAACACTGTATAATACGATAAATTGTGTTGGTAAAGATTCCATGACAGTCTCTAAGAACATGAAAAAAAACATTTGTGCCAATAAAATGAAGAAATACCATTATTTGGAGAAGTACTGAAATGCTTTTATTTGCGCTTAGTGTAATGTTGCAAATCATATTTAAGCCTAGTTTCTAAAAAATCTAATACAGCTTTTGGGACTCGATACTGCTCTCGAAAAACGTTGTCAGAAACATCTTCGTTAAAAAAGCGACCATTTAACTAAAATGATATTGAAAAACAAAACAAAAATATAATTTCTGCGCCTATTTAGTATGATTTCTGATTTTGTTCGATAAAAAATCATTAAAAAAATATATATATATAGTAATTTTAAGTAATGTTTTAAACACCAACCTCTCGAGGCAATCGGTGGCGAAGCTCATTTTCTTCAACTTCGAAATCTAAGTCTTCATCCGAAAAAATTAAATCCATGTTCCTACTTTAATTTTAAACAATTTTTTTAAACACCAAATACTAGAATGTAAAAATATTCATTTAAATAGAATAGACAGCACAGCATACTTAATGACTAATAAAATTTATTAAGTAGGCCTACTAAATAAAATTTACAATAAAAATTACTATTATATTACTACTACAGCGGTGGCCAAAAATTAAAGACCACTCATTTTTTTTTCAAAATTTATTTTTAACCTTAGTATAATTTTATTTTGGAAAAAGGTATCAAAAAAAGAAAAACATTTTTAGAAAGAATTTTTATTGTATTTTATATTTATTATAAAAGAATTTATAATTTTTTTACAAAATAATGTTAAAAAATTAAAAAACTGACTAGTAAAAAATATAAATGGGAAAAAAAATTGGACAAAATTTTAAGACCATTTTCAAAAATATTACAAAAAGCAGTAAAAAAATAATTTAGAAACGTGTTGTTCCTCCATTTGTTTTCAAGCACTCTTGTACTCGTTCTGGCATTGAATTCATTAAAGTTTTGATTACTTCATCAGGCACATTTTTCAAATGATGAGAGATAGAAGATTTCAAATCTTCCAAATTGTAAAGTTGTTCTTTACCAAGCTTTTGATCAAGCCATGACCATAAATTCTCTATTGGATTCAAGTCTGGACTATTGGCAGGCCATGGAAGCACTTGAATTTTATTAGAATTGAACCAATCGCTAACAACATGCGCTTTATGACACGACGCATTATCTTGCTGGAAAATAAATCCATCTTGCAACTGCCATAAATCAATGCTAGGAATAAGCGAGTTTTCCAAAATTTCGATGTACCTTTCTTTGTTGAGTCTACCATCGAATAAATGAAAAACGCCAACTCCATAGGCACTCATACAGGCCCAAATGCCTATTGAACCACTGCCTTGTTTTGTTCGTTTCAAAATGCATGATTCATCGAACCGTTCGCTTGGAAGTCTACGCAACATTACGCGACCTTTTCTGTTGTCTACCTCAACGTTCATTTCATCACTAAAGACCACACGGCTCCACTGATCTATTGACCAATTTTTATGTAGTTTGCACCACTCTTTCCTGGCAAATTTTTGTTTTTTATTTAAGCGTGGTTTTTTTGCAGCAGCACGCCATAAATAATTTAAATTGTGGAGGACCCTTCGCACAGTTCTAGGGCTTGCTTTCAGACCATTTGACAGTGTCCATTTCGTAGACAAGTCTGTAGTTGATGCTCGTCTGTTTTCTTTCATTAATCTCACTAACGAGCGAACATCACGGTCATTTGAAATTTTATTGCGTCCAGTCCTATGACGATCATTAATTGACTGGGTCTCTTTGTATCGTTGAATTATGTTAATAATGCAAGAGTGAGACCTTCCGAGCTTTTCTGCTATTTGTCTGATGCTATAGCCTTCTTCTTTTAATACAAGAGCCGCGTATCTGTCTTTTTCTTCGATCTTTGCACGCATTTTTGCAATATTTTTATATACTTATTACAATTCAAAAAATAAATGTTTATTTGATATCGAAACTCAGGTTTCGACATTTTATTTTATAGCCAACGTAGTAAGCAATTAAGACAGTTAAAAAAAAATAATGGATTATTATTTTTAATAAGTGCAAATTAAAGATTTGAAAGTGGTCGTTAAATTTTGTCCAACTTATTTAAAGAAGATTTATAAGTACTCATCAGTTTTTTAATAAGTTAAACGCTATTTAATTAAAATTAGATTAAAAAAATTATACCACTTTAATCCGTATGTTTTAATTAACAAGATATTAAAAAAAAAAATTTAATATGTCAATTAGAATCTTCTTAATTTTAATTGAAAGATTAAGAAACCAACTAAAAAATGAGTGGTCTTTAACTTTTGGCCACTGCTGTATATATTACGGATAAAAAAAGTTCGTGAATTTTAGTGACGTATGCGTTTTATGCTTTATAGCAATGGCCGAAAAAAATACAAACAGCGATAAATTCTTCGTGACTACGAACTTTTTTTCGTACGTGAAAAATTTCGTTTTTACGAAAGATTTTTTTTCTCGAAAAAAACTTCGAATTGTTTATAGCATTGGCCCCAGGTCTATATGCGCATAGAAGTTATAGAGATTTTTGAGTCTTTTTTTACTAATTTTGTAACTTTTGTAATTAAATTACTTTTTCAGTTTTAAAAAGCAATGGCATTAGCTACAGGTAAACTCGAGTAGATGTAGGTGTTGTATGATTCACTCTAACCCACGGAAGTTAAGAAACGACAAGTTATTATACGCAAGCACAGTAGTAACTTAAAAGAATTCAAATTTTTGTTACGGTCTGTAGCAACGAATTTTTTTAGTTTGTTGACTGATTATTTATATATGTTTCCATACAAATCAACATTTTAAGTTGTTTCTAAAACTGAAACATAATAAGCATTTCTCAGTTGCATAAGAAAATGATTCAAATAAGATAAAAATTATATCAAAAAATTTAAATTTGCTCTTTTCAAAGTAAATTAACATTCTTGAATATGCTGATTTGTTTACACTTTTAAAAACGCATAATCTAATTATCTGAGCGTAGAAATTATAATTATTTTTTTTAAATTTAGATGAATTTATATAGCATTTAACAACTTTAACAGATCTTAACACTCAGTTTCTTCTTCTTGTAAATAGACACACACACACACACACATACATACATACATCATACATACATATATACATACATACATACATACATACATACATACATACATACATACATACATACATACATACATACATACATACATACATACATACATACATACATACATACATACATACATACATACATACATCATACATACATACATACATACATACATACATACATACATACATACATACATACATACATACATACATACATACATACATACATACATACATACATACATACATCATACATACATACATACATACATACATACATACATACATACATACATACATACATACATACATACATACATACATACATACATACATACATACATACATACATACATACATACATACATACATACATACATACATACATACATACATACATACATACATACACCATACATACATACATTTATACATCAATTAGGATCAAAATCAAACTGAACCTAAGGTTCAGTTGGATTTGAGCTCTAAACCATTAAACATTGGTTTAATCAGATGTCACCTCAACTGCAGTGATGATCAAACAATTTTGGTCCAATTATATTTGATAATTTTGACATATCCAAGACTTTGGGATGTAATGATATATAAAAAAGGGTTGTAATTTTTTTACTATGATAGTAATAACTATGATACAATCAAAAATAGCTGTATTTTTTCTATAAAAGAATAATTACAAAATAACAAAAAACTGCTGTTTTAAATAAACATATCCTTAACTTGCACATTGATCTGAATATCAGGCTTTTATTACTTTTACAGTATACCCAATATTGTAAATCATCACATTTGTAATAGACAATATTAATTACTTAAACTTAAATTATAGTCACATTTAGGTAACTTTTAACTTTAGAAATTATAATTTAACATACAAACACAACTTATCTAAGTCCTAACATATTTTTAAGATCTAACATATTTTATTTGACGATAGCAATAATACACTTATTAATTCAAGTGTAAGCTAATTAATTCAAGTGTAATTTTGTAAGCTAAACAAACCAACTTGTTATTTTCACATTTAACCAAAACATGACTGACTGCTATATGCTATATAGTATACCTATATAATATAGATAACACAGTAACACTACTTTTTTTTTTCTGTTGAAAATAGACAAACTTGAAAAACACCAAACAATGTTTCGAATAAGCCTCGTAAAACTGTAAAACGTTTTCTTAATCCAGCAGCATTTTAATTTCAAATTAAATTTGAATACATAAAATTGGTTTTGCGATCAGCTACACTTTGATCAATTCATGATTTGTATACGCTTACTAAGTTCAGACTTGAGATTAAAGTAGATGCAGACTGTTCTTATTTTAGCTGCTAAAATGATCTTCTAAAAATATTGTAAATTTTTCATTTGCATTAACATACCATATGTCATATAACTATTTAAAATAATTACTTCTAAACAAAATCAAATGTGGCAAGTGAAACTTTGTGTTAAAACTTAAACAGATTTATATCTCAGGAATAGATGGAAAATAATGCAATTACTGTCTTCTTATTAACAACTTTTACCATCAGATCTGCCATTTGTAGTGAAATCACATTTTGACAAGGCGCATAATTTCATGCAATAAAATCACTGATCTCAAAATATAACTGGATAGCGTATTCAATTGCCTTTTTCAAAAAAATTTGAAGCCAAAATTGGCCTCCCAAGATGGCGGCGATCGGAGCTCCTAGCGGTGATCGATGTACATTTTATAAGGCTTTTTACAGAAATATTAAAGAAAATAAATAGAGTTTTGAAAGAAAAACTAGACTATGAAACAAAGTGTTATGAATACGTTAAAAAAAGAGAATACTACTGCTTTACAATAATAACAGAACTATATTTCATTGTAACCCTTATATATATCTCATCAGTTCACAAATCAACAAGTACCCGTTTTTCACTCCTCACTCTCGGTCCGTACCGGAACAATCCCGACACACCGCACTTCGACACTCCACCGGAATCCGGATTACACAGTTACAACAATCCTCCACCCATAAATCATTCATACTGTTCTAAATATGCTGGTTTACGACAGGTTCGACCTGACCTTCGGCTTTTTGTAGAAATGGGCTCAGAAGATGACTCAGATTGTTCACAAGGTCTTTCGGGACCAACGTTTTCACTTTCAAACTGTTCACATACTCTGTTGGGATTAGTATCCTTGTTAATCGGTTCACATTCATCATACATGCCATCACTAGGAACTGATGTTTCGGTTGTTTCAGGTATTTGATTGTTCAACAAAGGACTATTCATGCCCTCTGCTGTTTTAACTAAAGGTTTGATGCAATCTTTCACGTGACGTTTTATAATCTGATCTATATGTCTAATCTGGATACGACCATCCGATGTCATCACTTTATAGTTAACCTTTCCCACTGCCGATACAATAATGGCTGAGATCCACTTCTCCCCCCCCAATATAATTCCTTACATAAACAAGGTCTTCGGGTTGAAAGAATCGACTTTTATTACTGAAAATACCTGGAAGTTGTTTTTCCTTGATCTTGGTGATGGCCTCAGGTAGTAGCATCGACAATGGATTTCTTAATCTTCTACCTAATAAAAGTTCAGCTGGAGAAACTCCAGTTGTAGAATGTGGCGTTAAGCGATATTTAAAAAGAAAGCGACACAATTGCATCTCAACATCACTCTCTTGAAAAGTTTTTAAAGAGTTCTTAAACGTTTGAACCATTCGTTCTGCTTGACCATTTGAGGCTGGATGATACGGTGCTGCATAGACTGGTTTGATATTATTTGAAGACAAAAACTGTTTATATTCTTCACTTGAAAACCCAGATCCATTATCACTAACAATAACCCTAGGTATACCATGGGTTGAAAACAATCTCCTGAGTACCCTAACCGTTGTTTTGGCTTCAGTGCTTTTCACATTTTCCACTTCAATCCATTTTGAGAAACTGTCAACTACTACTAGGAATATTTTCCCATTTATTGGACCTGCATGATCAATATGTAACCTCTCCCATGGTCTACTTGGATATTCCCACGGATGTGACTCAGTTAATGGACACTTCTGATTTCTTTGACAGGTCTCACAATTTTTTACTTTGTTCTCAATTTCGGAATCGATTCCGGGCCACCAGACATAACTTCTAGCTAAAGCTTTCATTTTACTCACTCCTGGATGAACATCATGTAACTCTTCCAATACTGTTTCTCGTAACACTCTAGGCACCACTACTCTTTGCCCCCACAACAAACAACCTCCCTCTGTTGACAACTCAGAAAACCTAGATGTATATGGTTTCAGCTCCATTTTACTATCTTCCATCATTAATCTTCCATCTAACACTTTATTTAGAACCACTCCTAATATGGGATCCTTGTATGTGGCTATCCTCAACTGTTTCTCTGTAATAGGGGTTCTTACTAGCTCCATCATAGCCACATCCATGGTCTTTAATCGTGACTTTTCCCTCGATGCATCTAATGGTAAACGGCTTAAACCATCTGCCGCTGCATTCCTTTCACCAGGACAATATAGTAGTTTATAATCATATGCTGACAGTAGCAGGGCCCAGCGTAATATTCTTGCAGCAGCTCTTGTAGGAAGTTCCTTATTTTCTGAAAATAGCCCCAGCAGAGGTTTATGGTCAGTGTACAAAGTAAACTTGTGCCCATATAAAAACTGATGAAATTTTTTTACTGCAAAAACTAAAGCTAATCCTTCCTTTTCAATTTGGGCATAATTTCGTTCAGCCATACTTAATGTTCTTGAAGCAAAGCTAACAGGTTTTTTACTACCATCCTCCTGCTTTTGGCTCAGAACAGCTCCCACACCATGTGGACTGGCATCACAGTGAACTATGATTTTTTTTGATGGATCAAAGTGGGCTAACAATGGTGCGTTGCATAATAAAGTTTTAACTTTTTGAAAAGCTTCCTCGCTATTTTTACTCCATTTCCAAAATACATTCTTCCTCAACAAATTATGGAGCGGTTCTGTAATGAAAGCCATCCTAAGTAAGTAGGCATTGTAATAGTTAGCCATGCCTAAAAATGCTCTTAACTCTTTGACATTAGTGGGTCGAGGAACATCCTTGACTGCTTCCGCATTTTGTGGTGTTGGTCTGCAACCTTCTTGGCTGATTATAAAACCACAGAATACCACTTCAGGTTGCATGAAAGAGCACTTAGATACTTTTAGAGTTAGTCCTGATTCCTTTAATATTCTTAATACAGATTCTAAATTGCTTAAATGCTCTTTGTCAGTTTTTCCAGAAATGAGTATATCATCCACTCGTACTTTCACAAATGGTAACCTGCCCAACCTTCTATCCATTTCTCTTTGAAAGATCCCAGTTGCACTATGAACACCAAACTGAAGACGAGTCGGCTGATATAAACCTTGATGCGTATTTATTGTTAGAAGTTCTTGTGAGGCTTCATCTAATTGAAGTTGCTGATATGCCTGGGACAAGTCGAGCTTGGTATATTTCTGCCCTCCTGCAATAGTGGCTAACTGATCAGTAGTGTTTGGTATTGGATAGGTATCTAGAGGGGCAGCTTGATTTATTGTAACTTTATAATCCCCACATATACGCAACGGACCCAAAGGATCTTTTGAATTCTTTAGAACAGGCACTATGGGTGCTGCCCATTTTGAATACTGGACTCTTTTCCAAACCCCTTGGTCTTCCAAGCGATCAAGCTCTTGTTCAATCCTAGTCCTCAAAGCATACGGTACTGGTCTTGGTTTAAAAAACTTTGGTTGTGCATCTTTACGTATGGGTATGTGACATTTAAAATCTTTTAGGCATCCTAAATTATCATTAAACACTTCTGGAAATTTTGCTACTAATGCTTCTACCCTCGAATCAAACCCATTGCAAACATTAACATTTCTCATTCCTTTACACAATTCCATCCATTCTAGGTTCAGTATCTGAATCCAATCTCTTCCCATTAATGTGGGAACATTTCCTTTAACTACAGTTATAGGTAAACTGCAAGATTGTCCTTTATAATCTACTTCAACAAACCCTATTCCTTCTGGTCTAACAAGTTCTCCTGTATAAGTCTTTAACATTACTTCAGACCTTCTTAGTCTTTCATTATTTCCTTTTATTCTTCTATAAGCTGAAACACCTATTACAGAAACAGCAGCCCCTGTGTCAACTTCCATTCCAACCTCTTTACCATTGATTTTTACATTAACCATAACTGGTCCATTCACCCTCTCAGATTCCTCACCTATTGAATACAAGGCTAAAAAATCACTTTTATTTTCATCTGCATCAGCAGTGTTTCCTTTGGTTAATCCCTCATAAACTTCAATTTGTTTCACTCCTAATTTCTTCTCCTTCCTACCATCAAATTCTTTTTTTTCTGATCGACATCTTCTTTTAATATGTCCAATTCTGCTACATGCGTGGCACTTTGAGTTGCGAAAATGGCAATTGTTTGCCAGGTGACCTGTGTAGCCACATCGAAAACATTCTCTATTTTCATCAAGTTTTTTCCAAGTATCCATCTTGTGTACTTCATCTTGTTCGATAGGGCCTTCTTTAGTACCATGAATAGCCTTAGCATCTCTATATGCTGCTTCATATGCTCTTGCTGTGTCTAGTGCTGTCTTCAATGTTAAATTTTTGATGGTTAATAACTTTTGCTGAACATTTTCATTGTTTAATCCACATACAAACCTATCTCTTAAGTAATCATTTAGTTTCTCACTAAATTCACAATACTCTGATAGTCTGCGTAACTCCATGATATATTCATTTATTGATTCCGCCTCTTTCCTATCTCGTTTATAAAATTGGAATCGTTGTGCAATAAAGTTTGGGGTAGGTTTTAAGTGATTCCTCATAAGCATTATTATCTGAGTAAAAGTTTTATTCTTAGTGTCATTTTCGCACAAACTACGAATAATTTTGTATGCAGGTCCTCCGACAGTTGATAAAAACACTGCTTTTTGTAGTTCTGCATCTTTAATAGTATTGGCCAGTAAATAATTTTCAAACCGTTCTATGTATTCAATAAAATCATCCTTTTCTAAATCTAAACTCGATATATTAGCCAAATGCATCATTTTCACTTCGTCGCCAATTGTTATGAATACGTTAAAAAAAGAGAATACTACTGCTTTACAATAATAACAGAACTATATTTCATTGTAACCCTTATATCTCATCAGTTCACAAATCAACAAGTACCCGTTTTTCACTCCTCACTCTCGGTCCGTACCGGAACAATCCCGACACACCGCACTTCGACACTCCACCGGAATCCGGATTACACAGTTACAACACAAAGTTTTAATGACTTTAAAGAAATGAAATGATTTCTAAAAAAATCATACAACTAAAGTAATTATTTTGATACTAAGGTACAAAATATTCGATACTTTACGATTAAATAATATTTATGCACAATCTATGTACCTTTTAGTTCTTAGTTACCCAATGCAGTGTGCTAGAAGGTTAATAACATGACTGTATGGTAAGCGGCAGTGGTGTCTACTTAAAGTTTTGACAAATTTTATATTTTCAATTTTTGTAGCAAGATACCAGATATGTACATGCTGCATGAACTATTAGCTGAGTGCTGTGAGTACACACAACTCAGGGGTTCCTTCTAGGATTATTTAATACATATATGTAATTAATAGATATAGTATTTAATAAAAAATATTAAGTACAAAGTATTATTTATTAATATGTTATTTTACTTATATATTATTCTTTGTAATATTTCAGCTCTCAATAATTGAGTCAATTGTTTTTAACTTGTTATTCAAAACAAATCATTAAGGGAATGTTTTGATTACATAAATTTTGTATGTTATCAAACATTATCAACATTATGTATCTTATCAAAAAATTTATGATACGTAAATTTACAATAAACTATCTGCATTAAATGTTGGAATGGATTAGTACTTTCTTATCATTTTAAACAAACCAGTTTTTTAAAATTCAAAGACAGAGGAGGGTTAATTAAACCAACTAAAAGTGTTGCTTTGTTGTATCATATGCGAAGAAACTGAAAGATGTTTCCAAAGGTTGCTTGCCTCAATAAATGGCAACCTTCCAAATGAAATAGAAATTCAAAATGCCATTTCTGGTGCTGTTTTGAGATCAGTTGATTACTAAAAAATATTTAATGAACAAACATCTCATATGTTTGACTCAGCTATAACTGATAACCATTTATTTGCACTGATTAAGCTTATTTCAGAAAACTATGCAAATATATATCTTTATCACCTGGGTAAAAAACAAACTGCCAAAATAACTGGAAAAAAAGCTTAGAAAGCAATTAACAAAACTTATCCTATTCAAAAACCAATCAAAAATATTTTTATGATATATATATATATATATATATATATATATATATATATATATATATATATATATATATATATATATATATATATATAATATAACTCTAGAAGGAACCTCTGAGTTGTGTGTAATCACAGCGCTCAGCTAATAGTTCATGCAGCATTTATAATTTTTTAGTCCCTATCTGATGAACTAATGCCTAAAAAACATTTTATCTTAAAAATAAAATCAGCTGCCTACCATGCTGTTGTGTTATTAACCTTCTAGCACACAGCATTGGGTAGTTAAGAACTAAAAGGTACATAAATTATATAACAAATGCTAACTATTTGAAACTTGAGATTTCTGCACAAGCAAACAAATACTTTTTCTTTACTTTTATTAAACAAACTAAATTAAATTAAAATTAAAATTTGTACTTAGTTTTACTGAGAATTTTTATTTTATCATATCTATTCTAAAAAACGAAAATCTGAAAGTTAATATAGAGCAACTTATTGTAAGAATATGTTTTGTTAAATAAAGAAATATTTATATTTGAAATTTTTGTAAATATGTAATATTCCGTTATTTTTATGAATAAAATCTTATGTTAAACAAAAAAAAATAGATTTTTATTAGAAAATTATATATTTATCAATATTTGAGCTTAAGATATAAAACTTGATTATCATCAGTTTCATAATTTTCATATCACCATTCCTTAATTCCGCCGCCATCTTGGGAGGCCAAAACTGGCTTCAAAAAATTTTTTGGTATACGCTATCCCAGGGGTGGGGAACCTGCGGCCCCCAGACACTCTTTGTGCGGCCCCGAAGCGTAAAAATAAGAACTTAAATTTTTTTAAAAATATTTTAGAAAATAAAGTGAAATTTAAAAAATTACTTTATTTTTACATTTTAGTAGGGTTCGGAAAATGTGACTGCGAAGATCTGCGCAGACGAAAATATTTCAGTATCCGAAAATCTCTCTTTGACAACAAGAAGGATCCATTGGAAATTTGGAAAACTGCAGTTGAGTATCCAAAACTCCGTCGAATTGCCAGGCGTCTTCTGAGCTGCTTTGGTTCAACCTACTGCTTTGAATCTACGTTTTCACACATGACATTTATCAAGTCTTGTTTAAGATCACAGTTGACCGATGAGCATCTGGAAGACCAGCTGAAGCTTAAAACTACGAAGATAGAGCCAAATATTCAAGTTCTGGTTCAAAAGAAACAGAATCAGAAAAGCCATTGAGAACTTTTGTGATACATGATACATTAAGAAATATTGTGATACATGCGTTAAGAAATATTGTGATACAAGATGCTTTAAGAAATATAAAATTAGTACGAGTACAATACACCAAATTTGCATATTTATTAGTGCGGCCCCCAAACAATTTTTTTAAGGGTTATGCGGCCCCCAAGCTCAGAAAGGTTCCCCACCCCTGCGCTATCCAGTTATATTTTGAGATCAGTGATCGTAAGCTCTCTATTATGCGGACTTAAACGAACCTCTTTTTTTGCATGCATTGATATTTTGGTTCCACAAAAATATTTAATAGTTTTAAAATACTGGTATGTTTAGAAGAAAAACTACATAATATGAGGTGATATATTCGTGCATATTGTTCAAAAGTTGAATTAAGCGAATATATATTTAAAGCAAATGTTTATCAATTAACATACATACATACATACATACATACATACATACATACATACATACATACATACATACATACATACATACATACATACATACATACATACATACATACATACATACATACATACATACATACATACATACATACATACATACATACATACATACATACATACATACATACATACATACATACATACATACATACATACATACATACATACATACATACATACATACATACATACATACATACATACATACATACATACATACATACATACATACATACATACATACATACATACATACATACATACATACATACATACATACATACATACATACATACATACATACATACATACATACATACATACATACATACATACATACATACATACATACATACATACATACATACATACATACATACATACATACATACATACATACATACATACATACATACATACATACATACATACATACATCATACATACATACATACATACATACATACATACATACATACATACATACATACATACATACATACATACATACATACATCATACATACATACATACATACATACATACATACATACATACATACATACATACATTCATACATACATACATACATACATACATACATACATACATACATACATACATACATACATCATACATACATACATACATACATACATACATACATACATACATACATACATACATACATACATACATACATACATACATACATACATACATACATACATACATCATAAATATATACATACATACATACATACATACATACATACATACATACATACATACATACATACATACATACATACATACATACATACATACATACATACATACATCTTATTGATATATACATACATCTTATTGATATATACTAACTCAGCTATGTGAATTATAATAAATTTTTATATCTAGGTAGATGAACTTTAAATGCAATCCAAAAAATAATTTGTTTTTTTCTCCTATTTTAAATTAAAAAGCTAATTTTTGCTCAAAACTTGTCTTGCAAAAGAGATTTTTCATAAGAGAAATATGGCCTGCAAGGACTGGTAAAAAAATGACTTGCTTAGCTGTTATTATTTAAAATAAATAAGATTTTACACAAAAAGCTGTTTGAAAACTGTAACTTGCTGTATCGCTCTAAAGCTGGTAATTAGTTTTAACAGTTAAATTTTTAAAAATAATTGGTTTGGTTTTAGGGAAATTATGGTTCATTTGAAAGAAATAAAATAATTGGTGTTATTAAAAATTGTTATTGAGTGGTATTAAATTAAATTAATTATTAAAAATTATGAGTGGTAGACAAATATTTTCAATCTATAGAGTATTAACCACACACCTTTTGAAAAGTTTTAAACAATAAACTTGTGTGAAAAAAGCTGAAAAATGTTAACTATATATTTTTAATAAAATTAAAAGAATCAAACAAAGCTAGTTTATGTCAGAAAAGAATAGAAGAACACCATTAAACAATATTTTTGAAGGTAAGATCTAAGTATAATAGCATGTTAATTACAGAAAATGGCAGACATTACATTTAAAAGCATTAGTTATAAAAAAAGACATTTAGTACTAATGCTTATTTGCATTAAACATATTCATTTTAGAGAACTTGTGTACACTTTACACCAGTCATACTTTTCTCATACTTGACATACATAAATGCATGCATACATACATACATACATACATACATACATACATACATACATACATACATACATACATACATACATACATACATACATACATACATACATACATACATACATACATACATACATACATCATACATACATACATACATACATACATACATACATACATACATACATACATACATACATACATACATACATACATACATACATACATACATACATACATACATACATACATACATACATACATACATACATACATACATACATCAAAATATGTGTTTCACTGTGTTCTATAATTAAGCTCTCGGTTGCTTATATAGTTTTAGATCACAATCAAGAGAAAAATATGGAAAAATAGGCTGTCATTTATGGACGCAAGCATTTCTGTCCATTCAAATATTGTTTGTGTCAATGAAAAGATCTCTCAAAATGTTTAATAATTTTATTTTAACTAGCGCATAGTTGCTGTAATGAACCCCCGTGAATCAGGTGCATTTATTGCTAACAACACTAAGCATGTAAAAATCGTCACGACATGTATAAAGTCTGCAGCGCAACTTATTTACGAACGGATGAAAATAGACAAGTATTCAAAAACCAAATGGAAAGAATGGCCGTTGCACCCTAAGGTGTTAAGTCCAGAGACTGTTGATTGGATTTTTGTTGTTGATACATTAAATTTTTCATTCTGGCTGCCTGGAGAAAAGCAATTCCAGTTAGATTATCATGAGACTGTCTATGAAGATTATGAATCTCTATGTGCTGCTATCAACAGGGCATTAGAGGTAAGGCTTTCGAATTTCAGTTCAGAGAAAGTTCTAATGCCACGTGTAAAAGATGTATTTTCAAATTTTTAGGAGGGTATACCTATCACCACACCAAGTTATTACAAAAATATATCTTTAGAGATCGTTCGGCATATTTTTCGTTCATGTAACGATACAGAACTACCTTTATTAGAGGAACGCACTAAAAATCTTCGTGAGGCAGGAGAGATTTTAAGCAGTGCCTATAATAATTCTTTTAGCAATTTTTTGTTAAAGTGTGATCAAGACGTTACAACAGTGATTGAAAGAATCACAAACTGTTTTTCTTCTTATCGCGACACTGGAATTTTTGAAGGACAAGAAGTTTGCTTTTATAAACGCGCTCAGATTCTCATTGCAGATATCTGGGCATGTTTTGAAGGTGAAACTTTTGGTAAATTTAAAAATATAGAAAACCTAACTATGTTTGCAGACTACCGCGTACCTCAGGCGCTGTTGGCTTACGGTGTTATTTCATATTCCGAAGATCTAAAGACTTTGGTGCAAAATGGAATCACTTTAAATATGTATTCACGAGAGGAAATGGAAATTAGAGGATGCTCTATTCATGCGGTTGAGCTGTTACGTAAAGCAATCGCTGATATAATCATGGATGAAAATTGCCTGCCTATAGAAGAAGTTGATGTTAATGCCGTTCTAGTAGATTTTTACCTATGGGACTTCGCTACACGGAACTTGGAAAAGATGAAGGAATTCCCTCAACATAGAACGCGATCAACATTTTACTGACTTTTTAAACGACCACTATTCCGAAAAAAATTCCAATTAAAAAAAAAAGAAGCGAAAAAATGTATATTATTGTTATTTTCGAATCATCTTTTCTGACGAAAATTTCTTTAGTTTTGATATATATATGTATGAGATATACATCTTTTAAATAGGGAGTATATAACGCGTATAAAAGTAATCAAGTCAAAATCACTGTTAAAACGAAAATTTTTCAGGTAAAAATGTCATGCGTTAAAAGATTCGCTTATGTGAGTTTACTCTCGAAAATTCGGTCCAAACAATGATAGATAATTAAAAAGGGCTGGAAAAATCTATAAAAATAGGAGATTTTCTTTAAAAATCCGTTATTACAATCTGAGGCGCAATTCTATCATTATAATAAATTACTGCGCCAAACATTCGTCGTCTGTATATTTGAGACATTCCGTCATTAATTTGAGTATAAAAAATTGTTTCTAAGTCATTCTGAAGTATTCAATACAAAGGAAAAACTCCAATAAATAGAATTATTAAGTTTAATTGCATCAACCGAGTTATTCAAGGCTTTAAATTGACAATATCGCAAAAAGCAGCAGTTTTTCAAAGTTCCAATTATTTGATAAAACAAACGTAGAAACGCTAGGAAAGGTAATCAAAACGTTAACAGGAAGAGTTGCTTGCTGTTAAAGCACCAGAACTATTGGTCATCCCATTGGATATTGTGCCTGTCACGATGGATATTTGAGAGAAGCGACTCTGGCTGGAGCTTACACTCGACATCGATCCTCTAAAGAAAAAAAATCATCAGTCGGACTATATTTGGCACAAAATGATTCTTTTAATGAATGAATTACAACGAAACTTACTTGTAATCTTTAGACGGTAAAACCTCATAATAGTACATTACTTTAGATTTGTTTTGAGCTTTAATTGTCTGACGCGCATTAGTAATTGCATTGGAATATTTCCATTGAAGAATGTAAACACCTGCTTGCTGACAAATATGAGTACCCTAAAAAATCAAATTTACTTTAACCCACGCCAGAAAAACTCGAAAAAAATGAGCAAAACAGGTAAAGAGCTCAACATTGAGTTACCTGAAGAGAATCTCCTTGAGCACATATTATTGGTCTTTCAACAACTTGCGCATCGATTCCAGGTCGAATGCTTTGTTTTGTGATACTTGAATCACCAAGACACGAAGTTAGATTCGTTGCTTCACGAGGGCGCTTATGACGTAGTAACTGAAATACGCAATCTCCCTCAATAACATCAAAGTCCCAAGTAATTACAGATTCAGCTTCTGTCACGGTCAAGATAACCTAAATTGTTCGTGACACAAATGTAAATGCAGAGGACATTGAAATTTTCGAACTGAGTAATATTAAGATATTAGGACAAGTTAAACTTCTAACCTCATGTGGTGTACCTTTTACAACATGACCAGTATGATACAGATCTGTTTCCATCCAGTTCGATTCCCCAGTGTGTTCAAATTTGTAAAAACTTTTCGGCACTACCTTTCCGACAGGCACATTACACTAAAAAATTGTTTTTTTTTTAAACTCCCTATTTTATGTGAAGTATCCGAGTTAAAAATCGGCGTTTTGTTTTTCTGTTGATTGTGAATAATTACGAATAAAGTACAACCTTCTATATCAGTCATATAAAATAAATAGAATTTTAAATAATCTTTACATATAGAGAAAAAGTTGTAAGATTTCAGAAAAAAATTTGCAATGCTTTGCATATTTTATATTATTTTGCTTCAACCCTTTAAGATATTGTGTCGAATTGTTATTTGATTAAATCCGTTTACTAATTTCTCAAAAATATCAAACTATGTATGAATATAAATTTTTCACAATAAAAACTTTATGATATTTTTATAATTATAGCTTATTACATAATTATTTTTATTTATCATTATAGCTTATTATATTTTATAGTTTTTTAAAATTTTAATTTTAATTTAACAAACTTCAGAAAATTCAATTTATCTTAAAAGAATGATGTAAATTTTTATCGTTAAAGAGTGGTACAATTTGTACTTTATTCGTTATTAACGAAAAAAACCAAACGATGCTTAATCAGAGTAAATAACGGAGAAAAGATTTTTCACCAACCAAAAGATATTTTAATGTCACATTAGTTAATAGTTCATTTATGTAGCTCATTTGTATCATACTGATAATTGCATCAAGTAAATGTTTGATTTAAAAAAAAAAATAACGTTTTAAAATAATTTTCTATATTCTTAATACCATCCTTTATTTTCTAAAAATAAAGCTTTGGCTTGTATATATTTTTAGAAAATTATAAATCCAATATCTGGTTAAATCAGAATAACACATTTTTGATGTGTTATTCTGATTTAACCAGATATTGGATTATAAATATTTATGTTATTATATATTTTATTACATATAGACAAAAAAAAAAAAAAAAAAAGTACCTCACATGATCCTCCCAAAAAATTAGGAATGTATTCCTTCACCAAATAATCTTCTAAACCACCTGGACCCTAAACAAACAAACTATCAAAGATTTATTTCAATAAAGCAATATTGATCCCCAGGGTTTATTAAAAAAAAGGTTTTATAATTTGTTTAACTGTTATATAAATAAAGATTAAGTTAATAACCTGATAGTCGTCTCCAGTGTAAATAAGAAACTTTTTTCGTGAGTTTTCATCAATAAACGGATAAAGCAATGTCCACAATACAAGAAAAACCTTAGGTGCACGAATGATCAATAATTTACTCATTGTTTCAGGATAGTTTGCCTGAACTACTTCAATAATTCTTAGTAAGGCCCTAACTCCTAAAAGATAATAAGGATCCTTTTACTTAATCAGCAAACTTTTCCTGCTTCTTGCTCAAAATTAGTTAAAAAGGTATTTCAAGTTCGTACCAGGCCTCCAAAGATGCCTCATGCTTAACCCATCCAAATCAACTATCAATGTCCAATTGCTAAAAAAAATCTTAACTTTAAGGTGCCAAAATCATATTGAACCATGCAAATAAAAGTAAAAAAAAAAGCACACACGTTATTGGTCTTGCAAAAATATCAGTGGCTTCACGACACTTTTTTAATCCTTCTTCATTAATTGACACAACCTAGATTTGAAAAGGTTTGTATTTTTAATTTCAAGAAAAACCAAAAGCATAAAAATATATATCAGATATTTTTTAACAAAATGAAAGCAGACATTTACATGCTTGACAAATCCATCTTCACCAACAGTTTTTAACAGCCCTTTAAAATCCATAGTTCCCAAACGTACAATGTAAACAGGACGTCCTTCTAAAGTATTTAAAAGAAAAACACTCAAAATAATTAGCATTTGCAATCAAAAATCTCTTGTACAGAAATTAAATATCTGTTATCAAAATTATACCAACATTCTAGCAGAGAATTGGAAATATTTTAGAATTAAATTATAAAATGTAAAAGCTAAAGAACTAAAAAAGAAGAAAAAACCTTTATCATAGTAATGCCATCCACCAGGATAGTATTCCAGTAGCTGATCAGGTGGTTTCCATGTTTCTAAGATATTATCAACATGATGTGTTCGCCTCCAGTGAAGTGAGTTCTTTAGCATCTCAAATGCCTAGTAAAAACAATCTCTGTTTCAAAGTTTAATTTTTTATTTAAAAATCATATCATTAAATTAAATTTTTATTTTTAAAACTAATTACAACTAGTTTATCAATTAATAAATTTTTACTTTATCTAGGTTAACATCTCTTGCACGCAAAAACCGTAACATCACAGCCTCATTTGGCATCTAAAAATGAAAATAATTATGGTATTAAACTATACTTAAACTTATCTAGCATACATAGGGGCACATATAAGATTGTAAAATGGTTTTTAACTTGTAATTTTGCAAATTAAATTTCCTTTACTATGTTTTAAAAACAACCTTTCCCACATGAGCAACTTGAAATCGCCTGCGAAGCTGCATCAAGTGATTCTCTTCTTTCATTGATAAGTTGCCAAGATATCTGGCAATATAAGCCTCATCCAACTTATATTCTAAAAAGTATTTTAAAAAATCATGTAACAAATAATAAAAAACTTAAATCTTTTTCAATCATTGTGATCACCTTTCTTTTACTAGGAAGCATGTGATAAACTTTAAATATGTTAAAATACTTTGAAAGTAGCTATCAGAGGAATGTTCTTATTTACATAAGATTTGTCCGGATTATTTATATTTATATATATTATATATACTTATTATTTATACATAAGATTTTTCTGGATTATTTATTATATATATTTATTTATACTAGACAAAAAACAATTTTTTTAAAAGTTAAAACCTATAAACTGAACTTTGAGAATAAAGATAGAAATAGAATAACCTTGAACAGGTGGTGGTTCAACAACTTTTTCAATTTTATCTTGAGATTTTATGTTTGAAATTTCAATACTATCTGTAAGGTCATCAGTATTTACTTCGGCAGTAACTATGGTTTTATCATCATTGTCATCCAGGTCTTCAGTATTTTTTCCTTCACCATCCTCAGTTTGAGTTTCTTAAATTGATACAATTCAGCAAAGTTATTTGAAAGTAACTATAATCTCAAATATTATCTTGATATAAAATGAGTTTACAAAAAAAAATAATTTATATATATATATATATATATATATATATATATATATATATATACACATATAAAATTTTATCTATATGCTATAGATGATATTTACCTGGGATGGAATCTTTCCTTGTGCCATCTTTAATTTGTTTTTCTACACAGCTGATTGAGCGTGGTCGACCTTCTGAATCTTGAAACAATGGGAAATGTGTTTTTCCTTCTGCAATCAATTCATTTATGTAGTACATGATAATCTCCTTGCCCTAATAGGAAGTTATATCTTATTTTAATAATGCATCAAGACTCAATTTTATAATATTTGTCAATGCAGTTAGAAATTGACAGCTAAACTACCTTTTTAAGATTACTTGTGTAAGCTTTTATTGCTAACTTCTCTACAGCAGCTTCAAATCCAAAGAAACTGACCACATCCAAGCTGGCGTCTTGCTCAAACAAAGTCCAATTAGAATTAGTTGGGTGAACCTAGAAAATCAACCTCAACTTCTGCTTCTTATTAATATCTCAATGAATTTAAGAACTTAAACTGATAAAAAATTGACAAACAAACTTATCAGACTGGCCTTACAGAAACCAAAACTTACAGAATAATAGCAATGTTCTTTAATAATAAGTCGACTGGAAAAACTCTCATTCCAAGCCTCAATTTTTAATGTACGATTTAGTCTGTTCAGGCTGTTGCGTTGAATAAAAATTGCATGATCAACTCCAGCCATCTAAAAAACTTGTTTTATCAAAAAGTAGCAATAAAAAAAAGAACAGCTGAAAAATCCTAAACAAATTAACAAAAACTCTAAGATTTTCTAAACCAACTTTTAAAATAATAAACTCATGTTATAACTTAATATTATTATACTAAAGCTTGTAATTGACTGAATATAAAGTATTATTCAGTATACTATATCAAACAATATCTATTTAAAAAAATCTTCTAAACAAGAACAGTAACACATAGAAGACCTTGAAAATTTGCTTTTGTAAATAACCTACTTTTCTAAGAAGATACGGAGCATCTACATTTAATCTACATCTTCGCTCAACAATATGTATAGCACCATCTTCACTTTTGAACTTTTGAAATCATAGGTGATATCACTTCCAAGAAATGCTGGTATCATTTTACATGTTGGAAAACGCTTCCCATAAGCCTATAAAAATATTTCAATAAATGAATCAGTTAAAAAAAAAACTGAAACAAAATTAAGGTAAAGTCGTTTTAATTGTTAAGGTTGATGGTTAGTAAATTGTGATGGGGATACTAAATAATTACTGTAAATAATTACTGTAAATAATTAAATGAAACTTTAATACACTCTTCTTTTGGAAAATGATTTTGATCTCAAGATATTGCTTACACTGGAAATTTACCAAGTATGCAAACTGATAACCTTTCCTATACTTAATGTTATTTACATGAAAGTTTATTAAGAGTCTATCTATACACACAGTTAAAGGTGCTATACATGATTCTCTATATAATTAGTTTTATTTAGATTGGTTTATTGACTTATACTTGCTTTTATATTTAGCATGAATATACAGAAAATGTAACAGAATTTTTAAGTTCTTAAATTTACCACTATTATTCTGAAAAAAAAAAAAATTATTATTGCATATCACACTCACAAGAGAGATGGTAATATTGATTGAACAATAAATTAACATTAACAACAGCAGATGGTACTAATAAGTGAAAAAAAAAAGATTAAAATTAATACCAGACTTTTCTTTAACTCTAAAGACAATAAATGACTTGATACTGTGCTAGTACAGATAAAATCAAGATGGTATACTGTTCAATTTTAATATTACATTGATTGATTAAAGAATGACACTATTAGCTAAAAGATTAAGGCACTTCTTCTCATCAGTCACTATGATAAGGAACCTTGTAGAATACAGCATTAAAGTCCAAAATAAAATTTAAAAAATCAACAAAACTAAGAAAAACTTAAAACATTTCAGGTTAATGTTTGATGAGCATACATATAAACCTAATGTAAACATTAATGTAGACAGCAAAAAAGATTAATGCTAGCCCATGTATGAATTAATGCAAACCATTGCAATATTGAAATTGGCATTTCAGTAACTGACCCAGGATTGAACAAAGATAAGATTTCCTTGTTAATGATTGAAAAACAAAGGAAAGGAGATTTAACCAATTCAGTAAATATTTAATAAACCCTATTTCATTTGATGATGAGAGTATTTATATATTTTCAATTATAACTTGCAAAACTGTTAGCAAAAAAGGCCTCTTGAACATTTTTCGTTGAATCAAGAATTATTGGTTGACATGTGTGATAGATAAGAATGATACTTATATGCTTATAATAAGTACTTGATTTGATTAAATAAAAATTACACACTATAAGCAATGTAAGTAAACTGCTTATTTTATTTTAATGTCAATGGAAGAAAGTTATTACTTTCAAATTATTACTTATCTCTTATAAAACTAATAATAAATTAGCATAATATTTTTAAAAAATTGCCACACACAAAAAAACTAAATTATTTGCAGTTAACATACCTCCATCACCATTTCAAAGGGGTATTCATAGACACGAACTGGAGATGTATATTCTTGAACCATTTTTATTCATTAACAAAATACCCAATGGGATTGTTTAGCATTGTGAACTGAGTTATTAAGAATTATCTAAATATAAAAAGATGAAGATATTAATAAAATAATTTAGATATCAGAAATTTAATGAAGATTTTGTTTATCTCATAATCAAACCATAGATAAAACCAAATAAATGTTTTTGGAGCTAATAATCAATAAAACAAGGAAATTGAAATTGGTGTAAGATAACCCCAATTTAAGTCAATTCTTAAGGGTTATAGTAAGCAGATTATGTTTTAAAAAGATAAACATTTAAAACCTTCATATTTAAATTAATTATTTACCTAAAAACGAAAGTTAAATAAATTCTTATGAAATCTTAAGTTTAAAAAAAAAACAGCAACAATTTTATAACTTTTACAATTTTATCATTTTCAAAATATATTAACAAAGTAGAACTCTTGTAACATTACAGGATAATTGTACATAATGGTAGATTAGTTATGTCATGTTAATATGGAAACCTTCTTTATTTAGAAAATATGATGAGTATAAAAACAAAATACACAAGAAATAATTGCAAATATAATATTTACTGTAGAAAAAGATATAAATAAAGATTTTGTTTTTTTACAAATTTTCATTAAATCTTTTCAGCTACTAGTTTTTGATATTAAAAAAACAAGACTGGTATCCATACCCAAATCCTAATTTACCAATCCTAAATCCAAAATGGATGGTTTTATTATTTATTTAAGCAGACAAACTAGAAGACAAAAGTATAACAATAAGCAATAAAGTATTATTGCTTAATTTTAATATTTGCTTAATTTTAATTATTACAGGATAGCAATTACTACAGTAATTAAATAGTAATTAAAATTTACTTACTAAAAGTAATATCTAATCAAATTACAGTAAAAAAATGCATAGATTTGTAATTGGATTCTGGTTTAATTTTCGATCAGGTTTTTGAATTGAATCTGAAAACAAACCTGAATCCACATTTAAACCCAAATACAAATCCACATCATAGAATCTCTGATTATTTTCAAAATAGTTTTATTTTAAAAATGATTTATTTTTTTACATTGTCATAGTTAGACTCAGGTTTTTCCAGGGCCACATTTTTAGTTAATTTTCGCATCTTGTTAAATGAAAAAGTTATACTAACAAAAAGATTAGCAAAATAATCTATGATGAAGAAACAACGTATTAAACCTACTTATGTACAATTAACTATTTAGGCATAAAATCTGAATAAATTTGTAAAATCAGTAAAATATATGATAGAATACAAAATACTTTGTAATTTTGAATTTAAAAGAATCTTAAATTGTTTGAATTTTATAGTTCTTTTAAATTTAAAAATTCTTCACCAAAGAAAAAGAACTGAACTCAAATGTCATTTATAAATTCATCTATGCTAACTGTAATACATTATTGAAACCAAAAGATAAAAAATAGAAACATTTTATATCAAAAATCCTTCTTATCAAGAATTCTTACTAAAAACTTCTAAAAATTTCTCAGAAACATATTTACTTAAAATATGTCTTCATATAAGATAAAAAAATCCAACTTAATGTACCTTGAAAATGATTAATGTGTGATTGTAACATAATGGGGAAAAAATGTTAATGTAATCTTTCTTTTATAATCAAAACCAACTGATACTAATGAGAATGTTTAAAAAGATCTTATGAAACTGTTTGAAACAAAATTATTACATATGATATCTATACAAAAAACATTTTAAAAAATTATGTATATTTTTTTAATATACAAGTAAATTATATTCAAATATCATTTAAATTGTAGTAGAAATTATATAAAATCATGAAACTTTTAGCTACTTTTTCTAAATATCATGTAAAATTCAAAAACTACATTTAAATTTATAAAATATATTGAAGATTGTCTCACTATAATGTGTCAATGTTTTTTAAATGAAACTAATCATCGTATGTTTAGAAAGACATTCTTTTTAAGCAATTAAAATGTGACAGGAACATGATTGTTAATCATGTGCATAAAAGATTATACTTCTTAAATGTTTTTCAATTGAGAATATATGATAACATCATATTATCATTTCCGAAATTTAATCCTTGAATTTTTAACATACATCATCTTTATAATATTTTATTTTATCACAGGCAAAAAAAACTTCTTTGTATATTTTACACAATAATATTATTTATAAATTCTTGATTAATTTTAAATTCTTCTAAATAAAATTTTTACTAAAAAAAACTGTAACTCATCTAAGCATTTAAAAATACAAGTAAATATATATTTACAAATACACATACAAATATTTTATGATTGAAGTAAATAACCCTAGCATATTAGCAAATTTTATTTTCATACTCTTACTCTTTATCGCTTTAAAAAATAAATGTGTAAACATAATAATAAAGAATATCTCTGTGTTGATAATTATGATGTTAAGTTAATATGTTTTGTTATATTTAGTATATAACATTAATAGTACAATTTTCTTTATGACATAAGTATTTATGCCTACTGATTCATTTAGTGCTGTAAGTTTATTTTTTGATTGCCTTTGCTGGTAAGTTATCATCATTTTTTTTTATGCACTACAGGAGTAAGATATAAAATATCTTAATAATTACTTCTTCTCTTTTATTTCAAAAGTTTTCCTAAATGTCTAAGACATAAGAAATTAGTCTTGAGGTACAGAGCAAATGTTTGTTGATGAACATGAAAGTGGCTTTAGGTAAAGAAAAATTTCAGAGAAATTTAGTAAAAGCAAGGCAACAGAACAATCAATAATACAAAAATATAAAAAAACTGAATGTGAGAAATAAAGCACATTCAAGCTGTCCACCAAATACAATATCTAGAGAAGATAAGTTTATTGTACGAGAAGTAAAGCTAGAGCCTGTTATTTCTGCTAGAACTATTAAAGAGAAACTAAGCATGAATGTTTCTGAACAAACTATAAAACTTAGACTTATCTCTGCAGGGTTTATGGGTCCCATTTCACAAAAAAAATCTTTTGTTTCAAGAAAAACTTTTAAAAGACGCTTGATTTTGGAAATCAGTTTTTTAGCTTTGAAGGCAGCTTAGTATAATATTTTTTAAAACTATTTGCAAAACCTAATTGATAATATTCCTCATTGCTTACAAGCAGCAAATGATGCCCAAGGACTTCATACTAAATATTAGTTAACTTTAAAACAAAAAACTCAAATATAATTAACAAAAGTTTGAAAGGTATGGATACTTTTATAGCTTCCTAATATTGTAATTTCTAAAAAATGTTCATTTATCTCAGAAACAAGATTCAATTTTGCAAATTTTATAGTTTATATTATAAATAGTTGATATAATAAACTTTTTTTCACTATCTAATAAAATTATTCAAATGAGTTTGGTTTCTTTTTTTATTGCAACTACATATAACAGGGTATGAATAATTTTGTCACATACTGTATTTACATACATAATTAAATAAACCATGACTTATTGCTTGTTGGGTTTTATATGTTAAACTTAATCCAGTAACATAACAAAACACATTAATACTCTCATAGAAATTCTTGCAATGAAGAGAATATTAGGAAGTTATTCTAAACATGAATAAAATAAAAAATAAAAAAAATTGAAAAATAAATCATTAATAAAATTTATAAACATATTTTAATTTAAAAAGTTGAATTTTTTTTTAAAAGTATTTACTTTACCTGGCAATAAAATGGACTGTCAGATATGAAGAATCATTTTTGTTTAATCATACATACATACAAACATACATGCATCCATATATACATACATACATACATACATACATACATACATACATACATACATACATACATACATACATACATACATACATACATACATACATACATACATACACACATACACACATACACACATACACACATACACACATACACACATACACACATACACACATACACACATACACACATACACACATACACACATACACACATACATACATACATACATACATACATACATACATACATACATACAAACATACATACATACATACATACATACATACATACATACATACATACATACATACATACATACATACATACATACATACATACATACATACATACATACATACATACATACATACATACATACATACATACATACATACATACATACATACATACATACATACATACATACATACATGATATTTAAAAAGTTCATGCTAAAAATAAACATTTAAAGAGCTAAAACTTTGATACCCATTAACTTGTTTTATTATCTGTCTTTTAATGTTAAAATACGAACTAAATACCACGGCGAAAAATTAAGCCATATACCCCATACTTAAATAATTTAAGACAATACTACCTGAAAGTTGTGTAAGAAAAGTGACAACAAAGATGCGCGGGAAACTGCGAGGGTAAAACGCGTTTAAAGGCCCAAGATGCTTTGAAAATGACTGCAGCACTATAATGAAGTTCACGATAAACAAAAGCTGGACATAAACTTTCTTCAAATCCTAACGAATCTGTAAAATGTCACTTGAGATAATTACATTCATAAAATTTATTTTATAATTAATCTCAATTTTTTTCTTGTGTCTGCTTATGAAAATATATTTTTCTTGCAGGCTTTTAGTTAACATCGATGCTTAATTTACTTTGGCAGAACGTGTTAATTATGTAGATACATATCAATGGTGTAGCGCACTAACGTGGGAAGCATAAATTTAGGTGAAGTATAGTTAAATGCGTAGAAAACTACAAGAAGTAATAATTAAATATGTAATTATGGTAGCTATTGAATTATATCTTATGAAACCATTTATCTTTTGTTGTAAGTTTAGAGAGTTCGATATTTGATGGAATAGTTGAAACTTAAATTCACTTAAAAATATACCTTTAGTACTTACCACAAGTGTGCACTTCGCCATTGAAATGGTACTTAGCTATCTGCATATGGATATGCTGTGAATCTGTTCTCTAATCTAATTATATAAAATTTTTTAGTATTTATCCAATGTGGTCAAATAGGTTAAGTTTGTTTGACTTCAGTTTTATCTTCTTTTAGTGCAAAGCTAATTTGAAAAAAGTTTCCATTTTAAAAAAGTAATTGGGTAGATGATAAACTTTTATATAGTTCTATACGTAGTTTAGAAATAGCCACATTTATATTAGCTAACATACAGATCAGGGTGTGTTTTTATACTTAAAGCTCCTTTTGATAAATAAAACCTATGTATTAATTTATAGAAGGTTATTATAAGCATGGCTATGACTGCAGCACAACTTCTGGATGAATTGATGGGAAAGGATAGAAATTTAGTACCTGGAGAAAAAAGCTCCCAAGTTCACTGGTCACATCAGGATGTGAGTATTTTATTGAATATTTTAAAAATTGAGAAAAAATATTTTTAAAATTGATAGTTTTCAAAAGTAATTACTTTGTATACTGTTTTTTAATGTGCATGTTTTTAGTTTCAATTTTTTTCTATACATTTAATTTTAATTTAGCCAATGAGTGAATGCAGATGCCTGAGTGCATTCTAATCACAAAATCAAATAGTATCAGTGTAATTAACCAATATCAGTCTATCTTCAGATTCACAAAATACTATTTCCTTAGTTTCTAGATTTATATATTTATAAAGAATTTCTATTAGGAAAAACTTTAGCTTATCACATTCATGCACATTTCATAAGTTTCTGATAATCATAAAAATTATTATACTTAGAAAATAATTATATAACTGTCTTATTGTAATAAGACAGTAATTTGTATTTGCTTGAAATTATTTAAATTATTTTTTTGATTGCATTTAATTTTTAAAATTATGTTTAGTGTTGCAAGTTCTTCCTATGTGGCTTTTGTCCATCAGATTTATTTACTAATACAAAAGCTGATTTGGGTAAGTTTGTTCTTTTTTTTTTTTCTTTTTCTTTTATATTTAAGTTTAATAATAAAATCTATTTAGCTTACATACTAAGTTTTAGGTACTAGGTCATTTCAAGATATAAATTTATTTCTGGTAATCATATCCTTTGTTAAAAAAAGACCAACTGGCAAATGGTTTATTTTGAACAACAATTTAATGTTTCTTAAGGTATGCAAGGTAAAGAATTTTTGTAAAGTTTGGATTTCAGTCTGATTAGGAATATACTCTTTCATATTGCTCTTAATTTATTTCATATAAAAATTCACTTGAAAATGAGTCATAAAATATGGTATGTTTTCACTGAAAATGCCAAACAAGAAGTATATATTAGAGTATTTCTATAAGTTTTGTATTAAACTATCAAATCTACAAATTTGTTTCCTTACACACTTTTGTCTCCTATGTTCTTGATGTTCTGATAAATATTAATCATTAAGTAAATTTCAGTAAATCAATAAGTTTGCTGTAAATGGAAATATAATTTTATTCATAAGTTGTTAATTTTATTCATTATTCATTAAAATTAATATTTAAAAAATGCAGGTAAACAAATGAGCAGTAAAATTCATTTCATAAAAAGAATAGTATTCTAAACTCATAAATGCTAAAAAAGATTAAGTTCCAGTCCCATGGGTGTGTGTTTCAATAATTTGAAAGAAGGAAATTGGTGAACTATAGCTCAAAAAATGTAGTAGTTTGCCAAAATCAACCATCTGCATTTCAACCATCCAATGATCCATGATCAATGGCTTATAGCACCAGAAATTGAGAAGTGAGAGCAATCGCTCTCGCTTCTTGACCAAGCTGACCATGGAAATAATATTTAGTTGCAGAAAATTGACCAGATTTTTTTGAGAACATTTTAGTTTATGGTATGTCTGTAAAACAAAAAAATTTTGTTTTAAGGGATCATACATGGAAACATACATAAACTCAAATGTTCTCAAAACATCTTGGTTCGTAAGAATTTTATAAAATTTTATTTAAAAAAAAAATTATAAAAGAGCGATGTTTCAAAAATATTTATTCTAAATGTAATTTATTTTGCTTTAAGTTTCTTAGCGTTAAGAGTTCTTTTCTTTTTTTTTTTTTTTCTTTTTTTTTTTAAATGTTCTCAAAATGAATAAAAAATCTGGCTAGTTTTTCGCAACTAAATATTATTTCAGTTTTTGAGAACGATCGCTTACTGACCAAGCCTGGAAGTGATTGAAAGAAAACCCCTGTGTAACACCAAGGAGGAAAATTGAATACAACAGAAACTTATGGAATTATTTGAAACAGAAAGCTTAAGATTGATTATCGGAATATTTACATGAAAATGACATAATAAAAAAAATTTAATTAAGGATTTATTATAATTAGATTTATAAAGTGAGTATGTGGGAATATAAATACTGGTAATAAGATGTCACTATTTCATTAGCTATATATTAACTGGTGTGCGATGGTCTGTTGATGTTATTTGACTCTCTGCAATGACTGTACTAGGTGAATGGGCAGTTGTTGCATCTGTCTCATTAACCTTGTAGATTTTATGAGGTAAGATTTTGATAAAAAGTATGAAATTGATCATTAAAAAAGGTTTCAAAACTTTTTAAATTAAAGCTGTTGGTAATTGCAAAGATAGCACAGAATGATGATGCTATAGCCAGTTTGATTATGTATACAATTTTGTTGGAAGAGTTCTCTTGAGTTGGCAATTTTTTTCTTTCTCTTCAACCTTTTCTGCTTCCTTGACTTTGAATTTGAGCTAATCATTAAACCCATACAGCAACAGTTTTGGGAACTAAGCACCAAAAATTGTAGGAAATTTTAATCCAGGAGCCTTAGTATATTCTGGATCAATATCTTGAAAATTTATCAAAATTAAAAACTAAAAAAAAACTAGAAAATTATTTGTTCTTGTTTTTAATTCTAAAATATCCTGAATAGATATATATTTTTTACCATCCACTTAGCATAACTTAGAGCTTCAAAATGATATTCTGTTCAGAATGCCAGCAAGAAAGATAATAGCTAACTAATTTTTGTCAGTTATTTAAGCTAGACTTTGTTGAATTTCTGTATCTTGCTTCTCTAAAACTTTAGAGAGATAGAGTAAAGATCGCAGTGTACCTTGAGTTGGTGGAACTTTTGCAGCTGCAGCAGTTGATGCTGTTGTTGATACTCGTTAAATGATGACAGGAATTTATACTGTCATCACCATATTTATTGCTTTGCCTGCTTGATGTTGAGTCATCATTTTCTGATGTAGTAAGCTGATGAGTGAAAGATATTGCTTGATTTATTTAGTCTGTTTTTTTTCCTAGTATTTTCTACTGCAGTACACTCCAGTCTTGTTTCTTCATTGTTTTAATTTTTATTTTAGTTTTTTATTTTTGTCAACCTTTTTTCTCTCTCTCTCTTTAGCTGCAAGTTCCAGTCAAATTTTTCTCTAAAATTTTCCATTATCATAGGCTTTCTTCTCGAAAATTGTATGGTTTTTGCCAAAAAATAGAAATTTCTTGAATTACTAATTTTGCACTTTTCTTTATTGGAAGAACTTCTACATACTGAATAAAGTAATTAAAATTTTTCAGATGAAGGTAGTTTGGCTCTGACCTTTTGATATTTCTTATAAGAAAAATATAAAAATCTTTACTTAATATATGCTATGAAATTCCTAAAGAAGTTGATATCTAGAATCACAAGTCTAGAATGAACACAGAGTGTTTATTCTAGACTTGGAAAATGAGTTTTTAACATCAGCATAAACACTTCTGAAACAAATAATAAATGAAAAATCTGTAGTTTATTATATATTATCACTATCATTAACATAAAATAGAAAAAAAAGGTAATAATACTTTTTTTTTTTTTTTTTTTTTTTTTAACATAAATATTATTTTTTAGGTCCTTGTCCTAAAGTACATGATGAACAACTGAAAGTAGAGTGAGTATAGTTAGTTAAAGTTGCCAAAATTTAGAAAAAAAGTATTAAAAGATAAAATAAATATATATTTGTACCTAATGAGGAAGATCAAATGCTGTTCGTGTATCAGAATATTGATCAATGTCTAGTGCTCAGACTTATAATAACTTTGCAGTCACTAAGTTAAAATATTTTGTTGAATAATTTTCAGTAGTCTTTCATATATTTTAATAGGGATATGCTGTCAGGTAGAAACTGATTTCAGATTCAAATTTTTCTTTCATTATCAATTTTTTATTTCAACAACTTTATTATTCATTTCAAAATACAGTTTAACACAGTTAACCTATATAATAGACTTTGTGTTGTTAATGGCATTTTTACTTGTTTAGGGTCTATATTACGGTGGTTCAAGTTATGTGGGAAAAAATTTTATATTTACATTTTATGGGTGCAGTTCACTTCTTTTTTTTATTCCTTTAGCTAACCCATCCCACCCCACCACCCTCCAAAAAAATGAGGAGGAGGAGGGTTAGGGTGGTCGTGGTGATCATCTTAGTCATGTGACACTTATAATGGTTTCAACGCCTCTGATTGAATGGGTTGCTAAGAATTGTGAACTCATATCTTCTCATAGCTATAGTTTCTGTATTGCAATTATGAAAGAATTATTTAACAAAACTTTTTTTTGTTAAATAATTTTTTCATAATTGCAATACAGAAACAAAAATCTTTTTTGTCTTATTAAATCATTTTGAACATTATAAGCATTTTTTGATATCTCACACTGCAGAGAAAGCGATAGTTAATGATAAAGACAAAACATTTTTCATTTAGAAGAAGTATTTTATCAGATGTATATTATTAGCAGAGAAAAAAGAAAAGGCTTTGTTTTGAGTAAAAAAAAAAAAGAGAGAGATCAAAAAATCTGTTCCTTCTGAAATTATCCATTTTTTAGATAATGATAGTGAACCTAATGAGAAAAAATGAAATAATTCTTTAAAGTCCATCATTACTTAAGTCAGTCAAGGAGAAAACTTATATCATCTGCTAGTGTTTTCTAGAATTTGGCAGCTGCACTAAGCAGTACAAATAGAGGTAATTGAAATGCTGTAAATATTGCAGCTGCAGCAAGATTATATTATGCTCCACTATAAGAATTTTCAATACTTTCAGTGTCTGATAGTAGCATTAGTTAAGTAAGACAGGGATGTTGACTTGAAATTTCTGCATATGAAAAGATAATTTTTTATCTGATTGACCATTAGTTGTTTACTTTAATGGTAAGTTCTTGCAGGATGATTTTAATGTAAAGTGTCATTTGACACAACAGCTGCCAATATGGAACAGGCATATCAAATAGTTCTGGTGCTTCATTCAACGATTTTAATTTAATATAGCTGCAAAGTTACCAGTTCACTTCAAAAGCTGTGTCCAGATCTGGATTAAATGCAATTATTCATCTTTTATGGTTCTGTAGAGGTCTATAACAAAGAATGATGAGTAAAAACAACCTCTCCTTCGGTTTGTGGAAAGTCATTGAAAACGTTTTACAACCCTAAGAAAATTAGTGTTGTAATCTGTGTCATAAACCTTGCAACTTCTGATCTATCATGCTTGCAATTGCAGAAAAGTTTGTCAATAATATTGCATACATTCTGTAGATATTACTGTATGCTAATGTACTTTCAGATGGACTTCTTCATATAAATCTTTGAGGCAGTTCTCAGCTTTTACTGTTCATTTTCAAATTTTTGTGTGTGTTGTTTGTATTGTATAAAAGGAATAAAAAAATTGAAGTACACATGAATATTTTCATCTTTTATTTTTTGAACCACCCACTATATAGATTTAATCTGTTAACTACTCAAGCTCTCTATTTTGGATAAAACATTTAGTTATGAAAACTCAGATGAGTATGGTGAACTTGGATATGAAAAAGATTTTATCCATTTCCTAAGTAATATTCAAGCTGATGTTGAACGTAAAATAAGAAGAGGGCATGAGAGACTCCTAATGAATAAAGCAAGGGAGCAGGTAATTTTAGTTTAATTTTTTAAGCTGGCTCAGGTTGCTTGTTTGTTTCAAGCTAGCTTTGTAGTACCTTTTAGTATCTAAAGAAAGTCCTCCTGGTTATGCATGTTTTTTATGTAAAAAATTTTTCATTTGGGTTTTTTGTCTTCTTGTGATCATGGTTTTTGATTAGTTTCCTGATTAATTTCATATGATTTTGTGAAATTTTAGCATTATTACTAGTGCATATATTATGCTAAGTGCTTATGAAAATATTTCGTTGCCAATTTTCTACCAATCTCTAGTTCTTATACCAATTAAACATTCAAATGCTTTAAAAGATGTTTTCAAAATTAAAAGAAGAAAAAAAATTATTTTATCTGAAATTCTTCAGCCTCTTCTTGTATCCACTTTCATTTTTGAAGTTATGTAAAATTGAAATTTTTTTATTTTTTATTTTTTTACATTTTTTTAGGAACTTGCTGTAAATGATAGTGATAAAGTTAAAATGCTAACTGAACACATAAACCAAATGCTGCAAGAGGTTCTTCTCTGAAATATTTATGCAAGTTCTTTCTATTTGAGTTTCGCTTCTAGTTTGTGGCCAATAGTGCTAATTTTTCCTTACTTTAGGTGGAACAGCTTGGCTCAGAAGGTAAAGTTGATGAAGCTCAAGGTGTAGCTAAAATAGTTGAACAATTAAAAGAAGAGCGTGAACAGGTATATTAAAACTCTTGTGATTACTGTGTAGATGTCTTTGAATGTACAACAGTTTAACAAGCATTTTGAAATAAAATATTACCATGGCACTTATTCAATAAAAAAAACTTCACAAAAAAGTTTGGTTTTGTATTGCAGAAGTTTCTCATCTGCAGTAGTGTACAAAAGTATTTTTACTTGGAGAAAAAAAAAGTGAAAAAGAAAAAAAATTTGGTAAAAACACTTCTTTGAGAGATTGAGATGAGCTTATTTAGCTTGTCTACAGGCATACTTTTCCATTTTTGGTGTAAAGCTGCAAACAAGTTGTTTTTGTTAGTGTAATTTTCTTTAACTTAATGATTAAGCTCCTCCCATAAATGTACGATGGGGTTTAGATCAGGGCTTTGGTTTGGCTTGTCCTAAACAATCACTCTATTAGATGTGAACCAACACAGCATGGGGTAGCATGTAATTTTTCATCAAATTACAATAGTATTTGGCATTGATGCTTTTGATTTGAACTAATAGCCCAAAATAATCACAGGAATTTAATCTCATCAGATGAAAACAAATTATATTTACTTTCATCACTCAAAACACGTAACTCCAATCTTGTTTAGTCCATTGTAAATTCTCTTTGCTAAATTTTGCTCTAGCCATTCTGTTCTTTTTTGTGATGTTTTTTGACTAGGAAGTCTTCCAAATAAAATGTTATTATATAAATGTTTTTTCACAGTTGAATGAGATTTACTTCAGAATATTTGTTGTATTCAGAAGTTATCTGGTGTGTAATAAGACAAGAATCACCTTTTGACACTTGATATAACTGACAATCATTCCTTTCAATAGTTTTTTTTTCGTTGACATGGTTTTGTTTTTAAAGTTATCCCGCATGGTTTTATTTTTGTTTATGTAGATGCCAGCTATTTGGATAGTCCAAATGAAATTTACTGAAAAATTAACCCTAGCTTAATGTACAGTGTTGGCATCAGCACTTTTTAAGAATCTATAAGTGGTTTTTACTTGAAATGGTTCTTCCACATAGAAAATCTGGTCCACTGTGGTCAGTCCTATCTGTGATAATTCCTTAATATCATTTCTCTCCCACATGTAAAGGAAATAGAGAAACTTTGAACTTGCCCATCAGGAATCACATTTTGAAGTTTCCAATGACTTCTCAGTTATAGCTGTTATAATTTAAGGCAATATTTTGATATTGTAGTCCTCTTTTAAGTGCACAAAATAAGTCCTAGGGACTTCTTCCAATATGATGCATTATAACTTTGAGACTGGATAAACTGTCTTCAAATAAACCCCATTCATTTAAATTGCAGCTGATTCATATAGCCTAGTTATACTGATAATTAATCCCTATTTGGAGGCTGGGAATAGAGTAATAGATAAAGAAATCTTTGGATAGATAATAGGTGTACTCTTGTCACTTTGATGTATGGAAGGGTCCACCATGCAGAAGTACCAATTGCTTGAGTCAGTTTTACACAGTAAAGATTGTTCAATATCTTTTAAGCAGAGTTCCTAAATAAATGTAATTTCATTACCTTTAGCATAAGCAAAATCCTATTGCTGGTCAAGAAAAGCAGATGGAAGTTTGTGAGGTATGTGGTGCGTTTTTGATTGTTGGTGATGCTCAGTCTCGTGTTGATGATCATTTGCAAGGGAAACAGCACATGGGGTATGCAAGAATTAAATCCACTTTGGAAGATATGAAAGTAAGAAAAAGCTATACTATACTATCAAATCCATATAAATATGCATTTAAAATTTTTTCTTTTCACTACTCTGCGCTCATTTTACGTTTTAATTCAGACGCAATCTTCAAGATAAGTTTATTGTAAAGTTGTTCAATTCAAATTTAAATATCCTTACATCACAATCAAAAATAATTAGGTTGAACTTGGTATCTGCAGCTCTGAAAATGCTTCATACTCTAATACCTACTGCTTTTTAGGAAAAACCATGGCTTAAGAAAAGGAGAGAGAGAGAACTTGCAAAAAAGGTTGACAGAGTTGATGAGAATAAAAACAACAAGAAAGAACGTCCCCGAAATGACGAGAAAGAAAGATCTCAAAAGGAACGCACTCGAGAGCGTTCACGTGAACGTTCACGTGATAAGCGCCGCAGAAGCCCATCAAGAAGTCGTGATAGAAGAAGCAAAGACCGTGATAGAAGAAGTAGAGATCGTGAAAAACGAAGAAGTCGAGAAAGAAGTGGACATCGCGAGAGAAGTGATCGTGAAAGAAGCGACCGTGACAGAAGTGATCGTGAAAGAAGCGACCGTGACAGAAGTGATCGTGAAAGAAGCGACCGTGACCGGAGTGAACGCGAAAAAAGAGATTATGATAGGAGAGACGATGGAAGTCGCGATCGAGAAAAAAGTCGTGACCGTGATTCGAAGCGAAGAAGCCACAGAAGCAAAAGCCGTGATAGAGATACAAAGCGTAGAGATCGACGTAGAAGTCCAAGTGGAGAAAAAAATAGTCATCGTAGTCGCAGTCGAGATAGGGAACGTGATAGAAGAGGTCGTAAGAGCAGCAGAGATCGAAACGAACATAAGTCTTCAAAAGAGCGGGATGATGAAAACCGAAGGGACAGTAAAATTATTACAACAACAGACATTAATGGCAATACCTCTGATGGTAGTAATGCTAGTGAAAAAGCCAATGGTGCATCTGCGTTACATAAAGAAGATATCTTTGATGTTCAGAAAGACATAGACACAGACTCAAATAATGAGATACAGATGGAGGAACAAAACAAAAGTGTATTTATAACGACATTTTCACAAGATAAGAATCCGATTCAAACAAACAGTAATGAAACAGAAGTAGTAAAGAGTGGCTCAATTAGCGGTGAAGACAGCCTTTTAAATTTAGCGAATGATGTATCAGAAGAGATGATGTACAGTTGATGTAAAAGTTAGAAAATATAAAGGTAAGATTTGAAACTAGATTTCAGGGGGTTTCTTGAAGTTTTCTTATTTAAGGACGATTTTGTTTTAGTGTTGTTTGCCTTTCGTTTAAGCGAGCATGTCAGAGAAACTCTAAACAAACTTTAGAAAATTAACCTAAGCTTATAAAAAGATTTCTTCGGCTTTTCATGTTATTTGCTTGAAATGTTTCTCTGAAATGCTTTTCGTTCTACTGAGAAGATTGGACCCTCGTGAAGATTTCAAAGGCAGCGCTTAAGGTACCGATTCGTTTTCAAAATAATTTACGCGAAATTGATTTCCATTACTCAACCAATTGTTTTTGATTTTAATTTCACAGAAATGCTGAGGTTAAAAGAGGTAACCAACTCAAAAATAAAGGTACTCAATATCATGTATAACTTGGAAGCGTTTGAGGTTCATTTTCTTTTACAAACAACTTTTATAAAAACGAATTCCATGCTCTTCAAGTCGCTTACTTTTCGTGGTCTTTCTTAAAATCTTTTGACGCTTCAGAGGCTTCCTTTTTTCATCAAATTTACTTTGTTTTTTTCTGTGTAAATTTTCTCCGAGTTTTACGCGTGCGTGCGATTAAGTTTTATTAAATCATATCGACAAAAGCTTATTTGCATATTTGGCGTCGCTCCTAAGGCTAGGTATGGCCTGAATTCCGATTTAGAAAAGATGTCTTTTAAACTTGACATCTTTTCTTATCGAGAAATGTCCTTTAAAGATGAGAGAAGATCAAGGTGGTATGTATTTGACGTTATGACGAATTATAAATGTGAAAGGTTCTTTTCATGATGACAGGTATTTGATTTGATTTTGAGATAATTGTATATGTTACTTTCCCATTTACAGCTATATAGTAAAAGTACAGCTAATACTTTAAACGATGTTAATAATGATGTTTTTACCATAGATATTGTTGCGCAGGGTTTTAATATTTTTCAATTATTATTTATGCTTTTCAAGTTAAAATACTACATAGTAGATTTAATTTCTTTAATGTTTTTAGCCTTTAAAAATCTATTAATTGCTAAAATTTATATACATTTTCAGTGAATTTTTCGATTTTATTCTTTCTGAAAATTTTCATAAAAAGTTTCTTCATCTTGGGTTCTCAAGTTGTTGATTCGTTTTTTATGTTTTTTTTTTTTTTATTTTTAGCTACTTCTAGCGGTTGTCAGTGAATGTACCCCTGTCTAATTGACATGTCGTTTATGAATTGAAATTGTTGTATATATGGTTATTTGTGAATTCAAGATTGCAAGAAAAAGTGACTTTATATCAAGTTATTTTAAACTGTTTTTTACTAATAAAAGTTTACAGTGATCAATTTTTCGTTTCGTTTTTTTGTTGTTTGTTTATTTATTTTTGTTTTTTGACTTTGTTACCAAAGTTAAATAACCCATCCCTTGGAGTTTGCTTTTTTATAGCAATTAAATTGTGTATGTAAATGTTTCGATTTTTGATATAAAAATATCATCAGTTCAGAGGACCTAAAGATCTTTAACCGATTACGAATCAAGTTATATTGTGTACGTACGTAGCATGAACTATGTTTGGCTAAAGAATGCATGAGTTTAAAGATATTTCCATTTTAATAGACAGTTTGAATGTTTAACGGTTTTATTGGTTAAGATGAACAATACGAGCTCGCAAAACTTTAAACATTTGTCCTTTTTATTAGTCATAAAAACAGCCTAAGAGGTTGAATGATATTAAAACTATCTAATATTACCAGCTATTAGTAAAATTACCTATCTATTAGTAAAAATCAAATGTTCTATAAGAGAACAAACTTTGCAAGAAGTCAATAGTAATTAAAATCCAAATACAACAAGTCAAAAATATGCAAGTCCCATAAATGTCAATGCAGATAGCAACAAAAGATTTTAAATTTATTTTAAGAGCAGGTTTTTTATCTCCTCGTGTTGTTAAATTTTTTATGTTTTTTCAGTTAAGAAATTTTTTTTCTTTTCATCAACCTAGTTGGAATTGCTTATTCTAAAGACATCACAAAAACCTCTAAACATTTTTCTAACAGTTCTACGACTTGCCAATATTTAGGTATGGAAAAGTATCACTGTCATAACCAGAGCCAATTCAGTCGCTAATCAGTCGACCTTTTCATTATTACATGGTTAACAGCTGAACCAGAATTGATTTTTTTGATGACTGATTTATAACTGTTTAATTTGTCCACTGATTCATTTAACGACTGATTCACAAAGGTTTTATTTACAGATAGATTCAAAACGGTTTTATTTGACGATTGATTCATAATGCTTTGATTTGCTCTACTGTTTTATTCATTCTTGATGAACCGATTACTATTGATTCATTTTCTGAAAATTGAAGACTTAACCCTAGTAAATTTTTTAAATGACTATTGCATTGATTCATAATACTTTCATGACTATTGCATTGAGAATAGTGAATCAAAGGGGGGGGGGGGGTAAGCCTCGGTTGCAAAAGCAGATTAAATACTATGTTACATGTTCGAAACCCACGTATGATGTTATCTAATGTGAATGCTTTATCCCGTGCTGAAAGGTCTCAGAAGTTAGATTTGTTTGCTGTGACTCATGGGTAGCAGTTCATTAGCTCCTTACAGATATGATTTCAGGATGTTTCTGGTAGTCTAAGAATAATCCAACAGCTAAAACCAATGTGAGTAATGTGCTGGCATCTCCATAATTTCAATCTGATTTTCAATGGCCACTCAATAATTCCAATGAGTAGCGAAAATCACAATCGTTAACTCTGAGAATTTGTGGTCCATCTTTACCAATGTGTGGTGAAAAGGTATTTGTATTGCAGCTATAATTGTAATAATTTCACGTTTGCCAAATGGTAGATGGTACTTTGTACTCTTTGCAACAATTGCTTTTACTGATCAACTGAAGACAGAACTCATCATGCTTAAAATTAATTGATAAATAACGAGTTTTTGCAAAAACTCCTTCAGTTAGTAAAAGCATTGTGTAAACATTTGAACTGACACGAGCTAACAGATGATACTAGTAGATGCTTCTTCTGGATTTCGCAAAACAAGATTTTTAAAGTGTAGCTTGAAAGAAAATCATTTCTCAGGAGGAGTAAAATACTTGAAATTTATTTTATATTTTTTACTCAGTTGTAGATATGCTCTATAACAATATATGCTATATATTGTTTTTTTTTTATTTGTAAAACGCGGGAATTTTATGACCCTAAAGGATGAAATTATTATGGAATTTTTGATTCCATAATAATTTCATTCTTTAGGGTCATGGCTGTATGGGGTTGTGGAAAATTTAACTTATATATTTTAAGATGCAAGACCCCTCAAAACTTTTAAGAAAATCTTTTTTTTTTGTTGAATGTATTTCAGGGACGAAATTTATCGCTAAACACAGCCTTGAAAACCATTTTTAAAATTGGATTAAGTTCTTTAGATTTCTAACGTTTCCTTCGACTAGGTAAATTTGATCTGCTTAGCAACATGCATAGCAAAGGATTTTTAATAAGAACTGCGAGCTGTTTTATTATAATATAATTTTGTTATCTAATAATCTTTATTAATATTGAGTCAAACAAAGTACTAAAAGTAAAAAATCAAGAAGATTGAAATAGATATGCAAGAAAAATTCTGATGACTCAACTTTATCAGCAGCTCCTTTTTTATTAGAACTGAAAATGTCTTTGTTGTAAAAATGTCACAAAATAAACTAAGATATGTAAACTATAATGGTGATGGTGATTGTAAAAGTTATTCATACATTAAGAATACTTATCCTAATATAACGGTGAGTGTATTGGATAAATGCAAAATGTGTTGGCAGAAGATAGAGAAATCTTAAAAAGTTGTTATAGGAGTTGGAGGAGGAAAAGAAAAGTTAACAAATGCTACAATTCACTGTCTACAAAACCTCTATGAAATTGCTAGAAATGTGGTTGAATGAAATATTATTGCTATGGAATTGTTTTCTTTAGTCAAATTTAACAACACTTTAAACTTTTAACACCATTTAACAGAGCTTAATACTTCCAACACTACAATTTATATGTTTGGAATGGTAAACCATAATGCACTGAACATTTTATGTTTGGAATGGTAAACTATAGCGCACTGAACATTTTTTTTTTAAAATAAACCAATTAGGAAGTTGAAATAAAATTTTTGAGTGTTGGCTCCATTTTCATAAATATTAATTGATTTATTAGACCAAGTACAATATAAACCTGCAATTTCTAAAGTTATTGCAGAAAAAAAAATTTAGCTTGAAGCTCTGTAATAATTGGCAAATACGTGATAAAATTGCCTTAAAATTTAAATCTTAAAATGCTTGATCTGAAGCCAAATATATCTAGAAAATTTATCACTCGATTTCCCTCTGTTAATGAGAAAAAGAGGACTTAAAAAGTGAATATATTATGACAAGTAGTAAATGCATTTATTGCTACTTTAGTTATATATGTATTAAAAAAGTCAAAAAAAAAGGCAAATAAAATAATTTTCGATTTTCACAATAATCTTGTAATGAACTGAGGATTAATTCTTAACTTGTTGAAAGTTACTGTGGGAGTACTTATTGATCAATTGAAACTGTGGAGTGGAATTATAAAAATTTACACTATCTTCAGTTCATTAAATTCATGATGTTTAACAAGTTCATTAAATTGTGCATGTTCTTGATTTTAGTTTGATTTTTTTAGTTGAAGATCCTTCTCAGGATTTCGTTCACTTTCGAGGTTTTGTTGATTATCAAAGTTATATAAAGCTGAAATCTTTTTCAAAAATCATGCCTACTTTGATTGTTTCGAAAACACAAGAAAACATTTGATACTTTTATAATTGAAATCCACTAAAAAGTTTCCTAGTTACTGTGATATTTACTTAATTACCGTATTACCTTTTATAAAAAATCATTTATTTTTATACAAACCTTTTTTTCTCTAATCCTGAGAATCTTTTGTTGGTTTTTACTAAAAATGTTCGAAAGCACCTTTTTGTGTTTCATCCGAATAAAACTTACCCACAGGTAAATATTTTAGGAAAAAGAGTTTCTATTTCTATTTTTTAATTTCTCTTCAAAGGCACAATCTTTCTCTTAAAAATCCATTTCATTTAACAGCTCATTTTCATCAAACAAATTATCTGCATCTTACAAATCGTCTTACAAAATCATCAAATCTAAAACAACAACAATTTAAACTATATTATGATGAGCTGACTCAATTTGAATATCTCGTGGTGTTTGAGCTACGCCAAATTTTACTATTTATTTATTAGGCCTTGTTGTTGATGTGAATTGCTTGTTGCAATCCAAAAATATTAGTTTCTGCCAAACTGAAGCATCAATGCGGTCTATATCATCTATATCCAGTCTTGAGGAACATGTGGTAGGTGTTGCACATAGTCTTGCGTTGATTTCTTGTGAGTCCCAGTTTCTGTATAACAGTTAATAGTTGATCTCCTTGTTGAAACAAAGTGACAATTACGATCTCTTTCATTCATCGCTGCAGTCTGAGGAAGAGAGAATAAAGAAAAAGTGGCTGCAAATAATCTCTTTATCCTTGGCAGACACTTTAATCATTAAATGAATACGATTGGCACATGCGGTACCTATAAATGGCATATTAGGCTGGTGTAAATTTAATCACCTTGTAGTAGCCAAAATCTGCTATTTTTACCTCTTATCTTCCTCGCCATACAGAAGCTTTTCTTTTTAATCATCTTTTACAAGAGAGCCACGAGAAAATCATGCATACTACGATAATCATGATTGATATAAATTAAATAAACAAGTCTTTAATTACTTTAGCCCTTTTCTTAAAAATTCTTGTGTACAAACAAAGAGATCGCATAAAAACTTTTTCCATGAGATAAAAATTAAAACAGCAAAAGATCTGCGCAAATAACAGAATTTTCTCTTTCTCCCAAATGACGCTCGTTTTAACGACCAATTGCCACTTCATTACTTAATTATGTTTTGCGCTTTGATTATTTTAAAATTTATTTTGAAAAGAGGATTATCTTATCTTCAATTGATGTTATAAGAATAACTTAAGCATGATTTTTAAACAATATTTAATTAGAGCATTCCATAGATTCACCGCTTGAAAAATTATAGGTGAGTTTAATGCAGGACAGCTTGCGCCTCAAACAAGATTTGCGACGGTCTGTCAGCATGATAGAAAACAGGATAGGAAAATTATCTCTATTAAACCTATTTCCAACGATCTGGTGACGATAAAAATAATATTCCGATGATCTGGTGACGATAGAAGTCATTGAAAAAGTTGATTAGAAAAATCTGTTTTTGTAAATTCGTTATGAAAGTTCTTGTTGTAAATTTTATTAGTAATATTTTTATTATAATGGTAACTAATGTTCATTTTAATTATTGTAATTGCTATTATTGTTGTTGTTTAATAGCGATAATATTAAATTCATACGTTTACAATATGAAGAAAGCTTATCATATGAAATAATGTTTTATCAATTAAACTTTATGCACTGCTAAAGTTTGTCATCCAAATTACAAAAGACGGAAAAAGATGAATTGAACTGATCGGTGTTCAGAATTTAATGACTTTCGTGAACGATCAAATAAACAGACATTTACAACAATGGCTTCAGGTGTTTTATTTTATTAAAAGAATAGAAGTTAGGAATTTGTACGTAATAATAATTCTGATAACAACAGCACAACAGCAGCAATAGCATGATAATAATAATAATAAAAACAACAATAATAACAATATTTATAATAGCAAGAACAGAAATAATACAAGTAAATAGTAATAATAATAATAATAATAATAATAATAATAATAATAATATAATAATAATAATAATAATAATAATAATAATAATAATAATAATAATAATAATAATAATAATAATAATAATAATAATAATAATAATAATAATAATAATAATAATAATAATAATAATAAATGCTGCTGTTGTTAATCATAATGATAACGACGATGATTTAAAAAAAAACTAAAAAGTTTATTATTAAAAGAAGTTTTTTTTTTTTTTTTTTTTTTTTTAATTCATAGCGGTCTGAATAAAGCAATGGTAACAAAATAGCAAATTGTTCTGAATGAAACTTTAACGATTAAAGTATACCGAATAATTGGTTTTCTCTACTCTAAGAAAACAAATCACAGACCCGCACAAGATTAAATTAACTATACAAAATCAGTTAAACTTTTCTTTGATAAATTAGCCCAATTAGGTAGTTTAAAAGGAAAAGTTATTCTGTCAAAATGATTTTTGTTGTTGTTCTTAAACCTTGCCGAATATACTTTTCTCTAAATGTACTTGTAGTTTATGGCTTCTTTCTTTTGTTTCTCGTTCTGTGAAGTACCATTTCAATAAATAATTACTCCAACCGACATGTGCTAAACCTTATTGTTTTTTTATATGTCAAAACAATGCAAGTAAAGCATGATTGGTGCGGTTTAAAGATGTTCTGTGTTTTGATTCGCGCGGCTTACTAGTCAAAAAATATGACGTCGAGAGGTCGCTTCACAATAAAAAAACCGCAATTGTGTTCGGTGCTTTTGATGTTAGAAGTACAAACCTCAATCTGTTGAATTTTTAAAATATCACAAAAGTGGGCTCCAAGATTTAAATTTGTTTTGAAAAGTTTGTAATGGTTATGAATGTTATAGAGATTTATTTTTATGGTAATATTGGGTCTTAAATTTTAAAAGAATTTAAGTAAATATAATGAACAAACTTTGAAATAGTTGTTTACAAAGAAATATCGCAATGTTTAAGACATCGTTCGTAACTTTAGTGTATTGATTAGAAAATTCGGCTTTTTGTTATTAGAGTCGAAATCCTAATTTAAACATGTATGTTAGACGCCAGTTTTATTTAACAACTGAAGAAATAAGTTTTTAGTGAGCGAAGCGTTTTAAATTAAAAAGTGTTTTTATGAAACCTGAGTTTTTGAAGGTTGTAGAGCAACCAATGTGTTTATTTATAAACTGATTGATAAAAAGTTTTCTTAAGTTTATTTTATAACAAAGTTCTATGTTTTTATCTTTTTGGTAAACGAAAGTCCCATAATCAGCTTCATTCTAAAATATATATTGTTTTTCTTATAGTTGTATAGAAGTCGTATATAAAACTAAAAAATGTCTTCAACTGCCTTAAGACCTACACCTATGGGTTCTGAAGCAGAAACAACCATCTTTGAAGAGAAAACACTAAAAACAACCAAAATTGCGAGTAACAAGGATGAAGTAGCAAATAAACATCATTATTATATTAAGGACAATGAAAAAAAATCGCATAGTGAAAAGCTGATTACTACATGCTATCCTAATTACGAGAAATGGAAAACAAACATTCAAGTACTTTTAGAAGATGATGAAGGTATGAGGACATTTTATGAGTTTCTTGGAACTGATCAACTTTCTGTAATATTCGATTGCTGGTATTCGTGTAAAACTTATCGTAATCAACATCCAAATAAAGCTGCCGCAAAAGAAGTTTACTCTCGTTTTGTACGTATTAAAGACTCTAGAGTACCGATTTCTGATCAAGCCCGAAATAATCTCGCACTTCGGTTGCGTGCCAACGAAATTACGGACACATTATTGCTAGAAATCGAGCATGAGGTTTACGCGAATCTTAGAGACGTTTGTTACCCTAAATTTTTGAAGTCAGATTTTTTTACATTTTACTGTGAAACGAACGGGCATGTAGAATATATTCCAAGCGACTTTCATCGGTTAAATCAAGGGGTTTTAAGCAAGATACCACATAGCTTGCCGACACTCGCTGAAGATCACACAGTCAGTTACCAAACGCAGACAAGGTAATTTTGATATCTCTATTTTTAGAGTATTGATTTAATTTCATATTTATTTTTATACATTGTTATCATTATTACACTTAGTGTTATTGTTATTGTTAGTACTGTTTTTGGTGCTTTTGTTGTTACTATATTTATTATTTTTATATTTTTAATTTTACTATTAGCTCTCTCTTTCTCTCTCTCTCTCTCTCTCTCTCTCTCTATATATATATATATATATGTATGTATGTATGTATGTATGTATGTATGTATGTATGTATGTATGTATGTATGTATGTATGTATGTATGTATGTATGTATGTATGTATGTATGTATGTATGTATGTATGTATGTATGCATGTATGTATGTATGTATGTATGTATGTATGTATGTATGTAATATGCTTATAAATTAGTAGGAAATAAATTTATATACGCGAAAATATAATAAATACATCCAAATTTATATTTTGTAATATTGACACTTTCTAAACACAATTCATCATTTAATACGAGATTATCTCAAAGCTAGTAAAAAAATAGTTTTTATTGGTTTTTAACACAAATGATTCAAAATAGTTTGCAAAAAAAAAAAAAATCTGTATAACGGTGACGCAAACAAAGCTGTAAAGTAAATAAAAGATCGCGGCTTAAGGTATTATTATTGGTATTAAGCGCTATTCGATGCTTTTTGCTAACTGCGTTCTAACACTTGTCCGTTTTTACTGACGGCAAAACGTTTATTTAAAAATAGATATATATTTAATTTCCTTGTAAAAACGAATAAACTCGTTAGGGTTTTTTACTACCTAATTAATTAAATCATGTTTTTCTTTAAATCTGCGTCGATTCGGGTATTTCAAGACCATTTAAACGGTAGTTTAAAAAAACGCGTTACTGCTTTTTCGGCAAATATCTGTACGGCGCCAATTCAATTTAAAACTTATTTATCAAAGACTTCTCGGTCGCACCGTTTAAAATTCTCTTTGAGTGTAATCCGTTGTCATGATACCTGTCATATCGGAAAGTTAAAAGCGATGCGCCTGTGTGAGCTTTGCTACTTTTCGACGGGTCCTCTAAATTAATAATGAGGCATGTTTTTAGGTATGAAATGTGTGTAACCTCTAAGCACTCTTTTTCGTGTATCTGGAGTTGAGGTCAAGTTGCATTTAACTTATTGTCTACCTCAGTTAAATTTGTAGATCAAACCGTTTATCTATTAAACGATGTTTTTTTTTCACGCACTTTCGGAAGCATTCGTATGGAGGAAATAACGGTTGAAGTTCACCGCCACTAAAAAAATATTAATGAAAGGGATCTACTCTGACATTAGCAGATGGTGTAAATATGCCGTAATTTGTAATGTGATTTTTATTGCCGTAATGTAACTACGCTTGCCTTAGTGAAAACTGATAACTAAATATCGAATGCGAGCGGTTGTTAGTTTAAAAACAGTCATTTTTGTTGAATACGTTCATATTATTCTCCTCTTTCAAATTTGACATCGATCAAACCAAACATTAAATTACCAAAGTTTTTGAGGAGATGGCGTGTTAAATTGTTTTCATTTGCTTCTTTGCTACTATTAAAAATATTTAAGGTATCAGACTATTTTTTATCAATATAAAAATCTTAAATTTTTTTTTTATTAAAGAAGTATAATTAAAACAAGATTAATGGAAAGAAAAAAACCATCGGTCAGTGCTAGAAATAAGCGAAGGTAAATTTATGTAACTATAGCTGTTAAAACGGTATATAAATATTTTTTATAGTTAAATATTTTTTATAGAACTTAAATTTTAAAAGTTTGAAAAACGCCTCATTAAAATACAACTTAAAAATTACATGCGAGATTTATTACTCGAATATGTTTTTTTAAATACAATTTTTCTAATCAAAACTCTAAAAACAAATGTACTTATAATGTTATAACTACTAAAATGCACTTTATTAAAAAGCTGTTGCTACTATTGCTGTTTTTGTTGCTGTTGCTACTGTTAATGATGGTGTTGTTGTTGTTGATGCTACTGTTATTGTTATAGCTGCTGCTACTATTTTTGTTGTTGTTGTTGTGTTTGCTTTGATGTTAGTGTTACTACTATTGTTGACATTTTTTTTTAATCCTACAATACCTTTATAATGTAATTTATTTTTATTGTTGCTGCAAGAATATATTTTTTGTTAATTCATATTGATAAAGTTAAAAATGATTTTATTGGAGTCAAAAACATAAAATGATTTTATTGGAGTCAAATTTATTGTTAACTTCTTTTTTTAGTGAATCTGTAGGGGATCTAAATTGCCACAGCAATGATTATGTTCCTGATATACCTGCTTTTAAATCGGTATGAAGATTTCCTTCAAATCAAAGATCTCTTTATATTTAATATTTTCTAAGTAGGTACAAACACCAATGTGTACCTACTTAAAAATGTATAAAATTTCTATTTCTTTTATACTGGTTTATGAAACTGTTGTTTTTTTTATGATCAAAAACAAAAATGTTTTAAAAATTAAGTGCAGCCTAAAATTAATGTCAAGCAGTAAATAAATATATAAATCTCAACATGACCAAAAGATTTGTTTTAGGTTTTCTTTAATCTTGTTTGTCACAATCTATAAAAAAAATTCACATTTTAAGTAGTGTTTTTATGAAGCAGAATTATTTTTATTTTTATTGAAATAAGTAAAGTTTAAGCTCCTTTAGAAACATTCTATTCATAATTTTAAGAAAAGATTTACAGATAGCTACCCTGCTGACAAATTAAAAACATGCAAAGTAATTTTTCTAAGAAAGAAATATTTCCTATTCTTTCTAATTTAATTTACAAGAATGTTTCATAGTGTTTTCCACTTTATTAATTTTTTCTTTCATTAAATGGACGTTTATTCATATTGGTTAGTTTTTATGTTACTAAGATTGTTAAATAATTAATTTCTAACTTAAATTTTCTACCTAAAGTTGTGATTTTAATTTGTTTCAAATAAGGGAATTAGACCTCGACTTTTTTAAAAAATGGTTTGACTCAAAATCTGCTACAAAAAAACGTTTTAGTTACACTCTGAACATTATCAAAGTACAAAGTTTCTAAACTTTAAATAGATTTTTGGGTTTTGTTAACATCTTTAGTATTTAACTAAGTCAATAATTTTAGTCCTTTAATAATTTAGTATCTCAAAATTATAAATAAATTGCAGTATCCTTAATTACGCATTTGTGATATAATGTTTAAATACAGAAGGTAAAGTTTCCAATTAATACAGGAATCAAATAATGCATGCAAATTTCTAGTTTCTCTCTTTCTGATCTTAAAGACATTTTTTTAAACTATAAAATTTAAACTGTATATTTTTAAAATTAGGCTTCATGTTAGTTTTTTGGTTATTTTTTCTACAATTTTTTGGATAGTTATGTCTATTTTTAAAAACTTATTTTTATGAATCAGTTTTAGGGGCAACTATATGCATATACTTATGTTTTTGAATTGATTTTTAAAAAGATTAAATTTTAACTTGTTGTATTTTTAGCGTACACAGCGTATGGAATCTATGAAACAATTGGCTCCGGAACAATTTGCTAAATTACTTTCTGAGAAATTAGAAAAGTTGATACTTGATAGAGAAGTAGCTGAACGAAGTTTTGTATGTACTTTTAATAATGTTTATAAGATTTGTTCTGCTAACATTTTCTGCTGTGTGTGTGTGTGTGTGTGTGTGTGTGTGTGTGTGTGTGTGTGTGTGTGTGTGTGTGTGTGTGTGTGTGTGTGTGTGTGTGTGTGTATATATATATATATATATATATATATATATATATGTATATATATATGTATATTTGATGTTATAGGTTCAATTACCAAATCAAACCTCATCAAATCCACTTAGTCAGCCTTTACAAAGTACCTATGAAGCTACTTTAAATGATGTAGATACTCAATCATGGTTGATGCCACCAGCTTCTGTTCGATATAGCGTTGCTGGAGCTTCATCAACAAGTGGTTCCTGTGTAAATAATGATCAACATCCAAAGTATCGCAATCTTGCAAAAGAGTTCCTCAATGCAGTTCATCATGGCATACGAAATAATCTAGGGGAATGTCAGTGTATGTCATGTCAAGGTTCTCTTTCTTATTGTACTCGCACCTCTCATAATCATTATTTTCAAGAAAGCTATCTTAATTCTAATAATAACCATGAACTGTTAAAAAATGATAGAATCTTTAACAATAGCAACTTTGAACAATCACAATTCTTCAATACGTTGGAATACAATACTCATAATGGTTTTATTCAGCCAGAACCCCAGCAACAAGTTGACACTAGTAAAATATATGCCTGGATGGAGAAAAATGAAAGATTAGAGAACCAAATGGATTATGTTGCTCCAACTCCAATTGTGAGACGAAAAAAACAGCAAAATGTTCCAGAAGCTCCTATCGCCCAAGACCATAACATGCCTTTATTACCTCAACCAGATACAGGAACTGTGTTAACAGAAGTTAAGCGAGTACTTGAAGAACCGAAGACCTCAAGAAGATCTTCATCAAGGTAATATTTTGTAATAATTTTATTTTGATATTGAAAAATTTTCTTTAACCAATGTTGAACTAATTAAGGGGAACCTGGTGAGAATTAAAAGTGATAGTAAAAAAATACCTTTTAAATCACTTGAAAAATATATTTTCACACTGGAAATAAAGTTGAAAAAATTATTATTACTAGAAAATAATCCTTAATGAATAATATTTATTATTTTTCACATAATGAGTTTATAGTTTTTGTCGATTTTTTGTAATAAAACCTGAAAATGTTTCCTTTTATAGGTTATTTTCACTGTAAGGTCATCCCTGCTAGCACACAACGTTGAAAAAACGTTGAAATAACGTTGATCGACGTTGATCAACGTTGTTACAACGTTGTTTCAACGTTGTTTCAACGTTATGTGCTTGCTGGGATCTGAAACAGATTTTTTTTTTCACTTTTTTTTATGAGATTTAATTAAATTCTTTAGATTAAAATTTGATTTATCTTCTTGTTCTTAGGTTGCACCAACAGCGACCAGCGAATCATATTGGTGACCACATGTCTGCTTACAGCGACCCGTCATATGACCAGCGTCATCGTCATGTTGGTAACGCTTGGTCTTCTTTTTCCGATACGAATTCCGTTGTGTCATATAATCCATCTCAGATATCCAGTGTTCCTTCGTGCGCGTCTCGTTTATGGAATCAATATGGTTATTTTGAACCCAAAAACGAGCTTTTATACCGTAGCCGCCATCTTTCAGAACAAAATGATATGACGCAACGAAATGAAAATTTTGTTTCTCATACTCATCGCGATCGTCATAGTGATCCTAATAACAGAGACTTAAAAAGCGTGAGAAGGTCTGATGTTCACAGTGACGTAAGTCATCCGCAAAGTGAAGCTCGTAGCGAAAGAACGCACGGCAGTGGAAACAGTAAGAGAAGTACACAAAACTCCACAACAATAACCTATTATTTTGGCAATGAGCCAATCCCCTATCGTATAACAATCCCTTCTCTTGAAGTCACACTTGGACAATTTAAGGCGGAAACTAAACGCGGGAATTTTCGCTTTTTTTTTAAAACAATATCTGCCGACGACGGGGAAGTTGTGTATGAAGAACTGCGGACCGATGACGAGTATTTGCCAAGGTATAAAAATAAAATCATCGGCAAAATTGAAAAAGTTGAGTAATTGAATAAATTTCAAATATCTTTATACAAAACCGCAATTTTTTGTACTCGCTTTCTGTACGATCTGTTTCGCCAGATTTTTTAGATGAATTCAAAGTTTAAATATGAAAGAATAAATTTTGTCAAGGTTTCCTACATTCTGCTTCGTATAAATTGCACTTTCTTATGCTATATAAAATATTTATTTCTTCATATATTTATGTTGACTATATTTTTATAAACTGTAAATACTATTTTTTGCATGTCATTATTTTGAATTTTATTGCGTATTATTCTTGATCTTCCGTACTACTTGAACAAGTTTAGAGAATCAGAGTTTAGACATGTTTTTGATACCAATTTTATTGAAATTTCCATGAAAATTTTATGAATTAAGGATCTGCAATGATTAAATAAAGTTATTTGCAATATTATTATTTGGCTTCTAATCAGTGTACTAATAAATACGAAGAAATATTTAATAATAGTCCACCTCCAGTATACGATCACTTAAACTCGCATGTCTCTAATGATCTGAATTTTCTTTAGGGCTACAGAAATTTCCTGATTTTGAGTTTTAATTTTGCTAATTCGTAATTCGTAAGATATTTAAGCCACTAATAATGACAAATTCTTTCTTTTTATTTTTTGAGGAGTCCTTAAAAAGATAAAGTTGTTTTTTCAAATGGCGACTTCGAAAAGATTTTATCAAAAAATTATAACTCGTAAGCACTTAATCAAGTATACTTATTATTTTGTAACTTTTTGGAAACTTTCGAACATTAATTTCAGTTTTAATAGCTGAAAATTTGTGCTTTTATCATTCATGGCGAACAGGACACAAGAGTACGACAAACTTCCTGAGCTGTTAGACTTATTAAATAGTAGCGAAAAAAAACGAAGGAAAAAAGATTGCACACTCCCGTTCATTTTCACAGCTTTGTAAATTGAACCGTACAGAAATTCACTGTAAGCTTATTTATTTTGATGACAAAAAAACTACGTAGGATTGGATTCCAAAATTAAATGACAAAAACCTAGGTAGGATTATGGTATCTTGGTGTAGGAAGGATTCCATATATTGAACTAATAGCACACGCGAGGAAAGAATTTCTATGACATCTAACGCAAGGAACCACAAATCAAATATATTAACTTTAATACTAAATGAGGACAAATGTCCAGCGGGCACTAAATACCAAAAGTAAATATCTTTACGAAATATTCATATGAAGTTTACAAATAACTGCTTCCATATATTCTTTAAAAAATTTTTCAAATCTGAAATTCTTTTCAAGAGTTTCTTTTAAAAAATTACACTCGTAAATTTTTTTACGTCGTATTGCTATATTTCATTCATCGACGAACAACTCCTTGCGTGATAATTTTGTCGTTATTCGATCAATAGCGAGGCTTGTTTCTATAGCAACACTATCAACAACTGACATTCCCTGATGGGTGCATCTTAATCCACTAAAAGAGGAATAAAAACCGTAAAATAAACTGTTTAATTTACAACATATTGGATTCCGATTTTTGAAAGAGCTCCGACTTTTCATTCCGCAGTACGCACCGGATGAAAATGAAGTAAGTTTTTTACAAAAACTTAAACTTTTAAGACTCGTCGTCAGCGGAAATGAAATAGACCCATTCAATTATTCTTTTCTCTTTCTGTTGATTTCAAAAAACAAAAACCTACAAACGATCAACATCGACTAAAAATTAACCGACTAAGAAAACAAAAAAATGACTCATTTTTATTCAAAATATCGACATTCAAAGCGAGAAATATCTTTAAAAATCTAGCAAATGAGATCAAAAAAGCACAAACAATAAACGTATGGTCTATCCAATTTTCATGTTTATTGGATTTTCCATTTGACGGCGGGCAAAACTTCATAGCAACAAAGTCATTGAAACTTTATCATGAATTAAAAGTTTAGAGAAATGTTTAAAGAAAAACTTTATTAAGTAATAACGGCTGAAGAAAAAGGAAAAAATCGTAATAAACAGTAAAACTTTTTTTGGTGAAATTAAATGACTTTGTTGCTGACGATTTGAAGTCTATTTTGAATATCGAGTTGAAAACAAAAAAAATTAAACCGAAAACATGCGCACACAGAAAGATCAAAATTCTTTAAGCCTATTCTCAGTAGCTTCCAAATTTTTTCTCAGTAGCTTCCAAATAGTCTTTAAACTTAGTGCAATGTGTTTGTAGCAAGTGTAAATTTGAAAAACTTATTGAAAACGTTACAAAATAACAAAGAAACAACAACCTGTCATCAATATGAAGAAGTCCTCGATCGAAAAAGTGTAAGAAGATTTCATCTTGCAACAGTTCTTTTACTGGCCATCCTACGACATTCATAAATAACTAAAAACGATAGAATATACGAAACAACTAGTCGAAGTAATATAGAGCCGAAAATTTTATAGAAATACTCAAACCTTTTTATCTAGACCTTTTGATGAACGAAGTCCAAGCAAAATTGCTTCTTCACAGCTAATGAAAACAAATTAAAGTTGCGATATTTTTCACTTTCGGTTTTCACAAAAAAAATATTTTTCATTTAAATTTCAAAACAATGTTAAAAAAAAATACTTCAATTTGATCGAGAAAACGATTTTATTCAAAGTTCAAATTTTGATCAAGGGTTTACTTTATCATAAACTTAAAAAAAAAAAAAAAAAAAAAACTCGTCGAATTTTAACATAATGGGTTTAAATCAAAAGTGTCTATGATTAAAGTGTCAAAAGGATATTGAAGCTCTTTATCATCTACTCCAATTTAGTGAAACGTTAGAGGAACAGTTGGTATAGTGAACAATTGGTGAAACTGCAACGACCTTAACGATAAACTATTTTGTTAATTTGCTTTTGTCCATCTTTAAATACGCACTAAAGTTAACTTCACCCAATTAGAATCAAGAAAACTTTAAGAGTTAATTTTTTAGCAAAAGCAGGAGCTCTTATGATGACACTTTCAAACATGCGGCAGGAGGCGATTTTGTCTTTTATTTAACAATATGCAGCACGGTGTGATTACATCTTTTATTTAAAAATATATATTTTATATATTAACTTTTTCATTAACAATCAAGATATTCTGATTTAAAACAATGGTTGCTAATTCTTTTTCTACCCTTGAAAAGTTTACCTATAAGATCTGTAATTTATACTTTACAGGATCTGTACTTTTTAAGATCTGATTTTGTTAACTATAATGGCCTACTAGTTTTAATAAATTTCTCTAAAACTAAACGCTTCAGTTATTATGTCATAAAAACATGATTATAATAGATTATATGAAGATGATTAATAATTTTAAATTATATGAAGATGATTAATAATTTAAAATTTAAATCAACGATTCAAAAACTTAAGATGAAAAACATGATCAAGGATTGTTTTATCTGGGATTCTTTTGTAAAAAAAAACTGATATTTAATAGATGTTGTGATTGAAGACTGCTTGTATTAACATTGCTTAAATGATGTAAAAGAATAGTGTGTAAGTGAGAATTTTTAAAGATGAAAAAACAGAGCTAGAGTTTAAAAAAATATAAAAAGATTTACCGCTGAACATGAGAAAGTGTTGTACACATTCTTATACCATGTTTGCGCTGTTGCACCTAAAGACAGTTTTACAACATGTTTTACAACAACGTTTCTAATATGTTTTAAAGCATTTTTGAAACGTTAAAGGTGAACATCACTAAAATGGTCAAAGGTGAACATATCCTACAGGCATTCAGCAAGTATATTACTTTTTAATAGAAAAAAGTTGCAAAACAAAAACAACTCAATACACATGATCTGATATTGAATGCAAAAAATCTTACATGAAGATTAGAGTTTCTGAATTCCCTGGTTTTTTTTTTTTTAATAAACTGGAAACTCACCAAAATTCACCAAAGAACAGGGGAAAAACACGAAAAAAAAAAACTTTTAACAAATTTATGAATTTATTTTTCCTTTTTGAATATAGTATGCTCTAAAAAAGCAAAAAGGCATCAAAAGAACATTTCACTTAAACAGTTTCACTTAAACAATTTCACTTTTCAACAATTACGTAGCTTTGAAATAAATAACCCAGCAGCAGAAAAAGCTCGTCCAGCCTCCATAGAAGTTGGTGGATTGGTCAGCAGGGCATTGCAAAGTAAATCTAGATTTGGAGCTCGATCTCCTGTTGTTCCAAAAATATTGAATTCTTTGTTAATGAATGAAGAAATATTTAGTAGTTTCTTGCTAGTTACACAGGTTGACTTTTGCATGACGTTTTCCAATTTTTTTGAAACTCTTTTTTCTTGTACAATTGTTGTATTTTGATTACTAACTACTTGACATATATCATCTTGATCACTTTGGTTTGGAAATAGTCGGTGGAAAAGTTCGTTTCCCTTTTTTTGCATTACTTTTTAAGAAGACATTGGAAACAAATTGTCTTGTTCTTTTAAGCATTTGGGATCATGGAAAAAACGTAGCAAACTGATTAGATCTCTTTGTCGCCTTTCTATGACTCGTTTTTTAACTGCTGTTGCTTGTGAAAATTTGGACTGACAAGTTTCTAACTGAGCAAATATGAAACGAAAAATGGCATCAGCAAAAAGCATTGTTGAATCTTGCCGACACAATGCTTCAACACCTAATTTTAGTGCTTCTAAAGCAAACTGAACTTGTTCAAGAAGATTAAAATCATCCTTTGTTAAACTTATCTCAATTAACAGGTCAACAAGAGCTTTGCTAACTGCTTTTCGCAAGAAAAGGAACCTATTAATCAAGGCTAAAATTAAATTCCATCTTATATTGCAATCTTTTATTAATGTAAGTTCTTTTCCATGTTCTAGTTTGACATATTTCTGGAGGAGTTAATTTTTAATAGGATTTTTTCTAAGTAAATTGACAAGTAAATGCACATTTTTAACAAAACATTCAAGCACACAGACTAGGCTTGGTATTTTTACATCAACTTGAATAATATCAAAGTTATCATTGTAGATACTTTCACCACCATTATCACTTAAGTCTGTGTTTTCTTCTTCCATATCAGGAACAGCTATGGGTGAATAAATATATCATACACTGCAAGCTAAAGGGCATGAGCATAACAAAGCTGATGTTTCAATGCAGACAATCGGTTCATTTTTTTCACTAGTGAAGCACAATCTGTTTTTGCACAAACAATTAAAGTTTAAACATCCAGACAAAACTCAGGCAAATTATTTTTAAGAATATCAAGACAATTTTCAGCAGGAAATACAGCTGACCTCCTAATCGTACCAAGATTGTAGTGACAGTTTTGCTCATGAACATTAACGTTCGTGTATCGTCGATTCCTTGAAGAAGTAAACTCATCCAGTGAAATATTGAAACGTTCACTTTTTTGCTTTCTTTCTTCAATTTTATGTTTAATTTCTTCCCAAATCAAGTCATGTTGATGATAGACAAGTTCCATTACAATTGATTAATCTTTGGGTAGTTTTAGCCCTTTATTCAATGGGGCTGATTGAAAAAATTTACAGTTGCACACTGAATGAATAGACATTCCATCTTTAGCAGCAAGTTTTGAAATAAATTCTTCTAAGATGTCTGATTCTTTCTAGAAGAATGATGAAATATTTTGATCAGATTTCGTTTTTTTTTTTGAGGTGGTTTTTCCCTTTCATTTATTCTCAAATATTTCATGTTTTGTTTGTTGATAATGAGATAACCCACTAGTAGACCATTCTTTGCAAGTTAAAATTTAATTGCACTTAACACACTTTGCAGTACACACTTTGTAGTCTATCTACACATTCAGTTGAATACTAATTACATAATAATAAAATGGTTAATTAAAAAATTAACACAAAAATTAAAAACATTGTTTAAAACTCAACAACTGAAAGACTAATTAATTTTTTAATTGCTTAATTATCCCATAAGGTGATAATCCGCCCCCCCCCTTTTTTTTAAAAAATTTTTTTTTGCAAATAAAAAACCAATTCAGGAACAGAATTCTTTAGCCAGTTTTTCCCGGTTCTATAATCCCGGTTCCAAAACCCTGGTGAAAAAATCCATTTATGTGATATTTTGTATATTTATATGAACTTTGATATTTAAGAGATTTATTTTAAAATTAATATAAAACCTAGTTATCAAAACTTCTATTAAGTTTTCCTTAATTTTCATATGCAGCATAACAACAGCAATCACAGCATAACCCCATCAAACTTTTGATGAAATTTCTCAACTTTAATATTAAAAAAGGAAAAACTATATCACAAACAACACCAAGTATAGCTAAAGTTACACTAGCAAACCTGTTTCATCCAATGCTCTGGCACAGCAATTTGAACTAAGGCATGTCTTGATAAACCATCAGGTGTGATAAGTCTAGATCATTTTTTCCACAAGATAAAAACATCTTATTTACTTAACATGTTTATGCAAAAACATAAAATTATTTTTTCCATTTTTTATTAAAGCAACAGCCATTTAGATATTAGTGTGATAGCTGGTTTTAATAAATCTGATGAAAAGTCATTAGTGAACCATGATTGCTCAATGATGCATTTAAATTTATTTGTTTTTAACTATACAAGAAAGACAAGTTTACTACAAAAAAATAGAAGTAAAAAGAGAGAGAGAAAAAAAAACAACAATATACTTATACCAAACTAAAATGCAAAAGTTAAAATTTGTAAATCTTTAACCTTCCATGAGCACCTTAAAAACAATTAAAATAACATTTAACATTTAATACTTAAAACGTTTTTTACAACAAAATGAAACATTTAGTGCAACTAAATGGAAAAAATTTAAAATCAACATTAAATTGAGAAAAAAATTATAAACAACTTTAAAACTATTTACAATTTATGAAAAAGTGGTTTATTTTTTAAAACACTTAAATGAATTTTTTAATCCCTTTTACTAGTAGCCACCTTATGAAAAAGCACCATGTGCTAGTAAAACAGATAAAAAAAAACATTTGAGAAAAAAAGTTACTATGTTATAGGATCAAACTTATTCATGAAACATTAAAACTTTAGACCTTGATTAAACTTTAGACCTTGATTAAAAATTTAGCACTTTGACCTTGTAATTGGTTTATGTTTTGTGAGATAATTATTAATGCAGTTGAATCTGTCAAACTATCTACAATACTTTTTAACAACTACAGTACAAGGAGTCAAATGAATCTTTGAACCAGGAATAGTGAGGGTAAATTTACCATATTCATTAGTTTTTTAATGTTCTTTGACAAATTGAGAATGTGTCAGCCATTGTATTTGTAGATGGAGCATAAAATCATTTGTTGTACTTTTTTTGTTTTTTGTTTATTGAAAGCAATTATTTACTCTTTTACATGAATTTTCAGTTTTTATACTTAACCTAAATTTCATGAGCAATTACCCATTTTATCCTTAAAATGGCCTATTAAGCCTAATGCATATCACATTGCATCGTGTGGACTACATTTGTATGGACTACATTTTATTTCAATTTGTATGTGAAATAAGACAACATGTAGTACATTGGCACTATATCTCAAAGGTGAGTAACCCAGCAGTTTCTAGCACCTGCTGTGCATCAAATGGTCAAGCACTTGGGCTTTTCTGTCGTTATCACCACAATTTCTGACTTACAAAATACCAAGTATCATCATAATAAACAAATCCTTGACATTGCTTGTGTTTAAAAAGCTCTAAGTAATTTTAGATTATATATCATATAAACATAGACGCATATTTACCAGGTCCAATCCCTATGTAATCTTCTCCTCGCCAATAAGATAGATTATGATTGCATTCAAAACCCTTAAAAGAAAAACTTAATAGAAATGTTGTAACTGTCATTTATATATATTTAAAATGAAATAGATATCTACTAAAATTTATAAAAGGAACAAGATATCAGCTAAAAGTTAAAAACGAAAAGAAAATATTACTTTCTCAGCAAAGTTAGAAACTTCGTATCTTTTTATTTTTGTATCCTCTAGCATCTAAAATTAACTCATAAAGTTTTAAAAATCAATCCCATTTTTTGTCTATTCTAAAGGTATAGTAATGAAAATGAAAAAAATTCAAGAGAATAAAATGAATATTATATCATATTGATAAATTATCAAATAAAATCTTCAATAAAAAACTGAAAGAATTCAGGAAATTTCATACTATATAAAGTAGCATACTTAAAAAAGCTGAAAAAAAATCTGAATCTTATGTCAATATGAATGATCTTATATTATAATGGTCACTTAACATTAAAAACTGAAAAACAATAAATACCTTAACAGTTGTGTCATACATATCAGCTAAAGCATCATTTGATGGTAGTTGCTGGTAAATAAAAATTTTTAAGTTTCAAACAAATGATTTTTGTAAATCATTACATTCTTTTTTTTTTTTTTTTGCTTTTAACAAAAAAAATTGTTATCAAAAGAAATGGTAGAAAGCCATAAACTTAAAAAAAAATACCAATTGCCCTTTTTTGTATTGTTTCTGCATTGGAGTACCTTTCTTCATCGTCAATTGATAAAGTGACAAATGTTTACTCCTTAAAGCTATTATCTGTGAAGTAGAACAAAATTAAGTTTCACCTGAAGTAAAACTTTAAAAATTTTTCAAATCTAATGCTAATATGAATCTAACTTTATCAAAAATACCCCACCTGTTCCAACTCAGATATCCAACCATCAAGGGTCTGATTTGGTCTCCCAAACATTATGTCGATTGAAACATTGGTATTGAAAATTTCATATGCATGTTCAAAACAACTGTAAAATATTGAAAATATGAGTTAGCTATAAAATATTAAAATCACAGAAACTTTTATAATTAAAAAGCATACTTTAAGGCTTGATTCACATTATGCTCTCTACCCAAAATCCTCAGATCATCGTCAATTAGAGCCTTAGAATAAAATATCATAAATCAAACATCAAAATTGTGGGCAAAAATTTTTAGGCATCACATTTTTGGAGATAATATAATTCTGCAAAGAGTAGTAATAAATAAAGTAATGATATTTTTTTGGTTTTAGTAAAAAATTTCAAAACAATTTTCTTATCTTTTCATAGTTACCAGTTCATGTCACAACAATTTTTTTAAAGTTACAGTTTGTAAAGGAAACTTAAAAGTATAAACAAAGAATCTGCACATGCTTGATACCTGCACTCCAATAGACACACGATTGATACCAGCAGATTTAAATTGGCTGTAAAATTGTGATAAAATTTAACTATAAAATTTTGTTAGTAAACAAGTAAACAAATAAAAAAAGTATTTAATTTTACCTTAATTTATTTTTCTCAGTAGTTGTAGGATTCACTTCTATTGATATTTCACAGCCAACCTCAAGATCCTTGCAAATTTTATCTAATAAATTATTTATCAACTTTGGAGGAGCCAAACTTGGTGTTCCTGAATATATTATGAAAACATGTAAAAGTTATTTTTATAAAAGAAAAAAAATCCATTAAATATATAAGCAGATTAATGCTGCAATGCTTCTGTAATTATATTTATTAAACAAAAAAAAATTATGAGGAAAACAAAAAAAAACAAAAACAGTTAATGAAAGAAAAACTAAAATGATAAACTTGATGAAATAAATGTTATTTTTTAAATGTGTTTAAAAAAATCTAAAAGCTAAAACATCAATGAATTTTCTAAAATTTACTTGATGTAAAGAGAGTAAGAATTTATTTTATTTTTGTAATAAACTGAATACCTTGATGACAGAAAATAAAATGATAGGAAATTATGAGAAAAAAAAAAACAAAAAAACAAAAAAAAACAAACAAATAAGACATCCTCTAAAAAAGGGATTACTTTTTAAACATAATATTTAAAAAAAAAAAAACAAAAAAAAAAACAAACTAAAACTTCCTTATTTTAGAATTTACCTCCTCCAAAATAAACAGACTTTATTTTCTTAACATCATACATAGTACACATGGTTTGAAACTCCTTATGTAAGCAATGGATCATAAGTTCATTATCAACATCATCCCTATGATGGATAGAAAATAAAGGTAAAAAGAAAAGGCTATTTAAAAGAATAAAGATCATTAACAAGTTTACTTACCTAATATATTTGTTAAAATCGCAATATGGACACAACTGCTTGCAGAATGGCCACTACAATTAGAAAAATTAGAAAAAATATCACAAAAGAATTTTATTTGTTTTTTAATAAGCAAGCTTCTCACATGTTATGGGTAAGATCTCTTTTGAAATATAAAAAAGTATTATTTACACAGAGAGCTAAAATAAACCACTACTGGCTTGCAAGCTGATATTATTTATTGATATACAAATGTTCAAATAGTTTTATGGCCTATCATATGCATCAAGTTTTTCAAGATTTACATGTAATACACACATTTAAGTAATACATCATTAAGAAAAACACACAAAATGGACAAGCAAATAAAAAATATAAACTTGCATGTATGTAAAGTGTTGCACTTTTGTCTATTCCTGAATATGTGTTTCTTTTAGATAGAAAATCTTGAAGCTTTTTTCCAGACAAACAAAACTTTTTCATTAATGCATTCATTTCTTTAATGTAACACCATTTTTTTAAATTTATTTACTTAGTTTTGTACAAATCATGAAACTTCATAATTTAACATAGTTTAGCAGAAGTCATTTTTTATCATTTTATTCACATAAAAAAACAACAAATACACAAAAAAAAAAACATCCCCTAAATTGAAAATGTCTTTGTGGCATATATGTCAAATGCAAAAATGTTTATGTAGCATAAAATGTTTATTAAAAAAATATTTTCTTTGGCATAATATAAGTGATATTTTAAGTTAATTTTTGATTTAATTTTCAATTCTTTTCATTTTTGATAATGAACACATATATTATTGCACATACATACATTATTACACACATACATTCCATCACAAGACCATCAACTTACACACATTAAAGCCTGGAAAATTTAGAAGAGTGAAGATGAAAGAGTGAAATTGAAATTAAATTGACAAATCATTTATCAACTGCATGTAATCATTATATTTACTGCATAAAACATTGGTTTTATAAGGTTATATTTATATATTTTTTGATTTACATAATCATAATTTTTAGATTTAAGAAATTTAAGTTTAATGGAAATTTTTACTATTATAAATAGTATTTTATATCAATTCAAGTTTTTTTTGGTTTTAGATTTTTGTAAGCAAATACAACAATAAAAAAAATGCTCAATGGTTAAAAATCAAAACATTCCTATTTTTAACATTTATCTTAAATGATATGTATCAACATGTTAATACAAAAGGAAAAAGGTGCATCTTAACAAAAGGTTTTTATCTTAATACCAGTAGAGAAAATCCTAAAGTTTAGTTAATCAAGAAGAAAGTCAAGAAATACAAATATATACATGCTATAAATTAAGTTTATTTCAAATATTTATCTAAAAATGTGACAAAACTTTGTAATGAGAAATCTAAATCATCATCAAAATGTATTGAGTCAGCTTTTCTAAAGAAAAAAAAAATTCTTTATAGCAGGTTATTCATTGTTAGAGTTTTTATTAGATCATTATTTAGTTTACACTGCATCATTATTTAACAGCAAAACTGCAAAAATATAAAGTGAAAATAAAATACATACTTATATTGTGGAAACAGTATAAATGAAGGATAATGACTAGGCATATAATGCCATGGAAGAGGATTTTTATCTCCATTAATTCTTAAAAAAAAAAAAATCCTTCATTATAAAAATTTAAAAAGTTAAACATTTAGCAGATTTGGAAAAAAACTGAATCAATAAAAATAGTTATTACAAATAAATGTGGATGAGAACCTTGCAAAGACAACATCAGATCTTTTGTAAGTGTGAGCTAGTAACAGAAACTGGAAATTGACTGCCTTACATATACCACACCAGGCTGCATAAAACATCACAAATACATTCTGAAAATAAAACAAAAAATGAATAGTATACTGCAGTGACTTTAGTTATCAGGACAAACAGAGGAATGCAATCATTGTAAAGATAAAGTTAATATGGTTTTTACATACATTAAAATTATTGTTTGCTTAATATATACCGATCACAAAATACTTCTTAAAAAAAGGTAAATCCAGGTTGAATTTCTCTAATATTTCACTTATGAGACAGTAAGAAGGCAGATACTAGATTATTACTAGCTCTTATGTAAATTTTCTGAATCTTTAAATAGAGTATAGTATATTGAAATTAAATGCTATCTATGAGATATTGAGCTAAATAAAAAAATAAGATTATCTTTAAAAAAAAATATATAAAAAAATATACATATATAAAAAAAATTTGGGTCATTCTTTTTTTTTAAGAGGGAGAGGCATTGGTGTGGTCAAAAAAAATAAAAAAACTCTAATAAGCAAAAGATTAACAAGGTCCTCTCCTCTTTATAAAAAAAGTCAACTTTTTTTTAAGAAATCTATGACGCATATATTGACTAATAATAAGAAAATTTCCAATTACTTGCACGCAAGTAAAAATTAATTTTTGAAACTTTACTTTTTTTTTTTTTTTTTTACACTTTCACAACAAAGTAAAAAAGTGCTACATATATCAGTGTATAAGACAATCCATTTTATAATATACCAGTGTATAAGACAATCCATTTTATAATATACCAGTGTATAAGACAATCCATTTTATAATATACCAGTGTATAAGACAATCCATTTTATAATATACCAGTGTATAAGACAATCCATTTTATAATATACCAGTGTATAAGACAATCCATTTTATAATGTATTCTTACATTCTTAAGAAATGTTTTTGACACATTTTTATTTTTGTATTGCAAAACCATTTAAAGTAAAAAAAAAGTAGCAAATTAAAATTTAAGTTAAAATATTTCAATGAATTTTTGATTCACTTTTTCCCAAAAAATATTAAAAAGACAAAGTAATTTACTTAAAAAACAAGCTCATAGGTTTGGTCAGAAAAGATTTTTCTATTAAGAAACTTTAGCTAAAATCACTTGGAAAGATTAACTTGGGTATCTCAAAAACTTACTTTTACATGTATGTCTAGAACATCAAAGTATTTAAAATAATTTTATACTTCCAACTTTCTATTTCATTTCCTTATACTTAATTTATACTTACTAAGTAAACTGTCATGAAACCTGTACAATAAATAGTAAAAAATTATCAAAACAAATACATGTTCATTTACCTTAGTAGTTTTCAAAATAAAATCTTCAAATGAGCTAGAAGTTAACTCTGTTACTTTTCCTGACTGATCATCTTTTTCCTTCTCTGTATTTAATGATTCAAAGTGTTGTTGGAGGTAGCCATTTGTAAAATTCATGATTGAGTCAACTAAAAAAAAAATTTAAACTTGCTAAGTAGAAGAATTTTATTGCAGTTCCTTTCTTGCAAAAGAGTGACATAAAAATAGATAATCATAAAAGTAGAGGATAAACATAAAAATAGATCGCCATAAATTTTACTTTTATGGCATAAAAATAAATAATAAACATAAAACTAATAGAAAAATATTTTAGAGAAAGAAAAGAAAGACCAAAAGAAACTATGACTCAATTATTTATTTTTTTAAAAGTGTATGCACAATCATTTAATTTGTATAATATGTCCAAAGACAATATATAGTTTAAAATCAGTTTGCAATTGAACTTTTGCAAGTGATTTTTTATCAAACTTTTTTTGCATTAATTTATGAAGCTTCCTCAAGTTTATTTTTGTGATTTAAAACTTTTTTAAAAAAAACAACTTATTATTCACATTTTTTTTTTTTTTGTCTTTAGAAAAGCTCTACTTTTTCCATATATAAATGCTTAATATTGTACTTATAAATGTTTAATACATGGCCTACTTAAAGTATACGGCCTTATATTCTGCATATTTGCCAAAAAAATAGAAGGCCATTAAAAAAGAATTACTGCGCTATAAAAAGCAAAGCAAATAAACAAACAAAATGCGTTTATTCTTAAAAATACTTTCTATTCAACAACAACAAAATTTCATTTTAAGTATTTTTTTTCATTTTTTACATTTTTCTAGAAAAAAAAAAGAAATATCGTTCATTAAAAACTTGTTAATTTTATTTATTTATGTTTAATCATGCTTTTTTCGTTGCCTTTTTTTAAAACTTACTATATTGTCCATAATATTTCCTTCGGTAATTATTTTTCTTTTATTATTGAAGAATATATTACTGATTGTTTTGTTTATGAGATTTATCCCAAGTTTTTGGTTCAGAACAAAGGATATTTTCTTTTTATAATAAATTTTTTTAAAATAAACTGAGCAGTTGTTCTTAATGGCAAATCGGTGTTGTTCATTACATTAAAAGTCAAGTCTAAAATTGCAAAAGCATCACAAGTATAATTACCCAGATTGGTAGATGGTATAGTCAATCCTCCCCTTGATAAAATTTCAATATATTGTTTATCTAGAGAATCATATTCATCTACTCCAATCATTAGTTCATTACAACATTTACCAAATCTTTTTGAAATTTTCTTTGCAATATATTCTGCAATATGAAAGGCAACTTCTCTACTATCTTCTGACAAAGACAAATTATTTAAAGAAGTGCACTGAAGTTTTTCCAAAACATTGTTTAAAATATTTTTTTGATCGTTAGTCTTTTTGAAATCACTATTGCGGATGTCAATGGCTTCTTTAACTAAACTTTTAAATGTCATAATTCGCTCCGAACACAAAACATCTTTTAAGCTCACCAAAAACCTGCCACCACTCATCTGTCTGTACTGTCCAAACCTTTTCTCTATTGGATCACTTTGAAATCTTGCAGTCATGACAAATTTATAACCATCGTTTAAAAGATCTTCAATTAAAGAAGCATGACAACTAAATGTTTGTTTAAATGCTGAACTAGTTTGAGTAGATGTAACAAATTTCTCACAGTTCAAGATTTTTTGTTTTTCCAAATTATCAATCCATAATGCCATTGCTCATAAAATTCTGGTTTTTTATCATGCAAGATAGCAGCATTTCCTAAATAGTTATTGGAACAAAACTGGTTTTTACTATTAGCAATAATCCACCATTTATTAAACAAATGTAAAAAGCCAACAGCATCCTCACGTAAAGGAAAGTATGATTTCAAACCAGCTATTGTACTTTCATTAAACAAGTCAAGAGCTACTTGAACATTTTGTTTATATTTTCCTGGGTGTAGCACTTTATTTGTTAGTTTTGGAGCTTTACATAAATCTGCATCTAAGGCAAGATCTTTTTCATGGACGTCATGAAACAGTTTCCAAGATACTTCTCCACCTTTAACTGTAATATCTTTAAACCCAATAAACTCAAATGGGGGAAACAAAAACCTCTTTTGATTTAACAAGTTGTTTCTCACATTTTTTATTAAATGTACTGCATCATAGAATAAATAAACTTTTCTGCAGTTATATAAAATTGAGAAGCTATCAAAGCCATTTTCGTATTCTAATAACAATTTATTAAATGCAGAAACATTGCTTGCATGATTATCGCACACAATAGCTTGCACAACAAACCCACTATTAAGCAAAAGATTCAAAGTTTCAAGAATCTCATTTTTTAACCAATCTCTATCAATTTTTACAACTGGAATAGCTTTTATAATGTATGGGATGTTTTCCTTAAAACTGTTTATCATAAAACAAACAACACTTTTATAGAGTTCACCAACATTGTTTACACCTGTTATAGTTCCACTAGAGTATTCGGCACATTTTTGTAAATACATTTCATCAAATATTATGCAGACATCTTGTGACATTTTGCCATCTTCAAGTAATAATTTTTCAGCTTTTAGTGCATCAATGTTACCAGAACAAATTCTATTTAATAAAGAAAGTAATGGTAATCGAAATTCTTCCAAAAGTAATTTGTAGGATTGCATAGATGTATAGCGCAATAATAATGCATATCGAATTAGGTTCCCAGAGTAAATTGATTTTTTTAGATATTTTATTTTTTCAAGTTCTTCAAAAACTGAGAAATTTTTTTCTGCTTGACTTCTTAAATAGGCAGGAAATTTTTCAAACATACTTTTACGAGTTAATGTACAATTATGACCATTACGAAACCATTTTAGTAATGGTACTAAACAACCCTTATAAAATAGTTTTACATGTAAACTCTTGTCAACTCGTATACACTCAATAACTTCTGGTATAGAAAGCTCATTAAACAACATTTTGTAAAATACAATATCATCATTATGTTTTAGCATTTGGTAGCCACTTGGGCATGGAATATCAGCAATGCAATTTAAACTTTTTATTAAATCATTTTTAAAAAATTCACTGCTTTGATCATTCTGGTAAATACGTTTTGTTGGAGATTTTCTTTCCAAATTTACTGTCGGTATAGAAGATTTTGGTATAACATTTGGATATATAGTTGGTATTGGTTTTTATTTCTTTATTAAACGAAATCTTTTTTCTTGTTTCCCATGTTTTAAATATTTTTCCTGAAAATATTAAGAACAATTAACTGATGACTTAGTTGGTATCCAGTTTAGTCTATTTACAAATTTTATCCATTTTGTTCTTAATTCTTCATTTACAGGAAATAAAAACACTGGCACCACATCATGTCTGGAATAATTAGAAAAACAGCCAACAACACAACATTAGTTAACCATTCTTTATTTTCAATATTTCAATTTTAAATTTATGTAGATTCGTTACACTTTTATTTAGAATCGCATACTAAACTTTTTCGGCAAATATGCGGAATATAAGGCCGTATACTTTAGGCCATGGTTTAATATTTGTACTTATAAAACAAATGTACAAATGTTAAACAAAATTACTTTTATTTGGATTTTTGGTTTTTAACAAAAAATAGAAGAAAATTGATCTAAAATAACTTAGAGATATGATACTAGAAGACTTAAGAAAAAAAGTTGTAATACTTTGGATTGTTTACATTATTTTGTTTTAACCCTTCAAGGCATTACAGAATTGCGATTTGATTAAACCATTAAATTTATTTTTATAGGTTTTAAATAAAAAATTTATGTATGAAAATAAACTTATCTCACTAAAAGCTTTGCTGTTTTTGCATAAAAATTTCTTTTTAACAAACTTCAGAAAATTGGACTTATCCATAAAGACATATACAAGATACAGAAGTTGGTTATTACTTGTTATTATTTATTAAAAACTAAATGCTGATGTGTATTAACTATGATTGAAATTTTTGAGTTTTTTTAAATTAGCAGGTAATAAAACAGTTAAAATTAATTGAAATAAAAAGCTATAAAATTTTTTTTTTTATTTCTTTAGAAATGTAATTTTTTTTTTAATGAATAAGCTATAAAAATTCAAACTTTTTAAAAGATGACAATTGGACTCTATGAAAAAGAAGCTATAAAAAAATTTAACTTTTTTCAAAAGACAAGGTATGGGCTTTTAAAGAAAGTCTAAATAAAACTTCTTTTTCATAAAAAAAAAAAAACATTTTTTGAGAGGCAAAACTTCAAAAAATTTTAACTTTTTCCAAAAATCCAAATTTGGAATTCAAATGAAAATTTGGAATACAAATCCAAATTGGGAAAAAGATAAGTTTTTTTAAAAGTTAAACTCCTCAAAAATCCATAAAAAGTTTTTATCTAAACTACAAAATTATTCCTACTTTTCCAACTCAGGAACAATTATAAAGTTTACAAACCTATAACTTTGTATGTGAGGTTTCTGGACACAAAGCTTTCTTCTGACAAAACATCAAATATCAGCAAACTGGGTGCATCTGCTACACCAACACTATTTAGAATAAATTTATATTTATTATAGTTCATTGTATAAAAACTTAGAGTTCGATTAGTCTTACATGCAAGTCCTTCAAAAGACTTGTGTGGAAGTTGACCATCTTTAGTATTACAACAAGCCGCAGATAAACCACATCTTTGAAGTTTGTTAGAGCTTTTAGGGACAGCTTGTTTTTTATTAAAAAAAAAAGTTTTTAAATGTATTTTAAACCATGTCTGCTTCAAATTCAAGTTTTTTACTTTGTCAATAAAGTGTCCAGAAGGAATCCATTTTTTCAATGTACCTTTACTAGATATTTTAAAACAGCATACAGAATAGGAGTCTTGAAAGTAATACGTGGAAATACGACTCGATAAACAATTTCCAGAACTTTGCAATAGTGGAATGTGGGACTTAGACATAAATGAGCTGCATTCACAGACTCCATAACAAAACTGACAATGTGTACAGACAATTCCTAGATTCCATGATGTAATGCATCTATCTTGCTTGCGAGAGAACAAACATTTTTGTTTATGAATATTGTTCTCAATTATAGGGCAGGTGCAGTTGTAATATGTTAATGCAGCATGTTGAAACTAGATAAACACACTTATAAAATAAAAAATGTTTTAATCTTTAAAAATTCAAACTATTGTATAAAATTATGCAAGTTAACAAGCAATAATTGTACCTGATGGTGTAAAGTGTTATTGGAATATGCCAAGAGAGCAACTGGTGTTTTCTTTAGTGAATTAAGATAATAGCTTGCATCAGTTGCATTTGGAGTCAACTCTGAAACAATCTGAATTTTTAAAGTCACATTTTAAAATTGACAAATGTTTAAAACTATTTTAACACATTTTAAAGTTGACAAATGTTTAAAACTATTACCAATTACAAATAATAATAAATAAAGTAAAAACTAGTTTTCTTGACTTCCTTTACTGAAAATTAAAAGGAAAATGAAATGAATGATATGGGTCATTTCATGCTTAGTAACACAGACCACCAACACAGACCACCACCTCAGATTATAATGAAACAAGAAGATTTTCTAAAATTATTTTTAAAAAATATACAGCTTCAATGTATGAACAAAGATATTTTTGCTACTAAAGTTTATACATTTTTAAAAAATCAGAAACTTCAAATGACTAAATCTGATGAACCACAAAAAGTTGAGCTGAAATTTTCAGCTTTTCTTGTTAATATAAACTAACCCACCAAGTTTTATCAAAATCTAAGGTGGTTCATGTTAAAACCATGAAATTTTAGTCAATTTGGAATGACCTATAATAATTCTAAAGTGAAAATTTAAAAAGTTGAATATTCAAAAACATATATTTAGGAAAACAAAAGATTTTATAACTTTATTTGCTTTTCTAATAAGAGATCTTTTACTACTTAGAAATCAAACCTCTTTTATGTGTACAGATATCCAATGAATAATGTCATCAACAAAATATGTCCCACTCAATGGATAACACTAAATAAAATTTAGAGAATTTAATTGAATCAACAAGACATTAAAAAAAAAAAACAAAGCTCAAATTAGAGTTTTAGAGAACAGATTTTAAAAATATTTTTTTCTATTCATAGATAAATAAGAATTTTATTTTTTATCTCTAGATGATACATACCTTCATTTTTCGTAAAAAGCCACTAGAACATATTTGCCCATGAGCAGTAAGTTTGGCATAGACTGCTAATTCACTATCAATAATAAGACCTATTTTTGGCTTGTTAGCTAAAAGTATAATTAATTTTAATTTTGAAAAAAATTCGTTTCTCAGAAGAAAAAAGAAATTCCATTCTTTACTTAAAGTACTTGAATATAAATACTTTTTTTCCAACCAACCTCTATTTATTAGGCGTACAGAAGCACTGAGAAAAGTCTGATAACGATTACCATTTTGAATAAACTTTTTATCCATATAGCTTATTACATAATTCTAAAAAGCAAAATCACAAATCTAAAATAAACACAGGGGTTCTTATAAACTAATGTGTGTTAAATTATGTTACATATATATAATACACACAATAGTGCCTTACGGCTTCTGCAACTTTAAAACTAAAAGAACTGAGCATTAAAAGAACTTTTGCAAGACTTAAAATCAATTTATTTGAAGATGTAATCATCATAAAGCAAAGTTTTACTCTTCAACTAAATTATAAATAAATCTAAAATCTAAATGTCAATAAAGTTAAAATAGGTTTTTTTAGTGCTTGGCAAGAAATGCAGTGCCAAAAACAAAAACTTTGCTTACATCAGTATTCAAGAAGTTTGTTAACTGTTGTTTATTTCCTATGTATATCCAAGGTCTAACAGCAGATTGGATAAAACTTATCTATAAAAAGAACTACTTTTTTAACAACTTAATATATACTTTAGTTTACAAACTTATACTATTATAGTGTATATTTTCTGGGATTATCTGCAATAATTCAATTACACCAGTAACTTGATACTTACAATATTGTAGAAATCGATATCAAAGAGATATTCGATTGGTGTGTTTGATGTATGGTATAAGAAGATTCTAGGAAAGTAATATGTTGTAAAGACATTTTTGCAAGATCCCTCCCAACAGTTGATTGAAATAAATGCAACCTAAAAATTTTTAAATACAAAGTACTGCCAGTTGTAAAACAGGCAGCTTTAATACACACACACACACACACACACACACACACACACACACACACACACACACACACACACACACACACACACACACACACACACACACACACACACACACACAAACACACACACAATTAGAATAACTTATAACTTCACTCCATGCTGCAATAAGAATCAAAAAACTAACAGCAATACTTACAGTTGGACTTGTTAGAAACTGGCTAGCAGCACTTAATTCCTTTACTGATGCAATACTATCTCCTGACCATGGAGCATAAAATATTACCATGTTTATAGGTTTATTGCGCACTATATTGAGCAGTTCACGCATAGAGCCATCTTTTATGTCTATTACAGATGAATTTAAAGGAAATAATCCATGAACTTCTTGCTGATAAGAGAGAACAAACCCCCAGCTGAAAGAAAGATAAAAAGTAAATTAACTGTTTTTTAAAATTAAAACATTTCGTATGAAAATAATCTCAGTCAGTGGCGTACCCAGAAGTATTTAGTTGAGGGAAAAAATTATAAAAACTAACTATCCATTAACATACTGTTTTTTCCTGATATCGTAGGTATATGAAGGGTCAAGTTAGTTCTATATACTTTAGTCTATATTTAGCTCTTTGTAGTAAAGTCTATGCATATGCTGTGAACCATAATTATTTTTTTCCTTTTAAAGATCAATTTTATTTGATTCAAAAGACCGTAAAAGAAAGTAAAATTTAAATCTTCATGTGCATTAAGAAAAAATACCTTGACCTAGAATTTCTTCATAACAGCAAGGTATATTGCATTTATGACTGTCCTGAATATTTTTCACATTATTTATAAAAAGAATCTTTTAGATAATATATAATTTAAAAAACTTAAACAGTAAAAAGCAGCCCAAATCAAAAAGATTAAATAAGAAACTATATAGTATTAAGTTTAATACACAAACATTTTTGCTTAATAACCATTAAATTAATAAACTTAACAGTATTATTGATTTTTTTTATTATTTAAAAAACTTATCTAGTCTAAGTAGTAGGAAGAGAGGATAGCTGCCTTTTTTTCCCTCCCTACTGTGGTTACGCCAATGATCTCAGTATTCTAAGACTTTTAAACTTACTATAACCATAACCACCAACTAAGACTGACCAAACATACGATGCCTGACAACACCATGACAATAACTTTTGTAGTATGCAAAATTCTTGTAAAATTAGGCACTCTATGATATCTAGCTGTCATGATATGGTTCGCCCATGTTTCAAAACAGACAAATTTGCTAAAATCAAAATAAAATACTTTTAAAAAAGCTCTCAAGATTATTTTTTTAAGGAATAGTAGTTTTTATAGCTGACAATAAAGTTACTAAAGATATCTTGGAGAAATAAATCATTGAAACAAAACAATAGATCTCTTTATTTTAAAGCCTGCAAAAGTATTTAATCAGAAAGGCAATTACCAATAATTACATATTTGCTGATTACAAAGAGAATAGAGTGTTGACCTCCTCTTTAAGTAAAATTATGATTATAAAAAATTTAAAACATTTTAACAATAAGTAATTCACTACACATAACTAACTAAAATTTAATCAGAAACTTAATGAATTTTGCATAAGATTGCCAAATCAATTTCAAATTAGACTAAATATATAAATATATATCTGAGAGAAACTGTATTAGAAATAAAACTTTACTATAAATATAAATCCCAATAAGTGTAAAATAAAAACTTTAAAACCACTAGCTGTATGGTATCAAACACGAGTGTTATTAACTTAAACTAGTGGTTTACTTGCCAACAAAACTACTTTTAAAACTCAGCCAACTTTTCTCATAAAAAAATAATCTTAAACCTCCTTTCTACATCTTCATAAACTAGAGACTTGTTCTCATTTTCACGCATCTTTATCAGTTTATTCTTATCTAGACAAGAATTTCAATATTTTATTTACTTTTTTTTTTTTTTTTTAAAAAAAAAACTATATAAAGTTAGCAACTTGACTATTGCAACTATTCTAATTACTATTACCTAAAATAAAATTGCTCTTAAAAAAACTGTTATAAAAGAATGTGTATTAGCCTAAAGACCAGAAATAAATAAAGGAAAATCTACCTTAATTCTTTGAGATCTTAAATTGATTATTATTATTGCTTAATAAATTTAAAATATTTCCGATCTATTTAAATCAGGATTTAGCTTTCACTTTATCAAGTTACCTATACGTTATCTCTATGTTTTCCCTGATCAATTTAGATGGTATAATGATTGCAAAAGGTAAAAAAAAACATTCAGGTAGTGGTTGTAGCTAAGGGTATCCTAATATAATTTACTAACATTTTGTTTTAAAATGATCTCAATTGGTTATAAGCAAAAATCTTAACATTTACAATTATTATTGTATGTCACAGTTGATACATTCTGATCATTGATAGGTATGAAGATAATCTATTTTGATAGAGAACTTACTGAGCATGCACGTGTTACATGAACATGGTGCGGGCTATTGGAATAATATGCGGACAGTTTTAAAATTAGCAGAAATAAAATTTAGACCGATATATTAAGATTGATAAAACAAGCAACATGTCTTAAGCTTGGTTTCCAATAGTTGTAGGAATGTCGTACAACAGTTCCACAACAACTTTGTTTTATAATGGAAACATTTTCTAATGTAAGTTGCACAGCTTAACGTTGGTTGTACAACAAATTTTATGTTGTACAACTGCGGTTGTGAGTTTTGAAAAAAATCTATTTCTGCAACAGTATTTTGTTTTTTGTGCAAAACGCGCAGCTTATTTTTTTAATGGAAACCACACAATAACTGTCGTACAACAATAAAGTTTACAAAATATCGCCATTGTGAGGAATTATTTTAACCTCCCCTGAGACACTAACGAGTCATTACTTTCTTTATGAACTTGACAATATTTTTCCCATCTGACTGCGAATCATACAATTTTCCCATCTGACTGCGAATCATACAATCAAACTCCAAAGTAGTACAACCGCCTTATTTTAACACATTGAATACATTAAGACCATACATACATTAACAACTACATACATTAATACCTACACACATTAGCACCTACATACATTAACACCTACACACACGCAAATTGCATCTTGAAGCACTGGGCCACCAACATATTTTGGGGCCTAGGCGGCACTTGGTAAATGGGGCCTATATATGGGGCAAATCTATTTATTAGTACTCGCGGGTGTGGGGAGGAAGCTTCGCGGAGGGCCTCCAAAACGGTCACGGTGGTTGTTATTGGCAATATTTGTGCTAAAAAAACACTTTTTTGCACTATCTCAATGTATGGTTGCCATAGTAATCAAAGGATACCAATTTAAATTTTTAACATTAAGTCGGAATAAAGAAATTATATTTTATCTTTTAGTCACCAAAAATATGTAAGACTTCAAAAAGCATAATTGACTTTTTATATTATTATATATTTTATTGATTCTGAAAAGTGACAGAAAAAGAATAGTTAGGAAAACAAAAACACGAAACTAAACAGCATTTTTCTTTTTCTATCAATTTTTGCCGATGTTTTCTTTAAGAAAAATCCAATATTTTATCTTAAAAAAAAAAAAATGTTGAAAAAAAGAAAAAAAAAAAAATGTTGAGAAAACAATTTTCTTACAGAAAATATCGGCAGTAAAATATTTTTTACAGTTTAAATTTGTTTTATAGTTCTCAAAACAAATAATATCATTTTGTTTTTGGTTTTTGCGAGACGATACGAGAAGCGACATTTTTAGTCGTGCATCGTAAACGAGATTAAGGTAATGAAATTCTGATTGAAATAATAAAATAAGAATATATCTAAAATGAAAGCAAATAATTTAAACTTATAATTTTTTCAGATTATCCATAGCAGTTGTGAGCAATTCCAGAAACCTTTAAATTTTTTTAAACAAAATCAATAAAATTTATAAGAGCTTAGTGGAAGTGATATCTAACGATTGTTGTAAATGATATCATCGTTAACCGGTGAAACCAGTTATTGACAAATTATTATGGATATTTGTTGTTGAGTTAAGAAATTTACATTAAAATCTTTTTTAATCTTTTTATTTGTTTAAATCTTCTTCATTTTATTAAATAACTTAACTACACATTTATTAAAATTTTTTTGAATGGTATCCCTTTGATTTTTTTCACCGTTCAAATTTATAGTTTAATAACCTACCATCAGTTACCATTTAATAATCTACCATCAGTTATCATTTAATAATCTACCATCAGTTACCATTAATATAACTTACCATCAGTCCTGTTCCTCAATTAAGTTTCTTCCCTTAAAAAGGTTTGGTAATCACTTGGTTTTAATTTGAACTTTAGAAAAAAGTATTTATTCTTGACTTAAAGATGTGAAAAAGTATTAAAGCATAACCGATTCTTGCTTTTAAAATAGGATGAAAAGTATCATTATATTCATTTCATCTAGTATCCTATAGTTTTAAGAAAATGATTTTTTTTAGATTTTTTAATGCTTTGGTTAAAACAATATCAATATTATACAGTATTAGTATAGCAAAATTAATTACTTTTAAAAAATGAAATCTTTAAATCGGAACTAGGGGGAGGGGGAGGGGGAAATAAGTTGAAGGGGGATTTTCCAATAATTTTCAGCGATGGTAAAGTGCATTTTTTTCATTTATGATTAATCAGCAGTTTTCATTAAAAAAAACTTTTCATTTCTAAAATTAATCTGAACTTTTTAACCGCTTGCTATATAATAAATGAAATAAAGTTCGTTGAAAAAAAATTGCTGTTTCAATGTTCAGAATGTTTTATCAATTGAATTCAGGTTTTACTTTTCACCGGAAAATCCAGTAACTTTTTCCTAACTGCCACGAATATACGCATGCGCGATTCTTCGGACCAAATTATACTAAAATATCCCGTCTAAAAGCAGTCTATCTGCTGGTTTAGATAAATATTAACTTGAGCTAAACCTTCCAATACTATACTAGATTTAAATATTATTAGGATTTTCAGCTATATGTTGCGATTAAACTTAAAACTAAAACTCAAAATTTCAACATATCAATTGCCTATATCTGTAACAACAGTCATTAACATGCAAATAACTAAAATGGCTATTTACATACAATAAGCTTCCAAGCTTAAGTTCACCCTTCTCATAGTGAGTTGTTTTAGGTTATAAAGTTGGACTGATAATTGAAGAATGATTAATACGGCATCTCAAAGATTTAAATATTCTTGCCCAAAAATATGGTAGACAGACCATTGAAAGTCCTACCACTGTTATCTTGACTATTTTGAATAAATCTTGTTATTTTACTATTTTATGATTTCTTAGTTAACCTAGAAATGCTTTTTTTAGCTAATTTTTTAGAAAATGCATCCGATTCAGAAATTTCACAATAGTGAATTGCTACAAATTAGTCATAAATTTTATAGTTAAAATCAAAATATTCCATTGAAGTATCTATCAGTTACTGAAATAACTGTCAGTTTCACAGATCCATATTTCTGCAACAACTTTTTAAATATCTTTTGAACATAGTTAAACCTAGATGTGGCGACACTCTTACTATTTCATTTTTTCCCCCTCTATTAGGGTTATAAGTATAGCATATTATGGGAAGTTTATTTTCAAAAAAAGAAATAAAACCAAACAGAATTACAGAGCAAGATAAAGCTATTTTGGTAATTATATTCTTTTTACGAAGTTTTGACTTCTATAATCTGCATATAAACATATATATTTTCTCAGAGTAAAATTCATAGTGTTTTAATATAAGTATGTGATCTTGTACATTTATTTTCTTGAAAATTTATTTAATATCTAGATAAATAAACCTACATAAATTAATCAATAAAATAAATCATGAATATCAGCATTATCACTATTTTTATTTTTTAACTTTGCTGTTTTCTAAAAATTAATATACAAAAAAACAATTTCTTTTTAGTCTCTTAAACAGCAAAGAGATAAGTTAAGGCAGTATCAAAAGAAGGTTTGTTTGTTTTTTTGTTTTTTTTTGTGTTATTTTCTAATATACAATATTTTTGCAGTTTACTTATTTTAGTATCTCTTTTACCCTATCCCTATCTCTACTACAATATGAATGTATCTGAAAAAGTTCTTACTCTTGGTTTAGATCAACTTAAATTTGGAAAAAGAAAAAGAAGTTGCAAAGAGGTTGCTTAGTGATGGCAAAAAAGAGTAAATATAAATTTGATTCTTTTCTTTAGAAAATATTAATCTCTTTAAACACTGACTTAATGATCTTCTAACAAAAAAACAAAACAAAACAAAAAAAAGCATAAAATTACCACACAAAAAAATCTCTACTTGCAAATACATGACCTTAGTTGTTTAAAGTCAGATAAGATTGAAATTACATTTCTTATTTTCTAGTTAATTGCATACAAATAATTCTTGTGTGTGTGTGTGTGTGTGTGTGTGTGTGTGTGTGTGTGTGTGTGTGTTTGTGTGTGTGTGTGTGAGTAAAATGTTTAACTGTTCAAAAAGTTTGATTAATTTGATTAATTCAATAAAGTTTGATTCTTACCAAGCATTTTGGGTCAGGCTTAAAAATAAATTCAGTTTACAAATATTCTATAAATAACAACATGTAGATAAGTTTATAAACTTATTTCTTTTTTTTTTTTTTGGGTCACTAATACATGATGTTTAATTGATATTTTTATGTTTTTCTTTTGTAAAAGTTGTATCTAATACTAAAGAAGTATGAAAGACACATTTTGCCTAGCAATTCTTTTGTTGTCCTTATATGATAAGGTTATTACCAACTTAAGTCATTTTTATTGGTCACTACTTACTTTGTGGGCTTATTATTTGATATCTATTATCAAAATGTTTGTATAGTTTTGTTGTTTTGTGTCAAAAATGGCTATAGATGATGACCCAATCCAAGGAAAAGTAAAAGTATTGAAGCTTTAAATCTTTTTGTTTGTTTGTTTTTTCATTAAAAAAAGATTTTTTTTGATGAAAAATCAAATATACATAATATATTTGTACAGTTTTTTCAAGGTTAAAAGATTTTAGTTACAATTTAGCAAAGCGAAATTGATGTTGAAGAAAAAGCGCTATCAGGAAAATCTGCTTCAGAAAACTGACAGTCAACTAGAGAATATTGATAAAATGGTGTGGTGTTATACTATCTTCTGTTTTCTTTTAAAAATTAGTTGAACTCTGAGATTTTTAAATATTGTGCATTTCAGATCCATGAGGTTGAATTCTCACTCATTCAAATCAAAGTTGCAGAAGGATTGAAGCAGGGAAATGAAGCTCTTAAAAAGTTACATGAAGTAAAATTTTTTTGAAAAATAAAATTATTTGCTGCTAATATATTACAACTTTTAACAAAATATTTTGTCTACAATTTATTTCTTTTTTTTTGTTTTTATTTTTTTATTTTTTATTTTTTGTTTTGTTAATGGAATATAAATTTGTTTATGTTTCAGATGATGTCACTTGAAGATGTTGAGAAAATTATGGATGATACTAAGGAAGCAGTTGAATACCAAAATGTATATGTTTATTCTGTATTCCTTTAAACCAACATTTTAACTTTTATAGCATATGCTAATTTAATGAATACTTTTTAGGAAATTAATTCTCTTATTGGGGGTGTTTTGTCAGAAGTAGATGAAGAAGAAATTTTAGCAGAACTTGATGAACTTACCAAGGTTTTGAATTTCAATATAATATTGTTGATAAAAATGATAACAGTTTTCAATACAATAAATCATGAGAACAAAAAAAATGCAGGAGCATTCAATGTGTTATGACAACAATGTGTTATGACAACAATTGCAGCAACATTTAATTATAAAACTTTTTTAACAATTGCAGCAACATTTAATTATAAAAATTAACTATTAATTATAAAAATGATTGTTGAAACATTAAGTTTTAGTCAGTTTTATTTTTGAATTTAATTTTGTCTTACTTTCAGATTAATGAATTGCCTTCTGTTCCCAAACATGAATTGAATAAAACTGAAGATTTTTCACCAGATGTTCCAGTGCAAGTTCCAGGTATTTATGATATCTATAACTAACCTTTAATTAAGTTTATCTATTTTACAAATATTAGTAATCATAGTAACTCTGTGAAACTTAAAGTCTGTTAATCTTTTTGTTGAATCATTTTTATGGATATTGATTTTTATGATTGGTTGTTTAGAGTCATAAAAATATTTAAAAAAACCGTTTTAATTAACTTTAGTTCAGAAAGTTAAAGCAAAAGAAAAACGAGTTGCTGCTTCTTGAAGAAAAATCACCATGAACAGAAAGTAATTGAATTTTTTTCATGTTTTGTTGATTAAAATTTCTAGTTAATGAAAAAATAATCAAATGAAACATTTAACTTTAAAATAGAAATTATTATGGGGAATCCATTAGTAATTGACTATTTGTTAGTAGTTTGCCAGTCTCAAGTTTACACTTTTTTAAGATAGTCTATTGAAAAGTGTCCTCATTTGTTGTATTATACTTTTGCAATCTTGTTTCACAATTTACAAATTATATTATGGGTGAAAGATATGGAAGGTGGTTAATAGTCAACACAGTGTTTTTAACTTTAAAAGTTTTTCAAAATTATACTTAAGTAATATAAACATGTCTTAAATGAATGTTAGAAAAAGTAACCAAAATCTTATATTATAAAGATGTTTGGTTATATTTATCACCTTGGTTAGCTACTGAAGTGTTCATCATTTGAAAATCAAATTTTAAACAATTTTAAGAAATTATAGAGTTTACATCAAAAGTAAAACTAGATAATTTTTACTCATGCTAACACTTTAGTTAACTAAAAAAAAGCTAACAAAAGAATAATTAGAAGTATAAATAGAAATTTTTTAGATAAAATTAAAAGAATGAAAACATAAAGTTTCAAAAAAGAGAAAAATCTTCTTTTTTAGGATTGTTGCAAAAATCTTGTCAAATGTATACGGTATCATATTATGCAGAGTAAAATTGCTCTTCAACTGAGTTGATCTGCTCTTTCAGAACGTAGGTGAATCTTTTGTAACTGGATCCACTCATAATTACTTAAATGATTATTTAAAACTTTTTTTTGTATTTTAAAGAATTGCAAGTTTGTTAAATTTAAAAAGATGTATTTTTAAATAGTAAAAATTTATATTATCTAAATTTGAATAAAACTTTTTGTACAACAGATTCTATTTCTGTTGTGTGCTTTTTACACAATTTTGTTCCTTGTGTTAACTTGAAGTATATTTTCAAGTAATTTTTTTTTTTTTTTAAAATCCAGATTTATTTTGCTAATAAATTATCATAACTCATTATTTTTTTATTATTTTATTTTTAAGTGTAATTATAACAAATAATTGCGCTCGACATCTTTAGCATACTTATTTTTAAAATACAAATTGAAATTCTTTCTTAATTTTAAAAAAAATAAAGTAAATAAATGAATTTTAAAAATGGCTGATGGATTAAGGAAACGCAAAAAAACAGATAATGTGCATGAAGCACCAAATGCTGATAGTAAAGTTTTAGAAAAAACAACAATGAAACATGAAGGGACACTGAGAGGAAGTTATTGGCTAACTAGGATTATTTTCATTAGATCTCTTGGTTTCATATACTGTAAGTTTTCCTTATATTTATATTTCTGTAAGTTTTTCAAGTCTTGTTTCTCATTGTTATTTACATAGATGTTTCAGATGAATAATATTAAATTTAAACATAGTTTTTTACCGATTTTTTTTTTTTTTTTCTTTTTTACACATTTTTTAGATAATTTATTCACACATATTTTTTATGATATAGCATGGAAAAAAGTTTTAATGTTTTTGAATTTTTTTTTTTAATTGTTGCTATATAAATAATAACAACAACAAAAAATAAAATAAATAGAACCAAAAAAATGACACCATAACTTTAACAAGTTCAAAGTTTTTTTTACATTTGTAGTTGTTGCTTTTGTGGTTGCCCTCAATCAAAATAAGCAACTGTTGGGAAAACATGGACTTCTACCTGCTAATCTATATCTAAAGCGTATAAAAACACATTTTTCTACAAAAACAGAGGCTTTCTTGAGTATTCCTTCTATGTTACTACTCATCAATGAAGATTTTATTGATTGGTGGCTGGATTTTCTGTCATATGTTGGCATTTTACTATCTGCTGTAGTTTTCTTCCTGGGAGCTTCAAATATTATTATTAATTTTACTTTATGGATGATATATCAGTCTATAGTAAATATAGGACAGCGGTGGTAAAATGTGTTTGTTTTTCTCGCTTAATATGTTTTAAAAATTTCAAAAATTTTAATAGCAAATGATTGTTGCTTTATCTTTTTTCAGGTATGAATTTGGTAAGTTTTTTAACCAATCATGTGATTCTTTCAAACTTTACATTTCAAGTTAATTTTTTTTTAATGTCTTGTGATACTGGTTTTGTAAAATATTACTATAGAAAATGCTTCCTTTTCTGAACTTTAAAATGACCCTCCATGTTAGATTTCTTTAGCTTTTCTTTTTATTACAAAGGCTGGGAGTCACAGTTGCTAGAAACTGGTTTCTTGGCCATATTCTTTTGTCCATTATTGAGTTTGAAACAATATCCAAAGAGCACACCAACATCACAAGTTGTACTATGGGCATATAGGTGGCTTATATTTAGGATTATGATTGGAGCAGTGAGTTTCTAAATAAAGTGCAATTCAATAAACATTTAAATTTGCTCTTGAACTTTTTTAAATCTCAATTTTATAAATTTATCAAGTTACAGTGTTTAAACGTTACTATCTGCAATCAAAAGTTTGCAATCAGTAGCTCTGTTAGTAGCTCTCTTAATAGCTCTCTTTGTGTGTTTCTAATCAATTAATCCTACTAATCACCTTTGCTTTAATTTCAAAATTTTGTTTTTATTTCAGTAACTTGAAGAAAATGGGGAAGAAAAAAAATTTTAATAGTTTAGAATTACGTAAAAATGTTTTTTCAAAATTTGTAAAAAAAAAAACCTTTATTTTTTTTAAAGGAAAAAAGAAAATTCCTTAGGTTTAACTAGTTAGATCTTTCTTATTTTAATTTGTTTTTGGTTTTTTATGTGGTAACAAAAAAGAGAGAAATAATTATATGAGTTACTGTTCCATTTAAAAGTTTTGGATTTTTTTAGTTTATGCAGTGTAAGAATTTTTACTATTATAAAAATTAACTTAAGAATAATAATATTTTTTCAGGGGTTGATAAAAATCCGTGGAGACAAATGCTGGAGGCTTCTAACATGCATGAATTACCATTATCAGGTAGTTTCATTAACATAAATTTACATTTGTAGTTTGGAGTGTGTTGCATATGTCTTTGAGGTGTTTTTAACTGGAATTTTGTTTTTCTTTTATGTTAAATCAAAGTTTTGTAAATTCATAAGTTTTAAATGACTTATAAAAGTTGACATAAAAAAAACATCTTTAAGAAAATAATTCTCACATTTGATTATTTCAAAATTAGTCCAAAGAATAATCTGATTTATTCTTGTATTCTGTTTGTTTTTCAAAACTCAAAAGAGAAAAAACTCAGAAAAAAACTCATGGAATCAAACTACTTTTTTTTTAAGTTGTTCCCATTAAAGTTTATTACCCAATTACATTAATATTTTTCTCATCTGGTTGTATTAAATTTAACACCCGATTATATTATTTTTTTTTACCCAGGGAGATAAATTTTAGGACACCCTGTAATAGTTTTAAATTGTTTGAAAACAATTTTAAAAACCTGTTTTATACAAAAGTTTACTCAAAAGTTAGGAGTTCAAAAGGCCCAAGCTCATTGTCCAATTGTGAATATTTAGGTAAAGTGTGTTTTTTCTATATTTTGAAAACAAATGATATCTAAATTTGATTTTTTAAGGTAAATCCTTTTGTAAATGTTAATCTTTTAATTTAGACACAACCTGTTCCTAATCCTATAAGTTACTATCTTCATCAAACTCCAGAATTCTTTCATAAATTTGAAACACTATCAAATCATTTTGTTGAACTAGTTGTTCCCTGGTTTCTTTTACTCACAAGAAACTTCAGAGTTTTTGCTGGTTTGCTGCAAATTCTTTTTCAGGTAGGCATAGGCCAAAGACATTGATTGTGATACTAGTTTTAGAAATTTACTTTCCATTGTTTTATTGTTGTAATTAAATATTTTGTATGTTAAAATATTATTAGTTGTTTTTGGTATTTTAAAATTTTTATCAGCTTGGAATGCAAATTTTAGGCCGGAAGAAAAATATATCTTTATATTTAAAACACAAAAATAGTTTTTGCTTTTTGAACTGAGGTTTGATGTTTTAGTTTTTCTCCTGTAAACCCTGTTTTTCCTTTTAAAAATACGTTTTTGATGGGTTAATTCTGGGACAGTCTTAAATTTTAAAAAGATATATTCCTTAAATTTACAAATGATCTGATCATTAAATAATTTTTTTATATTATATATTACATAATGCAGACCTTTTTTTTTTTTTTTATCTAGGTTGTTCTCATACTCAGTGGAAATTTGAGTTTTCTGAATTGGTTAACAATTTTGCCAAGCATGTGCTGCCTTGATGATCATTGCCTCTCTTTTTTATTTTCTTCCCAAAAAAAGTTACTTGTCCAAGAATTGCAGAACAGTAACTCAAAAAAAAGAAAATCCTGGGGCAAGTTTAAAATTTTAAACCTCACTGTTGTTGAGTAATTAAACATTTGAAGCTTAAACAATTGTTACTCAAAAAGCTGTTTGAGTTTTTATTTTATCTCCTTAATATTAAGTGGTTGTGGCTGTTTTTTCAGGCGAGTATCTGCGTAGCTCTGTTGATTCATTACTAGTACTCCTGATAGCAATTCTCAGCATACCTGTTATTCAAAATCTTTTATCAAGTACGCAATCTATGAATACTTCTTTTGACGCCTTTCGAATTGTTAATACTTACGGAGCCTTCGGAAGGTACAAGATGCAAAGATTTGACAGTTGTATTTCTGATTTTACTGTATAATTGTGATATTGTAAACTAAAATTTATGTAAAAGCGAAAAGCACTTGTTTATTTAGTGTTACTAAAGTTCGCACTGAAGTGATTATTCAGGGCACTCGAAACACAACTATCACTCCTGATAATCTAGGTGGAAAATGGGAAGAGTACGAGTTTCATTGTAAGCCAGGTCAGCTGCAGAAAAGACCATGCTTTATAACACCTTATCATTATAGATTGGACTGGCTCATGTGGTTTTCTGCCTTTATGGTAAGTGTCTTTTTCTTCTATAATTTTTGGTGGGTATAAATTTTGGTGAGTACATATTACTATTTGGTATCTATAAAATGATAAAAAGTGTAGATTTTCCTTTTATGCTTTAGAAATTTTATAAGAATAACAGTGTCATATATCAGTGAAAAAAAGGTCATTTTTTCAAGAATTCAGGTTTTCGAATTATTTTAGAATTATCAACAAAATCCTTGGTTAGTTCACTTAGTAGCAAAGTTGTTGAAAAATGACCGAAATGTTACGTCATTAATAGCATTTAATCCTTTTGAAGGTGGCAACCCTCCAAAGTGAAAATTTAAAGTTTTATTGCTTTTGTTTTCTTCTAAAAATAAGGCAAATTTTTTTCTTAATACAAAGAATTTCTTCATTACTTTTTATTACTTTTCTCAGTTCAATTTTGATTTCTGCTTCTTGACTGAAAGAAAATTTCTTTTGCAGATATATCCGTGCACAGCATTTCGAGTATGAGTTTACTAAAGTAGGAAATGCGAATACGCAGTGGTGGACAAGAAAATATATTGGTGAATATTTACCAATTGTTGACGCAAAAACCTTAAAACAATTTCTTCGAAATCACGGTTGGGAGCTGTAAAAATTCGTAGTTAAACAAGATCTCCAGTTGAACGATTAAACCACTTTTGATTCAGCTATACGAGTTATACATTTGCTGAAAAAAATCACGCGCCTTTTAAAAATCATATGAGATCCTATAAAGGCGCTAAATAAATGTTTAGAAGTATTTATATTTTTTATAGTTTTTAATTTCAAATCAAAGTATTTAAAATGTGAATGATTTAAAAAAAAAAAAAATCAAGCTGCGTTTGATTGAGCTTTTCAAAAACCCATTCAAAGTTTTATTGTAAAAAATTTTGAAAATTTTTGAAAATTTGAAATCGTGAATCACTTTTTACTCCGGGCAATAGCTCGCAGAACCATTTATAACACCACGGATAAGCTAGACACTGACTCACCAATAAAAGAGAAAAGAACTGTTTGTTCTGGCGTCAACAATGGAAGAAACTAACAAAACCTGTGTCAATGTATTTCGCAATTTCGTAATACATCGGAGCAGCATGCAAAAGCAAACAAGCTGCCAACTCGTCAATAAACCTTACAAAAGATAATCTGTCGTTCTCAATGAAAAAAAAACTTTTTTTTCTCTGGCACTACCATGTCTAGAAATAATTCGCCATGTCAACAAAAATGGATTAACTACGTTCCTGATGTTTTTGGTAAAGTTTTTTCTCAGCAGCCATTTACTCACACGAAAAAAATATAAACCATTTTTATGAATGTGAAGTAAAAATAAATGCAAATGCTCCTCTTTGACCGACGATGGTAATCCACTGTATGCGACAAATTTCCTAAAAAATCCATTTTTTGACAAAAATTAATGTAGATGGACTAAAAAACTGATGTAGAGGACTGATGTTATCTTGTCCCATTCTATCTTGATAGCAACCTTCAGGGAGTTGACACTTGTGAGGAAGTTGAGAAGCTCTTAACTCCACATACGCTGAAAATGGTCATCAAGAGGTAACAAATCTGGAGATTCAGGGTGCCATAGCTCTTTTGACCAGTTTTTTTTTTTTTTTGGCAGGTTCTCCTGGAGCCACCTCTGGGGTGTATATGAAAGTGTTCCGTCCTACTGGAACATCACATTGTAATCTGGAGGGTAGTGGATTTGTCATGACAAACCCACTACCCTCCAGATAACAATGTGATGAAAAAAAAATCAGAAATCGATTCCAATGAATACATTTAAATCCTGGAGAACCATGCCCAAGGTTCTCCAGGATTTAGATGTATTCATTGGAATCGATTTCTGACCAGATTTGATGAAGACCGGAGATACTTTGAGACCATCAAAAGAAATCAAACCAAACATAACTAAAACTGGAAGCTTCATCTTGAATTTATATTTACATGCTCTGGGACTGCCTGGACTGGTTGATGACTATAAAACAATTGGTACTGTTGTTTGAGACAGAATCAACAATAAACTATTTTTCATCTGAGAAGAGTTAGTCTTTTCTTCAGGAAGCTCAGAAGTTTTTTTGACCTTTCAAACCTTTTTTCTTTGATACTTGGGGGACCAAGTTGGGGGACACTTCTTAAACCTGACTCTTAACTTTGCCTTGAGATCTTTCATGAACACATTTTTGATGGTGTGCTCACTGACAGTTGGCTCTTTGGTCATTTTCTGATTGATCTTACTGGATTCCGAGAAATTCAGCCCTTGACTGCCTTGATCAACTGAGGAGTTCAAACTGTTTTCTTCAAACTACTGCCACGCTTCCTCTTAACACGACCAGTTATTTGAAGACGTTAAACTAGAGTATAGACGATATTCAAGTTTGTTTAGTATCTTGGCAATGTCTTTGAGCGTGGTGCCATTCATGGCAAGGTCAACAATTGACTTATTTTTACAACGCATCTTCACTTTTGTGGTGTTTTTTTTTGTTTTCAAAGGTTTTTGCATCAACAATAACAAATAACGTGCGATAAAGTAACAATGGGGCATTTATTTTGAAATCATCAAACTTATTATGAAATTTCCGGTTGCATAGGGAACATCTGAATACTAAAACCTGATGAACTCAAAAACATTACGCGTGAAAATTACTCAATAAAAGATTTGAAGAAATCCAGAAAAAGTTTCAAACATCTCAAAGAAACCTTAAGTTCAAATAATTTTTGTTTGAAATAAATAGGATATATCTATTTATTATTTTGTTTGAAATAAAGAGGATATATCTAGAAAGATATACAAAATAATCTTTTTAAAACACATCCCACTTTTTAAAAGTTTTTGTTTACTTAGTATAACATCAGAAAAATTTGAAATGTGCAGTGTTCGATTTACTTTTTATATTGTCAGGATTTAATAAAACTTATGTATAAAAATAAGTAAAAAAGCTTATTTAATTGTGAAAAAAAAAAAGATAAGAACAAGGAAATTTGTTTTTATTTTTTTCAAGCTTTTTTTTTAAAAATAATTAAACACACTGATGATAAAAAAAATAATAATAACAGCTATAGAATAAATACAAAAACTACGACTGTGGGTTTTAACTTTTTAGTTTTTGTTTCCATAATCCGAAAGTTTTTTTTATAAGTTTTAAGCAAATTCAAAGCTTTTAATTGTTATTTAAATTAATGTTAACTTTAAGCTTACAGAGCTTTACAAATTTCCAGCTACCAAATATTCATTTAATGCGACTGTTAAGTGGAAAGGTTTTTATTGAAATAAACATTTTGCTAAAAATAACTGTCATACAAAAATTTAGTTTTGAAATATTTCATTTAAAGGTATTTTAAGTATAACACTTTAATTATTGTAAAAATGAAACAAACTCATAACGTTGGCATAAATTGACCCAAAGCAAGCGATGGTACCAATCACACATATTACTACCAGTGTAACTTTTTGTGAAATAGTGGCATTAACTTTAAGCTTCCAATACATTAACGACGGAATATGAAATGATAGAGGACTTATCAGCAACCCACCAGAGAGTGATACTATAATGTCAAATCGTGGGATGCACTGAGCGCATAATAATGTGAATAATACCAAGATCGTTCGAATGGTGCATCTTTGCCAGCCAAATCCTGGGAATTTTTTTAATCTTTAAATTTTTTTCAGTTTTAAAAATATTCAACCCAATAAAATATTATAATTATAATTATTAGCATTTTGTAGTTATTGTTGGTGTTATTCTTATTATCATTATTCGTCTTCTTTCTCTTCTTGTTATTCTTGTTGTTTTATTATTATTATTATTATTATTATTATTATTATTATTATTATTATTATTATTATTATTATTATTATTATTATTATTATTATTATTATTATTATTATTATTATTATTATTATTATTATTATCATCATCTTGCCTCTCTTCTTCAAACTTTATGCAAATCTAAACATTCACTGTAACAACTTTTTAATGTTTTATCAAAAAATCTTACTATTTTTTTTATCAAAATAATCTTAAATAAATAATATTAATTAATCTTACCCCTTGAAATCTTAAGTTTCTCTTCTAAGTCTTGAGCTATGTTGTTAAAAACCAAATTATAAGCACAAATAAAATGGCCAGCTAGAAGAATAAGAGATGCATACCCCAACCTTTTCAAATGAACTTTCATGTTTTCATCAATTACATTTGAAAGCTCTAGGGCATTATTAATAATATTCGGTTTGACCTTATCACCCAATAAAATCATCCCCAATAAACCAACAGGAATATAAATAAAAGCTACGATGATATAAGAAATAAAAGCTGATTTAAACATTTTTGTTCCGTCTTTCATATCGCTTTGTATATTGGGGAAAAATGGAACCCCACAAAAACCAAATAAAATAGTCCCGAATCCAAAGAAGAAGGTAACAGGTGTTACTTTGCGTACAGGTACTTTGCTTAAGTCAGAGGGAGCATGTAGAAACAAGTTTGTGGTGAAGAGGATTGCGGCACAAGTTGTTGTTAGCACTGCAAATAAAGCGACCATCCAAAAATCACTAGGTGATCCAAACCACGAGATTGGAATTAAAAAGGCGGTTATAATGCAAATCCAAAATCGGAACTTGTAGTGCGTCAGTAAGTCTGGAACAAACTCTTGAAAAAATGAGATGAGAAGTTCAGTGGAAATGAGCAAGTAAATTGTTGTCACGCAAATTGTAAAGATGTAAAGAATTGCTTGAGAAATTTTTTTGGGTATATGTCCCAAAGAATGTTGAACGGCTCTTGTGTAAGGATCTCTAGCTTTATGTCTATCTTCTTCTCCAACAATCGTAATAATTTCTGATAAGATTTTAGACATGTATAAATTAGAACCTAAACTAACTAACATTATTCCCAAACTCCACCATCCTAAAATACGAAATATAAAGTTGTATTTTTTATATCATTCATGGGTAATGTTAAAAATATATTACACTTTTGTACCTGCATTAGCCGACGCGTCGCCCATGGCAACAACACCACCACCAACCACTTCTCCAACTATGAATAAAATTGCCATCCTCCATGACAATTTTCCCTTGTGCTCGGTAGATTGCAACAAATTCTGTTTTTCACTTCCTTCATATTCAAAAGCACTTCTCAGTAGTTCACCTTTTTGCTCAACACTTTCCGACATTTTAAAACCTTGAAAGCACACAATAAAGACAAAAATAGTTTTTTTTTTTTTTTAAATTAATTATAGTAAGTTGTTTGTTATTGTGGTAAAACAAGTGTTCTGTAAATATACTAAGTTTGCCACCATGTTTTAACATAACTCATTTGTGACGCTTTGACATACAGTTAAAAGCACGTGTTTTAATGGAAAGACTATTAATAAGGTAAACGTTCATAAAAAAGTTAAAAAAATTAACTAAAAAACAATAAATTTAAAAGAATCGCCTTTGAAACTAAAATAAAATTATAAATCCTCTTAAATAAAGTTGAGTTTTTAATGCTGTTGAATGTAAAATCGTACTTACTGTAAAATAAAATAAAAACTACATACAATTATCAATATTGTATGTATTTATTTTACATAAACTTCTTTTCCCGAGCATTTAAGTATTTATTACATAATTGACAAAAGAAGTTAAACTTCAAAAATATTTTGTCAATTTATAAACTATAGCTCACCTAAATTTATAAACTATAGCTCACCTAAATTTATAAACTATAGCTCACCTAAATTTATAAACTATAGCTCACCTAAATTTATAAACTATAGCTCACCTAAATTGAGGCAAAGCGAAACATGATTCTTCCAAGGGAAAATTTGAAGTTTTTGTAAGTGATGTCCTTTTTCTGATCATTTTTTATGTTACATAAGATTTTTAATTTGTAAACATTTTATGTAAACATTGAAGATCTTTTATAAACATTACGTAGAAAATCTATGATGCATCAAAATTTGGTGACATTTTATAAAAATTCCTGAAATCTCTGAAATTTTAACTATTTTTTACTCTGAAGTAATTACATTTTATTTCAAATGAAGCAATTTTATTTATTTAGTGCAGTTTTGCTGAATAATAACTTTTAGATATAAAGTTATATTTTCAGATGAGAAATTTATGTATAAATAATAAAACCTGTTTTCATTAAATTAAAAACAGTTGAAACCATTAAAAGAAAATAAGGTTGCATTAAGACAAATTTTTAATGTGGAACTAATAAACATTTTAAATAAACATAAAAATATGAAAGTAGAAAATTTTTAAAAAGAGATTGTAATTCTAACTAAAATGAATGGGAATAGGCTTTGACAAAGGCTTGATAAAGTTCATCTTGTGATTCATCTTGTGATTTCTTTACTACAAAACGAAAAGAAGAATAAGAGGAATAGGAGTTTTGAGAATTCGCGTGAAAATTAAAAATGAAAAATTTTGTAACGTTTTTCAGTTTTTGTTTTTGTTTTAAAACTTTTTAATAGTAATAAAATATAATGATAAAAAAAAAAAACACTTTTTACTGGAAGCAAAAACAAATGACTAAAAGAAGAAACCAACGTTTTACAAACCATTATGTGTAATGAACTTTTTTTTTAAAGGATTCCTTGTAGCAAGATTTTACTGCATTACCAACAAATTTTTTGAATTTTTTTCTTCTAAATATCATCGTCATTATCATAACTTAGGTTCTATCCCTTTGACAAAGATTGCGTGAAAGTTTGCGGAAAATCCACAGGTTACTTGAATGCAGGTTACCGGAAATTTTTTTACTCAGTAACAGTACTTAACGTTACTTTAGAAATTTTTAATTTTTTTATTCAAAAAGAGGATTTAACATGGGAAAGATTTTTTTGCTCCCTTAAAAAACGCTTAAATGGTAAAAATTTTTTTTTTTTTACTCAAAAAATACGAGATTAACCAAACACTTTTTTCGTCGGACAAAACGAAAAAAAATATTGGCATCGATTCTAAGAAGAGCTTTTGATAAATAAGTTTCTAAAATAAATACTAAAAATGATGATAGAGGTTTCAAACTTTTGACTTATGAATTTGGATTTATTTTCTTATCATTAGGCGATTACTTGCTCTTTTGCGAGGAACCATGCAAGTTCAATAGACGTGGTTTTTAAATTGTTCTCTCGTTGACTTTTTTTATTGTTGAAATCAAAAAAATCTTACTCTTCACCGAAAATAGAATAAAAATCCTTTTTTATGCTACGCACCAATATTTGCACATTAATATTTCCGACCCACTTAAAAAAACAACGCATTTTAAGTAAGTTAAACTACTGCAGCAACATTTTCTCTCATTCGATGTTTATAGTAACAAGAAATTCTAAAGAAAAAATTGTTTATTTTGAGTATCAGTAAAACATTTACAAATCGTCACGTGGGATAAAAATGTTAAAAAGTGAAGCGGTTTCAAACAGTAAAAACACAAGGAAAGCACAAAATTCTACGACAAGCACAGATAAAACCAATCAGTAGTTTTAAGGACCATGATTTGTAATTAAGATCCATTAACATGCATGAGTAGAATTAAGAAAGCAGCTACTCAACAAGTTGTTTACCGTTTTATAACGCTTCCCATTGGCGATAGCTACACAATTCGACTTAATACAAAATTCAAGACAACGCAACGCAAATAATCACGTCGCCGATTTGAAAGATCAGCAAATATGTGGTGATATATTTAGGAATGATCATATCATTTTAAAAGTGAGGAAAAAAACTCAGTCGAATAAAACACGTTTAGCAAGTTACGCCAAAGCTAACTCTCCCAGTATATTAGGGATTCAGAGAAATCTTATACTAATTGTTCAACTTTTAGTGTTTGCTAGAAGATATTCTATGATAGCGTGTTGGGTTATGCGTAGTCTCTCCAATTTCTCTACTAGTTCGTCTTCCAGTGACCGTTTGTAAGATTCCACTGTGAATTTGAGAATCAGAAACATCTTCTTCTTCTTCTAGTTGATTTTGTTTTTCCACTAAAAGTACAAATGTGATAAATTTTCAAACCAGCGAATGATTTTTACTCAATTTTTTTTTTTTTTTCTTTAAAAAAAAAAAGATGCAATCATTTACATGTTGGGAATTTTGGTCTAACTCCGGAGCTTAAACCCCGATTAACAGTTGAAGGTCGCAATTGCTGCCCTCCACTAACAGCATAGTTATGGATGTCTTGTTTGCGTTCCTCTTCTCCGCTTCGTGCAGACGAACCACCCTAAATAGATTTTAAGAAATTAATACATGTTACAGAAATTGATAAATAACAAACAATTAACATGTTAAGAACTAATGTTTATACCACTCTTAGTAAGTTCCAATCAAATATATAGTCATAGGTGAATCCCTGACGATGAAACAAACTTCTGAATATCTGTCTCAAGTAACTGTAATCAGGTTTATCATCAAAACGAAGTGCTCTACAGTAATTCAGGTAGGTTGCGAATTCGGCTAAATAAAAATACCCTAAAAGTACTAACCTTAAAATGTGTCCTTAGAAATTAACCTGGAAACTACTTAATACACTTATTTACTGTCAGTTTAGGTATTTTGTACACTATTTACTAACAATTTCTAAAGTTTCGACCAAAATCATGACAAGTTCTACTTAAAGTGCATGTTAAGGTTTTGATCGAATTTTCACTTCAATCTATACACAAGTCGTTAAAGATTTTCATATTTTTATAAGATATATTTCTATAAGATATGTTCCAAGTGCCAAAATCGTCTCAATGGAGTTATGTTGTTTTCCAACCTGCTTGGAAATAGTCAATTCCATTTGTGAAAAACTTTACAGAAAAACTTTAAATTTTATACAACTTTTTCTTTTTCCAAATGAAAGCCACTCTGATTTTGTTGTTGCAACTTTTATGAAGGATTTGGATACTTTTAATGGTTTTTATAAATTGGTTAATTTGCTTCGATATTTTCTAAAGGAACGTAGAGTAAGATTTTTAATTCTTGGTTGATAGATTAGCTGAGTATTTAAAATGTTTTGTTTATGCAGCAATCATCAGCCATTGTGTGTGTAGAACCACATACACAATGGCTGATGATTGCCGAAAGGCATGAAACTCAGAGTTCCATAAAAAGGTGTTTTTATTCATTTTATATGAATGCTTTGGTTGTGGGAATTTATGATGTCTTTTATGTTCGGCATGCAGCTGTAGCTCACTTTAATGTAATTTCTATTGAAAATCTTATGGAGTTTGTGGTTTACTGGGAAATGTTTGTCGACCAGGTTTAAAAACCGCTTTCCTATATTTGTGCAAACATTTTTGCTGTAAGAAGGATTGAACCAGATAATTCTTCGCTTACGGCTTTTGTTGTTAATAGGTTGTAAATTGGGGATGTATTTAAGCTTTTGGTCGTAACCAGATTTTTTTAAGGCTTCTTCGTACATATAAGAAGAATTTCTGAAGATATGCAAAAGCTCTAAAGTTCGTTTCGAAGAGAATAACAAGAATTAAGACAAGGACAAGGTTCTGTTAAATTAAAAAAGAAAACAATACAAGAACAAATAAAAGAACAACTTGGACTTGTTATTGATGTCTTTAAGTCGGGTGGTTCAGGTACATTGAATAATTGAAATATTGGGAGAAGGTTTTTTGAGAATGCTCAAATAGTATCTAGCATTATTGGACTTGATTTATGTATAATGAAAATGATTTATGTTGAGTTACAAACATTATCCTCAGGATTGCAAATCGATCCAGATGCTTTCCAAGTGTATTGTGTAAATGTTGAAAATAGATATGTAGAATTGTATTCATGGTATTATATGCCACAAAGTTTACATTGTATTTTATTACATGGACATAAAGTTGTACAACAACTTTCATTACCTATTGGATTGCTTTCTGAAGAAGCTCAAGAATTATGCAATGAGGACTTTAAGAAATTTCGGGAGCATTTTTCACGCAATTGTTCCCAAAAAAAACTAACAAAGATGTTTTAAGAAGGCTTCTTTTGTTCCTCAGATCCTATCAGTATACTATCAGTAGGTATAGAAAAAAAGTTCAAGCAAAAAGAAACCATTCAATCCAGAAGTGATACAACTTTTAAAACCACCTTTATTTCCTGTTACATCATAATCAATACCCTCTTGAATATTTAAGAAAATAATTGTGAAAAATGAAAAAAAAAATATTTATATTATTATATACACAAAAAGGTTTAAGCTTTAAGTTCTTTTTTTACATGGAGTAGTTGGCTTTAAGAAATATAAAATTGAGCCCTAGAACTCTATAAAAATACCTAAAATTAGTAACTAAGCCAACAATAATGCAAAATGAATGGTTGCTAGGCATTTCAGGTGGCCCTATCAACCAAATAAAAAAACCAACAGTGCCATTACATTCGTATTATGAAAAAATACTCAATCTGATAATTATGGGGGTAATACGATAAGTATTTTAAAAGTTATTACTATTGTGCAGTTAATATTGATTTTGGTAAACAAAAGGTTGCTAAGCAATTTAGGTATCCATAGCAAGCAAGAATTTAAACTAATGTCACCGTTGAAACCGCAATCCTCAAATTAGTAAACAGGACAAAAATGGCTCTTAAATCTTTTTTATATAACGAGTTATTAATTTTGTCCAGTAAAAGTGAATTCTGGCCCATTCTGTAGTGTTTTGAAACAAAATTTCGGCCGAAACAGAATAAGTAAAAGGTTGTTGAAGCAGAAATTTCGGATTCGGTTTCGGCCGAAACCGATACCGAAGCCGAAAGTTTCCATTCACTACAATTAGCGGCAACATTTCACCAAGACGATATTTTAATTACATAACGAGTATTTATTATTATTAAAAAGTGGACTTTCCTGAATTTTAATTGAACTAACCACAATTGTTATAACTATTTAAAGAGAAAAAAAACTTTTTCTTTTTTAAAAAATTAAAAACATTTTTGAGTGCTTTTGATTTTATTTAAAAAATAAACAGTTGAATTGTCCTCCTAACCGGCTGAGCCGTTTTTAACAACTTAATCTAAAAAATGACATTAAAAAATAAGCGATTTTTAATTTTTATCAACATTTTAACCAATAGATTAAGAAAATACATTGCAAAATAAGTAAAAAATGTTTTTAACTTTTAGTTATATCTAATACAAAATATTGTAAAATATCGAAAAGTTTCGAAACCCATACGATATTTTATTGGAACGTATCGACTCATATCGAAACTCAAAAAATATCGTTATATATTTTTAACAATAATTAATGCAATATTTATCGCTAATAACGATACGATACAAAAATGATAATGTTAATATCGAAACCCAAGCGATATTTTTTTGAAATCATATCGAAACATATCGAATCATATCGAAACATTATCGTAAAAAATATCGGTTAGCTTCGATATTTCGATAACGATACGCAGATTCTTATTAGTCACTGATCTCAAAAATTTTACTTTGAGATTAGTAGTTATAACTTAATTACTGTTGTTATACATATGTTGTCTGATCATCATTTAGCTATGTAACTATGTGTTCAGTAAATCCATATTATTTACATGTGTCTTAAAGACACCACAGTTTTTATATTTATAGAGTAAGCTACAAATTGTGTATTTTTCTAAACCTAAAGCAAACAATTGGTTAGACTTATAGACCACCTGAAATTTAAGATTTTCTAATTTAAATATTGAATAGCATTTTAGGCCAGGCACACATCTGACTGCCAGGTCTAAAATACTCTTAAACCTTGATGATAATCTTCTGATTGTCAAGAATATAACTGTTCCTTCATAAAAATTGTTATTCTACCCTCATAAAGTTAACAATCTTCTTTCATAAAGCTGCAGAAGTTAAATTGGATGCAGTGAAATATATGCAATTAGTATTTAAATACTTAAAAATAGTTAAAAAAGTTGTAAATGAGCCAGTTTTTATGCTTTCATATACTTATAATTAATATTATAATAGTTAAATATATATATATATATATATATATATATATATATATATATATATATATATATATATATATATATATATATATATATATATAGTTAAAATATAATACTTATATTTATGTTGAAAGTTACACAAATGATTTTTAAGAACACAAAAACATAAACCCTCATGGTTATATAAGCATGGACACAAGATACGTAATTAGAATAAAATCTTTTTCATTGTTTCGATGTCAGAGTTTACTAAAAGAGTATGGATATTGCTTTAAAACCAACATTCTAGGGTTGTAAGATAAACGATTTTAATAGTTCTTTTTGAACTTTTAGGAACTATGCTTTAACATGGACTTCAAAATTTTGTAACATGCTTTATTTGCCGTATTGAATATATATTTTTGATAACTTGTTAAAATTATGTTATCAGAATGATATTTTAAATCTAAACTGTTTTTCAGCAGTATTAACAACTGATTTAAACCATGATATTATAATATGTATAACTCTTCAGAGGTTTCTTTATAAAGGCTGAATACAAATTACGCTATGTATTTTATAAAGGCTGAATACAAATTGCACTAAGTATTTGTAGTATTTTGTATTTATGTATCAGAGTAGAAAAAGGGCATTGCTAAGATATTAGACAAATTAGTACCCAGTTGGTATTTTGCCATGCAGCCAGTGTATCATCATTTATTTTTGATTTCTTTTGAAAAGAAAGAAATATTGTAAGAGCTGCAATATTTTTAAGATTAAAATATTAAAAGAAAGAACTTCAAGTTCTCGTTCTTCAAAACTTGAATTTATTGCCATATTTAATTAACATTATATTAACATAGAATTGCCTTTGGTTTATGATGATTTTATTTGAAATTTTAGAAATTGTTAGTAAAAAGTGTTTAAAATACACGAAATTCACAGCTGAAACTGGCATTTAAATAGGTACATAGAAACAATGGTTACTATTACTATTACCAACTATTACTAATACCAAACATATTTACATATAAGGATTTAACATTTGGAAGGTTCCAAGTAGTAAAGGGATTGATTTAGTGGACTTCTTAGTTTTAATTGATAATTTGCAAATTATGATTTCTTTTAGAAAATTAACAAGGTTCTGTAAAAAACTTACATGGATAACCACGACAAAGCTGTTCAATAGAAGTTGACATCTTTTTTTCACTAATTTTCTCATACTTTTGTCGCTTTGTTCCAGCTCGCAAACCTTGCCAAGGCAAAGTACCCAGATTAAAATACATTAGAACATAAGCCAATGACTCCATATCATCTCTCCTACTTTGCTCTTAACACAAATATTTAAAGTTAAAATGTACATTAACTTTCTCTATATTACATAAGTTTAGTCGGTATCAAGCTGATAAACAGAATAAATATATTACTGTTTAAAGAACATAAATTTTAAATTAAAAAAAAACAAAAACATATCAAAAAGAAAATGCAGGTTTTAAAAAAGTACCAATTCCTAGATGTGTATTGACACTAGCATATCGTGCAGTTCCTGTAAGGTTTTTGTTTTCTCTATATGGAATGTGTTGATGAGTTTTTTGGTCACGATACTTCTTTGCAAGACCGAAATCAATAATATAAACAAGGTTCCCTTTTTTTGCCAATCCCATCAGAAAGTTATCTGGTTTTACATCTCTGTGAATAAAGTTCTTTGAATGTACATACTCTAAACGACTGATCTGAAATAAATAAAATTTTTGAAAAATCTTCATTTTAAAAAATTATGCTCAGAATAAAAATCAGGATGAGAAAAAGAAGGGGAGACTGGGTGAGATGGGACACAACATTCTTAAATGACTTGAAGAAGAATTTTGACTAAAATTAGCATTAAGTTGATGCATGTATACATGAAAGTTTTTTTTTTTTTAGCAATATAAAATGTTCCATTCATGAAAATGTTCTATCAATAAGAAAAATGTAAAAAAATAGGAATTTGATATATGATTTTATACTTTTCTATTCTACTCAATTATATATATATACCATTTTATGTAAATATTTTTCATTTACTGTTATTTATTATATATACCTTATATACAATCACAAGTAATGAAAGTAATTGCAAATCAACAACTAAAATATATAAACTCCATTAATTTTACCTGAAAAAACACACAAAATGTTGATTTTTACTCAACTCAAACATTACTTATTTGAGTGAAGAAAAGTGTGAGACAGTTGAAACACCAGGGGGACACACATGTACAATTACATGAAAAATAAAACAGTCACACAAAACTTAAAACTGCTTTTGCAATAAAAAGTAGAAATTCAATTGTATCTACACTGATAAAATGTTAATAGTTTTATTAGTAAATTTGTGATAATTTTCTGTAACTATTTAATGATTTTTAATAACAAGTCAAGGCCAGAGACAAATGTTAATCAAAAGATAACTGGCAAAACCTGTTTCAGAGAACCATGACTCAAAGATTGCAATAAAAACACTTATGTAAATTGAAGATAAAATCCATGGTTTTGCCAAAACAACATCCAATTTAATAAACATTTGCAGGAACATTAGTAAAAGAAAATTTTGCAGATTTCTTGAGATTTTTAGGGATTGGAGATTTTAGATTTTTTTAAAGAGGTGTTTGAGATTTTTTAGAGAAAATTTAGGAGATTTTCTTGAGATTTTAGAGGTTATAAAAACAAAAAACCAAAAAAAAACAGAAGAAGAAAGAGGTAATAGAATATTTTCAAAGAGAAAGAGGAGATTTGTAAGCTAAAAATAGTTTTAATAACTACAAAGCATAAAGAAGTCAAGTAAAACTGAGTTTATTAATCAAACTATTGTGGAAATAACAGTTATAACTAGTTTCAAAAAATGAAGTTATAAATCCACAGGCTATTGTAAAATAGTAAAATGCAATCAAACACCATTCATAAAATACTATTACTATTACTCTTATTATTTTTCATGACTAAAGTGTCTTACATTAAAACTATTTTCAGCTTACAAATCTCCTCTTTCTCTTTGAAAATATTCTTTTACCTCTTTCTTCTTTTGTTTATTTTGTTTTTTTTTGTTTTTTGTTTTTATAACCTCTAAAATCTCAAGAAAATCTCCTAAATTTTCTCTAAAAAATCTCAAACACCTCTTTAAAAAAATCTAAAATCTCCAATCCCTAAAAATCTCAAGAAATCTGCAAAATTTTCTTTTACTAATGTTCCTGCAAATGTTTATTAAATTGGATGTTGTTTTGGCAAAACCATGGATTTTATCTTCAATTTACATAAGTGTTTTTATTGCAATCTTTGAGTCATGGTTCTCTGAAACAGGTTTTGCCAGTTATCTTTTGATTAACATTTGTCTCTGGCCTTGACTTGTTATTAAAAATCATTAAATAGTTACAGAAAATTATCACAAATTTACTATACTCTTTTTAAGTAAACTGTAGTGAACTTGATATGGGTTTTTTTTAACAATTATTCTTAAAAAACCTGTTATATCACTAGTAAATAATTTTGTATCACTACAAACCAAACTAGATACATTTTACTTAAAAATCAAAATAGTACTTTATCCTCTACACTGCAGGTTATCATAATTAGACAAAAACAAAACTCATGTCTAAAGTGTGTACACGAAATAAATGTGAAAATAGAAAAACACCTAAAAAAAAGTACTCCTCAATTTTTATTTCAAACCAAGTAATAATTTTAATACAATAATATAAGAAGATCAAACATTAAAAAAAAAAAATTATTATCATTCCTGTGGGAATCTAATAAAATTTCGAGCTTTTGCTTTAGTGGTACCCATAAGCTTGCACACAGAAAAAGAATCAAAACTATTTGATGCTTTTTTAAATGATATTTTAATATCTTTAATATTTCTGCAAAGCTTTTTTGTTTTTTGCATTTTTCTTTTAATAATAGCCCAGTACTTTTCAATAACTCTCAATTCTGGGCAGTTTGGAGGATTTTCCATTTTAGGCACAAATTTCACATTATTCTTTTTATACCATTCCATAGCTAGTTTACAATAATGAATTGAAGCTAAATCAGGCCAGAACACAGGTCTGTTATTATGTAATTTAATGAGAGGTAAAAGGCGTTTTTGTAAACATTCTTTAACATATATTTGACCAGAAAGTGTGGACTGAGAAATATAAGGTGCTGATTTTTTGCCATAACTGCAAATAGCTTGCCAAATCAAAGCTTTTTTAGCAAACTTGTCATGTTTTGTGTACTTAAAATTCTTATCTGCTTTTCCCCTATATTTGGCAATATAATAAACAGCACCAGGAATCTGTTGATGATCATACTTAATATAAGTTTAATTGTCTTCAATAATACAGAAATTTTTAGAAATAAAATTGTCATACAACTTTCTGCCGAGGGTTCTTGCACTTTTTTGTTGAGTTTCAGAACATTTGGGTACTTTTTGTGCTTTGAAAGAATGAAAACCATGTTTGTTTCTAACTTTTGCAACCAAAACTATGAGAAAATCCATATACTTTAGCGCATTCCCTTGGTGAAAGGCTTGGGTTATTCTTAAAACTGTTAACCAATTTTCTAACTAGTTTTATATCTTTAAAACCTTCCTTTCTTCCACCGCAAGATTTGTGTTTGATCGATTTTGTTTGAGAAAAACTTTGAATAACCTGACTAACAGTGTATGGATGTATTTGCAACAATTTTGCTACCAATTTGTAGCTAATATTAGGATTTAGTAAATACTTGTGCATAATTTTTTCTCTTACGCCTTCTTCTTTTATCATTTTTAAAACTAATTTCAAGTTAAATCCAAAACCTAACATTTTTTTGAAACCACAACACGTTATAAACAAAATACAAAACAATTAAAAAGATTTTAACATAACCACTGAAAAAAAAAAATGTGCTTACTCTTTCACATTTATTTTGTGTACACACTTTACTCCAGCAACACTAGTATATCATACTAACAATATCACTAAACATCTTGGCATACTGACATACTGAACAGATAGGAAATACAAAAACTCTAGAACAATGTCTGTAAATTCAAAGAAAATCTTTCTTTAAAAAAATAAAAATAAAAACTAAGTAAGATAAATAAATAGTAAAAAAGTAAGATATATAATTCAACAAAAACAAAAAAGAAAAGAAAAATTAATATAAAGAAAGAAAAATCATCACCAAGCTACTTCAATCAATGATCAAACAAAGTATTTTTAATTATAACAAAAGATAAACAAAAAGTAAAAACAGAGAATTAAAGGACATCAAAAAGGTTGCTCATATTGGCTAACAATTCTTCTATTAAAAGAATCAAATTTTAAGCTTATTTTAAGCTGCTACAAGTAGGACATATTCAAAATTGCTATAAATAGAACACTCCTAATCTATCAACAATATAATCTATCAACAATATAATCTATCAACAATATAATCTATCAACAATATAATCTATCAACAATATAATCTATCAACAATATAATCTATCAACAATATAATCTATCAACAATATAATCTATCAACAATATAATCTATTAACAATATAATCTATCAACAATATAATCTATCAACAATATAATCTATCAACAATATAATCTATCAACAATATAATCTATCAACAATATAATCTATCAACAATATAATCTATCAACAATATAATCTATCAACAATATAATCTATTAACAATATAATCTATCAACAATATAATCTATCAACAATATAATCTATCAACAATATAATCTATCAACAATATAATCTATCAACAATATAATCTATCAACAATATAATCTATCAACAATATAATCTATCAACAATATAATCTATCAACAATATAATCTATCAACAATATAATCTATCAACAATATAATCTATCAACAATATAATCTATCAACAATATAATCTATCAACAATATAATCTATCAACACTCCTAATCTATCAACAATATAATCTATCAACAATATAATCTATCAACAATATAATCTATCAACAATATAATCTATCAACAATATAATCTATCAACAATATAATCTATCAACAATATAATCTATCAACAATATAATCTATCAACAATATAATCTATCAACAATATAATCTATCAACAATATAATCTATCAACAATATAATCTATCAACAATATAATCTATCAACAATATAATCTATCAACAATATAATCTATCAACACTCCTAATCTATCAACAATATAATCTATCAACAATATAATCTATCAACAATATAATCTATCAACAATATAATCTATCAACAATATAATCTATCAACAATATAATCTATCAACAATATAATCTATCAACAATATAATCTATCAACACTCCTAATCTATCAACAATATAATCTATCAACAATATAATCTATCAACAATATAATCTATCAACAATATAATCTATCAACAATATAATCTATCAACAATATAATCTATCAACAATATAATCTATCAACAATATAATCTATCAACAATATAATCTATCAACACTCCTAATCTATCAACAATATAATCTATCAACAATATAATCTATCAACAATATAATCTATCAACAATATAATCTATCAACAATATAATCTATCAACAATATAATCTATCAACAATATAATCTATCAACAATATAATCTATCAACAATATAATCTATCAACAATATAATCTATCAACAATATAATCTATCAACAATATAATCTATCAACAATATAATCTATCAACAATATAATCTATCAACAATATAATCTATCAACAATATAATCTATCAACAATATAATCTATCAACAATATAATCTATCAACAATATAATCTATCAACAATATAATCTATCAACAATATAATCTATCAACAATATAATCTATCAACAATATAATCTATCAACAATATAATCTATCAACAATATAATCTATCAACAATATAATCTATCAACAATATAATCTATCAACAATATAATCTATCAACAATATAATCTATCAACAATATAATCTATCAACAATATAATCTATCAACAATATAATCTATCAACAATATAATCTATCAACAATATAATCTATCAACAATATAATCTATCAACAATATAATCTATCAACAATATAATCTATCAACAATATAATCTATCAACACTCCTAATCTATCAACAATATAATCTATCAACAATATAATCTATCAACAATATAATCTATCAACAATATAATCTATCAACAATATAATCTATCAACACTCCTAATCTATCAACAATATAATCTATCAACAATATAATCTATCAACAATATAATCTATCAACAATATAATCTATCAACAATATAATCTATCAACAATATAATCTATCAACAATATAATCTATCAACAATATAATCTATTAACAATATAATCTATCAACAATATAATCTATCAACAATATAATCTATCAACAATATAATCTATCAACAATATAATCTATCAACAATATAATCTATCAACAATATAATCTATCAACAATATAATCTATCAACAATATAATCTATCAACAATATAATCTATCAACAATATAATCTATCAACAATATAATCTATCAACAATATAATCTATCAACAATATAATCTATCAACAATATAATCTATCAACACTCCTAATCTATCAACAATATAATCTATCAACAATATAATCTATCAACAATATAATCTATCAACAATATAATCTATCAACAATATAATCTATCAACAATATAATCTATCAACAATATAATCTATCAACAATATAATCTATCAACACTCCTAATCTATCAACAATATAATCTATCAACAATATAATCTATCAACAATATAATCTATCAACAATATAATCTATCAACAATATAATCTATCAACAATATAATCTATCAACAATATAATCTATCAACAATATAATCTATCAACACTCCTAATCTATCAACAATATAATCTATCAACAATATAATCTATCAACAATATAATCTATCAACAATATAATCTATCAACAATATAATCTATCAACAATATAATCTATCAACAATATAATCTATCAACACTCCTAATCTATCAACAATATAATCTATCAACAATATAATCTATCAACAATATAATCTATCAACAATATAATCTATCAACAATATAATCTATCAACAATATAATCTATCAACAATATAATCTATCAACAATATAATCTATCAACAATATAATCTATCAACAATATAATCTATCAACAATATAATCTATCAACAATATAATCTATCAACAATATAATCTATCAACAATATAATCTATCAACAATATAATCTATCAACAATATAATCTATCAACAATATAATCTATCAACACTCCTAATCTATCAACAATATAATCTATCAACAATATAATCTATCAACAATATAATCTATCAACAATATAATCTATCAACAATATAATCTATCAACAATATAATCTATCAACAATATAATCTATCAACAATATAATCTATCAACACTCCTAATCTATCAACAATATAATCTATCAACAATATAATCTATCAACAATATAATCTATCAACAATATAATCTATCAACAATATAATCTATCAACAATATAATCTATCAACACTCCTAATCTATCAACAATATAATCTATCAACAATATAATCTATCAACAATATAATCTATCAACAATATAATCTATCAACAATATAATCTATCAACAATATAATCTATCAACAATATAATCTATCAACAATATAATCTATCAACAATATAATCTATCAACAATATAATCTATCAACAATATAATCTATCAACAATATAATCTATCAACAATATAATCTATCAACAATATAATCTATCAACACTCCTAATCTATCAACAATATAATCTATCAACAATATAATCTATCAACAATATAATCTATCAACAATATAATCTATCAACAATATAATCTATCAACAATATAATCTATCAACAATATAATCTATCAACAATATAATCTATCAACAATATAATCTATCAACAATATAATCTATCAACAATATAATCTATCAACAATATAATCTATCAACACTCCTAATCTATCAACAATATAATCTATCAACAATATAATCTATCAACAATATAATCTATCAACAATATAATCTATCAACAATATAATCTATCAACAATATAATCTATCAACAATATAATCTATCAACAATATAATCTATCAACACTCCTAATCTATCAACAATATAATCTATCAACAATATAATCTATCAACAATATAATCTATCAACAATATAATCTATCAACAATATAATCTATCAACAATATAATCTATCAACAATATAATCTATCAACACTCCTAATCTATCAACAATATAATCTATCAACAATATAATCTATCAACAATATAATCTATCAACAATATAATCTATCAACAATATAATCTATCAACAATATAATCTATCAACAATATAATCTATCAACAATATAATCTATCAACACTCCTAATCTATCAACAATATAATCTATCAACAATATAATCTATCAACAATATAATCTATCAACAATATAATCTATCAACAATATAATCTATCAACAATATAATCTATCAACAATATAATCTATCAACAATATACCCGTTGAGATTATTATTGAGATTTTTATTCAACACATCAAAGTATGCAATAATCTTAAATAATCTTTGATCAATTGTCACAAGGCTAACCATTTTAAATTAAACCTAAATGAAGATGTAACAGCTAAGAAGTTTAATGAGATTCATAAAGGATTGGGAGCACTTAAATGAGATGTATAAAGGACTGAAAGCTGAACTTTTAATTAAACATCAAAGAACTATTAGATTAGTGTGGGTGCAACCAGATTCTGGGGACGAGACAAAAAGTTATTTTAGATTTAAAAGTCTTTTGCCTTGAGATAACAAACCAACATACATCCTGTGGAAAAATTCAAACACTAAAGAAAAGAGACTAACAAGAACAAATAATTGACACCAAATATGGAAAATCTTACACAATAAATCTTTTTAATAAATGGTGATATCAAAAATGAATGTAAATTATTTTACTTTTATCTGTCTGATCTAATGTCAACAAAGCAAGACACTACCAATCAACATCTTAGATGAAAATCTATTGAGATTGCAGAAGAGAAGTAGAAATTCGGCTATCTTTATGAAAGTTCTTGTTTTTATATGTAAATTAAAATAATAATATATAAGAAAACAATTCAAAATAATTGTAACTATCAAAAAGATAATTTTTAAAAAATATGTTTTTTTTTTACCAATTGATCAGCAAGTAGTAGAACAGTTTTTATGCTGAACTTTCGGTTGCAAAAGTTAAATAAATCCTCTAAACTTGGCCCAAGAAGTTCCATTACAAGGACATTATAATCACCCTCTGTACCACACCATTTGATTGATGGAATACCCACTAAACAATGAGTAGCTTAATAAGTTCTATCATTTTTATTACCTAACTAAAAATGAAACTTTGAATTCAATGTAACTAGACATTAAATACAATTTTGTTATAAAAACTTCATTCTTCACTTCATTCTTCATTACTTGAAAAAGGTTTTTGAGCATAAAAACGAAAGACATACCTCCCCCTTGCATCATTCTGTAAAATTTTGCTTCAATGTGAAGTTGAGGATGTTTTGATTTTAAACATTCAAGTTTGATTGCCACTTCTTCATGACTTGTTATATGTGTACCTAAATAAAAACATTTTTACTTCTTCATAAGGTTTCATAGCTTTTTTACAATAAATGTTGCAACTTGTGTTTTTTTAAATCAGGGTAAAGTATAGGTAAATGCATTTGAGATTATCAATTTTTAAAGTGCCTATTTTTACATCACAACTGTTTATGGTTATTTCTTTCAAATCTTTCTCATGGGCTGGATTATTTTTTTCACTTAAACCTTGATTCAAAAAAAATCTTATTGTTTAATCAATTACAGGCTATCAACTTGTCATTTTTTTTTTCATTCTTTTTTGTTATGTTATGACAAAATGACAATTTGACAGTCTACAATTAGGAAAAGGCAATAATTCAATAAATTCATAAGCATGTTTTTGCCAGTCTTCAAATATCATAATGTTTAGTGAGCTAGATTATATAAATTATGAAAGCTTATTTAAATAAAACTCTTATCCACATGAACAACCATATTTTTGTTTTACCAAAGTAAATTTACAAAGTAGATTTAGAAAAGTTTTTTAGAAAAGATTTCTTTAGGTTAAATAAGAAATTTGGATTCAAATAGACAATCCAACAGAAAAAATCCTCAGCTGTAAAAGTTTGTCTAACATGTAGTACATGTAAAAGTTTCATTTCTGATCAAATTTTTTGTGTGAGTCACTCACTTTAATTTTGAATAAACATTGGGCAAGAATTTTTTTTAATAATAAGATTATAAATAATAACTTCAATTTCTACTTTTTTTTTTGTAATAACCATGTTTAATTGTAAATAAATAAAAAATAAATGTCTGATTGTCTGCTTGAATTTCTCTGAACATACAAATTACTTTATCTTGTTTTTATGTATTACACCTAAATTTATGTATTACACCTAAATTGACATTGAAATGTATGAAATCATCAAAAAAACATTTTTGTCACCTTTACATCTCATTTGCAGTCCATAATAAATAAATAATAAAGGAGAGAAATTCAACTAAGAACACACATTGGTTCTTGAGATATCATCAGTTGAAATTATACTGATACAGTATTTTAGTTATAAATGAGAAGAATCAACAAAGCAACTTTTAATATTTCATAAATGGTTTAGGGAATTTTCTAAAAATTTAGCAAAAACCTGTTTTTATCTTTTTTGCTCTAGTAATTCAAAAATAGCACTCTCAGGACTTGATAGTCTCAAGAAATACCTAGTTTATCTAGTTTTATTTTAAAATACTGACTTGTAAACTATTGATTAAAAAATTATTGATTGCAGTTAAAATAAAGGCTGTCATCCAAAACCAATGGGAGAAAGTTTAATTGTATATCATAAAAAAAACTAGAATCATGGTTTGTCTCTCTAATATTTAATTAAAATATACACTCAAAAAGAACATGTTTTCAGCATTTCTAAAACATAAACTTTATAATTAAAGATATTGAAATGTCTTTAAAAACATTTTTTAAAATGAAATACCAATACAGAATTAAATAGTGACTAGTTTAGGACTTTTATAGGTAGGGGGAGGGGCAAAAGGGGGAGAGGAAAAGAAGGGGAGAGGCTATTTCCCCCTTTGAACAAAATGCAGAGAAAACTAAACTTTTTTAGTTTAGTTGTTTCAAACCAATCAAGTTAAAAAACTACAGCTAAGAAGTTAAGTAAAGATGGTAAGAAATTTAATGTAAATTCAAGAAAAGATTTATTGATCAAAGTTAAAAAAAAACAAATAATTTTCTAGTAACTTAAAACTCCATTTTGCTACTTCTTCATTAAGGCAATTTTTTAGAAGAGAGTAGCAATGACATATGAAAGAAACTCATAGTAGTTCATCAAAAATGATAGCAAATTAGAGAAAGTATCATCACCACCTAAAAAAATACCTGTTTCTTACCCTGGTAAGAGCCCTATAGGAAACCAGGAAGCTTATAAGTATCAAAAAACAGCTTAGAGAATTTTTGTCACTTGTTCAAAGCATCTTAACAATCAAAAGATTTATACCATAATCATAAATTTAAAAAAATTAGAACAAGATATCTTTAGGAACTGTGCTCATATAAGGTAATTTTGTTCTGGTTTAATTTTTTCAAAATAAGTATTTAATATATTTACCTAAATAAATGTCTCCAAATGATCCACTGCCAATCTTCCTACCCAATCGATAACGATTTCCAACTCTTAACTCCATATTATTTATTTCACTAATTAATAAACCTTTTTTATAACTAAAAACACTTTAGGTATAACATTTTAGGGGTTTCTCAAAAAATAAAAACAAATGAAACTTTATAATTTATTTCACTTAAACTTTGTACTTTTTCACATTTATAAACTTAGGTATTATTTCAGAATAATCTATAATAGTCACTGCAGTTCTAAAATGAACCATGATAAACACATGTAATTTCAAAATAGCCTATTTCCTAAAATATAAATTTTACATTAAAGAATCGAGAAGCCTGATTCCTGCCCTTCCCTCCTGATAGGGCCTCATGTATAGTAATCAGGTTTTTTATATATATTTTTTGAGTTTAAACAGCCCAAAAATTTATGAAATGTGCTTTGTACTATAAATTCATGCTCACTGCTGTGTAGCTCAACTCCATTCTGGAATACACTCTCTTTTAAAATAGTTGTTTTAGTTTTATTAACACTCTTTTTAAAAATAGTTATCAAATTCATTAAAAATTGTGTTGTAGAAAATAAGAAGATTAATAGATTCTATTATTTCTTTTATAATTTAAATGTTTATGAAGAAGAGTAGCAGGTTCATCTTTTTTTAAACAAATAGAAGTCAAAGTTTTCTAAAAAAGGTCATATTCAGCAAGTTCAAAACAGAAGAAAACATTAAAACTCAGAAAAAATTCAAATTTTTATAAAAATGAATTGTCAAAGGGAATGAAGGACAAATGACACTGAATAATCAAGGCAATCAAACAACATTTTCTCAATTAAGTCAACTTATTTTACATTAAGTTGAATGGCTGCTAACTATATGTTAAAAGAATGCTGAGCACAGCTGAAAAACTATGTGTTCCAATTTTTTCTAAACACAAGATGCTCAGCCTTTGGAGCAGAACACTCTGCCTTGTGCTCCAAAGGGTGAGCATCTTTCTCAAAACTGTAATACAAATGTGTAAACTATACATTATTACAACATAAACTATAAATTACTTAATGATGTATTAGGAGTTTGCAAAAGCTTAGTTGTCAAACTTTAATTTTAAATTAACTATATAAATTAAAATACAATCACTGTTTTATACATGATTTGAAAGATATTTTTTTTTTTGTTTAACATTAAAATTAACTTTAAGTGCATGCTTATAAGTTTTGTTCTGTATATAGAACTAATGCTCTAGAAGTAAGAACTTGTCAAAGATGGTTTACTAGATTTAATAGTGGATACAATGACTTTGAAGACCACCAATACTCTGGAATACCACAAAAAGCCAAGAGTAAAAACTTGTTAGAGTTGCTTGATAAAAATCCACATTAAATGACAATAGAATTAGCTCAAAAGCTTTCAGCTTAACAATCAATCATTTCTACACTTAAGTGGAAAATAAGATCCATATTAGTTGAGTGAAAGAAATAAGATTAAGAACAATTCAAAAATTACATTTCTCATTTAGCAAAGTTTTAAAAAAAGATTTTTAATGGAAAATGGTTACTGGAGATGAGAAATGGATCTATCTTGAGAATCCTAATCATAAAAAAACAGTGTTTAAGTCATGGTCAAACAACAGTTGCAACTCCAAAAAGAGAGTACTGTTGTAATAAAGTGATGTTATACATTTGGTGGGATACAAGATATATATTGCATTTTAAGTTATTGGAACCAAAAAGTCATATTGCTACATGACAACACTTGTCCATACATTATTATGGAAACACAAAATAGAATATTTAAACTAGGCTGGGAGGTCATGCCACATTCTTTTTATTTTTCAGACTTAGCACCATTAGTTAACATTTGTTTTACTCACTTAGAGAATTCTCTTAGAGAGAGTTGTTTACAAGTGGCAAGACATTGAAAATCTACTCATATACTTAAGCCCAAAGCAATATCAATTTTCAGAGATGGTACCAGGACTTATATATAAGATGAAAAAAGGTCATGGATTATAATTAAAGTTATTTCAATTATGACTAATATATTTAAGCTTGTTTTTTATAACAAGTTTAAATAAAAATTAAAAAAATTGACAAAATTGTTACATACTCTTTATATATAAAATAATTATAGCAAATTGGGGACTATTCTGGAAATACTTTGGATATATAGATTTAATGAAAAACTATTTAAAAAAAAAAAAAAAAAAAATTACTGAAACCAACTGGGTTTCATAAAACTTAAAAAGTTATTATATATTTTACATATAAATTCTAGTTATTTAAATATTTACATATTTCGGAAATTATTTTGGGGTTTTCAATATGTAATTCAAACTTATTACTTTCTTTAAATGTGTTTTTAAAAAATCACTTTTAAAAAATAAAAAACAAAAATCCCAAAATAAATTAAAGTCCCACAGTGAATAATATTCTCTATTTTACATGTTTTAAATAAAACTTTTCATCAACTCAATTTGAAATAACTAACTCTAATAATTAATTAGAAATAAGTAACTTTAAAAAATGAAAATTAACTTTTTAAATAACTGTCAAAATAACTAACAAAATAAAATAACAAATCCTCCAAATTCTCAGCCACCCTTAATTAAGTTTATTGTTATGAGAAAAACTCATTTTAATTATTATTAAATAGATAAATTATATACACTTAAAAATGTACAAACCTATAAATATATGAAATAAATTAAGATACTTTCGAAGATTTCCTATATAATCTACTCTACTTCACATTGGTAAGATGAGCTTCACCAGTTTCTATTGTTAAAATACTTGATTTAGTGTTTGTTACTTAATTAACATTACCTAAATGAAGTTTTACTCTCAACATTTTTTTTTTGTACATACATTTATTGATTTATGTACAAACAAAAAAAATAAAAAAAAAAAAAAAAAAAAAAGAACATACTTGAATTTTATATCTAAAATAAAACAACTTCTATGGGATCAATAATACAGCGTTGCAACCTCTAAAAAAACCGCTTATTTCATGAAATAGCCCTAAGCTATCAGCTGTTAAGGACTTGTTCTACTGCTAACTGGTTAAATAATATATCAACATATTTATTTATAAAGGTTTTACAAAACTTTAGAATCACATTTTTGAAATAGTATGTAAAATTTATCAAGGAGTAATATATCTTAAAGTTAAAAACATATGCAAGCCGTATCCATGTTACATAAAATTCTTAACTAAAACTAATAAACAAATCTATAAGTCGCCATACTTTGTTATGATTTCATTTAACTAGTCCTAGTCTTCAATCTCTATAAAACTTCGTCTATTGAGTTCGCGAAAGAAAAATATTAAGTGTAGTCTATCTTCGCCTTTATAAACTAAATTTTTTTCGGAAGTTGTGGAAAAAGTGGCGTTTACAAGTTACAATGAAAAATGAAAAATAGGAAATAAGAAATCAAAGTTTTCGATTAAATGAGAGTATGACTATAGTTTAAATAAGATTAAGGCTAAGAGTATTAAAAGAAACTTTAAAAGTAAGTTCTTAAAATTTGTAACATTTAAAATATAATATTTGTAATATATGTTTATTAAAAAATTAGCAGAAAAATTACGCAAGTTACGTTATTACAAATTCGCGATCGCCTTATTATTTCTTGTTCTTAAACATCAATTATTAAAACCTCTTATATTTTGTTTGGTTGTTTCTGGCGCATTACCTCTGAGAATATATTTTAGAAACCGCAGGCCAAAAAAATGTTTTTTTTTAGTCGCATTAAGAACCACGGATTGAGGCAAGTTCGCTATTTACTTAGCTAATATTAAATTTTTCCCAAGGTTGTTTGATTATGGATTAAATAAAGGCATCAAAGTAAAAATGAAAATAAAGTGGCGTTGCGAGTAATCGAAACCAATTAACAAGGATAAATATCATCGATAAGGAGATTCCTAGCGATTACTAACGAAAAATATTTACTAGAAATGTTCTTATAATTGCTAAAACTCGCCCCTGGGTCTTACGATAAACAGAAGCAATTGCTTACTTTTTTAGAATATGATTGACGAAATTAGTTTTCAATTTTCATTTGTTAAGATTATGTAACGTGAGTTTTTAATATACATTTTAGGAGTTGCTAATATTTAGACAAATATTTAAATATAAATTAAATTCGAATATAAATTTGTAAAGCATTTATAAATCAGTAAATCTTTTGTTGCAAGTTATAAGGGATAAAAATAATAATAATTAAACAACCAATTACTTTTCCCTACAGTGTTAACCATAGTAATATTATTAGCTAGCCAAAGTAAAAGTTGTATGAAATTCGTGTTCTTTTCGCCCCCCCCCCCCCCCCCCCATCTCTTGTTTTTTTAAGCGTATCACGTTATTACAAAAGCGAGAACTGTTAGGCTGTGTGACACTTCCTGGCAATTGTCTCCAGTTTATTGTGTTTTGTTGGTTCCATTTTGTTAGAAGTGGCTACTTGTTATTTTTTTTGTTTTGTTTTTTTTTTTTAATTTTCTCTTATAAATTCCATCTTTATTATGACTTAAAAAAAAGCTTACAAAAAAGTGGATTAAATAGTTTAATTGCAATGAAAAAGCACTGTTACGCCCTTAAAATAATATTAGGAATAAATCGTCCAATTTTTGTTTCTTTGTAACCTGACTGGGTCAGGTTACAAAGAAACAAAAATTGGACGATTAACCAACTGGAAAAACTCAGAAAAATAGATAATTTAAGTAAAAAAGTGCCGAAAAAAAATCATAAATTTAACTATGCATGCTTTTATATTATCTCAAGTGGGTATTTATCTATAAAAACTCTTTAAATAAACCATGATTGCTTCCGCGGTTTTCAAGACCAATCTTCATGTTAAGGCAATAAAAGCTGAGAATCATAAACATTAAAATATCCCTTCGTATTACATTTCAAAAAGTTAAGTTATGGTTTTCTTAGTGTGAAGCTCGATAATAATTGCAACTTTCTAATTTTTATTGATATTGATTTCTATTGATACTTTTAAATAAAAAATGGCCAGAAAATGCTAATCATCAGTAGAAATACGATCGACGATATATACATTGTGGCAAAAAAGATGTTAATCGGAACAAATTGCAAAAAACACTTAACGTTCTATTTCAATGGTATGAAACAATATAAAAAAGAAATAGACTCTAAAAATGCCTCAGGAATTACAAGTATTATGAACTGTTCCCAAGAAGATCCAGTATCTGTAACAACAGTGAAGAGACGATTAATGGAAGCAAGATTTGGTGGTAGAAAAACCACAAACAAACTACATTTTCGGAAGTTAGATAACTGGAGATCGTTTCTCAAGAAGATTATGGCCAAAAGCACTTCTTAATACAACGAATCATTTAAATGAATTAGAAAATGATAAAATAGTTTAAAGGGTAATTTGGCCTCCCAATTAATTACCCAATCTTTCCCTTATTTATGGGATGAATTTGACTGAAGTATAAAAAAAGTAATGCCCAAGTGTGAAAAAGATATGTGGGAAAAACTTAAAAGGATATGTAAAGTGGTTATTGCCGCCGAAGCTGGCTACATAGATGAGAGCAAGTTACATATTTAATTATTTTTTTTCTTTAATACAACTTTAGTTAATAGTAATAGAGAATTTATTTCAAGTGATTTTCTTTTTTAATTTTTCCCCTTATTTTTAAGTACAATGTTGAAAAATTTAAAAGTAGTGACAAATAATTTTGGAGGGTAGTGTATATACGCATACAGTGGCGTGCAAAAGTTTCCGGCCAATGACATTTCATATTATAATTTATTTTAAAAAAAGACTAATGATTTGTAATCATTTTTAATATTAGTATTAGATTTAAGAAACGAAATAATATAGTAAAAGAAAATAATTTTTATTTATGAATTTTTTTATTGCTAATACTGTAACATATACACATGCAAAAGTTTCCGCTCACTTTTTTACTATGATAAAAATTATTAATCCATGAGTATAATAGACTTAAATTAAATTTTTATGTTAAACATTTTGTAGTCATCCATATCACTCTTTGGAGTGATACTCTTTGGAGTGATAACAGCCGATGTGGCATGGACTCAATTAATTAATACAACCAGGTGGAACTTTATCCAATTCTTTTTCAATTCAAACTTTATCCAGAGTAATGATTTGAATAATGCTGCTGTTTTAACAACGTGTGTTTTGGATTATTGTCCAGCTAAAATCTCCAAGTTATGTATGTATGTATGTATGTATGTATGTATGTATGTATGTATGTATGTATGTATGTATGTATGTATGTATGTATGTATGTATGTATGTATGTATGTATGTATGTATGTATGTATGTATGTATGTATGTATGTATGTATGTATGTATGTATGTATGTATGTATGTATGTATGTATGTATGTATGTATGTATGTATGTATGTATGTATGTATGTATGTATGTATGATGTTCTACATGAACAATCTAGGAAAGAAGAAAATGGCACACCTGAGCAACTCACTATTCTAGAAGAGGACCAAGAAGATGATGACAGCAATGAGGAAGGAGGATTAGAAGTTTCAGCAGAAGCAGGTGCATCAGCCCTTTCAATGATCAGGGAGGATGTCACAAAACTCATTAACAAGGTCAGAAAATGTGTCAGATTGTTTTGAAAGTCTCCAGTTAAAAATTACATGATTCTGCAAAAGCATGTTCAGTATGAGTTTGGAAAGGAGCTGCAGCTAATCTTAGACTCTAAGACACGTTGGAACAGCTTACTAGATATGATTTCAAAATTTGTTACCCTTAAGAAATGTATTCAAATGTCACTGATTGAGTTATCAAGCGATATTATGATTTCTGGGTCTGAATTTACTACCTTACAAAATCTATTAAATGCTTTAGAACCAACCAAGGTTGGTGCTGAAACACTTTGAAGAAGAGATTCGAACTTGCTCTCATCTGATGGCATTCTGAAGTTCATTTTTAAGCAATTAAAAAGCCAGAAAAATACCTTTAGACAAGAGCCAGTTGACTCATCTACTAAAAGAGTCGCTGAGAGGAGGAATGCAATATTAGTAAACTTTGTTAAATATCTGAATAATCCTGATGTCATTAATGGAGCAATCATGACATTTTCAAAAATTCCATGCCAAAGAGGAATGCAATTGCTACTAATGCATCAAATTTGTTTAATCGTTTGTTTGAGCAAAAGAGAAGTGATTCAATAGATGAGGAAAACTTGTCAGATCATGAAACTAGTCAGGAACAAGTACAGCAATTTATTTGTCAGAAGAGCTCGAGTTCTCCATTAGAGGGATAGTCAAAGGGGTTTCACCAAACAAACAAAAAATAGAATCAACTTTAAAACTAATGTGTAATTGAGCTTACAAAAAAACGAACAAGCAACTTAGATTTGTTGTACACGGCTTTAAAGTCAATCCAAGTAACAAGTGTGGAGGCTGAAAGGTCATTTTCTGCAAGTGGTCTATTTGTCACTAAACTAAGGTCAAGGTTAAATGATGAAACACTCAATTCTTTATGTTTTTTACGTGCTTAATGTACCAAGAAACGTAAAATTTGAACTTGAAGATACGATTAATGAGAAAAGGTGTTCAGACTTGAACCCCCTTTCTCATTAATCGGATCTTCATTAACGAAAAAGTATTGTCCCAGTGGAGAGTCTTGTCCATCGCAAAGATTAACTATTACAATTCGATACCTGGCTACAGGAGAATCACAACAAACTCAGTCCTTTTGTTTTCGAGTTGGGAGAGCTACAGTTTGTAATATAATCGAAGAAACTTGTTGTGCTATATGGGAAGTTCTCAAAAAAATATTTCTAAGAGCCCCAAATGACATAAAAGAATGGCAAAACATCATTAAAGAGTTTAATCAGAATAAGAACTTTCCACAGTGCATAAGATCTATTGATGGAAAACATGTACGCATTGAGGCTCCTGCAAAATCAGGTTCTTCTTTTTACAACTACAAAGGATTTTACAGAATGTGTAGTTTTTCACATCAGTTGGTTTAACAAAATGATAAGCTAGAATGTAATATTTACAATTTTTATTCACATTAATAGGTTAAACAGAGAGACTTGATTGTATCATCTTTATCTGAAAACTCTATTTTGAGAAGTGCTTGTATTTGAACTTTAGCCGAGGCCTTGGAATAGTGGTTTAATAGCTTTAGCTGTGGAATTAATGGTTTCATAAATAATCTTCATCCTGCTCTTCTTCAGTCGGATTTTCAATATTGGATTAAATCATTTTTAATGTTTTCACTAAAGTTTTGTCAAGTAAATCATCAGAATCTAATATTTTTCTTTTTCTTTTAGTTATGTTATTAGTATGAATTGTCGATTCACTTGACTCTACTTGCACACAAGAATTAACATAATCGTTTTTTTCAGTCACATCTTCAGATAAATGATTATTTATCTCCTTGTTCAATGGATGATGAATATTTTCAACTTGCTCACAAACCACCTCAACGTTTTCCTCCAAATTCGTTGTTTCTAATCTAGAATCATAAGGTGAACAAATATTCGATGTTGTTTTACTATGTTCAATAAAAGTATTTAGCCAATCGAGCTGAAGAAACTGAGGTGGAACTGAATTCCTTCCAGAACCTGATGGGATATTTCATTTTGATTTCAGCCACCTTTCATAACTACTTCGAATGCTTTTATACTTTTCTTCCGCTTGATTTGCAGAGAAGTTAGACAGACAACCAATTTTTTCCCATGCATTTTTCTTTTTCCATTTGTCTTTAAATTCCTTATCAAACTTGTCATACAAAACTGGAAACTTTTGAACTTCGTTCATAAAATCTGCATTAGAGATTTTTTCTAACACACAAAATGGAGCTGTCGCCATGCTTTGTAAATTATGGTGTTGTGAATAACGTCTTCAAGATGCAATTTGCGTGTGTGTAGGTGTTAATGTATGTAGGTGCTAATGTGTGTAGGTATTAATGTATGTAGTTGTTAATGTATGTATGGTCTTAATGTATTCAATGTGTTAAAATAAGGCGGTTGTACTACTTTGGAGTTTGTAAATTGTATGATTCGCAGTCAGATGGGAAAAATATTGTCAAGTTCATAAAGAAAGTAATGACTCGTTAGTGTCTCAGGGGAGGTTAAAATAATTCCTCACAATGGCGATTAAAAAGATAAGCTGCGCGTTTTGCACAAAAAACAAAATACTGTTGCAGAAATAGATTTTTTTCAAAACTCACAACTGCAGTTGTACAACATAAAATTTGTTGTACAACCAACGTTAAGTTGTGCAACTTACACTAGAAAATGTTTCCATTATAAAACAAAGTTGTTGTGGAACTGTTGTACGACATTCCTACATCTATTGAAAACCAAGCTTTAAGTAAGAAGGGCATAAAGTCCTCAAATAAAGGGCCAACTAATAGAGCGTACGCATCGTGCTCATTGTTTTCTTGAAGAACACGATTTAGCTAATTTGCGACTATTCAATTAAGAAAAACGCATCGGAAAAGAAATCTCTGACAATCAAAACTTATAGACGTACTTGATAATTTTGTAGTTTTAGTCTCGCACCTCTTTAGCAAAGTAACTTTGTACTACAAACATAACTATGGGTAGTTGCTTTTAATATGGCTCTTCTACCTACCACAGAGTCAGCTATTAATATTGACAAAAAGTTAGAGTACGAGAATCTTGCACGTTTCTTTTGCTCTGGTGTAGCTTGCATAAGTGCTGGTTTCTGTAAGTTTCTCCTTTAAAAATTATTATATTGCTGCGAGACAGTAATAATTAAAAAATGATTGGTTAACCTATTTAATTCCATGACCTATTACTATCAGCCACACACACACACAGATATATATATATATATATATATGTGTGTGTGTGTGTGTGTGTGTGTGTGTGTGTGTGTGTGTGTGTGTGTGTGTGTGTGTGTGTGTGTGTGTGTGTGTGTGTGTGTGTGTGTGTGTGTGTGTGTGTGTGTGTGTGTGTGTGTGTGTGTGTGTGTGTGTGTGTATAGAATAAAATTTTAAAATATGAAAGTCTTACCCTCTAATATTATCAAAATTAATCTAATCGAAAATTAATTAAAGTTCCCAGCCTTTGAAAGTGATATTTAGGGGAAACTCAATAACTTTGTAACACAAATTTAGTATACTTTTTGTAACACATATTATTGCCAAGAAAAACATTTTATAAGGCAAATATAACAAGTATGTTGTGACAGTTAAAGTAATATTGCAAAAAAGTCAGTTTATTGGAGTACTCTATTGGCATTTCTTTCAAAAATTTCTTTTTCTCTATGTTGTTGCACAACCTATGGTAGAATTTTTCTCCTCATCCTTGGTCAGTATTTCATTATACTGTGTGATTAAGGCTCCAACATTCTTAACATCAAAATTTGCTGTTGTAAACTATTCACTGCATTTTTAGTCTATTTGTAAATGTCTTGTGTTCCAGATTAATGGATCATTATTAAGCAAAGTCTGTCAATCTCCAAACTTTGAAAGAATTTTAATGTTTTTGGCATCAATTCTTTTTCAGTCATTTTTAAATAGATATTTAGGTTTCCCAATCTGTTCATGTTTTTCTCATCTGGTTCTCTTTTTAGTTTTCTGATCATTTATGTTTTGTTTTATGTGATCTATATTACTTAAGAAAAAAACTGTAATAAGTTAGGTTTTAATGCAGTCACTGCTTTCAAAAACCATTATGTCTAATCTTTACCATGATTAAATTTTTTCAGCAATAACAAGTCATTAGCAGCTGCAAATGAACAAGAAAACTATGGTGATATAGAGAAGGATTTAAAGTGCATCAAATTCCAAAGATGATTTTTCTTTTGCAATAATCTTAAATTGTTTTTGGAACATATAAATTCTTATGTAGTGTGGTAGAATGCACCTAAAACATTAAAGTATTGTTGCCTAGGAAGAGTTTCTCTAAGAAATATTGATTTAAATATTCCCTTAAATCATTCTTGATTCTAACAGTTTGTATATAATATTAGAAAAAAAAGAACTAACAATAAAATTTGTAGTCACAAGCTCTGAAGTTTGGAAATTAAAAACATGTGAATATTCCAATTGTTCATAAAAGTTTAGTTCTGCTTTTTATGTTATTCATAGGAGTAAAATTGTGATAGCTGCTAGTGCCTGGTAAGGCTTTTGCAATTATTTACTTTTGTTCCATTTCAATTTGGATTACCATGTTTGTTTCCTTAGATATGTAATAAAAACTAATACCTGGTTTTATTTTGGCAAAAATCAAACATTGAAGATGCTGTAAGTTTATGGTTATTTGTTGTTCTATGAAGGCTAGCAATTGAAGTTAGTCTTTTCACAGTCCAACTAATATACCATCACACAGTTATTTACTGTGACTTGCTACAAAACAAGGCCAAAAGATTTCATATCAAAATCTTGTTCATGGTTGCAGACATTTATGAAGTTTTTGCAGTTTTTATATTGATCAGCACACCCATCTGAAATATAATGAGCAGTTTCTATTTCCTAAAATATATTTTTAACATGCTGAAATAACGAATATCAGTTTTTTCAATTTACCAGCTGAATGTTAATTTCTTTACATCCTTCTAGAAAAACATGAGTAAAACTTAAATTTTCAAATATCACGCATATTCATATATTTCACAAAAAAATCTCTCTACCTACAATTACAATAAAGTTTAAAAAAAGTTTCATGATTAATTATTTACACCTTATCTTCTTTTTCCATTGTGTGAATTATATGGATCACAGCTAGTTATGTGGATTGTGAAGTAACACTTCAAGTAAATATGTTCGTGGTATAGGCAAACCATTGTATTTACATCCATTTCGATCCCAGATTGACTAGTTTTAAAGTCTTTTTCTACCTCATTAAGAATTGAAAATTTACATAATCTTTGGTTTTCACATTTGTTTGTGACAACTTTCTTTATTTTCTAAACCAATTGAATACCCTTCTTTATCATTTATATTGTTAATTTTTAGCTCTGAAAAAATAGAGTAACTTTAAAATAATTATTTTTTGAAAAGTTATAAATAGTCAATCCTTCAGCTATTAAACATAAAAAGCTTTGTATAAAATACACGTACATAATCTTTGAAGTATTTTTTTCTGAGATGATGTATTGTAGAGGATATTCATATGCTTGCATTTGTAGGTCTTTGTATAATTTATGCATTAAACAAAACTATCTTCAATATAGAATGTAAACCATAAAAAATACCTAACAAGTTTTATTCCTGCTGCAGTTTTCATGCTAATCCATAAATAATCATTTTAAAAATTAAAAGAATACTAAGTGTCTGTAAACTCATGGCTTTTAGTGACTACATTGTCAAATGACAAATGAAACATTTGTATAGTTACTGTAAAAGTAATCATTAATTGATTTTACCAAAACCAGGCAATATGGGCATTATGTTGTATAAATTTGAAGATTTTCATGAAAATTTGAGGACTTTGAGGGACCCCTAAGAATTTATTAAACATTTTGGATTTTTTTAAGTAGAGTCAGGTAATAACAAAGAAACTTATTGACTTTTTGGAGGGTAAGACTGGCTTTTAAAAAAAAAATTTTTGAGCCATTTTTTGTCATCCTAATATATATATATATATATATATATATATATATATATATATATATATATATATATATATATATATATATATATATATATATATATATATATATATATATATATATATATATATATATAATCTTTGTTTTGGTGTGTATATTTTATACTATTTTAAATAAAATATATTTTCTAATAAAAAGTACCACAAAGAAAGTGATCATTTAAGTAAAATTAACTTTGTTTCACAGTAAATATCTAAATACATACTTCTCACAGCAATTATTTAAAGGGGCGGATCCATAGGTGGATATGTCATTTGGAGCCTAAAGTTTTATAAAATATCTTAATGCACTTATTTACAGAAAGATTATTTAGACCCCATGATCTACGTAATATTACAAAATAGATTTTTTTTTGTTCAAAATGCCTTTTAAAATGATATCATACTATGTGATTTTAAAATGATATCATACTGATGATGATTTTAAAATGATATCATACGTGGTGTGATGGATGAACTACTTGTGCAATCACAAGTGAGTAAATTCTGAGATCTTACAGCTCATAAAAAATGACTTTTTTTAAACAATTTGAAGAGCCTAGTAAGAGTTTCTTTGAAAAAGAAATTGTTTTCAAGTTGGGAAGATTTCATTATTTGTTGAAAAGTCTTTGCTTTAATGGTTAAATGTAAAATTTCAAGTTAGATTTTTATTTATGTTGCCAACATTTTTGTGAGCTAATAAAACCTCTTGCTTTTTAGCTGAATGGATTTATCAGTTAAATAATGGGCTCCTTTTTTTTTTTTTTATTATTTTCTTATTGTAAAATTTCTTTTATAGATCTCCTTGAAAATGGTGTTTATCTTTCCAAATCAGTGTTGTTGATGTTTAATATGAGTATGGCAATTAAAAAAACTTTGTAAAATTTTTTTTTTACTTAAGGTATGATCAGCATGCAGGCAGACATAACTCGTTTATGTTACTGAAAAATCTTACATATTTTTGATCAGGGTTTTTTTTTAGTGTTTAATCTTTTTTTTCTTTCTATTTTTAATGAATGGTTTCTGAACTTATTTTAAAGGTATTTTTAACAGCATATTTAAACCGTTTTAATCAATTTCAACTTTTAACAATCTCTCTGAAAATAGTTTTGAAGTTTTTTTTTCTAATTGTGAGAAAAAAATATTAAAGACCAAATAATTTTTGGTTTTTAATAACATATGCAATAAATAAAGAAAATAGTAAATAAGAAAACGCAGCAGGCTTTAACATAATTCTAAACACTTTTTTAATGACACATTTAAGGCAGCACAAATGATACAAAGATCAATCCAAGTATCAGCACTGGTGGTACAATGATCAACAAAACTGAACAACTTATTAAAAAGAACTGGATTATTTTACAGTGTTTCCTTGTTAAGTTTTTGTTTATAAAATTCATAAACTTTTTTGTTTTTCAAAAGTTTTCAGCTTGGTTTTAGTCTTTTTAAAATAGTTCTATTTGATCGTTTTTCCCCTCTTGATTTTGTAAGTTACAGAATCTTTTTGTGAAAATAGAAGATTAGTCATAAAGGAAGATCAAGCAGTAGGTCAAGAAAGTTCTGTTTCCTTAAAATATGAAATGCTGATTGAATGAGGAGAAACGATGGAAGAGAATGTTTGGTTATCTCCAGAAATTCGGCAATGTAACAAATTTCTGGATCCGCCCCTGCTGTAGTACGGCACGGCTATGCATTTACAAAATTAAATACAGCTTAATCTGCAAAGCTAACCTTTCGATTGTATCGAATATTTGAGTTTAGTAATGGCTTAAGTAATCTTAATCAAAAATATTAGCATTATGTTTGATTAATCGGGGCTCTTACTATATTTTTATTTATTAGTGTTTAGTTGGAACTAAAATTTTATAAAGTGTAAAATATGTTATTTCATTTATATTTAGTAACCAATCCTATTGATGTTATTAAAATTCGCCTTCAATTAGACAACCAACTTTCTGAGACTAAAAATATATTTTCAAAACGAAAGTACAAAGGTTTTGTTAGGAGTGCAATATATATTGTTAAGAATGAAGGATTTGGAGGGTTGTACAAAGGGTGAGTTGTTTTTGATTATCTGAAACTACATTTTGTAATTTTAGTTTTTTCTGCCATCAATTTTCAAGTTTTTCAACTCTTTCGTTCAGAAAATTATCTTTTTCGTAGGGTTACTGCATCAATAATGCGAGAAAGTATTTATAGCACATTTAGATTAGGTGCATATGAACCAGTCAAAGATAAACTAGGAGCATCTTCCATATACGCTCCATTATGGAAAAAGATACTTGCTGGAGCAATTGTTGGTGCAATAGGTAGTGCGATTGCTAATCCAACTGATTTAGTAAAGATAAGAATGCAAGCTCAAGAAGAGCTAAAACCTGGTAACTAAATTTTTTAAAACGAATTTTCAATCAGGAAAGTCTGGTAACTATTTCTTTAAGATTTTAACTGAAGAAAAATATATTAATGTTTTTTTGATATTTTATGCTTAATATTTTTTTAGGTGAAATAGTTCGCTATCGTCACACTTTAGCAGCATTTCAAGATATCTTCTCTAATGAAGGTATTTTGGGGATGTGGAGAGGTGTGGGACCTACCGTTTTGCGAGCTGCAATTCTTACTGCGTCTCAAATACCGTCTTATGATCATAGCAAATGTATCCTATTAAGAAACAATTTCATGGAAGAAGGCTTCAAGTTGCATATAATAGCGTCTGTCACAGCCGGGCTGATAACAGCATTTATAACCAGTCCTGTTGATGTAATAAAAACACGAATGATGAACGAAAACATTGTGCGGAATAAACACTTGGTTTATACATCGACATATTCGTGCTTTGTAAAAATCTTAAGAACTGAAGGTCTTTTAGGTTTTTATAAAGGATTGGTTCCAAATTGGGTACGAATAGGCCCTCATACAACTATATCATTCTTAATATTTGAGCGGCTTAGAAACAGAGTTGGGTTGAAACCCATTTGATTGTGAAGTTTCGAACTAATTTTAAAAATATATCCAGCCTCCAGATTGTGAAACCTTGAGGAATATTTTACAGTAATATCAATAATACAGATGGCCATTCCGAGAGAAAAATTAACTTTTTTTCACGCTAGAAAAGTTAAGTGACCCAAACTTATAAGTGAAAATACTTTCAAAGTTTTAAAAAGAAACTTAGTTTTTTTTGTGTGTGTTTCTAGCAAAAAAATGTTCTCAGTTTCTTCATCGTTTAAAAATTTTAACGTTCAAATTTTACATTTCATACCACATGAGGTACGAAAAATTGCAAATTTTTACAGTTTTGTACATCATGTGGTATGATAGATAAATGTCTAAGCTTTAACCAAACCATTAAAAGATAGTATTTTTAAGTTTATCACTTTATTTTAGTTTAACTACATATTGGCAAACTGTTTAAAATCGATGGTGCAGCTGTGTGGTAGCTGCGTAGCTAATATACGCATCAGTGTTTACACAACACTGTAAAACAAAGGAAAAATCAAAGACAAGATTTGTTTTAAACTGTTTCTAGTGGCAATAGCTAATTGGAAATCAAAGGTTTCTGCCTTTCACTTACCAAATTTGTTTTTATTTATATAATTACAAGTTTTATTCAGAGTGTTATTTTAATGACACGTTGCTCAAATTTAATACTGACAAATTTGACTGACAAGACAATCTTAGTAAGCATCAAGTGAGGATCATTGATAAAAAAAAGTGAAGTATTTAAATATCTAATTCATAAGTTCTTGCATCGAATGAGGCCAAGATTACAGAGGGAATTTTTGTGCGGCCTGAAATGAGATAGCTCATTGAAGATCAGTTTGAATAGACTATAAATGATCTTTGAATTGAACTCCTGTAGAATAATCTAATCTAAATTGGATACGAAAAATTGCTCGTCAATCATCGATTGCCCAACTACGTGATTCTTGTTTGACAGTTAATCCACCTATGTGGGACTTTGGGATGCTTCATATGAGTGAAGTAGACGTCTATTCATTTTCTAATGTACCATCTGAAATTGGATAAATGAATATTCCACTCAAATTATAAGAGTAGATTTTTATCTTCCGTAATAACAATTCTCCATTTCAGCAATATCTTGCTTTTTTTTTTTTTACAGAAACATTTTCGTTCCATTAAAACTTAAGGAAAGAAATTTTTACGAATTTTGCTTGAATTCACAAAAACCACAAAATCTTTGCAAAAAAAGTTGAAAGAAAATATTATCTTCATGACCCGAGTTTAACAATAAATGAGCAGCCAAATCTTTCGTAAAACAGAAACAGAGTTGTTTAGTGGAGAGATTACCTAATCCCTTAACAACGTTGTCAAGACATCAAAGTTGTGATGGGTTGTTGAGCTTTACGATGATCTCAGCTCCCAGAAAGGTTAAGATAAATAGCTAATGATTGGAAGGTAGCTGGAATCACGAAAGTAATTGAGCAATGGAAGATGAATCAGTAAGAAATATCTTTTTAATATTTGAAAATGAAATCAAAGACAAACTGAAACAAATTAGTACACTGTTAGGATTTTATTAAGTGTTGATTTTCTTTTGTACATCGAAGTGTTTTGCTGCATGAAATACAACTGCTTAGCTTTTAAAATATTAATTTTAATTATTTTACTAATAATATCAATTAATATTAAGAATACATTCAGTTCTAAATGTTATGCTTGACAAATTCTAATTCTGCTTCTCAATTTTCAGCCTCTGCAAAAATGCAGATATTTGCTAGAGATAGCAGCAATGTTTTACTATTTAAGTCTGGTATTTCTTTCTTTTTTTTTTTTTTTTTTTGTTTAAGGTTTCGTTGTTTGTTACTACGGAAAACAACTCTTGGCATTTAACAAAGTTTGGTTTTCATCTGCGGACAGCGATTCTCTTCATACAACAAAGTTTCATTGTTTTTTGTTGCTATTTTAAATTTTTAAATTGAAACATAAAAATTTTCTCAAAAAACTTAAAATAATGCGGTTCAGATTCGAGTTATTTCTGAATTTATCAAATATAATTTCAAATCATTATTTAGATAACTGTCGAGTGACAAATGTTATTTATTTTAGCACTCCTTAAAAGCTTAAAAAATTTGAAAATCATAAGGCAAAGAGTAAATAGAAGTCGTGAAAACTTTTTAGCTATGAAATGTCAGATATCTTTATTTTAAAAAAGATAAAGTTTATTACAAGTTATATGGATTTATAAAATATATCCATTTACAAAAAAATGTATATAGTATATAAAAACAATTGCAATAATTTTTAAAGTTTTACGGCGTGGTTTTTATTCTTCAACATTTAAAAATTCTTTGCCATAAAATGGTGACCTGACTAAAAGATATTTGACAGTTCAAAACGCGATGCGTTTGCTACATTAACAAAGTTTAATATATCATAGTCACTATTTGTTAACTGCTTTTGTTTTTCTCGCAAAATTAAGAATTTTTCAAGTTTCTCGAATAAATAATTTGTAATTATTAATTTTATAAAATATTGATTTTTTTTTCACTTTTTAAAAGTTTGCTTTCAGAAAGAACATTGAAATGGTTTTTCCGTTGGACGACCCTTCTCCAATTCATAAAAGACAGGAGAATTTCATTCGATACTTCTGTTCAGCACTCGCGGTGTCATCTGCTGCGTTCAGTAAGTTCACAATTTGAATTTTTTTTGCACAGATTCCGTTGTCAAAATACGTGTTTCTAAATTACGATTTGGCCTACAAAAGTGTATGCGCGAGATATTGCATGAGATACTTTAAAGTTTTTTTTACTGTAGCAAAAGTTCATGAATTTTTTTAAAAACGTCATCAATAACGGCGGTTAAGTATAATCTATTGGATTTTATCTTATCTACTGATTTTAATGTGTAAGCTACTGGATTTAATGTATAAACTACTAGATTTAATGTATGAACTACTGGATTTTACGAATAATCTACTGGATTTTATGAATAATTTACTGGGTTTAATGTATAATCTACTAGATTTTATCTATAGTATGCTGGATTTATTGTGGTACTCATTAAACCATGTTATAAAATGTTAATATTTTCTACGTAGGTGGTATTAGATTTTAAAAGAATGGGTTTTTTACGTTAGCAATAATAACAACGATGATGATATTTTGCTAGTTTGAATAAAAGAATAAAAAATTTCAATGTCTAATTGAGTTTTTTACTATAAGAATATTTTAACGTTTAGTTACCAACCCTGTTGATGTTGTAAAGGTTCGTATACAACTGGATAACGCACTTTCAGAAAATAAAAATATTTTTGCCAATCGTAAGTATAAAGGACTTGTAAGAGGAGCCATTTTGATCGTCAGAGAAGAAGGATTTAAAGGCTTATATAAAGGGTGAGTTTTTCTTACATGATGGGTGAATTTTTGTTACATGTAAGGTGAAATTTTCTTAAATGAAAGGTTTTTTAAAACTTAAAGATTTAGAAATATTTTTTGCTAAAATATTTTAATACAACATTTATTAGCGTTGTTCCCTCTGTTATGCGAGATGGCACTTATAGTACCCTCAGATTAGGGTCTTATGAACCTGCTAAAAACATCCTTGGAGCATCCTCAGTATATGCACCCTTATGGAAAAAACTCGTTGCAGGTGCAGTAGTTGGAGGTATAAGTAGTGCCATATGCAATCCTACAGACGTTGTGAAAATCAGAATGCAAGCAGAAGGGACACTTCAGCTAGGTTAGTTAATTCCAAAGTCCATTTTCAGAACTTCATTAAATTAAAATGAAATTTTCAAAAACATTAAAATTTTTTAGGCCAAAAACCTCGTTACAAAAGTACATTTACAGCGTTTCGAGATATTGCACAAACAGAGGGTATAAGTGGATTATGGAAAGGTGTTGTTCCAACCGTAATTCGTGCTTCAATATTGACAGCATCTCAGATACCAACATATGACCACACTAAATGTTTAATCTTAAGAAACAATATCATGGAAGATGGGTTGAAGTTGCACTTTATAGCATCCATGTTCTCTGGATTTGTCACTGCTTTCATGACAAATCCCATAGACGTCATCAAAACACGAATAATGAGTGAAAAAGTCACGATGAACAAAGGCTTAGTTTATGCATCAACTTCAACATGCTTTTTAAAAATACTTAAAACCGAAGGGGTTTTAGGGTTTTATAAAGGTTTTATGCCAAACTGGATGCGTTTAGGCCCACATACCGTTGTCACTTTTTTGATGTTTGAACGACTTAGGTATGCTTTTGGTTTAAAGCCAATGTAATAGATTTTAAAATAAAAATTGAAAATAACTAAATTATCATGGATATAAAAAATGAATATATAATTTTTTATATGAATATAAAAATATTTTATATAAAAAAGCAAAAATCAAACCTTTAATTACAAGTTGATAAAAGATATCATCAAAATGGTATCCTTTTACACAATTTCTTAATGTTGGACAAAATCAAGCATTGTTTTCCGGTTTGTAAAATCAAAAAATAATTTGCAAAACTCTTCGTATTTTTTCAGTACAAAGAATCAAGAAAATGCTGAAAACCTTTTTTTATTCTAAATTTTTTAGAGATGACCTTTTTATGATCGAATAAGGGAACTCAATGCCGGTATATTGGTTAATTTTTTTCGGTATTAAATATTCATATTAAAAGTTCAAATACCGGTATTTGGCTATTCTAATTAGTTTTTTAATCATTATTATTAAACAAAATTTTATTCTCTATTTACTTTTACTCAATTATTAATTGATAATGAAGTGTTTAATTATAATCCTCACTTCTTCGGAAAGAAGTTCTATTAATGGCAATACTGATGAAGACAACATACCGAGAACACCCAGAGCTTTTCACAAAAGCTCCGAAGGTCGCAAAAACAACTGCAACTAAACCTGCTGCTGGTGTTCTACCGATGTAGGATTTATGTACTCCCATCAAAGAAGCTGTCAAAAGTTCAACGCCCTCTCCAATCTCTTAGATTAACCTAATTGATGATCCTGACAATAAACGCCCTCGCGAATCAAGATATTTGGAGGGAAACGTAAATGAAGAAACTTTTTAGAATGAATTATGTTGGGGATCAGTTTTTCTATCCAACAGAACGATTTACTGCCAAGTTCTCTGAAAGGCTTGATGTTAAGTTGTTTACATCTTCTCCAAATGTCTTGAGTCTTTCGAGAAAAAAATATTGAATGACATTGAACGTGTTTTTGGAGAAAGGGACAGGTTAAGCTCTTGAAAAAATCAGCTCTTCACAAGAGCCATCTGCTGATCGTATAATAGGTACTTAACTTAGTCACAGAAAATTGCACGTGATCATAAAACTTAATTGTTATTTAAAAAATTCTTTTGTATTTAGATATACCTTGCCAGAGGTTTTCTGCGAAAAACTCTACTAAAAAGGGTGAAGACAATAGTAAATATATAGATTTAGCACTTGACAAACAGCTTTGGTAGTTGATAGAACTTTTTAACCAGCTTTCAATGACATAATTTTCTTTACCTTTTTAAAATTTTTAGGTAAGTTGATAGCAAACTTTAACATGAAAACAACTGATGAATCTGTGGGCTATGTTTTGTCAGGTAAAAGAAACGAGAAAATAGCTAAGGCTCAGTGTTATTGTATGAACTATATGCAAGATAATTCTTGTCTTTCTCTCTTCTTAGGTTTCTCAATAAGTGAACAAGCAGGACCGAGTTGTCTGTGTAAAAAAAAGAAAAAAAGCTTTTAAAAACTTTCACTACTCAGGTCAAAACAATGTTTTTCCCCCTCCGATTTCATGATCGACTTTGATAGATTTTAGGGTTAGAGAGGTATAATTTTAACATCTAATTGATTTCCTTAAGACGCATAGTGGCGTTTAGCCGACTTAGTGGTTCCGCTGTGTTTTCTAGCCGACAATAACAAAGTTTCCTAGCGGAAAGGCTAAATGGGACATTTTAGCGGACAACTGGTTTTTAGAAAGACTGGTTTTTCCGCCTTTTTATCCAATTTTTATCCGTCAAGAAACCTTTTGAGATTAGGGTTAGTGTATGTCTTCAAAGTGCTTTAATGAATAATATGTGTTATTTTCAATCAAATAGAGTTTTTTTTAAATGAGGCTTTTACTGTTGGGGTTAGGGTTTGATTAGGGCTAGGAATAGGTGTCAGGGATATTTTAGGGTATTTGCGTGTTAATTAAAGAATGTTCACTGTGTATAAAACTTAAAATGTAATGTTTTGTTTAACAAATTAAAAATATAGTTAATCAAATGTTGCAGAAGAGTTTATTTTCAATACAACAAAACTCAAGTATAACAACTTTTTACAGAAAATAAAAACGAATTATTTACACAAGAAAATGATTAAGTTTTCTCCAAGCATATGAAGGCCATAACGTTCTCGCTTCCGTGATGTAATTAACAAACGCTTCTTTAATTTTGCTATCGTTTTTGTGATATTTTGTTTGCATATTTTGAAGAACGCACCGCAACTCTTGCCAAGGAGTTTTCTCGTCCAACCGGTTCATATTTTCTCGGTCTGAAAATTCCACCTCGCAAGTTTTCCACTCGGCATTAGTCACGCTTGAACTTCTAACTGTGGGTCTTTTCCTGATAAGTGCAATCGTCAAAAACGTTGTTCTCTGGTACTTATTTGATCTTGAGGTGTGTACCACTCACCAAATGTAGGGATGTTGAAATCTAATAAAAAGAAGTAAATTTATGTTTTAAAAGCTGAATATATATGGCATATTTATTATGTATTTGCTCATAATTCTAAATCTCAATGATAGCTCTCATTAATTTTTCTTTTTCTTCTTCTGACACTCTGGGTTATAATATTTATTTTTTGTCTGAAGAAAAAACTTCTGAAGATGCTTCTATTAAAAGTAATATGTAATATAGTTATCAAGCTTTAGTTTTATACATTGTTCACAGATGATTTCAAACAAGTGTGTTATTAACAAGTTTGTTTCAAACAAATCGTCAACATGTGTGTTATTCTGTTTTATTCATTTCTAATTAATGGACCTGAGTTAAAAGCCTTATCAAACACATTTGCTGAGGAAACTTTTTTCGTGTTTAATATCTCTGGACCTAATTAGTATCAGCAGAAATTTTTAAAAATGTGACTATTGTTAACATTAATAGGACAAAACATTTGTAAAAATAAATACTAAAATTTTTGATATGTACGAAATACTTTTAAATTCTATATAAAAAACTGTGAAAACAAAAGTGCCTTACCCGTAATCTCTACCCTTATCTTTGCGGCAGAAGCTACTGCTTTAGAAGATGGTTAAACGTTAAAATCTACTTCTAAATGTAACAAAACAATAAACAAAGAAGAAAATATTCTAAGATATATAATATTTTAAAAGACAGAAAAAATGACATACCATCGTCGGACAACGTTTCAGAATCAACATCTTGGTTGCTAGGAAACTGATTTGATTCTTTATAACAGAATTGCTCATGAAAAACGTCCTTAATTTTCATAGCATTTTCGTCCAAGTCTTTACCTTTGTAACTGATGGAGTAGTTGTTGAGTTCAACAATGAAAATTGCGTTCCCACTCCTAAGCTAATTGCAGTTGCGACTCTATTTGCCTAATGGGCAATAAAGAATTTATTTGTGGTGGAAGGCTTGTTCTTCATGAATGTTTTTAATGGAGTATCAACATCAAATATTACAGAACAATGGCACAAAAATATCTCAACAAAACAAACAGAATACATACTTACACTTACAAACTCTTTCAACTTTTCTTCTCTAATACTACGCATTTCAGTGCCAATCGATGTTCGAATTCGAGTGGGACACACTCTTGAGAATGTACTTTTGCACTAATGCACTCAAACTTAAATACATCAGCAGTTTATGAGTAGTTGTAAAGAGATACTGAGCGCTACAATCACTTCCACAGGAGGTAGCACAGACAAGTAAGTTTTCATAAATCGAGTAATGGGTTAGATCATTATATTTCAACCAATTTCAAAAAAACTTTGTGGGGAACCATCTCTGATTTTCCTGATTTTTTCATATCATTATCTACATTATGTAAATAGGTTGAATTTTCAATTTCAGAGTTCCAAGTGCAGCGGTTTAGAAATTATAGCCTTATAAGCACTCTTGAGTGGCCCCCCTCGGTTTCTCGAATGGTAAAAATAGACAACTTTAAAGGCTTTTAACTTTTTTCTAACTTTCAACAAGTAACTTATTTTTTCAAGAACTTTTTTTCTGGATATTTCTGTCTTAAAAATAGTGATTTTTGTTAACTTGTATCATATTAGAAAAAAACTATAACCTCCTCAACTTTGGAAAAATTCTGAAAAATGCTAAAAAATGAAGTTAACCGTAGCATTTTTCTACTCATCAACAAGTCCTTACATGTTAGTTTTCTGATTAGCTTCTATTGTCTGCAACAAATGGGTAAAATATAAGCAGCTTGTTACATTTTATATATAATATAGTTAGGCCTATTGGTCTTAATTGCTGTTAACATTAGATCAATTCAAAGTGTTAGAAAAATTTACTAGCTATCCCCAAATGGCTGAAAATTGGACTTCTAAAATTTCTGCGGTTAACTAATTTTAAAGTACATTAAATACTTAGGTAATGTAAAATTTACTGGAATCCTTCTCCGAAAAACTTTTTCAACCCGAAAACAGCAATTTGCGTCATTACCCAAATAATTGCTTTTTTAGGGCCTGTTTATATGGACAAGGGCTAGCCCGTTTGCCGAGCTAGCCCGGAAAACGAGCCAGTTTTAAAATTGCATTTATATGAATTTTTGCCAAAAAAAAAAAAAATGACATCAAGGTCAGCCTGGCTTTTTTTAGCAGGGCTGGCCTCTTTATCGGTAAAATAATAGCTTTAAAGATGGCGGCTAGCGACAAAAAAAAACACTGCATTTTAAGAATATGTTTAACTGGTATTATAGCACAAATAATGCTTCTTAAAAGCCTAATTGTGTTATATAAGCCTTATAAATTTAAATTTGATAGTTTTTTAAATATTATTCTTTAACAAAAACGATCACAATTAATTCAAAAGATGAAACAAGCAAGAGATGAAAATCGATCACAATCAATTCAAAAGATGAAACAAGTAAAAGATGAAACCTTAAAACAAAAAATCGTAGTTGCTGGTTTAAAACTGGCGGAACTGAGGCGCTTATTGCGCAATGCAACAGTAATTAATTTTCGTTTAAACTGAAAGCGTTTTGAAAAAGATTTTTAAAAAATGGCGAATATTAGGGTTTTTAGTGGGATTTTTTACACCTTTGACTTCAAATTAGAGTACTTTCCGATTATTTTCAGGTCCATGTTTTTATATTTCTCTGAATCAGCATAAAATTCTCTATCAGAATCAATCATAAAATTAGGGGGGTTGGGGGATTGGGGGGAGAAAGTCGAGTAGCGCCCAGAACTGATTTATGGTGGCATAATATAATAACTGGTGTAGCTCCCATTGATGTATGGAAAACAAATTTTAGGCTTTTACGGTTTCTTTTCATGAATTTGGTTTCAGAGTTAAGCCCTTATTTATCTCCTTACCCTTTTTCGCCTAACTCTAGAGCTCTATCAGCAGATAAAAAAGTTGCTATTACTTTATATTACTTAAAAGATACTGGATCTTTGGTAAATGATAAAAGTAAAACAACTAAAATTTTAAGGTGGCTCATATAGAAAAAAAACTCATTTTTTTAGAAAAATTTGATTTTTTTTTTAATGTAAAAATATATCATTCAATGCAAAATTTATCATTCTTCTAGAAAATATATACATCTTACATAAAATACTACTATTAGTTTAATATAACATTTTTCATAGGTAAGTTTAATTTTTTATGATTAAAATTTCTTTTTAGCGGAAAATTTTTAAATAATATTAAAAATTTTTTTTTTTTCAAATTATGTATTTTTATTTTAAAATATGAAATAAATATCTAAATAAATTCTGTATATTGTACAATATATGCAACTAAATAAAACGGCTTTTGATTTGTCATGTATTGTAAAATATGAAATAAATATCTAAATAAAGTCTGTATATTGTACAATATATGCAACTAAATAAAACGGCTTTTGATTTGTCATGTATTGTAGAGTGTGCTGTGCAGCTTGATTCAAGTTTTAGTAGCTATTGATATCTCAAAACATTTTACTTGTATTTTTTATCAGATTATTGATAATGTCCAGTAAACAGAATTTTGGAAGAAAGAAAAAATCTAAGTTTAAAGGAAATCGGTATACCAAGTCAAGCAAGGTGACAGAAACTTTAAAATCTTCTTCACTTCGTTATCAAAAAATATCAAAAACTTCGAATGAGACTTCTAAAAAAGATGATGATAATTATTCTTTGTTCGTAAATTTTAAAATTCTTAAAGATCTTATAAGTAGCTTAACATGCTCTGACAGCAAAAATGTTGCTGAAGCTTATGTTTCTGGTGGTTTTTAAGTTGATTTAATTGTTTCAAGTATTTTTTTGTTTGTTTCTGTCTTTGTTTTTCGTTTTCACAAGCTTTTCGTTTTTCCTTTTTTTTGCAACTTTAAAACTGGATATCTCATGATTGAGAAAAGCTTTTTGGCTGAAGTTTTCAGTACATGTTCCTTGATCATAAAGATTTCAGATGTACTAAAATAATTAACTAAGAATAATTTTATAACTTTTAGAACCCCAAACACCTGTTTTTTTAATGCATAGTTTTTTGTTTTTTTTATTATTGTGTCCAGTTTGAGATTTTTTAAATATTTTTCTTTTGCTTTAGTAGAAATGAATGATAATAATATAAAGAAGCTATAAACAAAAAATTATTGAGTTTCGAAAAAAATTGATCAAGAAACAGTGTTTTGAATTTTTTCAGATTTTCCCCCTTTTAACAGTGATTTTGATAAAATTTGTCTTAAATATAATTTACTTAAAGTTTTTTTTCAAATTTTTAGTTTTCTATATTATCAAAAGCAAACTTAAATATATATGAACCACTGGAATTGCTTTTTTTCAAAAAATTTTTTTTCTATATGAGCCACCTTAAGTACACGGAAGTTGTCAGTTTTATTATTAAATTTATTATTTTACGAGGAAGCTTTCAATTTAAAAAATGTAAGAGTTTACACGCATGCGTACAAATTTATATAAGAAATTAACCAGCCCGTTTGCCGAGATCTCGGCAAAAAACAGTGAGATCTCGTTATCCGGACTAGCTCGTTTATTCATATAAACGCAAAATAAAATGAAGTTAAAATATTGATGACGTCGATATCTCGGCAAATGGGCTGGCTCGGCAAACGAGTCAGCCCGTTTGCCGAGATATCGTCGTCATCAATATTTTAACTTCATTTTATTTTGCGTTTATATAAATAAACAAGCTGGCCCGGATAGCGATCCGGGCTAGTTCGTTTATTCATGTAAACGCAAAATAAAGTTAAGTTGCAATAAGGACGACGTCGAGATCTCGGCAAACGGGCTGGCTCGTTTGCCGAGCCAGCCCGCTTTCCATAAAAACAGGCCCTAAAAATATTGATGACGTCAAAATATTGATGACGTCGATATCTCGGCAAACGGGCTGGCTCAGCAAACGAGCCAGCCCGCTTTCCATATAAGCAGGCCCTAATACCAAATTCTAAGGGCCTGTTTATATGGAAAGCGGGCTGGCTCGTTTGCCGAGCCAGCCCGTTTACCGAGATATCGACGTCATCAATATTTTAACTTCATTTTATTTTGCGTTTATATGAATAAACGAGCTAGCCCGGATAGCGAGATCTCACTGTTTTTTTCCGAGATCTCGGCAAACGGGCTGTTTAATTTCTTATATAAATTTGTACGCATGCGTATAAACTCTTACATTTTTTAAATTGAAAGCTTCCGCGTAAAATAATAAATTTCATTTCGCATTTCAGTTTGATTTCTTGGAAGAAATAGATACTCTGGCCCAAGATACTTTGATATTGCCTTACAAACTGAAATTATAACGGCAGAAGCAGTGCATACTGCAACTCCAAAAGTATTTGCAGTCATTCCCAAAGATCCAGTATCTTTTAAGTAATAAAAAGTAATAGCAACTTTTTTATCTGCTGATAGAGCTTCAGAGTTAGGCGAAAAAGGGTCAGGAGATAAATAAGGGCTTAACTCGGAAACCAAATTCATGAAAAGAAACCGTGAAAGCCTAAAACTTTTTTTCCATAAATCAATGGGAGCTACACCAGTTATTATATTATGCCACCATAAATCAGTTCTGCCAGTTTTAAACCAGCAACTACGATTTTTTCTTTAAGGCGCCTCTCTCTTGCTTGTTTCATCTTTTGAAGTGATTGTGATCGTTTTCGTAAAAGAATAATATTTAAAAAACTATCAAATTTAAATTTGTGAAGCTTATATAATACAATTAGGCTTTTAAGAAACATTGTTTGTGTTATAGTACTAGTTAAACATATTGTTAAAATGCATTGTGTTTTTTTGTCTCTAGCCGCCATCTTTAAAGTTATTATTTTACCGATACAGAGGCCAGCCCTGCTAAAAAAAGCCAGGCTGACCTTGATATCTTTTTTTTTTTTTTGGCAAAAATTCATATAAATGCAATTTTAAAACTGGCTCGTTTTCCGGGCTAGCTCGGCAAACGGGCTAGCCCTTGCCCATATAAACAGGCCCTAAGGAGTCTGTCGGATTCTTTGAAAATTTTTGGTCTAGTCTAACCAGTCACATTAATTTCCTTTTAGTTATTAAAGATAACAACAATAGAATCAAGTTTTAAGTTTATTTTATATAGCTAGACATTTTTTATATTTTAAGAAATAACGCAGATGGATGATATAGAAATTGAGATCATCAACTTAACTACTTTAGTACATGTATAGCTAGAGATATAATAAATAATACAAAATATCAACTAGTTTTGTAACTACCTAAAGCACAATGGTTTCATGTCCACGGAACTACTCCATCTACGATGTTACTCTAAACTTCCAATTTATGAATATTATAGAATTTTCCATTTTTATGTTTAACAACAGAAATATATACAGTTAAGGATAAATAACTTATACATAAAATGAATATAAATACAATAAAGAAAAAAATTTGTCACAGTTATGAAGAATTTAGCAAAGCCAATTTATGGCAAAGAATAACTAAGTATTTGATGTTAAGATAACATGATTTACCAGCTTTATATAAACTAAATTTTATTTGACAAAAAAAAAAAGGGTTATTATGTGCTTTTTATGACAAATGAAATAGTAATAGAGATGTAAAAAACAAAAACATGAAATATCTGGCCGCATTTTGAAAGATAATTACAAATTTAAAAAACTTTTTAAAAGGTTTTGCTTTATCAAATGAATTGTAAAAAAGCCCATGAGAAAATGCACCAACTAAAAAAATAATGCATAAGAGAATATATATTATGGAGCTTATAGAGTAGTCGAGGCAAAAAATAGTGACTTATCGGAAAAAAAACTAAAAAAATACACAAAGTGAAACCTGGTGACCAAGGAGTTGAATGAAACCAGATCTTGACAGCGATTTTAGTAGTTTTTGATGTTGACGGGTGAAAATTTAGTTTGTCGGAAACTCGCATGGCTAGCTGATTTCTGCAGCCTCTTTGATGTAAAACAATCAGTTGCACGTTCATCTCTTATACGTCCATGGTATTAGACGGTGAAATGAGAGACGGCAAAACCTGCATCAATCTTCTGCTAATCTCATTATTAAAATTATATTTTAGCTGTTTAAACGCCGGAGTTATAGCTGGAGTTTTCTCACCGATTGCTGTAGTTTTTTTTTGAACCACATTAATTATCTCATTACCACAGTTTAATAAAGAGTTTATCAAAAGTTATTAAAGTTCAAGTTGCAATTCAGGTACTGGGACTAATTCTTCTTTAACAGTACTTGGAAACAACTTTTTTTTAATTTCTTCTTATGGTTCAATGAAAGTTAGGTATATTAACTGTATGTTTTTGTTTTTTAAAAAAATTTGTTTCTACAGATAAAATTATTAAAAAGAAGTTGAAAAGGAATGGACAAAAAAAAAGTTAAAATAATGATCAATGAACTGTTTTATGTTATTGTTATAAATATAAAAAAAGTCATAGAATGGCATTTAGCACAACTAAGTTTCCTTCTACAAAACTGTTAGGTGTTAAAACGAATGATCGGATCATATAACAACGAATAATGGAGAAGTGTGCGTCTGCCCAAAGCCTATTGGCTTTAATATACAGAGATTTTGGCCATTTTTTCGGAGACTTTTATGTAAGTATATGCCTAAATACTTGTATCAACACATTTTTAAATACATGTTAACATGCTAGCATACATGCATGCAGGTCATGACTAGAGATCAACATCTAAAATTTTAATTTAAAATGCTCATAGAAAAAGTTTGAAATTTTCTCAATTTAGTGTAAAAGTACCTGATTTAAAAATTTCATTAGATTTTTTCTAAATAGCACAAATAGAACCATAATTAGTATTTTAAAGCATCACGGTAGTTAAAATGTTCAAGCCATGTATAAATTTGCACTTCCTAATGTATACTTTTGGATCAACGGCTTATTTTATGTCAAAAATCTGGCCAATCAAACCACTCGCTTGGTTCATCGACAAGATTCATCAGCACAACAGGGTTCTCGTTACCTTTTTTGAAGCATCTCTCTATGTTCTTGGTGCTTTCTGACTGACAATAGAGATGTTACGTTTATTAAGTACAAGATCACAGGTAATTATGGGAATAATAAAGGAGCATAGTCTAGCTTTTTGTTTTAATTAAGATGCAAAAAGAAGTTGTCTTAAAATATATCTATGTGCAATAGCACAAGATTTTATACTTCTTGTTAGTTTCTACCTTCTATTCTATCTACATCCGATTCTAAACACAAGGGTTATGCAGCAAGCAACATAACAGAATTTGCGTGCCTTTTTTTTTTTTTTTTAAATGTATTAATTATCCTAATGGTGAATTTTTAGGAAATTTTGTGTTGTGTAATTGCTTGTTTTTAGAGCTAAGTTTTGTTCTTTAAAAACTATTAGTATTTTTTAATTTTTTCAAGAGAGTTTTCAAGGAGCTTCAAAATGTCAAAATACTGGCAAGAGGAGCCTCTCAAAAGGTTTGTAGAGTATTTAAATTTTGAATTTCTATTTATAAACATTCTTTTTTTACTTTGGAGTTCCAAAGCGTTTAAGTATATTTAAACAAAGTTGATTTGAAATCTTAAAAAAACACTAGAATAGTTTATAATATTAATAGCTATTAGAAAATAGTAAATGGCTTTTTTTATATTTATTTATAAGGTTCCTATCAGTAAGTTTGATGCAGATATATACTTGCCTTATGAGAAGCTTAACAACAACCTTAAAATAGTGAAGGACAGGTTGGTTTTTACTTTATTTGGTTTATTTTCATTAAAGATGTAAGAAATGCAAGTTATAGAGCTTGTGCTTTGTCAACTCTGGAGCTAATTTTGATCACATAAATTTACTGAAGTGTTATTTAAATTTACAGTAAATTTAAAATAAAAAAAATATTACAGTAAAATTATAATTTGGTTAAAAGATTTTAAAAATTCTTTTATTCCAAATAAATAAATAAATAAAAATAGAAAAAGACAAAGTGTTTCTATGATACATGGAAAAGAAACATTGGTGGTATCCATTACATTTGAGAGTTTACATTCAATGCTTTCTAGAAACTTCTAAACTGATGTGATTTAACCATGATTAAAAAGTTTATAATTTACATATAAAAATATAACACCAATATTATTGACAAAACTTGCTTTTGTGATCAAATCTTTATATCAAACATTGTTTTATAAAAACTGTTAGCTATGTCTCAAGCTTTTGATAATTTTACTAACTTTTTTCTGAAGTTGAATTACTTTCTTTTGAAATTTCTCTTCGTTTGTATTTTTTAAAAAATGGCAACTCTATCTTTTGATATGCTAAGATGGTTTAGGCTTATGATTTTAGTTTCAATATAAGTGAGAAAATACTTACCCCCTAATCTTCTTTTAATATCAACCTAATTTTTAAGTTTTTGTTTTATGGCAGCTTTCACTGGAATATCTTTCAAAATGCGGCCAGATATTTCATGTTTTCCTTTTTTATATCTCTATTATTATTTCATTTGTCATAAAAAGCACATAATAACCCTTTTTTTTTGTCAAATAAAATTCTATGGTTTGCTTTAGTTTGAGTATAAAAATGAAAATATTAAAATCTTTATTTTTTTTATCTTAGAATATTTATTTATGTTGAAAACTAAAAAACAAACCCTTTTACTCAGAAATATTTTAGTATATGCCAGTGATCTTTTCAAATAACCAGAAGGATGTTTTGTGTTCCAAAGTTGTGTACTTTAAGATAATTTAATTGTGTACTGTAAGATAATTGAATTTCATTTCTAACCAATTTCAAATTTAATTTTTCTAAGTATTTTATCTGACTTTAACAATTAAAAAATCTAAATGCAGTTTCTAAGTTTATGATTAATTGTCTTATTAAAAACATAAATATATTAAGTTCTGATTAATTAATAAAGAAATAAAAAAAGTGATGCTAAAACTTCTTTAAATATACAGAAATTCACCCAATAAGTCAGCTTAAAATTCATGTCATGAAACATTTCAAGTAGTTTATTCTAAAGAAACGATAAAATCTGGTTTGAAGCTATTTTTATGACTTTCAATTTAACAAAAATGAATAGGTTTAATATATTTTACTATTATTTTTTTAAAAAAAAAGTTTATAATTACTGTTCTATTGGCTTACTTATACAACTATACTGTTTTATACTGTCTTCCACTAAACTATAAGGGGTGCCAAATCTAACTATATTTTCCATAAATTTTGTGGTAGAGATATATTTTCACCTATGTAGTCTGCATGGTGAGTTTTTGTTTTACATATTTGTCCATTTTCTGTTCATTCATTATTGTTTTTTAAAATTTTATATAAAAAATTTTTGGACATATAAGGATTTTAGATTTTGAAAAAGGGGCACATATTTTTGTGTTAAATGTTTGAGGGATTGAAACCTAGTATAGAAAGAAATTTTTTTTAAGATAAGGTTTTGACCTGGGAGGATACTAGGTGTACATAGAGGTTTACAAAATCCACTTATAACTAATAGTAGTAGGTTGAGTTAATTTTGCTATTGACACATTGCTTTTATCCCTACTATTTTTAGATTAAAAAGGCCACTCACTACAGCTGAAAAGGTTCTTTACAGTCATCTGGATGACCCTAAAAATCAAGTGTGTAAAATTATTTGTTTAGATATTTAGTAAGGTATCTGTTTAAATATATGTGTGTAAGGTAATGAAATATTGCAGCATATTTATTATTTATTTAATTTCTAAAAAGAAACTTAATTAATTTCTAAAGATGTATTACACAAGGAAATTTTGTTCAAGTAAGCTTTTTAAGAATTGGTAAAAATCTTTTATATAAACAAACTATCCTTCCAGGATCATGTTATATTAAATCAGCGTAAATTTATAAAAATATTTTAAGCATGAAGTTAGGGCAATTTTGAAATGAATTTATTTTTTTTTAAGTTCTTTTAAATTGTATACTTAAAAAGTATTTAAGAAAGGTATTAGAATTTTAATGTAAATTAAAAGTCTACAAATTGAACTAAGTTTAAAAATAACATCTATGTTATTATCATCTTTTAATTATGAAACCTGTTTTCTTTTATGTACATCATGCCAAGGGAAAAGTTTCTGATAACTTAACTATCAAACTTTTTAACTCATGAACTCATAGAAAAATATATTTAAAAGCATTTAATAACTTATATATTTCTCAATTAAACTTAAACTTACTTAATTAGTCAATTATTGACATGTAAATACCTGTTTTTTTTTTTTTAAAGAATAATAAATTAGGTGTCACTTTATTGCAAAAATTTTAATGGATTGCTACATTACGTCAAATCCAGTGTGAAACTTTAATAATATGTTTTCTACTGATATGTTAATTCCTATATGAAAGTAATCTATATGTAACCTAAAATGAGAAAGATTTTCTTTGTTCCAATTAGTTATAATCATAATTTTTTTCTTAGTCACTAAGTTGAGATTTCTATATAAACACATTTTTAAAAATCACTTGTGTCTCAAAGGATGTTAAACGTGGAGTGTCATATTTGAAGTTGCGACCTGACCGTGTAGCTATGCAAGATGCCACTGCACAAATGGCTATGTTACAGTTTATCTCAAGTGGTTTACCAAAAGTAGCAGTTCCTTCTACCATTCATTGTGATCATTTAATTGAAGCTCAACTGGGAGGAGACAAAGATTTAGCTCGAGCTAAGGTTCTTAATTTTTTATTAATTTTTTGCTTAGTTATTATATATCAAAGTTTAATCATGATTACCGGAAGGAGTTCTTTTGAATTAAGTTATTCTAAAGTAACTAGCCTTTCTTTTTTTTTTTTTTTTTTTTAAAAAAAAAAAAATAAAAAAAAAACGAGATCTTAAAAAGCTACTTAAATTTTCAAATTAATGCCGTGTTTCAAAGAACTTGAAAACAGTTTAACATTTTTACAAATGAAAAAAAAAGCTTATTTTGTAAGAAGAATTTTAAAATTTGTCCTGTCATAAAGAGATCAGTTTGTGCAAATAGCAGCTATAAACAAGCTCTTAAAAAGTACTATTTCTTTAACTTGTTTTGAACAAACAATTGTTTTCAGTATAATTAAATATATTAAATATTCATAGTTAAATGTTTTTCATCCAGAGTTCAAATTAATTTAAAATAATATTCCAGTTTTTAATATAAATTATGTTGATGTTGAGTTTTCTGGTAAAACAAAATAGTGAAAAATAGTATTTTTTCCCCCAGTTTTCATTATAGTAAAACAAAAGTACATAAGTTGCAATTGTTTAAGTCTTTCTATTGAAGTGTTTTTAAAAATGAGTGTAATTTCTACAATCAAGCAATCTCAATATGCAAAAAAAAAGTGATAGCGCATATCTTACATATGGTAAATATCTTACATGATATTTATTTTAATAAAAAAATGCCCAAAAATTGTCTATGATTCATATTTTGAGTTTTTCCCATTAGATATTTAATATACTCATACATAATAATACATTTAAGGACCTCAATCAAGAAGTATTTTTATATATTTAAGGACATCAATAAAGAAGTATATGATTTTCTATCATCAGCAAGTAAAAAGTATGGTGTTGGCTTCTGGAAACCTGGATCTGGCATTATTCATCAAGTATGTTTGTGTAATATATCATACTCCTCTCTCTCTCTCTCTTATTATTATTTTTTCATTCTTTTATTTTATTAAATGAAATGAAATCATTATTAATAGATTATCCTTGAAAATTATGCTTTTCCCGGTATCCTACTGATTGGTACAGATAGTCATACTGTGAATGGTGGTGGTTTGGGAGGTGTAACTATTGGTGTTGGTGGTGCTGATGCTGTAGATGTTATGGCTGGAATTCCTTGGGAATTAAAATGTCCAAAAGTAATATAAAACTACAAAAGTATCTTTTTTTTTTCAAGTGAACTTTTTGTTGTTTTTTTTTTAATTCATGTAGATGTGTTTTAGATAATTGGTGTTAAGTTAACTGGTAAATTAAGTGGTTGGACTTCTCCTAAAGATGTTATTCTAAAAGTAGCTGATATTCTTACAGTCAAAGGTGGTACAGGAGCTATTATTGAATATCATGGCCCTGGTGTAAACTCAATATCATGCACAGGTATGCTATTTGCAAATTTTGAAAAAAATTTTACTTTAAGTTTTTTTTATTGCATTCATTATTATTTTTATTACTAGGAATGGGAACTATTTGTAATATGGGTGCAGAAATAGGAGCAACAACTTCTATTTTCCCTTTTAATGAACGCATGACGCATTACTTAAATGCTACTGGTCGTAAAGAAATAGCATCGCTTGCCCAAAAGTACCAAGGGTTGTTGCAGGCTGATGCTGGAGCTGAGTATGACCAATATCTTGAAATTGACTTATCAACAGTAAGACAAAATTTATATTAAGCTCATTTAGCTGCTATTTAATTTTTCCAAGTTTCCAAAATGACAGATCTACATAGGCTGCTATTTAGGTGGTACATAGGTGGTGCATTAAAATGAAGTTACAGCATTGCATACTACTGTGAATGTTAAAGTTATGTTTAAACACTAAATTACTTTTGTTGAGCAAAAGTCTTTTGTGTGAGAAAATTAATTTAAAGTTTATCAAATTATTAAGCGTAAAGTTTTTAAAATCATTTGGTTTAGTTAGAGCCTCATGTCAATGGACCATTTACACCTGATCTTGCACATCCTATCTCTAAGCTTGCTCAACATGCAAAAACTAATGGATGGCCAACAGAAATTAAAGTTGGTGAGTTTAATACCAAAATAATTTTACATATAGTTTATCCGCTTAATGTTGTTCACATGTAAGTACTATTCATTTTAAAGTGTCTAAGAATGAAATAGCTTGAAACAAAAAATTATGCTTTTTAGCAAGTGCATAAAATATTTAAATCTTAGTTTCAAATCTAAATTAGTTTCAAATAAAAAATAAATCTAAAATGGACTGTATTTCATTATACAGTTGCTTTTCGTTATAAGGGGCTGCAAATCCATTTTTTAAAAGGTTCAATCCAAAATTTTGCACATACCTGATGGTTAAAACATTTATTTTACCTTGTTATAAAATTGATTTAGGTTTAATTGGCAGTTGCACAAATAGTAGTTATGAAGATATGGGAAGATCTGCCAGTATTGCTAAACAAGCTCTTAGTCATGGACTGAAAGCTAAGTAATGACTGCTGTATTTTGTATGTTCTGTTTAACATGTTTTTGAATTTACCTTTTTTTATATACCTTCTTTGTCCTTTCTCAGGTCTATATTTACCATTACTCCTGGATCTGAGCAAATTCGTGCTACAATTGAGCGTGATGGAATTGCACAAACACTAAGAGAATTAGGTGGTGTTGTTTTAGCAAATGCATGTGGTCCTTGTATTGGTCAATGGGACAGGTAGTAGAGTAGCTAGTTCTTATGTTTTGATATTTTTAATATCTCTATATGCAATTATCTTTTCATGATGTTTTACAATTCATGTTTTGTGTATGTTTTTATGGAAATATATGATTTACAAGAAAAATATCTAAATTTGTTTTTCAAATCTACAGGAAAGATGTACCTAAAGGCTCTAAGAACACTATTGTATCATCATACAATCGCAACTTCACTGGAAGGAATGATGCTAACATTAATACACATGCATTTGTTACATCACCAGAATTAGTCACTGCACTTGCGATTGCAGGTGATCTCACCTTCAATCCGCTTACTGATGAGCTCACAGGCTCAGATGGTAAAAAGTTCAAATTAAAAAGTCCTTTTGGAGAAGAACTACCTGTAAAAGGTTTTGATCCTGGTCAGGACACATATCAATCTCCTCCAAATAATGCTTCAAATCTTACAGTTGTGGTTGACCCAAAAAGTGATAGATTACAACTTTTATCACCATTTCAACCCTTTGATGGCAAAGACTTAATTGATGTACCAATTTTAATAAAGGTATTTGTTAGAATTATTTACATACTGATTTATATGGTATATTATTTTAACTTTTTGGAGTTGAAAAAAAAGTCAACTTTCAATTTTTAACTGAACAAAGTAATTTAATGTTTTTTAACTGATGTACAGGGTGGGAACAAGAAGTTTTAAATTTTTTTAACAAATATCTAGACATTGCTTTGAAATATTATTTAAAATGTTTTATCTATGACATTAAATTTTGATCTATAGTACTAAATGTTCTATGACATCAATAAATGTTTGATCTATGACACTTAACTGTTTGATCTGCAATAATAAACAAATTATTAGAATCAGCCATAAAAATCAACAAAATCTCACTTAATTGTGGATTCTTATTAACAGACAACACCAAAATCTAATAAATCTTCCCTTAGCAAGTATGATTGATGAAACATAGTCTGGCATATTTTGGACTACTATACTGTGGAACCATATGTTAATGATGGATTCAAGCAGCTTTGTTTTTTGCATAGTCACAATTTTGCAACCTAGTGTTAATAATAGACCACAAATTCAATTGGATTTATGTTTGGTGATTCCCTGGCCATGACATTAGAACCTTTATTTGGAGTGATATTCATCTTTGTTTACCATAAAGTTTTAATTGTACTTAGAGCAATTAATAAAAACAGAGCTATAAAACATCCCAGTGTTTCAATTAAGGCTAAGACAACAGAACATTTTTAAATGTTTGAGCTATAAGATTGTTAGAGTTCTTTTTTTTTTTTTTTTTTTTGTTTATTTTAAGGCTAAAGGAAAGTGCACAACAGATCATATAAGTATGGCTGGCCCATGGTTAAAATACAGAGGACATCTGGACAATATTTCAAACAACATGCTTATTGGGTAAACATAAAGTTCAAAATTTCTTTAGAGAAAACTGGTTTACTTTAAAATATCCAATTTGTAGTTGTTTTCTTTGTTAGGGCTATTAATGAAGAAAATGGTGAGCCAAATAAAGTTAAAAATCAATTGACTGGAAAATATGGCACTGTGCCAGATACTGCACGAAGTTATAAGGTAAAAAGCTCTTAAAGAAAGTTTTTTTTAGCATATTTATTTTTAGCATATCAATTTATTTTTTAAATAATATTTTAAGGATTTTTCATGATTCATTCAATAAAGTGATCCTCTTTTAAATTTAGAGTTTTGTGTATTTTAAACATCAACACAAAAAATATTTTAAGCTGTTTCTGTTAAGGCTGCTGGGATAAGTTGGGTTGTTATTGGAGATGAAAACTATGGTGAGGGCAGCAGTAGAGAGCATGCTGCCCTTGAACCTAGACATTTGGGTGGAAAAGCAATTATTGTTAAAAGTTTTGCCCGCATTCATGGTAAGACTGATGAAAAAAAATTTTATATATTTTTTATATATTTATAAACTTTATTTTATTAAATGAAGTGTATGATAAATCTGTTTTCATTGTTTAGAGACTAATCTCAAGAAGCAAGGTATTTTCTTTTTTCTTTTTTTTTTATTTACTTGTGCTGTTTAAGTTTAACTCTGTGTGTGTTTAACAAGTTTAACTCTGTGTGAGTAATGTGTTCAATTTTAATTTTAAGAAGTGCAATCATTATGAATGTGATTTTCTTGTAGGAATGCTTCCATTGACCTTCGAAAATGCCTCAGATTATGATAAAATAAAACCGAGTGATAGAATATCGCTGATTGGTTTATCTGATATAACACCTGGAAAAGTGAGTTCAATATTTTCTCAACTCTTTATTGATTATAAGTTTGCTATAAGACTGTTTCTAGGTATAAGTGTAATAGAGCACAAGGAATTTTTCTGTCATTCTACAGAAAAATTCCTCATGCTCTAATACACTTATACCTAGAAACCCTTTTTATACCTAGAAACCCTTTTTATACCTAGAAACCCTTTTTATACCTAGAAACCCTTTTTAGATGTATTAACATATTCTTTAGACAAACTCTATTCAAATTTTGATATTATTTTATATATTACTTCTTATATTACTTTATATATATTATATATATTTTTTATATATCGCGAGGTTAGAATTATTTTGTTCTATCTCCAATTTTAAAAGTTGGGAGAAAATGAGTTATTAATTTTAGTTAGTAATAATAACTTTTAAAATACGCATTATTGTTTAATTTTTTTTCTAAATAATTTGCTTAAACATGAATTAATTAAAGCATAAGTTATTATTTCTTTAAAAATAAAAGCTAAAACTTTAAACAATTTTTTCTTTTAGAAAAAATTAAACAATTTTTTCTTTTAGAAAAAATCAAAAACTTTCTCCCAACATTTAAACTTGGAGATAGAACAAAATAATTCTAACCTCGCGATATTACAATAACAAAGTTGTGATATTTTCTTATTCAAAATTTTGTGTTTCGTTCAAACTTCTAATGGTCATAAAAGTTTTCATTTTCAATAGTATTGGATTGGGTATTATTCTTACAGACAAACTTTGTATAATTTGATTTTTAGCCTGTCAAATGTGTTGTGAAACACTCTGATGGTTCTCGCGAAACAATCAATCTTTTACATACATTAAACCAGGGGCAAATTGAATGGTTCAAGGCTGGCAGTGCCCTTAATAAAATGGCAAATGATGCAAAATAAATTCTTTGTTATTTTTGTATTTATATCTTATATACTTCTATTATATTGTAAAACTAATGAATTATCCAGTTTTATTTCTTAACATCATTTCAATATTATGCAATAATCCGTGCAGTGTTTTTGCTTCAATTGTTTGACGTCACATTTCTACTACAAATGTTTGGTTTTATCTTTTTTTTACTTGGATTTACTTTTTGTTCGTCAAAATCTGAAACTTGAATCTTTCCTTCTCAAACTGACTCATTTAAGTTTCGAAGGAGTTCTCTGAAATTTTGTTTTTATAACCATTCGTTATATAAAAATTACTTAAGTATGCCTAAAAACGGGGCTACTTTGACCCACATCACACCTTAATGTTAAAAAATTAAAAGACCAAAAGATATTCCCTGAAATTACGAATTTTTATGTGCACACTAATGATAATTAGCACTATCAACGACACCTTTCAAATCTTGCACTTTTAGATGATAACTATTATGTTTAAATTTTGAACTAAAGTCACCATGCTTTTTGGGTTTTTTTTTTATCCATCATATCAGATTAAAAATAAAGATAAATCTATTGATGAATTTGATCTATGAAAACAGCAAATTGTAAATACTAACCAAACGAAAAACGAACAATTATAAAATGTTTATTTTTATATCGTTTAATAATTTCTGTTCCAGCGAAATTATTTATAACTGCTTTTAGTTATTATTTTAACATCATCATATAAACTTTATCTTCAAAAATTTATCTTCATTGATTTTAAAGAATGATTAAAATAAATATTTTTGTGACTAGCAATTCGCTAACTAAAGTTTTAAGTAGATGATTGAAAGAAAAAAAATTGCACACTTTACTTGTGAAAAGAAAATCCTCGCCCAAAATTTATCATTTAATTTAACCGAATCATTATAACCTTTTTTTGAGTTGTAATCTTCACCGAATATTTATTTCAAATAAAACAAATAACAATGATGATGTTTGACGCTTTTAATTTTTTTTTCTTGCATGTTGTTTAAAGACAAAATATCACTTTTCACATTGTAATTGATATAACTCAAACAAACAAACTGGCAATTAAATGTCTTAGAATCAAATATTTCTGTTCTCCTTAATTAAATCAGCGTTGCCAATTGGCAATTATAGGATTCCAAATTTTGACCTTTTTTTGACCCAATGGCATTTTATGGCATTTTGGCAACTCCTCATGATTTTTAAAGATGAAAAACACCTTTTAACTTCCAATACAAAGGTTTGTATTGGAATTTGTTGATCCAATTTTGAAATAAACTCCAAGCACAATATGTTTAAATAGCATTTGTTTCTTTAGAAGTAAAAAAGTTCTACTCGTAGTGTTTGAGGAAGTTTGTTCAAAATAAAATAACGAAATCATTCTGAAACAGCCACACTTTGAAAAATGACATTATATTGGTATTTTACATGTAAAAAAATAGAGATTTGAAATTTTGCACAAATATAAAGTAGTATGTGACGCTTCTAATGAAATACTTTTTGTAAGAATTTTTTTGTAATACAATATTAAAAATAAATAAAAATCAAAAACTTCAAAATTGGCAGTTTGTTAATTTACACTTTAACATAATTCTTTGCAAATGTATGAAAATACCTTAAAGTTATTAGAAACGACGAAAAATACATAAAATGCTTACCTACTAATTATAGGAATATATAAAACAGTTTCTAAACAACAATTTTTAAATAGTTGTTTTTTATGAAATAATGTGTAGGTATGGTAAAGGTACTATATCACAACTACATAAGGACTTTCAGTTCCTGAAATCAGTTCGTTGACTTTCAAAAGCTGCAGAGTATCTTCATCAAGTTCTTGCACATTTTTGTTATACGGTCTTCTAATGCTGGTGATATACGGATCGGAAGTGTACAGGAGGGTATGAAATACATCCTCATTTGTAACTGATCGAGAACATTTTCTAGCATGATGAAGGCGAAATTTTTTATAATCGTTATTACGGGATTCTTGTGCATCTTCTGAAAGTTGACCGATAGGAAGTACTGCAAAATGCTTTATGATATTTTCTCCGTGAAGTAAGATTTTGTGTACTGAAGATGGCATATAGTACCATTCATAATTGGTCACATAGATTCTGGCAGTTTCTACTGCATAACTACCAAAACTTTCAGCATTTATCATAACAACAGAGGAGAGAGCTTGCAGAATTATGTAAAATCGCTAAATCAAATTTTCATCCACTCCAGTGATTCCAGCAGAGCAGCTTGTATTGTAAAAAAATCTTCTAGCAGTATTACCGTCATTGGTATTACCACTTACTTGTCTTGGTTTGTTGATGATCAATCCTAGCTCCTCACGAAAACGTTTCTGCACCAAGATCTTCTTCTCTTGCTTTAGCCGTTTCTTTTCTTCACTTGTGGCTGCCCATATTTGGAAAGAAAGGTTGTAAGAAATATGTAATACCATTTCTATACAACAAATCCAGGCATGTAATGTAGACAATCCGTATTGATACGAATTTTCATTTTCAGTCCTAGAAGCCACTTTAGTCAAATCGTTCATTTGCCGTGGAGTAGCTCCACATATTGTACATGTAGATCCAGAAGGCGTATCCGTTAATGCCTGAGCCACTTTTCCATCTATCATTGTTAGAAAAAGCTCATGGTGGATAGCAGGTCTGTTTAATTTCTTGAATTTTACAATATGGTGGGAATATGAAACAGTTTCGTTCATTTGTCACCTTTCTCATGTACAAATATTGTGCTTTTGTTAAATTTGAATCAATAAACACGCTGAGTGCTTCTTCAACCGTTAGCATATTTTTCTGGCTTGCGTTTTCCATAAAACTCGATATTAAGTTTTTTTTGTCTTTATCAGCCATCCTTAATGGTTCCACAAGTTTTGCTTCTGCTTCTTCTCCTATTGAACGCAACGCCTGAAGATATGTATTAAAGATGTGATCAAATCCATATTCCTTGAGTAACATCGTAATTTTTCTTTTTTTGCTGGATTCTGACGAATCTCCATAAGACACGCACGGTCTTCCGCGTTTTTCAAAAGAAGTAGATGGCGTGGAGTCGGTAATTGCCTCTTCTAAGTTAGGTAAAGGTACACAATATTCAGAATCCAACCAATCACTGTTCTTAGATAAAAAGCATCCTTTTTCCGTGACGCCTGTATCCATCGTTTATTAAACGACGGAATAATGCGTCTTTGAATATCACTAATGATGAAACACAAGTTGTCCTCAGAAAGTTGATAATTTTCTTTTTAAATTGTTGACAGTGCCTCAACTGTCCTTCCTCCATCAATAAAGGAAAGCAATAATTTACGTTTCGAACACTTAAAAGTTGTCATTTTAACAAGTCACAAAAGTAATGTACGTAATATTCAATAGTCAAACGTGTCGGTTTAAGTTCCACTGTGAATTTATTATACTGATATAAATGTTTTAACTCTTTATATATTGGCAGTGTACATTCACCACAAAATGTGTGCAAAAATACAAGAATGCCATGGTATCAAAAAAAACTTCATAATAAGTTAAAAAACATAACCAAGCTATTGTTATAAATGAACAAAGTTTAAAACCACGATAAAAAGCGGTTTTCTGTTTTTTTTTTTACTTTTATCACTTTTTTTTCGATAATTTCGGAAACCGCCCGTTTCTGCAACTCATTCTTATACATGTTTTTAATAAACACCTAGGCTACAATACTATATTAAATGTAAAGCGTGGGGAAGCGTGGGTAACTGCCAAAAGTCTCAGTGAACTTGAAGAATATTAATTTTTTCATTTATTTTATTGTTCAAATAATTACTCCTAAACTGAACCATATAAGTAAAAATGTATAATTTTTTTAAAATCTCCCTAAGATGAGCTTTTCAAAAATGTATAATGCTTTATATTTATTCCTAGAAAGTTTTTTAGAAAATTAACTTTTAAAGTGATGAAGCGAACAGGTTTGAAATGAACATCCGCAAAAGTAATAAACAGTAGGGCATCAAAACTTTTATTTTTACATAAAATTATCTGAAATTCCTGCATTATAGTGATGATTGACAATTAAACTATTAAATAAAATTGAAATATAATGACAGTAGCGACATTAGTAAAAAAACATTTATGATATGCTATTGCTCTACAATTTTCCACTCTGCGTCGTTTTCGCAATCAAACCACTTAAGTTAAAAAATTTCGAAATTTATTTTATCACGTCCGAAATTTACAAAACAACGTCTAAATTTAAAAAAAAATTGCTTAATTATATTTCAAGTATTGTTACAAGATTATTGAATTCACAAAGATTTATAGCTGATTACATGATTATTACATGATAATTAAACAGTTTTTTTATGTCCTGTAAAATTTATTTTTTTGGACGCGTTTCACTTACGACAACGACGAAATGTTGACAACACCAAATTTTATTGTCAACTAAAACGATTAAAATATGATGCCTTGGAATGCCCACTTTCATGTTTCAAATATTAAAATGATTCTTCTCGTTTTATTAAAAACGATTTTTAATCGAATTTTTCGTTTTTCGCGATTAAAACAGCTGGGGCACAGATTTCCTTGAGAGGTTGGTGTTAAAAACATTACCTAAAATTCCTAAATTTTGATGTTTTTTTAATGATTTTTTATCGAACAAAATCAGAAATCATACTAAATAGGCGTTAAAATTATATTTTTGTTTTGATTTTCAATTTCATTTTAGTTTAATGGAAACTTTTTAACGAAGATGTTTCTGACGACGTTTTTCGAGAGCAGTATCGAGTCCCAAGAGCTGTATTAGATTTTTAGAAACTAGGCTTAAAGATGATTTACAACATTATACTAAACGAAATAAAAGCATTTCAGTACGTTTCCAGATAATGGTATTTCTTCGTTTTATTGGCACAAATGTTTTTTTTCATGTTCTAAGAGACTGTCATGGAATCTCTACCAACACAATTTATCGTATTATACACAGTGTAGGAGAAGCTATTTTCAATGTTAGTGTATTAAGTTAATAAAACTATTGCAAGTATATATATATATATATATATATATATATATATATATATATATATATATATATATATATATATATATATATATACGTACATGTAATAATACATATTTTTATCTAAATAGTTTGCTAATTAAAACATACAAAGCTTCCCAAGAAGAACCTCTTTGTTTTCTCTGATTTTTATTGCAAGTAACCTTTTAAGTTCTTTAGACAGCATTTTATTTTGTTGTGTATTTGTGCATTATGGCATATTTTATTTTGTTGTGTATTTGTGTATTATATGGCATATTTTTATCGACTATTTATACTTTTCTTTAGTCAAACACTATGAAAAGTTTGTTTAACCAAAATAGCTATCGAAAACCTACATAAATAAGCATGGAATGTTAAATTCATGCATGCATTCTTAGCGAAACAAGGAACTGTATAATCGATTAAATGCAGATTTTAAGTAATTAGTTTATTATAGAGTTACCAAAATCCTTTTCAGTTTTATCTATAAAATATCAACATAAAAAAACAAACAAAGAATGTTCAATGATTTTGAAGCGCTAACGTTGTTCCAAGAATGGCCGCTAAAAATCACGAAGAAAATATCTAAAATTGAGATCAAAAATTTACCTTAAGTTTTTTTTCGAAAAAACGCATTTTTTTTATCTGAAAAGGCGATTACCCGGTTCATTTATAGCATTGGATTTAATAGCGAAGTTTTTATCTTAAAAACGGAATTTTTTGAATGTTTATAGCAATGGACTTTTTTTTTTTTCGCGTTTTACGGTAAAAACTTCGTGTTTTACGGAAAAAACTTCGTTTTTTATGCTTATAGCATTGGGCCCCAGTACTCAACGATTGTCCAGCGGTTAATTTTTCGTAATTACAAAGGTTTTATAACACAGAACTTTTATTGCTCCGACAAATGCTCGTGCTACAAGATATTTTAATTGCCTATACAAATGTTTGTCCGGGTTACAAATTTTTTGCCAGTATTTTGATATACGGTTTTATTTGAATATCTATGCTTTCAACTTTGACTATCTAGCGTTTCCCATAAGTGTTCTACTGGGTTTAAGTCAGGTGATAGGGGTGGACAGCTTAAAACTCTCACATTTGAAGTAGAAAACCATTGTTTTAACAACTTGTATGTGTGTTAGAGAGTCATTATTTAGCTGAAATCTCCATTTCTGCGGCATTGTTTCTTCAGCATAAGATAACAAATTGTTTTCTGAAACATCCTTGTAAATAACAGCGCCGTGTTAATGCTCTCAAATATAAACATTTAACGCGCTATTATTCGTAAAATGCGTCTTTGATTGTCTTACCACGTCAAAATATATAATGTGGTCGGAAGCTTTTGCATATGTAAATATAACAATGGCAATAATAAATACATTTACAAACATAAGTAAAATTCTTTGGCTATAATCTTTTGCTTCCTAGATTTCATACTATCATCTCATTAACTTTATAGATTGTTAGTCATTTTTTAAAAATAACCTATAGCGCCACTGTATGCTTTCCTTGTATTCCGTAATTTATTCTACTTAGTAAACTGCTAATGGTTGTTTACAAAGCAAAATCAACTCTCCCTTAGCTTAGCCAAAAAACATCACACACACTGATACTTTGGTTGAATTTTACGACACGTTTAGCTAAGCTGTTAAAAATGTATAACTAATTTTTGTTATACATTTTTAACATAAAATCGTAAAAAAAAAAAAAAAAAAATAGTAGAACCCATTTCTAAAATAAGTGTTCATACTGAATTTTATTGTTTCAATAATAGGAAATCTTTAATCATGCCTTATTTAACATTTATTAACTGGTACTCTGTTATCTGAAAAAGTCTTTATTTATTTCTCTTAAACAACCCTTTCAATCATTTCAAAAAAGTTTGAATAACATTTGGTCATCACTTTAGTAATACCAACGGCACAAGCAGTTGTAGAGCTTTGCGGTAACTTGCTGGCAAATTTTCCAATCCACTTGATATACAAATTAGGATTATATGATAGTTAGATTAACTTTAAAATTAGTTCTTTGTTTACTGCTGTAACTTCGATGAATGCATTTTCATTTGATAAAAAGCTCTTTCAGTTCGTGATCCTCCGCAGTTCAAGTCAACAGCAAGTCAAAAATTTTTGTCGAGATGCTTTTTGTAGACTGATTTTTGGTTGTTCAGCTTTTTTGTTCAGATCTTTCTCTGCGTCTCCTCTTGTTTGCCGTTTTTCAATCGGCAACTTGTGTGAAATATGAAGAAAATTTATTCATGATTGAAATGTAGATAATCCCTATCGCAGTTCATCCAGTGAGTAAAAAAGTTTCATAAATTTGTCTATGTTGTTCATGTCTTTTGGTGATCACATGTACCACAACATATACCACATGTACCACAACATTAAGCTGAATCTGTTACAGTGGATAAAAGAGCCTAGACTTCGTCATCTATCATAAAGACTTAAATAGTATGTCTCACTGAAATGAAGCTAGCATTAGATATCTCAACACAAGTTTCTACAATATTGGAGATCTGATCTTTCAAAGTGGCTTCTTCGATGAGTACTAAATTAGTTAATTGTTTTTCAATTTAAATCTTAATGGTTGAAAATTTGAAGTGGATGACTCCTCAAAAAAAAAAGATTTTTTCAAGGCAAGTTAGAAAAAAGAATTAATCACTAGTCTTTTCTTAAATCACTATCAGCAGACATTTTCTGTTTGAACATGTTTTCGCCAGTAGAGGCGTCAAAGCCTGCTCAATAATGAAAAGATATCAAGTCATATTGCTAAATCACACGTATAGCATTTTTTTGAAATTGACAAAGTCTATAGGCAAAACGGTTGTGTAGTTGTTAAAGTAATATATTTGCAGAGCAGTTTGTAAAAATCATGTCAGTAGGATAGCACAAACATTTTGATGATTATATATTGTTTTATGAACGATACAGGACACGATGTTTCGCATTTAGAGCATTTCTGTGAACCTGAAATGCAGTCTCGGCATTATATTGAATCTAGTATCAACGACAAAGCTTCCAGAAAAAATGGACTCTAGATTCTAAACATTCTTTGTTGATTGTACCTTTTCTGTTTTGGTTTCTTTATTCAATGAAGGCTAAAAAATGATCAAAAACTTTCTGCTACATAAATACTAACGGTTAAACTTGTATTGTTTCAGTCCCAACTAAAAAATCGATAGCAATAACATTTAAAATGGCAATCAGTAAAGTTAGTTCAAAATAAAATGTAACTTAAGAAAGTTAGTAGTGAAAAATTAATGAATGAAACCAAATCGTTATGAAACACTCATCAAATCTGCGTATCAATAACATTTGAAGACTCCACGGGAAGAAACGACAGGGTCACATTTTGAAAGTTTCTACTTTGTACACTTTCTAGCTTTACTAACCATGATAGCATATTTTGTATTTGAATTCAAATCAAATAAACGATTTGATGCATATTTAAAGTTTTTCTAAATTTTCCTAAAACTTCGAAACTTATAAAGGTTCAAAAGTTTAATAATGATTTATCTCAAAATGAAAAAATGTGACCCTGCCGTTTCTTCCCCTGGAGTCTTCATTTTAGTTGAAATAACATTTTAATTAATAGATGTTTATTTTAATAAATATTTCAGCTAATAAACATATGTTGGTCATTAAACAATTTTCAGCATGTAATATTAAAAATTTTTGGGTATTTTGGCACACTTTGTTCTTCTCTGTATTGTAGCGACTTAGAAAATGTTAAAACCTTTAAACAGTTAAGGAATATCCGCAAGTTTGCTACAAAACAAGAAAACACAGACCAAACGAAATGGAATGTTGGTTGAGTTCAAAGAAAAATTCCTGTGTTGCTCAAAGGCACCCAAGCTTTCGGTAAATTCTTAGTTTCGTAAACTAACTGCCATTGATAATTTATTCTCAAATGCAATCCGACTGGTGCTCTTGATTGCTTACTAATGTGGTTTATCATTTTCATGATCACCTCATATATTGGTGCTATTCTCTCGTCGTTTCTATTGCTTTGATTGTTGAACTATGTTCATATCTTCGTTATGATTTAATATTCTACAAATTTTTATGCAAATATAAAAAATAGATCATCCTTAATCTCCCATTAAGATTGATTCTAAAAATACGTCATTTGTGGTTAACGGTTTAAAGATGTTTTTTTTTTTAAAAAAAAAGCAGAAAACAGAAGTCTAAAACATTCCCAATATTTCTTATTTACAAAACGTCTGTGGTAAACATTTATACAGAATTATCTATAAATGCTGGTTAGAAAACACTGAGAGCCTGTGGTACTCAGGAAACTGGTCAAGATTTATTTTTATTTAAGTTTTACATTCAAGTTGAAGAGATAGCAAGTTGCGGAGATAGAAAGTTGCGGAAATGGCAAGGAAATTTAGTGAAACTTGTTTGTCGACCAAGAGGGTATTTAACTTTTTCCAAATCAAATACATTTTACAAGCAATACAGCTGTGCTCACGAGATTTCAATAAGTAATAACCATTTTAACACAATTATAGTTTTCCGCAAATGCACAGAATGATTTCGACACCATCAAGAACTTTATTTCTATTATTCAAAAAGAGGCACTTGAGGTTTCACATTGAACTGTCAACAGTCTCGATTCTACAGCATTACATGTGACAAGACCTGACTATTAATGAATATTATCATTGGAATATCATTGCAGTAAACAAATAGCTTGTGTTCTAAAAAAAAGTATGAAAATTATCAAGCTTACACTCTGGAATTCTGTCCTTGACAAAACAGAACTTTTTATTACTTTAATAAATTTTCTTTTATCTAAAAGTAATTTTTGTTAGCTTCATTTCATTTTCGAAGGAACAACAAAGTTTAAAAAAATAACAAATACAAATTTTATGTTGTTGTTTTATTGTGACGATGAAAATTGAATATAGATTAAATTTTGTACTGATGTACACAAGGTTAGGGTGCTTCTAAAAAGATAAAAAGAAAGTTTGCAAATTATTCATGAGCTGTGCAGTTTTCATTACGGAGTATTGCATTATGGGCTGAACAGAATAGCCTTTGATTGACCGACAGACGATGTAGAGAAGACTGGGGATAGTCGTAACAGGGGGAAATTGTAACAGTGCCGTTTAAAGAATGGCTTTTTTAAATTCCTAAATATTTTTACATTATGTAACTATAATGACATCATGTCAGCTATTAAAAACTTATAACTATGAAGTAAAAGTTGTACAAGATATTTATGATTTTTATTTTCGATATAAGTTTTCCGACGTTTTCAAAGTTTTCTTTAGTTTTACTGTAAACTGAAAAAAGCTAAAAAAAATTATTTTAAGATGAGTAATTACATACATTAGTAAGAGTAATCACAATGCTTGTAAGATAAGTTGCAACAATTTTTTTGTTTTACACACTTGTTGTTCTTAACAACAATGGATGTTTATACAAAAGTAATGGACAAAATTGTTTACAAAAAAAGTTGATTGAATAATTAAGTTTTAACAAGACTTTTGTTTCATTATCTTCAATTAAATGTTTGTGGAAATATATAGCGAAGATGCCATTTTACTTCCAAAGTTGCCCAATTAGACACATCAGAGCTCACATTTGCAGACTTAAAATCTTACAAGAAGAACGACTTCATAAGTTGCGAGACCTTGAAAAACGTCTTAATCGACAACATTTAAATAAAGAAGCAATTTTATTAAAGACGTTCGGAGCTCCAGAACAAAGTTTGCAATTAATAAGAGGTTTAAAACCACAATATAACCAATTCACCTGCTGGCTTACATGACAAATCACTGCTACCTTGATGAGTGGAAGGCGTCAATAGATCTAGTACACAAGAACTCAATTAAAGAGTGACCGACGGAAAGAGGCGCGAAAGTCATTAGCTTACTGTCTAAGTTCTAAACTCTAAAAGATCAAAAAATTTTGCTTAAAGCTAAGTTCTTCCTCTTTTTTTATGCAATAAAAATATTTTAGGAGAACAACATTTTATTTTGAATAGGTTTTTGGGTGGGTGTTTTAATGGCTATGCAAAAAATGGGTTGAATAGTATTTTTATTTTAAAATTCCCTCTGTCTCCTATTTCCCCTCTATTTTAGATTAAATCTTAGGTGCGACACTATTTTTAACATTTTTTTATGAATGATAAGTTTAAAATTTTGATTTGATAAATTTAAAATCAAGTGTAATAGCTTACATATTACAATCCTTAAGGACATGTGTTTCCGTCTTCAGGTAGTTTTCATAACTTTTTATCATTTTTAAACAAACAAAAAAAGTTGGCTTCGTTTTGTAAGCTTTTTTTATTTTAATTGTAAAGTAACAGTATACAGTTCCCGTGACTATGTATGACGTATTGCTCATTAATTTCATGCGTAGCAGCTTTTTTGGTATTAAGTCCTTTACACAACCTTTAAACTTAATGAAAAATAGATTTAACAAAAAATGTTTTTATATTTGTTTTATAACGTATAATTTTAAAAAATAACGTACAAGTTTCTGGCGCTTGTCGAGTATCGCAACCTTCCCCCCCCCCCTTCCCCCTTCCTCTCTCAATTTTTGTTTTTCAGATTTAGAAGAGTCTTTGTCTGAAACGATATAAAATGTTATTTTATTTTTAGAAAGCACTCCAATTTTTATTTGAATCTTTTGTTATTACTGTAAGAACTGCGCTACTTTTGTCACTGCTGTTACGATTTTTTGAGAAATGTTATAACCTTAATACAAGAAAAAAGTTGATAACCTTGATGCTTGATAACCTAAGTTATAAGTTAATAACCTAAATTTTCTTAAAAAGTTCTTAAAAATGATATAAAATTAACAAGTAAGTTAATTTACAATAAATATTAGTTTTTGGCCTTTATTTGTATAAATTTATTTTGAAATTTCAAGATGTAGTTAGAAAGAAGCGTAGTTTTTAAAGGCAAAATGGAAAAATCAAATGTAAATTAGACCACTTTCTATTTGACAAAAGAAAATGTATAAATTTTTATTTTGTTTTAGACAAAGATCTTTCCGAACCTGCAAAACAAAAATAGGG